>NC_083095.1:45310726-45950406 GCF_949774975.1 Lagenorhynchus albirostris
GGTGGAGAGAAGTAAATAAAAATAAGAGGAAATAAACCAAAGCTTTATTTTTTTAGGACAAAAATATGAAAGATAAAGACAATAGGCAAGGAAGATCCAACTTATGCTTAATTGATACCATTATTTCAATTCTTTTAAGGGACACTGAATCTCATGACTGAAAAGACATGCTTTGCCCAAGGGAATACTGATAGAAGAGTCAATGCAAAGCCACATTATAGCAAAATTCCCATGACTTCAAAGAAGCTGAATTCCTTGATGTTTGTACAGTAGGGTGGACACTGGAAAGTCCAATAAATAATAAAAACTTGGTTGATTACCCAAAGGATGTTTTCATTGTGAGAGTGTATTTTGACAAAAATACATGAAAAGAATGCAAATTCAGGGGACTTCCCTGGTGGCCCAGTGGTTAAGACTCTGGGTTCCCAATGCAGGGGGTATGGGTTTGATCCCTGGTTGCGGAACTAAGATCCCACATGCCACGTGGCAGAGCCTTTAAAAAAAAAAAAAAGAATGCAAAACTCAGGCTGGTCTCAGACTTCTATCCAGCGATAGGAATGTAGAGAATGGTAAAGCAAGCATGACAAATTATCAAGGAAAGAAAGTGCAACCCAGAAAAATTATACCCCACCAAACTATCATTCAAGTACAAAGACAATAAAACAGCATTTTAACTTGCCAGAATTTGGGAAATACAGGTTCCATAAGCCCTTCTTGAAGCAATTCCAGAAAAAAAAAAACAATTTCAGCCAACCAAGAGATGAATACAGAAGCTTATGGCAAAAGAACTGGTATCAAGCTTTGAACCAGCATTAAGCTACAGAATTAAGACTGAAACAAACATAAAAATTACAGTCACAAAACAAACATTAAATATTGTAAGTATCTGATAAACAAATGCTATAATTAACAAAAGTAGAGAGGGAAGGAAGAGAGAAGGTAGGAAAAATTTTAAATAGACTTCCTCCTGTTATACAACATGGGGCCAAAATAGTTACTAACTTAGAGTTGGAAAAAAAACACATAATTGAGGCAAGTATATTTAAAGGCCAACAAGAAGAAATCAATAATCAACCAAAACTATCAAATATTTTTTTGCCTTTTCTTTTTTTTTAATTGGGGTGTAGTTGATTTACACTGTTATATTAGTTTCTGCTGTACAGTGAAGTGGATCAACTATATGTATACATATATCCCCTCCCTCTTGGACCTCCCTCTCAGCTCCCACCATGCCACACATCTAGGTCACCACAGAGCACTGAGCTGAGCTCCCTGTGCTATACAGCAGGTTCCCACTAGCTATCTATTTTACACATGGTAGAGTACCTATGTCAATCCTGATCTCCCAATTCATCCCACCCACACCTTCCCCCACTGTGTCCACACGTCCATTTTCTACATGTGCATCTCTATTCCTGCCCAGCAAACTGGTTCATCCATACCATTTTTCTAGATTCCACAAATATATGTGTTAATATACAATTCAAATACATTTTAAATGTTTTCTTACTAGTAATCACACTGAGTTAACATTTTTGAGCAATTATTTTATGCTAGGAACTCTAAGATAATACCTTATTATCATTCCCATTTTTGAGATGGGTAAACTGAGACACTGAGGTTAAGTAACTTATCTAAAGCCACAAAGCTCAAAGCGGCAGAGTCCAAATTTGAATCCAGGAAATCTGACCCTAGAGCCCAGGATCTTAACCTACACTCTAAATATACAACAGAAGTGTCTTATAGCTTAAACACAAAGGCGTGTGTACATACGCATAGAACGTAACATCTCCTCTCCAACTCTGCAAAAGCCCTCTAGCTTTTACTGTTTTCCCCTTCCCATCTAAGCTTATTCAAAGTGGATATTGTCACCTTTCCTATTCATTCATCACTTAGTTATAGTCTAGTACTCCAATGAAACTGCTTTCACTAAGGATATCAAATCCATTTTTTCAATCCTTACTCTCCTTGATTGCTCTAAAGCATGTCACTGCTGATTTTTCCCGCCACCCCTGAACTCTCTACCCTCCCTAAGCATCTGTGATCCCACTGTCTCCTGCTGTTTCTCCTCTCACTATACTCTGTGGTGGCTTTCCCTCACCTTTAAATGTTGGTGCTTCTCAAGGTTCATTCCTGAACTTTCTTACCACTCTCCACATCCTCTCTGGACTAACATATATCCACTATATGTACTGGTGATAGTTGATTACTTTCCGAAATTACCCACTTTGCAATATATTTTCAACACCAGAGAATTATATATTCAATTGTGAAATAATTGTATCCATTTAAATGCTCCAAAGGATGCCTAAAACAACTTCCTAAATATTTTCATAATCCTCTACTCTCTCTTCCTTTGCAAAGTGCTCATGAATACCATTGTCATCACAATGTATCCAGTTACTCCAGAGCAAAAACAAGCATTCATTCTAGACTCTTCTTTAGCCACCATATCTAATTGGTCAGCAAGTCCTCTAACTCCTCTATCTCTATCCTACATCTATGCTTATATTCCTGCATTTATCTTCCCCCTTTCTCTGAAGTGGTCTTTATTAGGTGTGGGGATTCATCTACATCCTGGACCTTGAAATCTATTAAAAGGTCTGAGCAAGAATCAATTTCTGTGACAGGAAAAGGGAGAAATTAAACTTACCAAGTCTTTCCCTGATAAGAGTGGATCTACAAGGGCACAGAGTCCCTGAAGAATAGAATCACACCATAAGAAACACAGAACAAGATTTTAATTGAAAGCCAAAGGTTCCAAGGAAAAGGGAAAACTGTAAGATTTCAAAATATTTACTCTATTTCAAAACGTTATCTTTAACAGTTCCCAACTTCCTCCTTGGCCTGCCTAATACAGCTATCAAGGGGAGTCTGATTTACCACCCAACCTCTAGAGTTCAAAGCTGTCTCAAGCAATAAAATGACTACTCTTGCACCCATAAACCACCACCACCACCATCCTTAGTCAGAAGAGAAACACCTGAAGCAATTAATTTTAAAAAGCAGTGATTTCAAACAGGTAGTAACTAAGTTCAGCTGGAGGCTTTTCCCTGCAAGAAGGTTTTCCCAATCCTCACAAATAACCAGGAACCCTTTTAAGATATACACTTACCCAATTAAAGTAAATCAAAAGATAAATTCTTCAATCAAGAACTTCAAGAACGTTCCTTGCAAGAGAATAATCTAACTTTGTATCCAAAGTCACACAGTTATCACACTCTGATGATCCTCGAACACACTGTTTACTCTGAGCCACTGCTGGCACCACACGGAGACTGTCCAACAAGCATACTACATTGTAAAATGCCACAGATTTGCAAAACACGTTGTCAATAGATACCTGGAAGTATGGACAGACATATGCCATGATAAATGCTATATGACAAAAAAAATTCAGATGGTTATGAGAAAGAGAGAAGAGAATAATTTAGACTAGGAATTCAGATTAGCCTTATATGAGGAAATGATATTTAAATGGAAACCTGATGGAGGAAATAACCAAGGAAAGAAGTTAGGGGGTAGGAGCTTGGGGGTTTTCGGACAGTCCAGACAGAAGAGAATATTTGGTTTGCTTTAATGAGGGGATGAGGAAAATGCCATGAGATCAGGTTATAGAGAGAGACAGACATAGGCCTTAAAAGGAATCTGGATTTTGCTTTAAGTGCAAAGAGAAAGGCACCAAAGGGTTTTTAAAGCAGTGATTTACCTCTTAAAGGCTGCCTTGCAGTTGTGTAGAAAAAATAGACTAGAAGGCTACAAGGGAATGCAGAAACATCAACTAGGAGAATACTGAAGGTAATCAAATGAGAAGTGATGGTATGGACTAGGATGGTCTTTAATAAATGGGAGAGGATTCAAGATGGTGGAGAAGGGACTTCCCTGGTGGTCCAGTGGCTGGGGCTCTGGGCTCCCAGTGCAGGGGGCCCAGGTTTGATCCCTGGTCGGGGAACTAGATCCCACATGCATGCTGCAACTAAGAGTTCGCAGGCCACGATGAAGATCCCGTGTGCCACAACTAAGACCCAGTGCAACCAAATAAATAAATACATATTTAAAAAAAAAAAGATGGTGGAGAAGTAGGAGGACGTGGAGTTCATCTCTCTCCACAGATGCATCAGGAATACATCTATAGATGCAACAATTCTCACAGAACACCGGCTGAAGACTAGCAGAAGACCTTGAACACCAGACAGGACTATAAAGATCCCTGCATAACTGGGTAGGATGGCAAAAAGAAGGGAGGAGGAGGAGGAGAGGAAGCTGGATGGGACCTGCACCCCGGGGAGCAGGGGGGAGGCAGAAGCAGAGGAGAGAGTCCCAAATTCGGGGAAACCTCCTCTCCAACAGAGAAATCGACTGGGACAGAAGAAAGCATTTGAGGCTGTTGGAAGAGGGTGAAGCGGCCAATCGGTGGCAGATGGGACACAGTGAGAAATACACAGACGGTCTGTACCGTGGCCCCACATACCCTGGACTGGGACATGTGTTCACAGGTGTGCAAGGGGGCTGGGAGCTGGAGCACAGGGACTGGAGAACAGGCCCAGAGCAAGAATTGTTGTTGGCTGTGGGGAGATGGACTGAGGGGACGGGAGGGAGGAAATCCACAGCAGGGAATACCTACAGGGGAAGACGGGACTGCCATGGAAGGAGGGCACTATTGCTGAGTAACACGCAGGGGGACAAGCCACTCTTGCAGCCTCTCTCTCCCCTCATGCCAGCACCTGCCAATTAGCAATAAAAAAAAGCCCCCTCAGGGATGGCCCTAGCGCACCTGCTGCTCGGAGCCAGAAAAAGCCCAGCCAGGGCTGGCCCTGACGCACCGTACACTGGGTGCCAGAAAAGGCCCTCACTAGGGCCATACCTCTTGTGCCTGTGGCTGACGGCTCCCCTATGCATTTGGCACCACCAGGGCTCCCGCGATCCAAGCAGTCATACCACCTCTGCACTCTGTCCTCACTGGAGCAGACCCAAGATCTCCACGGCAGCCTCAGGACCAGACTCTGTGGGTGGACCACACACAGAGGTGGGGATAAAACCAAAGCTGAACCCCAGGGATGGGGCAACTAAGGAAGAAGATCGAAAACTTTCCATCAGCTGTACAAGCTGCAGATTAAATCCCCGTAATCAGCTAGGTAGACCCTGCGTCCATGGAATATCTGAGTAGACAATGAGTGTTCTCACAAATGAAAATGGTCTAGCTCTGGCAGCTGTGGACGTTGGGGACAAGCACACACAAGAACTGGCTCAGATCAGAGTCTGAGTGGTCTTCACAGGGCCCACAACAGGTCCAGAGACCAGTCCAGAGGCAGAGGAGGGCCTCTTGGGGAGGCGGAGGTGGGCTATGGCTCACGGTGTGCGCAAAGACACTTTCAGCTGAGACCCCAGGGAAACATAATTATTACTATTAATTTTATTATGTTTTGATTCATTCTGGCTTTTTTGTTGTTGGGTTTCTTTTCTTTCTTTTTTTTTGTTTGTTGTTGTTTCAGGTTTTTTTTCTTTAGTCTTTTGAGATCTTCATGTTCTATAACATATTTTTTATTTTTATTTTATTTTTTTATAAACTTCTATTTTTACTTTGCTTTTCTGTTTTTCTGTGTTCTTTTCCCGTATTTTTTTCTTCTTCTTTTTCTTTATTTTTTACATTTCCATTTCTACTTTACTTTTCTGTTATCCTGTGTTTTTTCCCTTTCTATTTTATTTAATTTTTTTAATTCATTTTTATCAGTTCTGTTTCCTTACTTTATTCTTCAGTTGGCACACTGCTTTGGTTTTGTTATTAGGTTTTCTGTTTTTGTTAGTTTTGATTCTAATTGTTTGATTTCGTTTTTGAGTTCTTCTGTTTGTCTGGTTGTTCCCTTGTTTTTGTTTCATATGGTTCTGTTTTGTTTCTTTTGTGTGTATGTATGCTTCCTTGTTTCTGTTTTTGTTTGTTTGATTTTACTTTTTACCATTTTTCTATGGTTTTATTAGTCTTTTCTTTTTTGTTTTGTTTTTTTAATCCCCTTTATTGAGGGATGAGCAACTTGCGGTGTCTTGGTTCCCAGATTGGAAGTCGGGCCTGAGGCTCTGCGGTAGGAGCACGGAGTCCAGGATACTGGACCACTAAAGAATACCTGGCCCCAGGGAAGACTGATCACCAAGAGCTCTCACAGAGGCCTCTAACTGAATCCAAGACCCGGCTCCACCCAACTGCCAGCAGCTCCCAGGGATGGATGCCTCTCACCAAACAACAAACAAGACAGGAACACAAACCCACCCATCAGCACACAAACTACCTAAAGCCATACTAAGCTCAAAGACACCCCAAAACATACCACCTGACTCAGCTCCACCTACAAGAACGCAGGCACAAGTCCCTCCCATCAGGAAGCCTACACAAGCCACTAGACCAACCTCACCACCAGGGGCAGAGAACAGAAGCAAGAGGAACTATGACCCTGCAGCCTAGGGAAAGGAGGAGACCTCAAATACCATAAACCAGACAAAAGGAGAAGACAGAGAAATATCTTGCAGGCAAAAGAGCAAGATAAAAACCCACAAGAACAAATAAATGAAGAGGAAATTGGTAAACCACCCGAAAAAGAATTCAGAATAATAATAGTAAAGATGATGCAAAATCTCAGAAACAGAGAAAATACAAGAAACATTTAACAACGAACTAGAAGAGCTAAAGAGCAAACAAACAGTAATGAACAACACAATAACTGAAATTAAAAATACTCCAGAAGGAATCAATAGCAGAATAACTGAGGCACAAAATTGGATAAGTGAGCTGGAAGATAGAATGGTGAAAATAACTGCCGCAGAACAGAAAAAGAAAAAAGAATGAAAGTAATGGAGGACGGTCTCAGAGACCATTGGGACATTAAGCACAACAATGTTCGAATTGTAGGTGTCCCAGAAAAAGAAGAAAAAAAGAAAGGATCTGAGAAAATATTTGAAGAGATTATAGTCAAAATCTTCCCCAACACGGAAAAGGAAATAGTAAATCAAGTCCAGGAAGCACAGAGAGTCCCATACAGGAGAAACCCAAGGAGAAACATGCTGAGACGCATATTAATCAAACTAACAAAATTTAAACACAAAGAAAAAATATTAAAAGCAGCAAGGGAAAAGCAACAAATAACATACAAGGGAATCCCCAATAAGGTTAACAGCTGATCTTGCAGCAGAAATTCCACAGGCCAGAAGGGAGTGGCAAAATATATTTAAAGTGATGAAAGGGAAAAACCTACAACCAAGATTACTCAACTCAGCAAGGGTCTCATTCAGATTCAATGGACAAATCAAAAGCTTTAGAGACAATCAAAAGTTAAGAGAATTCAGCACCACCAAACCAGCTTTACAATAAATGCTAAAGGAACTTCTCGAGGCAGGAAACACAAGAGAAGGAAAAGACCTACAATAACAAACCCAAACAATTAAGGAAATGGTAATAGGAACATACATATCAATAATTACCTTAAATGTAATGGATTAAATGCCCCAAGCAAAAGACACAGACTGGGGACTTCCCTGGTGGCACAGTGGTTAAAAGTCCATCTGCCAAATGCACGGGACAGGGGTTCAATCCCTGGTCCAGGAAGATCCCACATGTCGCGGAGCAACTAACCCCAGGCACCACAACTACTGAGCCTGCACTCTAGAGCCCACACTCCACAACAAGAGCAGCCACCGCAATGAGAAGCCCACACATCGCAACGAAGAGTAGCCCCCACTCAACGCAACTAGAGAAAGCCACACACAGCAATGAAGACCCAACACAGTCATAAATAAATAAATAAGCAAACAAGCTAGCAAGCAAGGAAGCAAACAAGCAATCATTAAAATAAAGAAAAAGACACTGACTGGCTGAATGGATACAAAAACAAGACCCATATTATACACTGTCTACAAGAGACCCCTTCAGACCTAGGGACAATACACACCGAAAGTGAGGGAATGGAAGAAGACATTCCATGGAAATGGAAATCAAAAGAAAACTGGAGAGGCAATACTCACATCAGACAAATCAGACTTCCGACTTTAAAATAAAGACTATTATAAGAGACAAGAAAGGACACTATATAATGATCAAGGAATCAATCCAAGAAGAAAATATAACAATTAGAAATATCTATACATCCAACACAGGAGCACCTCAGTACATAAAGCAAATGCTAACAGCCATAAAAGGAGAAATCAACAGTAACACAATAATAGTAGGGGACTTTAACACCCCACTACACCAATGGACAGATCATCCAAACAGAAAATAAAGAAGGAAACACAAGCTTTAAATGACACATTAGACCAGATGGACTTAATAATTTGATATTTATAGGGCATTCTATCCAAAAACAACAAAATACACTTTCTTCTCAAGTGCACAAGCAACATTTTCCAGGATAAATCACATTTTGGGTCACAAATCAAGCCTCAATAAATTTAAGAAAACTGAAATAGCATCAAGCATCTTTTCTGACCACAACACTATGAGACTAGATATCAATTACAGGGAAAAAAACTGTAAAAAAATACAAACACATGGAGGCTAAACTATACACTACTAAACAACCAACAGATCACTGAAGAAATCAAAGAGGAAATCAAAAAATACCTATAGACAAGTGACAGTGAAAATACGAAGACCCAAAACCTATGGGATGCAGCAAAAGCAGTTCTAAGAGGGAAGTTTATAGCAATATAAGCCTACCTCAAGAAACAAGAAACATCTCAAACAACCTGACCTTACACCTAAAGCAATGAGAGAAAGAAGAACAAAAAAACCCCAAAGTTATCAGAAGGAAAGAAATCATAAAGATCAGATCAGAAATAAATGAAAAAGAAATGAAGGAAACAATAGAAAAGATCAATAAAACTAAAAGCTGGCTCTTTGAGAAAATAAACAAAATTAATACCATGAGCCAGACTCATCAGGAAAAAAAGGGAGAAGATGCAAATCAATAGAATTAGAAATGAAAAAGGAGAAAAAACAACTGACACTGCAGAAATACAAAAGATCATGAGAGACTACTATAAGCAACTATATGCCAATAAAATGGACAACCTGGAAGAAATGGACAAATTCTTAGAAATGCACAAACTGCCAAGACTGAATCAGGAAGAAATAGAAAATATGAACAGACCAACCACAAGCACTGAAATTGAAACTGTGATTAAAAATCTTCCAACAAACAAAAGCCCAGGACCAGATGGCTTCACAGGCGAATTCTATCAAACATTTAGAGAAGGGCTAACACCTATCCTTCTCAAACTCTTCCAAAATATAGCAGGGGAGGAACACTCCCAAACTCATTCTAGGAGGCCACCATCACCCTGATACCAAAACCAGACAAGGATGTCACAAAGAAAGAAAACTACAGGCCAATATCACTGATGAACATAGATGCAAAAATCCTCAACAAAATACTAGCAAACAGAATCCAAGAGCACATTAAAAGGATCATACACCATGATCAAGTGGGTTTTATCTCAGGAATGCAAGGATTCTTCAATATATGCAAATCAATCAATGTGATACACCATATTAACAAAGTGAAGGATAAAAACCATATGATAATCTCAACAGATGCAGAATAAGCTTATGACAAATTTCAACACCCACTTACGATAAAAACTCTCCATAAAGTGGGCATAGAGAGAACCTACCTCAACATAATAAAAGCCATATATGACTAACCCACAACCAACATCATTCTCAATGGTGAAAAACTGAGAGCATTTCCTCTAAGATCAGGAACAAGGCAAGTGTGCCCACTCTCACCACTGTTATTCAACATAGTTTTGGAAGTTTTAGCCACAGCAATCAGAGAAGTAAAAGAAATGAAAGGAATCCAAACTGGAAAAGAAGAAGTAAAGCTGTCACTGTTTGCACATGACATGATACTATATATAGATAATCCTAAAGATGCCACCAGAAAACTACTAGAGCTAATCAATGAATCTGGTAAAGTAGCAGGTACAAAATTGATGCACAGAAATCTCTTGCATTCCTATACACTAACAACAAAAAATCAGCAAGAAAAATTAAGGGAACACTCCCATTTACCGCTGCAACAAAAACAATAAATACCTAGGAATAAACCTACCTAAGGAGGCAAAAGACGTGTATGCAGAAAACTATAAGAAACTGATGGGGCGGAGGGGAGAAAAAAAAGACACTGATGAAAGAAATCAAAGACGATACAAACAGATGGAAACATAGACCATGTTCTTGGATTGGAAGAATCAACACTGTGAAAACAACTATACCGCCCAAAGTAATCTACAGACTCAGTGCAATCCTTATCAAATTACCAATGGCATCTTTCACAGAACTAGAATAAAAAATTTTACAATTCATGTGGAAACACAAAAGACCCCGAATAGCCAAAGTAATCTTGACAAGGAAAAACAGAGCTGGAGGAATCAGGCTCCCTGACCTCAGACTATATTACAAAGCTACAGTAATCAAGACAGTATGGTATTGGCACAAAAGCAGAAATATAGATTAATGGAACAGGATAGAAAGCCCAGAGATAAACCCACACACATATGATCACCTTATCTTTAACAAAGGAGGCAAGAATATACAATGGAGAAAATCCAGCCTCTTCAATAAGTGGTGCTGGGAAAATTGGATAGCTACATATAAAAGAATATATATATATATATAAAAGAATGAAATCAGAACACTTCCTAACACCATACACAAAAATAAACTCAAAATGGATTAAAGACCTAAATGTAAGGCTAGACACTATCAAACTCTTAGAGGAAAACATAGGCAGAACACTCTATGACATAAATCACAGCAAGATCCTTTTTGACCCACCTCCTGGAGAATTGGAAATAAAAATAAACAAATGGGACCTAATGAAACTTCAAAGCTTTTGCACAGCAAAGGAAACCATAAACAAGGCCAAAAGACAACCCTCAGAATGGGAGGAAATATTTGCAAATGAAGCAACTGACAAAGGATTAATCTCCAAAATTTCCAAGCAGCTCATGCAGCTCAATATCAAAAAAACAAACACCCCAATCCATAAATGGACGGAAGACCTAAATAGACATTTCTCCAAAGAAGACATACAGATTGCCAACAAATACATGAAAAGATGCTCAACATCACTAATCATTACAGAAATGCAAATCAAAACTACAATGAGGTATCACCTCACACTGGTCAGAATGGCCATCATCAAAAAATCTACAGACAGTAAATGCTGGAGAGGGTGTGGAGAAAAGGGAACCCTCTTGCACTGTTGCTGGGAATGTAAACTGATACAGCCACTATGGAGGACAGTATGGAGGTTCCTTAAAAAACTAAAAATAGAACTACCATAGGACCCAGCAATCCCACTACTGGGCATATACCCTGAGAAAACCATAATTCAAAAAGAGTCATGTATCACAATGTTCACTGCAGCACTATTTGCAATAGCCAGGACATGGAAGCAACCTAAGTGTCCATCAACAGATGAATGGATAAAGATGTGGCACATACATACAATGGAATATTACTCAGCCATAAAAAGAAATGAAACTGAGTTATTTGTAGAGATGGATGGACCCAGAGTCTGTCATACAGAGTGACATAAGTTAGAAAGAGAAAAACAAATACTGTATGCTAACACATATATATGGAATCTAAAAAAAAAAATGGTTCTGATGAACCTAGAGGTAGAACAGGAATAAAGATGTAGACGTAGAGAATGGACTTGAGGACATGGGGAGGGGGAAGGTTAAGCCGGGACGAAGTGAGAGAGTAGCATAGACATATATACACTACCAAATGTAAAACAGATAGCTAGTGGGAAGCAGCTGCATCACACGGGGAGATCAGCTCGGTGCTTTGTGACCACCTAGAGGGGTGGGATAGGGAGGGTGGGAGGGAGGTTCAAGAGGGAGGGGATATGGGGATATATGTATACATATAGCTGATTCACTTTATTGTACAGCAGAAACACATCATAAAGCAATTACTCCAATAAAGATGGGGGAAAAAAATAAATGGAAGCCACTAAAGGTTTAAAGGCAGAAAAGTGTGTTAGGAGTGTGTGTGTATGTGTGTTTAAAATAAGAATGGTCACATCCACAATCTAATATTGAACACCGGATACCATGTCATCTTATCTCACACAAAGTTAACACTTAAAAACTTGTCACATTTCCCAATATGAGATAGTTAGTAGACCTGATAATATAGTGAGTGTAATATAATGAGAAATTAAATATTAGCTTCATGGCTTTGTTTTTTTCAAATTTTAGTCAGTCATAGCAATGATTCTATCATTCAAAGCATTTACTTTAGAACAGTAGTATTCTATACATACATACACACACACACACACACACACGAAAAAGATGCCCAGGTGCTTTGAATGGTGCTATCTTCAGTCACAGAAACATTCCATATGTTATCCAGAAATCACCCGACCTTGCCTTCAGCACTTACATTCACAGGAAAGCAAGGTACAACTTAGCCAAGTGCCAAATGACTTTAAAGTTATATAAATCTTCTTACTTATTATAAGCAACTCGTTTTTGTCAAAACCTCAGATGATTCGGACACCTGACTGAACTAAATAAGTATATTGATTAGTATGGATATACGAAATAACTTCCGAAGGCATTCCAGAACTTTTAAATGTCACTAAGTGCTTTCGGGGTATGAAGGATGGGAGTAGGTTATAACTTATTGCTCTAGCAGAAGTCTTGCTTGGTGAACTTCTAATCACTGCCCTCAAATAGGCTCATAATCTAAAATATGCTTACCTTCTTTAAAGCATCCTGTATCACACCAGACTTTTCCTTTAGCAGGTCTACAACACAAAGGGCCTCATCTTCAGAAAACATCATAGTCTTCAAGGACAGAAGAAAATCTTTAAATTTTACTTCAGCATTCTCTTTAAAAAAAAAAAGTTAACATTTAAAAGATATAAGTAACAACTTCAGCAAAGGTAAAGCACCAAGAATTCTTGACCCAGAACGTCAGTAACCAAGAGAAAACAGATTTACATTTCAGGTCAAACAACAATTAATGCTCTGGTCCACAGAGAAAAAGTGTTTATCATTTTTAATATAATATGGAATAATTACATTAAATAAAAATTTGCTCAACCTGCAGAATATTTTTTATGTTTTCTTAATTGGAAATATAGTTGATTTACAATGTTGTGTTAATTTCTGCTGTACAGCAAAGTGATTCAGTTATACATATATATATATGTACATTATTTCTTAGATTCTTTTCCATTATGGTTTATCATGGGATACTGAATATAGTTCCCTGGGCTATAGAGTAGGACCTTGTTGTTTATCCATTCTATGTACATAGTGGTTTGTATCCAAACTGCAGAATATTAAAGTGCCAGTATACCCTTACTTTAAAAAAAAAAAAATGCAAATGTCTAATATATGGTAGTATCTATACTAAATATGTTCACAAATACTGTCATTTAACTATAATACTTAGGACTTATGAGCCAAATTTTACAGATGAGAAAATAAGCTCGAAGACAATTACAAAAAGGAAGTCTGATTTTACAAACATCAAGTATATACAGCAATCCTAACATTTTAAAAATCCATGTGCCAAACATCTCCTGACTCACCCACTTCGATTCCCCTAGGGCTCTTATATTAGGCAACAGCGGCCTCTCATTAAAAGCAACTGCCACCCATTACACCCAAAGGTGCCCAGAGCTTTTAATACTTCAGCTACATTATAAGTTTAAAAAGGCAGTTGTGTGCATGTATGAGAACAAGGGGTATATGGAAACTCTGTACTTTCCACTCAATTTTGCTATGAACCTAAAAGTGCTGTTTAAAAAAAAAAAAACTATTAAAAAAATAATATGGAGTTCCCTGGTGGTCCAGTGGCTAGGACTCAGCACTTTCACTGCCGTGGGCCCCGGTTCAACCCCTGGTTGGGGAACTAAGATCCCGCAAGCCATGTGACTCGGCCAAAATAATAACAATAATAATAATAATAGTAATAATAATAATAAGGCCGTTGTGAATTAGCATAGAAAACTCTGAGAGACAATAATAGAAGGGAACAGATTACCCGACAGCAAAACAGCTATGAAACCTTAGGCAAGTCAAAGTCTAATGTCCAGCTCTACAAAACTGAGAAGGTGGATTAGAAAACTACCAATAAATCTTTTACTACAAAGATTCTATTAGTCTTTTGCAATTCATTGCTTCTATGAGAAAACACACTCACTCCATCAGAACTCAAAAATGTGTTTTTTTCAATACAAAAGATTGTCACATTCTGTATATTACCTTTATCAGCTTCAATCTTCAGTTTTTTAGCCCCTGTTTTCTGAATTCCTTCTACTTGGTCAGGTTTAATCAGATCAATAACCTCTCTCTTATCCACCACAGGATTTGAATCAGCATTATCCATCAAAGGAATATAAGTTGTTGCATGAATAAGGGGTTCATCTACCAAGACTGTAATTTAAGTTCAACAAAATCATAATTACTCAGCATTTTTTATAACAGAGTAATTAAATAACATGTAAGCACAATTAAGTTTAATGATAAATGCAGTTATTTTCAAATCTCTAATACCAGCTCAATTTGGCTTTAAATTCCTATTTTATCATTTAACAACTCAAAACACTCTTCTAATTAAGAAATACCAGTTCAATATTATTTTATAGCATATCATTTGTATCACACATCTCCTCTAATAGTATCTGAAAATTTCTTCTTATACATCCCTATACATTTTAGTTAGTTCTCATGTTTCTCCTGATTTAACTAAGAATCCATTCACATTTAATTAGTGCTCAAGGAAAACTATTAATTTTTAATGTATGTTGGTACTTTACTGACCTCTTATTCCAATTGGTTAATTCCTGAGTTTTTTTCCTTGCTAGATACAAAATTAGTCACTGCTCCTTGCAGATATCTTCTCATTTCTAATAGTTATGCCTCTAACTTATATGGTACATCTTACTACACTGTTAAAACTTCCAGAACCACATTAAAAGTGGAGGAAGGAAGGCTTCTTACTTTGTTCCTAATTTTAATGGGAAAAGTTTGAATACTGAAGTCTGATATCTGTTGGTTAGAGACAAAAACTTCCACACCCATATGGAAGTCTCTCTATATCCCTACCTTAAAAAAGAAAAAAAACTCTGGGGCACATACAGTTCTTTCATTTAAAATGTATAATAAGTATTTAATATTAACAAATATTTTGTGATAATATTTTTCTATACCTGATTGCTTGATATATCATAATTTTAATGCAAATAACAGAATTTCATCTTTTCCCTTGCCAATTTTACTATTTTCTAGCACTAGTTGATATCACAGCCCAATATTATAAAAATCACTGTTTTATCTATGTAAATTTCATAGCTAAGTCTTCTGTGGACAATTCGGAACAGATAAAAATTGCTCCATCACTTTTAACTGGATGCTTCTCATACACACATGCAAATTATGTTTAATAAATAGTTAGGAATGTAGGGTAATGATAAATTTAACTAATGTTCTCAAGCATAATCTTTATGTGATATTAAAAAGTACAAATATTTCAGGAATACTTTTCTTCTATAGAGTTTATATGCTATTAACATTATTTTCAAAACTCAAGAATGAGAATATTTATAAATGCTTCTGTCCTTTTATAAATTTCATATGAAGGTCTTCACCACAAACTTATAAATGCTTCTGTCCTTTTATAAATTTCATATAAAGGTCTTCACCACAAACTTATACCCTAACCATCTGTCAAAGCACCATGGGCTTGTATTAGTTTTAAAGCTGTTATGGTACATATTAAGCTGGAAGTTAAAGAGCATGTGAGGTCTCTAGGTTCCTTGTCCTAGTGGACTTCTCTAGAATTAGTATTTATAAAATAGGTATCTACACATTTCACCATTTTCAGTCTTTTGCTTCTTTGATGAAACCTTCTTCTTTCCTGATCCACCTTCTTGTTTAGTCTCTTGATGCAGGGGTAATGGTTCTTGCTTTTTTGACGGTGCCATAAGAGGTTCCACCTTTTTATCCTGATCATCTTTATTAAAAATAAATGAAAAATCATCATAGCAAACAATGAACACACCAGAAAAGATTCAATTATTAATGAATACTTCCTAAAATGCTTTACCACCAAAATTTTAAACTCTGATATACAATTCTCTCACTTATTCTAGCTTTCTTACTCTGCCACATATGCTCTTTAACTTCATCAGGACTTCTAGTACTTGCTCCTTCTTTTATATCCCATTTCTCAGCCACTCCTAGCCCTACTCAGCTTATAGGCATGATCAAATCCCTTATCATCTTAAAAAATAAAACCCTTCCCACCACTGTAATCCCTAGCCCCCCACACCCATTTCCTTTTTATACTGACCAAAGAACAGTCTGTACTTCCTTTCCTACCAATCATTTCTCAACTAATTGCAACCTGATTTTTCTCTCTTCCATTATATCCATGAAAGATTTTACTCAGGTCCCTAGTGTCCCAAATGCCACATTCTACCAATAATATCCTTTAATCCTTATTTGAATTCTATTTAGCATTTCATACTATTGGTCTCTACCTCTTTAAATTACTCTCTTCTCCGTTATGCTAAGTGAAATAAGCCAGTCACAAAAGGACAAATATTGTATGATTTCACTTATATGAAGTACCTAGAGTAGTCAAATTCATAGACACGGAAAGTAGGATGGTGCTTGCCAAGAACTAGAGAGAGCGAAGAATGGGGAATTAGTGCTTAACGGGTACAGAATTTTAGTTGGGAAAGACGAAAAGTTCTTGAGATGGCTGGTGGTGATGACTGTGCAAGAATGTGAATGTACTTAATGCCACAGAACTTACACTTTTTTTTTTTTTTTTTTTTTTTGCGGGACGTGGGCCTCTCATTGTTGTGGCCTCTCCCATTGCGGAGCACAGGCTCCGGTCGCACAGGCTCAGCGGCCATGGCTCACAGGCCCAGCCGCTCTGCGGCATGTGGGATCTTCCCGGACCGGGGCACGAACCCGCATCCCCTGCATTGGCAGGCGGACTCTCAACCACTGAGCCACAAGGGAAGCCCAGAACTTATACTTTAAAATGGTAAATTTTATGTTACATATATTTTACCACAATAAAATAAATAAAATTCAGCTCCCATGATAATTCTTTTCTTACACTTGGAATATTCCTTTGCAGTCTCCTTTGTAAGCTGTTCCTACTGAATACCTTATACACTGGTATTCTTCAGGATTGTGTCCTCATTTTAAATACTTTCCTTGAATGATCTTCTCTACACCCACGACATCAACTACTACCATCATGCTTAATAAGGCTTCTGAATCTGTAGTCTAGGCTTATGCCTCTGTACTTAAATTTCCTACTGCATCCTCCCTATGTAAATAGCCCCTATAGGCACCAGAAACGCAAACTGAAAGCATTCTCCTCTGGGCACACATCCACTCTCTCCCCATTATTCCCTCTTAAAGCTATCAACATTTACCAATCAGAGCTTGAGTAATCTTTTCTACAAAGGGCTGAACAGTAAATACTCTGGTTTTGTGGGCCATTTAGACTCTGTCACAACTATTCACCTGCTGTTGCAGTGTGAAAGCCAGACACAGACATACGTTAACACATGAGTGTGGCTGCATTCAAAAAAACTTGATTTATGGACACAGAGGTTTGAATTTCATATAATTTCCATATTTAACACAATATTACTCCTTTAGTTTTCTTAATCCATTTGAAATATAAAAACCATTCTTGGCTCATGGGCCATAAAAAACGAGAAGCAGGCCAGATTCGGCTCACAGGTTGCAGTTTGCCTACCCTGACCTAACTTAAAACTTGGAAATTATCTTTGATCCTGCTTTCTCCTCTATCTGCCATATCCTATGCATAACGTTAGTCATGTCATTTTTGCTTTGCAGATCTCTCTAACCTCCTTACTATTTCTTCTGTCACTACCACAGTTCAGTCCTTCAACTTAACTCTGGAGAATAATACCCTCTTAACAAGTGTGCCTATATTAAACACTGCCCTATGAAACTTGTCTTCCCTAGTTCTGCCAAAAATACCTTTCTAAAATGTAAATCAGGCCATGTAAACTAAGCCTGCTTGAAAATCTTCAACAATGGCCAAATCACAACATCCCAGCTCCTTAGCATTGTATACAAAAATCATCATGATCTACCCACTCCATTAGCTTTTCAGCTTTGTTTCCTACCACTCCCCACCTCCCATTTCATGGTTCAACAATACACTGTACTCTTGCATCTTTAATGCCTTTATGCATGATCTTCTGCCAGTGGGGAATGAGATCCCACTATTTGCTCGATGAAGTGTTTCATTCCGGAAGACCCAGCTCAGGCACTGCCTCCTCTGTAAAGCTTTTGACCCATGGTCCCCATAAGCACTAGGTGTTTTGGCTCCGTAGTATTTCTATACTTTGTATTTTTCTTATATAAGTCACATTTCATTATTGACTTACATGTTCTTCTGTCCCCTTTACTCTTATTTCTCTAGTACGATGCTTGATCAGAGCTGGCAAGCAAATATTTAAAATCCAGTATAACTAACTTAATACTACATAAGTTAAGATACGAAAACAACTTAATAGTGAACACAAGTCCTTTCATACAGAGCAAACTGTTTGCAATTTCAACCATCAGCACACCATTTCTCATGTCCTTTCTGTTGTACCTATTAAGCTCTCTCCTTGGAACACCCTATCCACCAAGAAAAACTAGCTAGTACTTATTCAACCTTTAAGATTAACTTTAGGCATCACATGCTTTAAGTGGCCCACCTTAGAACTCCAACACTGGTTTAGACATACCTAGCTCATTATACTAAACTTTTTATATTATAATAACCTATTTCTCTTTGTATCTACAACTAGCATGAGGCTACCTTGAAAATGCACACTTCATCTCTGCAGTCCTAGTACCTAATCTAATGCCTAGCACAAAACACATGTATTATAAATGTTTGCAAAATTAATCAATCAAAGGTGAAAATGATATCTGATTTTTCTTTTCATCTTTAATTCCTATCACACTGATTAGAAAGTACTGGTTGAAATAAATGTGAACATTTCTAACTACTGATATTTACAGGTCCTCAGTGGTTTTATATATTTCTATAATATATTTTATATATTTATATTTTATATATATAAACAGATTTTATATATTTCCACTAAAGGCCTTTTCCATATTTGTAATGTGAAATTTAGTTTTGAACACTGTTTTATGCTCAGTACTTAATTCTTTCTATCAGCAATTAATGAAAGCAAACACACAGTGAAAAGGATAATGTTCTCGATTTCAGATTCAGTATTTAACATTTGTGTGCACACTTAACAAAGTATCTGAACTTCAAACTCTGAAGTTATTAAAACAAATATAACCACGCAATAAAGTTGAATAGAATACAATACCGCTTCCATTTTTAGACTTCTTCTGCCCTGGTTTCTTCTTTGAGGCAGCGGCTTCCAAGGGGGGGGTGGGCTGTTTAGTAACTGGGACAGGTTCCACTTTTTTGCATGGAATCTTTGATACATCACTTTCTTTGGTGACCTGTTCTTCTAGTACAGGCTTGTGTTTCTTTTCCTTCTTCTTTCTTTCTCTAACACTACTTGAACTTTCAACCACATTCAGTGGAACAGGTACAACTTGCTCATCTTCCACAGCCAAGGCATCAGATAATTTAAAGTCCCGGGGTACACTCTCAGAATCAGATTCATGGAGGTTCCCATTTTGGAGTTCTTTCTTTTTATTCTTTTTCTTTTCTGCCTTCTTTTTATCTGTTTTGGTAGGAATAAGCTTTTGTTCTCTTTTCTGTTTTGCAAGAACTTCATCATATAATGTTTCTTTCATGAAAAGCCAGAAGAAGAGGAAAATTACTGTAATAACTACTGAAGGAATAAGAACAATAAAATATGTTGACTCATAAAACTCCATGGTGCTTTTGTTAATGTGATCCTATAAAACCTAAATGTGAAAGAAGGAAGAAACAAAAACCTGAGTCAGTCTTATTAAACACAAAAAATCTCTGTTCTTTCAAGTGGTATTTCATATTTAACCTGATCTACAAATCTGAACAGGTTTTTTAAATCACATACTGGATTACTTTGCCAAATACAATTTGAATATACTTTTTAAAAAATTTTGTGGTAACTAGGAGTGTAACACAGCCTTCCCTTTTTTTTTTTTTTTGGTGGTACGCAGGCCTCTCACTGTTGTGGCCTCTCTCGTTGCGGAGCACAGGCTCCGGACGCGCAGGCTCAGCGGCCATGGCTCATGGGCCCAGCCGCTCTGCGGCATGTGGGATCTTCCCGGACCGGGGCACGAACCCATGTCCCCTGCATCGGCAGGTGGACGCTCAACCACGGCGCCACCAGGGAAGCCCCCAGCCTTCCATTTTTAAATCATGTGGAAAGGTTCTAACGGAAGGAAAAAAAAACTTAGCCATTCATTACTTTTTCCCAAAAAATATCCACTTTTGACACTATTAGTATTTAGTTTTCCTCTTACTGTACAATGTTCATGAATACTACTATACGTGGAAATAAAGAGGCATTAACTATTACCAACACACTAGATATCTATTAAAAGTACCACACTCTTAACTGCAAAGAAAACAAAGGTGGTTCATTCCTCCACTTAAAGATTTAAGTCCATTCACAAACTGTGAGCACCTTTATTCCAGTTAACTAACAGCCTCATGACATGGTGGGCTACAACAAGGATATGGAAATATAATACAGTAAAAAATCAAAATGTTAGGATATGTCATTTGGCACTAAAATAAATTACAAATAAGATGCTTTTCTCAATTTTTTTCAAGGTACCTCTTACTGTAAAAAAAAAGTTATACTGCAAAAACAAGGGCAATCACCATCCTCTCTTAATAATGTTTAATTAAGAAGCAAAATTTTTAATGGTATTAACACAACCCTGGACTTACTAAGAGAAGGTTTTAACAAGAGGAAGGGGAAAAGGAATCATGTGCTAACAAAATACTAAAAGGAACTTTATACAGAATTGTTCTTCCCTGATAATTCATGAACTATCCAAGATTTTTAATTTATTAAACATATTTTACTGTGCCTGTTAGTGGTCAACCAGAAATGCTTTTTAAAAGATGTTTGTTTGTTTGTTTTGTGGTACGCGGGCCTCTCACTGTTGCGGCCTCTCCCGTTGCGGAGCACAGGCTCTGGACGCGTAGGCTCAGCGGCCATGGCTCAAGGGCCCAGCCGCTCCACGGCATGTGTGATCCTCCCGGACCGGGGCATGAACCCGTGTCCCCTGCATCGGCAGGCGGACTCTCAACCACTGCGCCACCAGGAAAGCCCTAAAAGATGTTTTGTTTTTGATTTTTGTTTGTTTTAACATGACCACCTACAGGCTACAAAGCCTGTTCAACTTGGCTGGGGAATTGGGGGAGAAAAAGGACAAAACAATGACTTAGAACTCTATGGATTTTTGCTTTGAGGAAAGAAAAGAGGCTAAGGCACTTAGCAGCAACCACAGATGCTGAAAAAAGGTCAAGTCAAAGTCAGAAGGGCTTTGATGAACAGCAAACTGCACCCACATGCAACTTAAGTCTTAGGAGAGCAAAATCTATGATGAAGCAGAGCAAGAAGCAAACGTTCAGGGAGAAAAGAGGCCATGAGACCACAAGAACTCTGAAACACACATTCCTCAAATGTTCTGATGATTTTTCTAGGTCCCTTTTCCAGGTCCCACACGAGCCTGGAAGAATCATGATTTCCATTTCTGGATTTTTCAGGAGATTCCCTTCACACAATTCAATTCTCAGTCATGTGAGCTCTTTCTGCAACTAGGAGCAGCCCAACCAAAACACCAAGGCAAATTTAAAGTCAAGAAAGTGTTTGCGTTGCTTTAATCCAACATTCCCGATTCTTTATCCCAAGAAATTTACAAAGAAAAGCATATATAAAGATGTTCACAGCAGTATTATATATAATACAAAAAACTGAGATAGAATATACAACATCAGAATGGGTTAAATTAGCAAATATCAACTCAATAAAACACTGCTGTTAAAACTGTAAATACTGAGACTTTCTTAAATTCAATTAAATACCGAATAGTCAAAATCACAGTTTTACTTGTATGATCAAAACATCTCATGTATAATACGTTATTGAGATGAATATGTAAATTAAAGAGTTGTGCCATAATCATGGGTGCAGTCTCGCTTGCCTTAATATTTTAAATTTTGTTAGTTTAAGAGAAACTCATAAAAGTTTTAATTCCTTGCTTTTTTTTTTTTTTTTTGCTGTACACGGGCCTCTCACTGTTGTGACCTCTCCTGTTGCAGAGCACAGGCTCCGGACATGTAGGCTCAGCAGCCATGGGTCTGGGATCTTCCCAGACCGGGGCACGAACCTGTGTCCCCTGCATCGGCAGGAGGGCTCTCTACCACTGTGCCACCAGGGAAGCCCCAAATATTTTTAACATACAGTTCATTGCTCAACTTTTTAAATTTTTTCTACATTAAAACAGAAATTTAAGTAACCATGCTGAATGCACAGTATTATACTTATAAAGTTTAAATAAACACAAATCTTAAAAGAACCGTTACTTACATATTACAAGGAAAAATGCAAGCAGTTTGATAGGTATACTATTGAATTTCAAGTAAATGTAAGAATTTTGAAATCTCTTTCCTTACTACCACAGTATTTTAGTTACTCTTGTCTCTGACATCATTTTCTTTAAACTAAAAGAACATTTAAAACAAATGACACCAAAAAACTAATTTTTTAAATTATCTGTGCTTCAATTGATAAAAGTATGTCAACTGGAGTGACTCAAAAGAACCAGTAAGAAAAATATAACAAAAATCCAAGACTGAAGTCTGAACAAACTGAAAGTCAATTTTTTTCCACGGATGTATACCGAACAACATACAAGCAAGCATATTTGTAAAGAGCAAGCAAAGATTTGAGGGAAAGGTAGTTTTCAACCCAGGAACACTTAATTTCTTAGAAGTTCCTGTATAAATCTGTAATGTCCGAACAACTAAATGAATATACCTTTAAAAGATATACAGGCACCAAGAGTAGCCTACAAGAGCTTTATCCAATGTACAACATAGTTATAATATTACTAGAAGTAGCTGTGAAACCTAAGCTGAAAGCTCTTATCACAGGTTCTTTGTAAAAACAGAGTTCATGGGCTTCCCTGGTGGCGCAGTGGTTGAGAGTCCGCCTGCCGATGCAGGGGACGCGGGTTCCTGCCCCGGTCTGGGAAGATCCCACATGCTGCGGAGCAGCTGGGCCCGTGAGCCATGGCCGCTGAGCCTGCGCGTCCGGAGCCTGTGCTCCACAACAGGAGAGGCCACAACAGTGAGAGGCCCGCGTACCGCAAAAAAAAACAGAGTTCGTAAGTTAAAAAATCTATCTGTAACCTGATCATGCTGAATCTAAGTAGTCTGTATTCTAAACATGCCATGTTTCTCTTCCTTTAAATCCATAATAACATCTTATGTTGTTTTTTTAATGTTCAAGTTAATTTTTTTGAGGAAAACTTTATTTATGGAAGTACCATACACTGATAAAAAGTATATTCATGGACAAGTATCACTTACTCAGATTTCCATTACACAACAGAAGTTAACTACAGTATTTTCTGAACCCTTCTTGGTAAAATGTAACATTAAACATTATGGTGTCACTAACCTTCAAATAAAGTATGCATGTCATATTCCAGATATATCCTGAAAAATAATAAATTTTAAAATTGATAAACGGCAATATAATAAAGCACTAAAATAAAGTCAAGAGTCTTGACTTTTGGTCCCAATTCTGCCTTGGCTCCAGGGGTCTCTTCTTACATAGGTCTAAAGTCCAAACTACTTAACACGATCTTGGAAATGCCAAGACAAAAAATTTAAGTGGTTCCAAGTTGGTGGTGCCCATAGTGCATGTGGCAAAAGTGAATGCACATCTTCTTTGGTATATTGCTCCCTCAAGCCAGGAACCTCAAGATTTCCAAAGAAGACTGTCATCCACATAAGAGCCCACAACACAAAATGACAGAAGCCACCATGAGCAAGAGGCAACAAAAATAAACTAAGGAATCACATCCCTAAAGATTCAAGATACTGGAATTAATAGATATAGATTATAACCTACACACATAAAGAAGAGGTAACTGGAAAAATGAGCAAAGAACAGAAACTATGGGCTGGGCTTCCCTGGTGGCACAGTGGTTGAGAGTCCGCCTGCCGATGCAGGGGACACGGGTTCGTGCCCTGGTCCGGGAAGATCCTACATGCCGTGGAGCGGACGGGCCCGTAAGCCATGGCCGCTGAGCCTGCGCGTCCAGAGCCTGTGCTCCACAACGGAAGAGGCCACAACAGTGAGAGGCCCGCGTACCGCAAAAAAAAAAAAAAAAAAAAGTAACTGGGTAGATACGAATCAATTAGGACTTCTACAAATAAAAATTAGCATCAAAATTTAAAATCCAATGGATAGGTTAACACAGGTGCAAGGACACCAATTAAAATAACTATTTCAATAGGCTAAAGTGAGAGTGAATTAAGTCAATGCAGATAGAGGACAAGGCAACTATTAGAGCATGGTGAAGGACTTCCCTAACAGTCCAGTGGTTAAGACTCTGTGCTTCCAATGCAGGGGGCACAGGTTCAACCCCTGGTCAGGCAACAAAGATGATCCCACATGCCACTTGGCGCGACCCAAGAAAAAAAAAAAAGAGCACGGTGAAAGTGAGGAAGGAGTCTAAGACAACTAACTCCTATGTTTCTAGCTTGGCCGAAATCTGTAAATTATGAAATCACATGTCAAGTTCAAGACAAGGAATAGGTTTTTGTCTTAGAGTTTTAGATATGATTTTGAGGAAATATAAACTACAACCAGCTACAGAATATCAGCAGTCAACTGAGTAGACAAAATCAGCACTAAGAAGGCACTACAGGTTCTAAATTGGGGAACAAAAAGGAAAAACTTTTTTCCTTTTCCTGCCTTCCTATAAAGGCAGGCCACAATGCCTGCCCTTATAGGGCTAACATTCTACTAAAAGGAAGACAGTCCAGCAGTTAATATACAGTATATGAGACAGAACACAACCTGACACATTTGACCAAGAACAATAAAGACAATGTGGTTCAAGTATAATGAACAAGAGGAAAAGTAGTAGAAGATGAGGTTAAAGAGATCATTTGAAGGGGGCAGGGCGCAGTGAACAAATCATGTAGTTTTTTTACAGGCAAATGGAAGGGCTGTGGCTTGTACTCTGAGTAATATGGGAAACCAACAGAGGGTTTTGAGTAGAAAAAGGGTATAGGGAGAAGGTGACAGCAGGGAAAACTTAAGAGACAACTGAAGTAATCTAGGCAACAGATGATCAGAGCAAGCAGGTAGCAAGAGGGGTAGTAAAAAGTAGTCAAATTCTGAGTACACTATGAGGGTAGTGAAAAGATGATTTGCTGAGGACTGGAAAATGGGGTGTGAGAGAACAAGCAAAGACAAAGACAACTCCAAAGCTTTCAGACTAAGCCAAAAATAAGAGTTGCCCTTTACTGAGATGGGGGAAGTGTGGAAAGGACATGGTTGGGGTTAAAGACCAGGAATCAGGTTTTAGACAGGTGGAGATATCCAGCAGACAGCTAAACAAAGAGTGCTTAGGCAGGTGAGGAATACATGCTAAAAATATAAATTTAGTCATACTCAGCATATAAATTATATTTAAAGCCATAAGCTTGGATAAAATCACCAAGGGAATGGGTATAAACAGAGCCCAGATCTCAAGACAGAGCCCCTGGACAATTCAACAACAGGAAGATGAAGAGGAACTTGCAAAGGAAACAGCGAAGGAGAAGTAGAAAGAAAATTAGGAGAAATGTCACCCTTGTTGCTAAATGAATACATTATATTAAGAAAGAGAGATTAATCAACTTTGTCAAATGGTGTTAGTAAATAAAGTACAGTAAAAACTATTGATAGAAATTGACTATTGGATTTTAGCAACAGAGACATTAGTGGTGACTGACCAAAGCAGTAGAGTGGTGGTGATCAAAACCTGACTGAAATGGAAGTCAAAAGTGAGAACTCCAGCAGGTGTGAACAACTCTTTGGAGAAGACTTCCTGTGAAGTAATAAAAGAAATGCAATGGAAGCTGGAGGGGAATATGAGGTTGGGGCTTTGCTTTTTAAAGTTTTTAAAGACAGGAGAAATAACAGCATGTTAATATGCTGATAAAGATGATCTGGCAGAAGCAGAAAGACTGATGATGCAAGAGAGTGAGGGGTGAGGGACAATGTTCTCAAATGGCAAGAGGAAAAGAATTTGGTGTACAAATTCTGAAGAGACTAGCCTTAGACGGAAACATAGGCAAGGAGGTAGATACAGTGTAGAAGTCTGTAAAAATTATCCTCCTAATGCTACTACTTTCTTAATGAAATGGGAAACAAAGTTTAGTTCTGAGTAAGGGTGGAAAGGGTGGCGCTGGTGGTCCTATAAAACACATTATAATTATTACATTGTTATTTTTTACTTATAAATTTTGTTCATTTTGATTCTCCACTTAAATTTAAAACTTTGGAGAGAATACAGGGTGCTTAGCAGTGTTGCACAAATAGATTCACTGACTTTAAATGAATTTATGACCCACCTGAGGAAGTACATAGTATCAATAAAACAGAGCATAAAAACCAAACCTGAGCCTCAATGAGGTCTACTCTTCCAGCTCAAGTACCTTGCCTACAGATATTTCTCTTCCTCCTAAAATCCTAGAGCATTTATTCTCTATGTACACATTCATAGCGTTCTATGAGATAGGAGATAATTGTGTAACAATTATAGGAAAGTAGCAATATACTGCAGTGTGATAAAAGATAAAAGAACAGAAAATAATGGAACTCAAAACCTAAAATAGATTCAAATTGATTTTTAAAAATTTAAAAATCAATTTATCTGATCGTTCAGATCAAATAGATATCCAGACAGATTAAAATTTTAAACTTAAGAAAATGTATAAAGTACTTGGAAGAAAAACACACAGAAAAAGTAGATTCACCTTATATTGTACAGCTATATATGTTTAAAAGTTTACATGTATATTAAGTCTACAGTAAGTTTTTAAATACTTGATTCTACAAATAAATAAGAAAAAGACACCAATGAGAAAAACAAATTATTAATCATTTACTGAAATAGCCATCAAAATATAAAAACTTACCTAAATTTCCATTCTCTACACCAAAAGTATAATGTCCCCAGAGCCCACAATACAATTATAAAATTATCTTTTAAGATAAGAAGAAAAACATTCAAAGCAACCAAAAGATAAGATAATCTAGCAAATCAAACACTGAGTTGCCTGACATGGGAAGTCCATTTACAACAGCTTTTCTAAAATTAACTTTACATATTACACTGAAATCTTAAAGCTGAGGTGCAATTTCTCCTTGTAAACTGCAACACGTACTTGTTTCTATGACTCACACCTTATTAACATACCATTTAAGTTATTTCAGCAATACCCGTTCTAGAGAACTGCTACCCCAGTCTGAAACAAATCCAACTAATACCAGAGATGAATAATAAAATTTCACTTCTCCATTAGTTATCATGTCACAACACGTGAAACTTCTATTTCGTTTTTTTTTAACCAAACTTACTTTTTTTCCTTTAATACAAGACTAGATAAATCAGTTTGAACAGCTTCTCCAAGAAAATGAAAAGTATCTGTGTAGCTGGTAGCTGCTGAGAGTTATACCAATATCTTTCAGACTTTTGCTTACCCATCAAGCCCCAACTAGTCCATTTTCCCAGGAAAAGACACTGCTCATTTAAAAACATATCCACAGGACTTCCCTGGTGGAGCAGTGGTTAAGAATCCGCCTGCCAATGCAGGGGACACGGGCTCGAGCCCTGGTCCGGGAAGATTCCACATGTCATGGAGCAACTAAACCCGTGCGCCACAATTACTGAGCCTGCACTCTAGAGCCCGTGAGCCACAACTACTGAAGCCCGTGCACCTAGAGCCCGTGCTCCGCAACAAGAAGCCACTGCAATGAGAAGCTCACACACCACAACGAAGAGTAGCCCCCACTCGCCACAACTAGAGAAAAGCCTGCAGGCAGCAACAAAGACCCAATGCAGCCAAAAATAAACAAATCAATAAGTAAATTTTTAAAAAATTAAATTAAATGAATAAATTTAAAAAAACATACCCACAGGAGATAACCTGGTTAAAAGTTTATTCTGTAAAGAAAGCTAATTTATGATAACTTAAGTAGACAAATTAAAAGCTTTAATACCAAAAATTTAATAATACATTTAAATAATCAGTATTTCAAATCAATATGTAAAAGTTTCCAAAGGTGAAGATAAATCGTCAAAATTGTTCAAAAATTAACACCGTTCAAAAATTAACATTAAAACATGAAGTTCACACCAATGATGTAATTGTAAAACAGCTATACCATATATACAAGACTGCCTTCCCCTAAAATCTAGTCTTGACCTACCTTTACTTTTTCACAAGGCCTCTGAGTTGGAAAGGGCCATCTAATTAAAACACTGGACCCAGCTGAATGGTCAGTGAGCCTATGCTTATGAGGAATCAGCACCTCCCATAAGCTCCTTTCACAAAAACATTAGAATATTCTTCATAGTTGTGATCCAAAATCTTTTCCTCCTGTAACTTCTCCTTGAGGCCCTCTAAGTGCCCTAGCCTCCTCATCTATGTCCAATCCCACTACAACAAGGCAGTCCTAGTAATGTATGGTACCAGTTAAATTTATCAACAAACAGAAAACCTACTTCAAACCCTATCATCCTTTAGGAAAGTTTTGCTAGGGTGTTAAAAGTTGAACATAATAGACTGATGAAATAACTCATAAGTACATCACCGTAGGTCACTCAACAATGAAAGTACTAAAATAATAAAATGTTATATTTATTCTTGCCTATTCCTAAAAAACACATAATACTTAAGATCATTTCACAAACTAAACAGGAAATGTAAATGACAAGCCAAAATCGTCAAATACTACCCAAAAAAACTCTAAGGGAGCTATTGGAAAAGCTTCACTATAAAACAAGAATCTTTACATCTTGCCCAAGAACTGTCAAATAAATGCAACATAAAAAGCCCCAAATACATGTGAAAAATTTAGTATATAATCAGAGAGCTATTTCAAATCAGTAAGTAAATCTATGGATTATTTAATAAATAGTATCAGCACAAATGACAGCCATTTCAGGGGAAAATTCAGCCCCTACCTCAATTATATATGGATCAAAGTTTTAAAGGTTAAAAAGTTAAACCATGAAAAAACTAGAAAACAAGTGTATTTCTTTCAATCTAAAATAATTTTGTTTTGTAAAAGGCTTTTTCTATGTCTCATGTAAAACCCAGAGCCATAAAGGAAAAAACTGGAAAATCTGACTAGAAAACATTGTAAAGACTTTATGGGAAGAAATAAGTGACTAACTCAAAAAAGACAAAGGTCTGGTAGGCTTAACTTACAAACATCACCTGAAATGTGAGAAAAAGATGAACCTGGCCGGAGCCTGTTCGCATCAACTGACCAGAGTCCACGAATTCCACGCTCCGAGCCCGTCCAGATGGCCCCAACCCCCAGCTTTCTGTCCTTTGAAAACACTAAGAATAATATCCCTGCATCAATTTTTACTAGAGCCAATTACCTGTCATGCCTGGAAATGGTATCATACCCAGATTGCCCTTAGCCCCAATAACCATGAAGTCCACATCTATAAGAAGTTGGGAGCCAGTGGGTGAAAATTCATGAACCTCAAGCAGCACAATGGACACATCACAGGTATCGACTGCGCTCCCAAGAGTGACCTCATGGTCACTTGAGGGGCTGACCGCAACGCCTACGTCTGGAGTCAGAAAGATGGTATCTGGAAGCCAACCCTGGTGATCCTGAGAATTAACAATGCAGCCACTTCTGTCAAGTGGTCCCCACTACAGAACAAATTTGTTGTGGGCAGTGGAGCATGACTCATTTCTGTTTGTTACTTCGAGTCCAAAAATGACTGGCGAATAAGCAAGCACATTAAAAAACCCATTCGCTCCACAGTTCTCAGCTTGGACTGGCATCCCAACAATGTCTTGCTGGCAGGAAGATCCTGTGATTTCAAATGCAGAGTGTTTTCTGCCTACATTAAAGAAGTGGATGAGAAGCCAGCCAGTACACCCTGGGGCAGCAGGATGCCTTTTGGTCAGCTGATGTCAGCGTTTGGTGGCAATGGCACTGGCAGCTGGGTGCATGGGGTCAACTTCTCCGCCAGCAGGAGCCACCTGGCCTGGGTCAGCCACAACACGGTGTCCGTTGCCGATGCCTCAAAAAGTGTGCAGGTCTCAACTCTGAAGACAGAGTTCCTGCCCCTCCTGAGTGTGTCCTTCATCTCGGAGAACAGCATCATGGCTGCTGGCCATGACTGCTGCCCCATGCTCTTTAGATGCAACGACTGCGGCTGCTTGACCTTCGTCTCCAAGCTAGACATCCCAAAACAGAGCATCCAGCACAACATGTCGGCCATGGAGCACTTCCGCAACATGGACAAGCAGGCCACAACTGAGAACCACAACAAGGCCCTGGGGATGCTGCACCAGAGCAGCATCACTCAAGTGTCTATTTATGAAGTGGACAAGTAAGATTGTCGCAAATTTTGCACTACTGGCATTGACAGAGCCATGACCATTTGGCATTTCAAGACCTTAGAGTCTTCTGTCCAGGGCCTTCAGATAATGTGAAGCTGAGCGAGCCTCCCAAATCCAGCACGAGCATGGACAGGCTGCACTGGGCAGCTCCGCCATTCACATGATGGGGAGAAGAGCCAGCCGCCAGGAAATACTGAAGACACATATGGCGCAAACCTTGTTGTGTGTTTTGTTTGAGGATAATTGGTGAAAGTGTTGGTTTTTTAAAAGCAGCAGTGATTTGGGTTTTCTTTTTTGTTTTGCTCTTTCATTCTATTCTTGACGAAAGCTTCTCTTTAAGCAGATTATGGAAAACTGTCACACTAACTTAAAGGAAGGGGTGGGGGTGGTATGTAAATTGTCTGCTAAAAAATTAAATAAAAGTACTGAACATGGAAAAAAAAAAAAGATGAACCTGAGAAAGGTTAAAGGACACGTTTAGAAGATTCCTAGGGGGAGAAAAGATATCCAATAAATACACATACAGTACAGTATTAACCCAAAGAGGAACACACCAAGGCAGACTGTAATCAAAATGACAAAGATCAAAGATAAACAGAGAACACTAAAGCTATACGGGAAAAGCAACAAATAACATACAAGGGAACTCCCATAAGGCTATCAGCTGATTTTTCAGTAGAAGCTCTGCAGTCCAGAAAAGAGTGGCATGATATACTTAAAGTGACAAAAGGGAAAAACCTACAACCAAGAATAGTCTGCCCAGCAAGGCTCTCGTTCAGATTTGACAGAGAAATCAAAAGCTTTCCAGACAAGCAAAAGCTAAAAAAAGTCAGCACCACCAAACCCACTTTCCAAAAAATGTTAAAGGAACTTCTCTGGGCAAAAAAGAAAAGGCCACAACAAGAAACAAGAAAATTATAGAATGAAAAAGCTCACCGGTAAAGGCAAACATAAAGGTAGGAAATCATCCATACACAATGCCAGTAAGGAGGTTTAATTAAAAGACTGAAGTAGTAAAATCATCTATATCCACATAAGCAGTTAATGGATACACAAAACAATTAGATGTAAACTATGTTATCAAAAACAGTAATCAGTGGAGGGAGAGAGTACAAATGCAGGGTATTTTAAATGCATTTAAAATTAAGAGATCAGCAACATAAAACAGTCACATATATATATACGTATATATATACACATACACTGCTATACAAAAACCTCATAGTTAGCTACAAACCAAAAATCTACAATAGATATACACACAAAAAAGGAAAAGGAATCCAAACATAACATGAAAGATAGTTATCAAATCACAACACAAGAGAACAAAAGAGGAGGGGGAAAAAGACCTACAAAAACATAATCCAAAACAATTAACAAAACAGCAGTAAGAACATACATGTCAATAACTACCTTAAATGTAAACAGACTAAATGCTCCAACCAAAAGACACAAACTGGCTGCATGCATACAAAATCAAGACCTATATATATCTGCTGCCTACAAGAGACTCACTTCAGATCCAGAGACACAATCAGACTAAAACTGAGGGGATGGAAAAAGATATTACACACAAATGGAAATCAAAAGAAAGCCAGAGTACCAATACTTACACGAGACAAAACAGACTTTAAAATAAAAACTATTGCAAGAGACAGAGAAGAACACTACATAATGATCAAGGAATCAATCTAAGACGATATAACATTTGTAAATATATATGCACCCAACACAGGAGCACCTCAATATATAAGGCAAATATTAACAGACATAAAAGGAGAAATAAACAGTAACACAGCAAGAGTAGGGGACTTTTAACACCCCACTCATATCAATGGACAGATCATCCAGACAGAAAATCAATAAGGAAACACAGGCCTTAAATAACACATTAGGTCAAATGGACTTAGTTGATATTTATAGAGCGTTCCACCCGAAAGCAGCAGAATATACACATCCTTTTCAAGCACACCTGGAACATTCTCCAGGACAGACCACATGGTAGCCCACAAAACAAGTCTTGGTAAATTTAAGAAAACTGAAGCCATATCAAGCATCTTTTCTGACCACAATGCTATGAGACTAGAAATCAAGTACAAGAAAAACACTGCAAAAAACACAAACATGCAGAGGCTCAACAATATGCTACTAAACAACCAATGGATCACTGAAGAAATCAAAGAGGAAATTAAAAACATACCTGGAGACAAATGAAAATGAAAACACAACAGTCCAAAACCTATGAGATGTAGCAAAGGCAGTTCTAAGCAGGAAGTATGTAGCAACAAAGCTTACCTCAGGAAAGAAGAAAATTCTCAAATAAACAACCTAACATTAAGCCTAAACCAACTAGAGAAAGAGGAACAAACAAAGCTAAAGTTAGTAGAAGGAAAGAAACTGAAGATCAGAACAGAAATAAATGAAATAGACTTAAAAAAATAGAAAAGATCAATGAAAGTAAAAGCTGGTTCTTTGAAAAGATAAAGAAAATTATTAAACTTTTAACCAGACTCGTCACGAAAAAAAGGGAGAGGGCCCAAATCAATAAAATCAGAAATGAAAAACTAAAAATAGAGTTGCCACATGAGCCTGCAGTCCCACTCTTGGGCATATATTCAGAGAAAACTATAATTCAAAAAGATACATGAACCCCAACGTTAATAGCACTATTTACAATAGCCAAGACATGGGAACAACCTAACTGTCCATCAACAGATGAACGGATAAAGAAGATGCGGTATATATATACAATGGAATACTACTCGGCCATAAAAAAGAATGAAATAATGTCATTTGCAGCAACATGGATGGACCCAGAGATTCTCATACTAAGTGAATTAAGTCAGACAGAGAAAGATAAATACCATATGATATCATTTATATGTGGAATCTAAAACATGACACAAAGCAACTCATGTACGAAACAGAAAAAGAATCGCGGACACAGAGAACAGACTTGTGGTTACCAAGGGAGAGGAGGGTACAGGGGAGGGATGGACTGGGAGATTGAGATTAGCAGATGCAAACTATTACATATGGAATGGATAAACAACACAGTGCTACTGTATAGCATAGGAAACTATATTTGATATTTTGCAATAAAGTAAAACTGAAAAGAATATGAAAAATTGTATGTGTGTATATATATGCATAACTGGATCACTTTGCTGTACACCTGAATCACTGTAAATCAACTATACTTCAATTTTAAAAAATCAAATTTAAAAATAAACAAATTAAAATAAAATACAACCAGAAAATTTTTTAAAAAGAGATCGATGTAAAACAGTTTGCAAGTGACATCTCCAAATAAATACTGATTGTTGACCCTTAAAAAAAAAATTTATAACCATAGATTCTTAAATTCACATCTACAGTCTCTGCCAGTCCAGAACACCCCCAATGTTTCTACCAAAAATATGAACACAAAAATGGCTCCAAGGCCATGAAAGCCTCTGGAAAAAAAATCCTTCTACCCAGTCTGGCCTGAACAGTACAGTATTTTCAGATACCCTCCTGTTGAAGGTGAACTTACAATAAAAAGAGAAGAAAATCAAAGATACAAACAGGGATTATATCCCCAAGAATTCCAAATAGAATAATGTGGAGGACTATAAAAAATAATTTTTTCAGCTATTAGAAGCATAAATTAAATCATACATATGGGAAAAAAAATAACACTCACATAAAAGACCAGAAGGTAAAAATTAAAGAAACTGTAAATTGTGTATAAGCATCCACAAACATATGTGCATACACAGACATGCAGACATTAAAAACTAAATGAACTGATAATTATACACAGCTGAAGAATTATCAAACAGAAAGACAGCTTATAAAAACTGGCAATGCAGCACAAAGGAATACATTAGGGAAAACATGAAAGAAAAACTAACAGACATGAAGGAAAGAATGAGAAGGTCCAATAAATCAAATGGGAATTCAAGGAGAGAAAAGAATCAAGAAAGGTAATATTTGATGACAAAATGGCAAAGAATTTTCAAAAACTGCTGAAAAGATATAAATCAATTCCAGAAGGGCAACAAAATCTGGACAGCATAAATAAAAATAAACAAACCGAAATATATGTGTAGGAAAATTATATAACTCAAAAGATGCAAAGTAGGTCTTAAAAGCAACATAGAAAAATTACCTATAAGAGAATAAAATTAGACATATATTACTCAGCAATAGAAGCCAAAGGATAATGGAATAAAATCTCCATAAAAACAATGACCACTAACACAGAATTCCAGATCCAGCAAAACACTGGAATATTCACTTTTCAGAAGCAATAAAGTCTATCAGCTATGTGTAACAAATTTAATTTAGCAAACAATTATAAATACTTAATCTAAAATTTAATAATCTAGCATGTAGTTTCTGTAAATGAGCAATACTTCTTCCTACCAGAATACAATTGAGAATATTACCAAATTCTTTCATTAGGGATCACATCTAACCTTTTTCTTAATAAGCTTTTCAGGAAGCCAAGGGGAAAAGTGCTAGTAAAAAATTTTCTGGGCTTCCCTGGTGGCGCAGTGGTTGAGAGTCCGCCTGCCGATGCAGGGGACACGGGTTCATGCCCCGGTCTGGGAAGATTCCACGTGCCGCAGAGTGGCTGGGCCTGTGAGCCATGGCCACGGCGTCCGGAGCCTGTGCTCTGCAACGGGAGAGGCCACAACAGTGAGAGGTCCGCATACAGCCATAAATAAATAAATAAATAAATAAATAAATAAAAACAACGAGACAAGAAATAGTGCTCTCCTACAAAGTCAGGTGTTTTCATTAAAAAGAAAAAAAAGTTAAAAAAAAAATTTTCTCTCTGGTCCCTCAATTACAGTGTTCAGAGCTTCCAAGTATAAAATCATATAAAATTAGGACAAAACTCCACAGCATTTTACAATCAAGTACACTAATTAAATAACAGTAAAATCCTGATTATCTTTTCTAAGACTATACAATCTATTCTGAAGTTTACATTTCAAGTTCTACACTTCTACAGTCTAAATTTCAGTTTTTACTTTAACAGTATTCCACAAACTCCTAACTGTTATTTAAAAGAAAGCAAAGAGACACAAAGTCCACACAAAGAACAAAATTGTGAATCAACAGCAAAATCTTATACATATTCAAAATGAAAGCATATACAAATAAGGATAGTAAAATAAGGTAGGAAACTACTTATATATTTTCATTTTCCTATTTTTTTATGAAACATTACCTCTGTTAATAAATTATTAACCCATGGTGAAGTTAAAGAATCTTAAAATAGTAAGAAATTTTCCCATCCCCATTCACTGAAATCAAGCAGCACTTGCTTTTATACTCACAATCTTATGTAGACAACTTCTAGTGAAATTGTACCTTGAAAATTATGGTTCAAAAAAAATTCACTAAAGATTTTTACTTACTTGTTATACAAGGTTTGCTTTATACTACTGAAATTTAACATGCCAAATCAATGACTCTCCTACCGATCTGTATGTTCTCTCCCAAATACCTGCAAGCCCAACACAGTCAGTGCTCAACACATAGCACTGTCAGATTTTAACTGGCTAAAACACAACCAGCATGAATCTGGGAAGAAAAAAAAGTTTACTTCATTAACATAAATAGCTTTATACAGGTAGCCCTTATGATTATGGATTTTCTTTCAAAATAACCTTCATAAATATAGTTTACATCAATCCCATTTGTGTCCACCAGTACTGTGAAACATAAAATCAGGGACTTTTTATCATAATATGGACTTCATTATAATATTCTTGAAGCTGCAAAAGAAGTATATAACAGAAAAATAAAAATCAAAAAGTCCTGATAAAATTACCATTAATTGGAAATAAGTACATACTTTGTATTTTAACATTTAAACCTACAACAGCAGCCCCCACCAAAAAAAAAATTTTTTTTTGGTTGTTGGTTCCATTCTTGATATTGTTCCCAATAAGCAACCAAAGCAAAAAACAGTGAGAGAAGTTAATCTAAGAACGATACCCAAGAAAAACTCTCATCTCTAGAATTTCACTAAATGAATTCCCACATTCTTAAAGTTGGTTTATAAATTACCTAGTTACAAAATTGAAATACAGTAAGCCTTCAAAATTTGTGATTGCCAAGACTCCCTTTCAAACAACAGAAATATAACTGAAGAGGTTCAAAGGTGATCAGTTATTAGAAACCTAAAATATAGCACCAAAAACAATACTTAGGAATAAATGCAACCAAGGAGGTGAAAAATCTGCACACTGAAAACTGTAAGACAATAACGAAAGAAACTGAAAATGATACAAATAAATGGAAAGATATTGTGTCAAAAGAATAGTGTGTTCATGTACCAAAGAATTTTAATACTGTTAAATGTCCATACTACCCAAAGTCATACAGCTACAGATTCAGTGCAATCCCTATCACAATTCCAACAGCACTTTTTACAGAAAAAGAAAAACAATCCTAAAATTCATATGGAACCACAAAAGACTCCAAACAGCCAAAGCAAACTGGAGAAAGAAAAAAGCTGAAATAAATCACACTTTATTTCAAATTATACTACAAAGATACAGTAATCAAAACAGTATGGTAGTGGCATAGAAACAGACAAACCAATGGAACAATAACCCAGAAATAAATCCACTCATATACAGTGAACTAATATTTGACATGGGAGCCAAGAATACACAATGGGGAAAAGATTGTCTCTTTAATAAATGGTGCTGGGAAAACTGAATATTCACACACAAAAGAATGAAACTGGACCCCTATCTTACAACACTCAAAAATTAACTCACAATGGATTAAAGACATAAATGTTAAGGCCTGAAACCATAAACCTCCTAGAAGAAAACACTGGGAAAAAGCTCCTTGACATTGGCCTTGGCAGTGATTTTTCGGTGTATGACACCAAAAGCATATGCAACAAAAACAAAAATGACGAGTGGGACTACATCAAACTAAAAAGCTTCTACACAGCAAAGAAATGATCAACAAAATGAAAACGCAATCTACAGAATGGAAGAAAATATTTGCAAACCATATGCCAGATAAAGGATTAATATCTAAAATATATAAGAAATTCATACAACTCAAAAGCCAAAAAATATATATTTTTTTAAATGGGCACAGGACCCGAATAGACATTTTTCCAAAGAAGGTATACAAATGGCCAACAAGTACATGAAAAGGTGCTCAATATCACTGATCATGGGGAAAATGCAAAGGTCAAAACTACAATAAGATATCGCCTTACACCTATTAGAATGGCTATCATCAAAAAGACAAGAGATAACAAGTGCTGGCAAGGATATGGAGAAAAGAAAACCTCTGTGTACCACTGGTGGGAATGTAAATTGGTGCAGTCACTGTGGAAAACAGTATGGAGGTTCCTCAAAAAATTAAAAATAGAACTACCACATAATCCAGCAAACCCAATTCCACTGGGTAAATATGCAGTGGAAATGAAATCAGTATCTCAAAGAGATATCTTCAACATGATATCCATGTTCACTGCAGCATTATTTACAACAGCCAAGACATGGAAACAACCTAAGAGTTCACTAACAGATAAATAGATTTTAAAAGTGTGATACATATATACGATGGAATATTATTTGGCCATGAGAAAGAAGAAAATCCTGCCATTTGCAATATCATGGACAGACTTTGAGAGCATTATGCTAAATAAGACAAAGAAAGACAAATACTGTATGATATCACATGTGGAATCTTGAATTCATAGTAACAGAGAAGAGTGGTGGTTACCTGGGGCTTTGGGGAGTTTTTTTTTGAGGGTACAAACTTGCAACTAGTACATTAAAAAGTCCTGGAGATCTAATGCACAGCAGTGATTACAGTCAACAATAATGTATTATAAACTTCAAAGCTAATAAACTTACACAATGTTATGTCAATTATACCTCAATAAAGCTAGAAAAAAATGAAATACAGTCACAAGTAGAGGTCCTTATCCTACAGCCATCTTGCTCTGAACACTGTGCTTAGAAACCATATTTATACAACCTCAAAAGCCATGCAAAGATAGATACAGCACTGCCTTCAACAGACAGTACACAGCTGCCAGGATCCTACATTTCAAGATCCCCGAAAGACTTCTGCTTTCCCCACTATTAGAAGATGCCTGAAAAGGTTAAGGGAAAAAAAAAAAAGTAAAAGTAAAAGCTATCATATACTAAAAATAGCAGAAAGCAATCGAATTAAAATAGGTGAACTCACTGTGTGTAAATTCAGACAATGTCACTAACTAAAAAATTTAGGAGCATCGAAAGTCATTCACTATAAACAAGTCATTTCAATGTCTTTTTTTTTTAATAAAAGGTTTACTAAATTAGGAAAAATCAGAATGTCTGATTTTGACAAAACGCTTGATAATGTATACAAGCTATCCTTGGAAACAAGATAGGTAAGTACTAAAACATGGCCAAAGAGTAGGAGAAATTAGAGAATATTTAATAGGTAATAATAGGTAATAATCATATCCCAAAGTTGCCAATTAATAGTTTAGAAAGAGGATTATTATGTATCAGACTCTGTTCTTTGCCTGACCTTAGTCACATTTTAATCCATCCATTACCCTGATAATACGACAAGCTTGCCAGTTTACAAAGATGTGCTGAACTCAGAATAGGAGAACAAAGGACAAACCAACTAAAAATGTTTCACAAAATAAGATTTTTATTTATCCTTTGCTACCAAACTCTTTCAGTTCCCTAGCTGGAACAGCAGGAATTCCAATAGCTATCTCAGATAAGGAGGGATACCATGTTATTACAATCTACAGACCTACCTCATATAATCGTTCAGTTAACTGGTTTTCATCAAATGACTCTTGAAAAGTACTACTTTTCAAACTACTACTATAAACATTAGTTATTATTCGCCTAAAATACACATAAAATAAATATTCTATGAAGAATAAAAATTTCAACATTATAATTTCAGCTAAAGGTACACTCAACAATTTAATCAATACAATGGTATCCAGTTGGAACACATCATATGTATTGATGTACTGCACACATTTGGATGAACTGAGAACATGTGCTTTGTGCACATACTGCCAAGCAAGAGGGATGCAAAGCTATCATCTCCTACAACTCTTCAGTATTTTCTGCCTGTATTCTATTTCCACATTGCTTAAAGGACTTGTGTTTGGCCTTTATTCCACTAAAAGTGCTTATCTGTACCACAATTTGACTTTTAAGTGCAGACTGAATGTAAGATAACCCTGAGCTCCAGAAAGGTTGAAATTGGTGAAAAAAATAGTATAATAAGAATAGACTTTCCAAAGAATTACACCTCATCAACCACCACCACAACCAAGTTTTCTCTTCCTCCTTTGGCAAGTATAATACAATACCCCTTCATTTTATCACATTACATTTTTTTAAAACAAATTTATTTATTTTTGGCTGCATTGGGTCTTCATTGCTACACGCGAGCTTTCTCTAGTTGCAGCGAGCGGGGGCTACTCTTCATTGCAGTGCGCACAGGCTTCTCATCGTGGTGGCTTCTCTTATTGTGGAGCACAGGCTCTAGGCATGCAGGCTTCAGTAGCTGCAGCACACGGGCTCAGTAGTTGTGGCTCATGGGCTCTAGAGCACAGTCTCAGTAGTTGTGGCACATGGGCTTAGTTGCTCCGCGGCATGTGCGATCTTCCCGTGTCTGAGACACGGGCTCAAACCCGTGTCTCCTGAATTGGCAGGCAGATTCTTAACCACTGAGCCACCAGGGAAGTCCCTATCACATTACATTTTAAGATCAAGTATATTTATTTACTTTCAAAGTGTTGCTTACGCTTGTATAAACTCATCTTCATTTCTAGATTAATATTTTCCTATGTGTAAAAATTGGTTGAGATACAACAGAGCATAATTTCCCATTAAAAATGAATGAAAATATGCTTTGACAGATACACACTACCAATAAAAACAGATAACAAAGACCTACTGTATAACACAGAGAACTATATTCAATATCTTGTAATAACCTATAATGGAAAAGAATCTTAAAATTTATATATACAAAAATATATAATACATATATATATAACTGAATCACTTTGCTATATACCTGAAACATTGTAAATCAGCTATACTTCAATTAAAAAAATTAAGTTTATATGTAGGAAAAAATTAAAGGAAATATGTTTTCATGTAATGGCTTTTCACTTAGCAGAATTTTCAAGAATGAATTCAAGTCATTAAACAAAGGATACATATATTTGATTCCCAAGTTTGGAACAGTAAGCAACAAGAGTTCAGACAGCAAGGGATACCAGTGCTACCTCAAAAAAGAAAAAAATTACCCAGCCTGAGTTGGACTAGCAAGGGATACCTGTACTCCAAAACAAACTAAAGAAACATAGGATGAGTGAGATGAACTAGCAGCAACAAGAATCATACTTCAAGGCTTTAGGATTTTAATTGACTGTAGTCATAACAAATTAGTGTGATACTAAAATCAAACTTATTCTATAAAGTTGAAAAACACCCAACAAGATTAAAAGAGGGCAGGGAGTTCCCTGGTGGTCTAGTGGTTAGGATTCAGCACTTTCACTACAATGGCACAGGTTCAATCCCTGGTGGGGGAACTGAGATCCCACAAGGCACACAGCATAACCAAAATTAAAAAAATAGAAATAAAAAATAATTTTAAAAAAAAGGTTAAAAGAGAGCAGATTTGAGCAAAGGAACAGATCACTAAACAAGAGCACTCAGGATACACTAAGTTGCGCTTCAAAAACAAGATTATAATAGGTAGAAATGAAAAGATGAAGACTTCCAATAAGGATGCTTCTATTCCAAACACATAAAATCATGGACGACCATCAACAGAGGAATGAAAAGAAGTTGTGGTACACATATACAATGGACTATTACTCAGCCATTAAAAAGACTAAAATAATGCCATTTGCAGCAACATGGATGGACCTAGAGATTGTCATACTGACTGAAGTAAGTCATACAGAGAAAGAGAAATCATATGATATCACTTATATGTGGAATCTAAAAAAAATGATACGAATGAACTTATTTACAAAACAGAAACAGATTCACAGACTCAGAGAACAAACTTATGGTTACCAGGGGGAAGGGTGTCAGGGAGGGATAGTTAGGGAGTTAGGGATTGAGAGAAAAAAAAACAACTGTATATCAGTATATTATATACCTGTAAATTATATCTTATTGTACATCAACTATACATCAATAAAAAAAAAACAAGGTTCTACTGTATAGCACAGGGAACTATATTCAATATCCTGTGATAAACCACACTGAAAAATATAAAAAAGTATATAATTGAATCATTTTGCTGTACACCAGAAACTAACACATTATAAAGCAACTATACTTCAATTAAAAAAAACAATGGATGAAAAATAAGATTATAAAAAAAGATATGGCTGAACCCAAAACGAAAATAAATATATCCCTGAGCTAGAAACAATAAAAATTCAAAAGAATAAACCATACAGTACCTAAAATGGAGCACCGGGAATAAAGAATGGGAAAGATGGCTGGATACTGACTATAGCAGGCAAATGGTCAGAGAAGTTCAGCTCCCACAGGTAACAGCAAAAGAACAGAACCAGGTTTGCTGCTTGACACCAAGAGGTGGGTATGGGAATAGAATTTGCACAGCTTGGGTGGCGGGGTGGGGGGAGAAAGAAGATGTATGAAAAAAAATCAGGCTGGGTACTTCCCTGGTGGCACAGTGGTTAAGAATATGTCTGCGAATGCAAGGGACACGGGTTCAATCCCTGGTCCGGGAAGATCCCACGTGCCACAGCAGAGCAACTGAGCCCGTGCACCACAGCTACTGAGCCTGCGCTCTAGAGCCCGCGAGCCACAACTACGGAAGCCCGAGCACCCCAGAGCCCATTCTCCACAACGAGAAGCCATTGCAATGTGAAGCCCACGCACTGCAATGAAGAGAAGCCTCTGCTCACTACAACTAGAGAAAGCCTGCATGCAGCAACGAAGACCCAAGGCAGCCAAAAATAAATACTTTTTTTTAAAGTTTAAAAAAAAAAAGAATCAGGCTGAAAACCTATTACCTATAGCTATATAGCTTTATAGGAGCTCTGAGCCTGGAAAGGAAAGAGGACAATAATCCAGGCTCACAGCACATTTAAAATTAACAATAATCCCTTAATATCAAATATCAAGCCAGTATTCCCATTTCCCCAACTGCTGTGTAAATATTTTTTGAGTTATTCTGTATTGATTGATGTACAGTAAGTCCCCTACATACGAAACTCAAGAGTTGCGAGCTTTCAAAGATGCAAACGTGCGTTCCATCAACATCAGGCGTGAGTGAAACTGCAGCTTGCCCTCCATCTCCTATTGCTGATGATCCTTCAGCTCTACCATCTCCCACCTCCTCTCCCTCCTCCAGTCAGTAACTCTTCTTGCCTGTTCACTCGATGCCAGCCCCTTTATGCCAGCTGTTGTACTGTACCGCTGTACTTTTCAATGTACTGTACCACAAGATTAAAAATGTTTTATTTTTTGTGTGAAAAGTATTATAAACCTATTAGAGTACACTATTATATAGCTGATTGTGTTAATTGGGTACCTAGGCTAACTTGGACTTATGAACAAATTAGACTTGTGAACACACTCTCAGAATGGAACTCGTTCGTATGTAGAGGACTTACTGTATTTATCTCGTCTCCTTCCATTCATCATCCCTGTATCTTTTATTATTCACTTTCTTGCAATTCTTAGAATTTGGGGTTGGAAAAACCAGGCAGTTGTCCTGTAAGGATTCTCAGTAGGAATTTTGTTGATGGCATCCCCACAGTATTAACAAGTTTTTTTGGTGTTTTGTTTTTGTTTTGTCTTCTATTTCCTATAAATTGGTAGTTAAATTTAAAGGCTAGATCAGATTCAGGATTATAACCTGAGGGCAAGACTAAGGCACAGACAGCATGGCATACTTCCAAAACGATGTATCTAGTATCTGGATATCTTTTTGTGATATTACCAACTATTGGTGATCTTCGCCTAGACATTATTCATTAGGAGATGCAAAATGGTGACATTCTAAGCCTATCACTGAGACTTCCCTAGTGGCGCAGTGGTTAAGAATCCACCTATCAATTCAAGAGACACAGGTTCGAGCCCTAGTCCAGGAAAATCCCACATGCCGTGGAGCAACTAAGCCCATGCGCCACAACTACTGAGCCTGCACTCTAGAGCCCATGAGCCACAACTACTGAGCCCACGTGCCACAACTACTGAAGCCTGCACGCCTAGAGCCTGTGCTCCGCAACAAGAAAAGCCACCGCAATGAGAAGCCCGCGCACAATGAAGAGTAGCTACTAGAGAAAGCCCGCGCGCAGCAACGAAGACCCAACACAGCCAAAAAATATGTAATAAATAAAGTTTATCAATCTTTATTAGAATACATCTATAGAAAGAAACTTCTCTTATTTGGTCACCCAGAGATCCAATTCATATAAGAAAAGTAGGATAAATGCTTATTTTTCTTTACCTATCAAAACTGTCAAATAATGAGTTAGCCCAAGAGCAACTAAAGTATTTTTTTAAGTTTTAGCATCATTACGAACTCAAGGATTAAACATACTTGACTTGTTTCAATTCATTAGTTATTTTCTTTACTGATGTTCAAATTGTCCCTTTTATAAATTTATTTTTTATTGAAGCACAGTTGAATTACAATGTTGTTTATTACTGCTATACAGCAAAGTGACTCAGTTACACACATATATACATTCTTTTTCATATTCTTTTCCATTATGGTTTACCACAGGATATTGAATATAGCTCCCTGTGCTATACAGGACCTTGTTGTTTATCCATTCTATATATACCAGTTTGCATCTGCTAATCCCAAACTCCCAATCAAACCCTCTCCTACCCCCTCCCACTTGGCAACCACCAGTCTATTCTCCATGCCCCTGATTGTTTCTGTTCCCAAGGTAGGTTGATTTGTGTCATATTTTAGATTCCACATGTAAGTGATATCATATGGTATTTGTCTTTCTCTTTGGCTTACTTCACTTAGTATGATAATCTCTAGTTGCATCCATGTCGCTGCAAATGGCATCATTTACTTCTTTTTATGGCTGAGTAGTATTCCATTGTATGTATGTACCACTTATTCTTTATCCATTTATCTGTCAATAGACATTCACGTTGTTTCCACGTCTTGGCTACTGTGAATAGTGCTGCTATGAACATAGGGGAACGTGTATCTTGTATCTTTTTGAATTATAGTTTTGTCTGAATATCTGCCCAGAAGTGGGACTGCTGGATCATATGGTAATTCTTTTTTTAGTTTTCTGCAGAACTTCCATTGTTTTCCATAGTGGCTGCACCAACTTACATTCCCACCAACAATGTAGGAAGCTTCCCTTTTCTCCCTACCCTCTCCAGCATTTGTTATTTGTAGATTTTTTAATGATGGCCATTCTGACCGGCATGAGGTGGTACCTCATTGTAGTTTTGATTTGCATTTCTCTAATAACTAGCAATGTTGAGCATCTTTTCACGTGCCTATGGGTCATCTGTATTTCTTCTTTGGAGAAATGTTATTAAGGTCTTCTGCCCATTTTTCGATTGGGTTGTTTGTTTTTTTGTTGTCAAGTTGTATGAGCTGTTTGTATATTTTGGAAATTAATCCCTTGTCAGTAGCATCATTTGCAAACATTTTCTCCCATTCTGTAGGTTGTCTTTTTGTTTTGTTTATGGTTTCCTTTGCTGTGCAAAAGCTTGTAAGTTTGATTAGGTCCCATTTGTTTATTTTGGCTTTTATTTCTATTGCCTTGGGAGACTGACCTAAGAAAACACTGGTACAATTTATGTCAAAGAATGTTTTGTCTATGTTCTCTTCTAGGAGTTTTATGGTATCATGTCTTATGTTTAAGTCTTTAAGCCATTTTGGGTTTATTTTTGTGTATGGTGAGAGAGCACGTTATAACTTCTTTGATCTACATGTGGCTGTCCAACTTTTCCAACACCACTTGCTGGAGAGACTTCTTCCCATTGTATATTCCTTTTTTTTTTTTTGGCTGCTCCGCGCAACATGCGAGATCTTAGTTCCCCAACCAGGGATCAAACCTGCACCCCCTACAGTGGAAGCATGGAGTTCTAACCACTGGACCACCAGGGAATCCCCTCCCATTGTATATTCTTGCCTCCTTTGTTGAAGATTAATTGATCGTAGGTGTGTGGGTTTATTTCTGGGCTCTCTATCCTGTCCATTGATCCATATGCCTGTTTTTGTGCCAGTACCATGCTTTGTAGTATTGTCTGAAGTCTGGGATGGTTATGGCTCCCAATTTGTTCTTTTTCTTCAGGATTGCTTTGGCAATTCTGGTCTTTTATGGTTCCATATGAATCTTAAAATTATTTGTTCTAGTTCTGTGAAAAAGGTCATGGGTAATTTGATAGGGATCACATTAAATCTGTGGATTGTTTTGGGTAGTATGGCAATTTTAACAATATTAACCCTTCCAATCCAAAAGCATGGGGTATCTTTCCATTTCTTTGCATCATCTTCAATTTCCTTTATTAATGTTTTACAGTTCTCAGCATATAAGTCTTTCACCTCCTTGGTGAGGCTTATTCCTAAGTATTTTATTTTGGGGGCTGCGATATCTAAAAGCATTGTTTTTTTTACATTCCCTTTCTGATATTTCATTGTTGGTGTAAAGAAACACAGCCAATTTCTGTATGTTAATCTTGTATCCTGCTACCTTGCTGAATTCGTTTATCAGTTCTAGTAGTGTTTAAGTGGAGTCTTCAGGGTTTTCTATATATAGTATCATATCATCTGCATATAATGAAATTGTCCCCCTTTTGACCAATGGGATCTTATTCAGGATGGCTCCTAGGTTGTTTTGACACTACCTTCATAGTTTTTAGTTGCTCTATTGCTTTCTGACAAGACATTCTAGGGGAAAAAAAAAAAGAAACTCGAGTTGCTCTCCTGGCATTCTCACCTTTGTACAATCCCCTCCATTAAGTATGAGTGGGACCTGTGACTTGCTTCTAATCAGTAAAATATGACAAAGGTGACAGAATGTTAAAAATGATTACATATACATAATTATATTACATAAGACTGTAACCCCTGTTAATAGGTCACTCTTTCTCTCCCTTACTGGCTTTGAAGAAAGCAGCTGCCATGTTGTAAGCTGCCTATGGAGAGGGTCATGAGGCAAGGACCTAAGAACAGCCTCCCAGACAACAGCCAACAAGAAACTAAGGCTTTCAGTTGGGCACCCTCCAAGGAACTGAATGCTGCCAACAAGCACATGAACTTGGAAGCGGATCTTTCCCCAGCTGAACTTCAGATGAGACCCCTGCCATGGACAACACCATAACAGCAGTTTTGTGAAACCCTGTAGCAGAGGACCCAGTTAAGGGGGTGGTGCAAATGTGTGTCGTTGCAAGCCTCTGAGCTTGTGGTACTATTGATAATTAATATATGCAGGCTCATCTCCTACATTTCCTGCCTCAGACTTGGAAAATGCCCATTCTGAGCACTAGTTTACTTTTATTGTGAAAAGGTATTTAAAGACCACAATGTGAGCATCAAGAGTGCTATTGAATTGGTCACTGTTTCTAGGCGTTTTAAGTCAACAGGGCCAGAAAATGCATACATTTCAATAAGTTAAGTTATTGCATGAGTGCATACAGAGACTTCTACTCAAATTTAGTACTATAGGGTTTTTGGGGCTTCCCTGGTGGCGCAGTGGTTGAGAGTCCGCCTGCCGATGCACGGGACACGGGCTCGTGCCCTGGTCCGGGAAGATCCCACATGCCACAGAGCGGCTGGGCCCGTGAGCCATGGCCGCTGAGCCTGCGCGTCCGGAGCCTGTGGTCCGCAACAGGAGAGGCCCCAACAGTGAGAGAGGCCCGCGTAACGCAAAAAAAAAAAAAAAAAGGGATTTCCCTGGCAGTCCAGTGGTTAAGCCTTCGCCTTCTAATGCAGGGGGTGCGGGTTTGACCCCTAGTCGGAGAGCTGAGATCCCACATGCCTTGTAGCCAAAAAACCAAAACATGAAACAGAAGCAATATTGTAACAAATTCAATAAAGCCTTTAAAAAATGCTCCACATCATAAGTATTAAAAAAAAAACCTACATCTTCTTTAAATAATGCTAAAAGTTTGTTTTCAACAAAACCAATATATTCACTCATTTCAATTAGCCCACAATACATACATTACACAGTACTGAAATGCAATGTATACATTGCCACCAAAATTATAATAGTTCAAGACTTGTTTCCCTTCTTTGCCATCCTTCCTGCACTCTCTTCCCAGGGTCTATTTCAGGGGGAATATCATCAGTGAGTCAAGTCACTGTCTTTTAAAGTCACTTGGCGGAGTTTCACTCTGGTATCCACCAAGTGAATACATGTAAAATTCATTTATTTTGTTTTACTTTTAATTTTTAGAGATCTAAAAAAATTTTTTAATAATTATGTAAAACATTTACATGGCTCCAAAGTCAGGTCTAAAGAAAAAGGAAAATTCAGAACATAGTGTAGTGCTCTTCTACACTGTGTTCCTCTCCCCCATAACAAACTGTCATTTTTTTTAGATTTCATTCAATACTCTTCTAAACATGAGCATGTGCTCTTGCTCTCTCGCTCTCTCTATATATATACACACACACACACATACACGCACAAACACACACACATCCTTATCTCCCTCTTTCTCAGTACATGATTTCACATTAGAAACACTTTCCACCTTGCATTTTTCTTTTAACTGTCCCAGAATAAACCTAGCTTGCAACTAGAGTAAGAGTGGGCCAGACAGAAATGGTTTAAAAATAAATAAATAATTTGGAGGCGGGGGTGGGAATGATCACTTAGAAAAGCGTAAAAAAAAAAACTCCACTTAAAATGAACTTAATAAACCAATAATCCAAAACATAGGAAGAAATCTAATGATGAGGAAGAAAAAAAAAACCAATAAAAACATGAATTCACACCAGATGGTATTAGTTTTATGAAACAGTCTGACAAAAAAATTTTTTTAATTAATTAATTTATTTTTTTGCAGTACGCAGGCCTCTCACTGTTGTGGCCTCTCCTGTTGCGGACCACAGGCTCCGGACGCGCAGGCTCAGCGGCCATGGCTCACGGGCCTAGCCGCTCCGCGGCATGTGGGATCTTCCCGGACCAGGGCACGAACCCATGTCCCCTGCATCGGCAGGCGGACTCTCAACCACTGTGCCACCAGGGAAGCCCTATTTTATTTTATTTTTGGCTGCATTGGGTCTTCGTTGCTGCACGCGGGCTTTTCTCTGGTTGCGAGAGTGGGACCACTCCTTGTTGCAGTGCACGGGCTTCTCATTGCAGTGGCTTCTCTTGTTGTGGAGCACAGGCTCTAGGCACGTGGGCTTCAGTAGTTGTGGCGCGTGGGCTCAGTAGTTGTGGCTCGCAGGCTCTAGAGCACAGGCTCAGCAGCTGTGGCGCACGGGATTAGTTGCTCCGCGGCATGTGGGATCTTCCCAGACCAGGGATCGAACCCATGTCCCCTGCATTGGCAGGTGGATTCTTAACGACTGTGCCACCAGGGAAGCCCTGACAAAAATTTTTAAATTTGAACATGTTGAAGATGTCCGAGAGATAAAGGAATCTTTTCATAAAATAGCACAACGGTTATAAAACAAAAACAGAGAACTGAAACAGGCAGGTATATGTGAAAAAGCAATTTCAAATCTAAGAAATGAAAATCGTATGGGCTTCCCTGGTGGCGCAGTGGTTGAGAGTCCGCCTGCCGATGCAAGGGACGTGGGTTCGTGCCCCGGTCCGGGAGGATCCCACATGCTGCAGAGCGGCTGGGCCCGTGAGCCATGGCCGCTGAGCCTGCGCTCCGCAACGGGCGAGGCCCGCCACCGAAAAAAAAAAAAAAAAATGAAAATTGTAAATACTGGCACGTAGACTCAATAGACGAATAAACTCTAGGCTGGACCGTAGCAGAGGAACAAAGTAAATTGCTACACTGTACCAAATTCACCTGGTATAAGGCATAGAAAATTTTTTTTAAAAAGACTGAAAGAGCAATTAAAATACACAGAGAATAAAAAACTCCAACACAGGTCTACCAAAAGAGAAGAAAAGTAAAAATAAAAGAAGCAATATTTAAATAGCTGAGAATTTTCCAAAACTGAAGAAAGATCTGATTCCTCAGATTATATGTATACTCTGAGTATTAGCTGGATATAGAGAAATAGGTCCACAGTCACAGTGCACTACGGTAAAACTGCAAAATACCAAGCACAAAGAGCTGCAACTTTAGGAAAATAACTAACCAGACTACTTCACAACAAATGTCCATAACAACTTAAGAAAACCACATGCAAACACTGACTTGACTTCCCTGATTATTTACAAATCTATAATGTCATATGGGCGTTGGGGGAGAGTGAAGACTTCCAAGTTTACTAGATAACTATCCATACCTTAACATTCTTAACATAATTATTTACCTATGACTCTAAAAGCAAGGTGTGGACAATACATAATACTAGTAGCTCAAAAGATTTATTTCAAAGTATCTACTAAATTCACACATTTTAGTCCTTAAAAAAAAAAACTGAAATGCTAAGTAGTGGAACTTTGGAGAAAAGAAAACAGCAGCATAGAAGGGAAGAAACAAAAATCAATTCCTGGGAAAACAGTTGTGAAAGGCAGCATTGAACTTTATACCACAACATGCAAGAAAGAATACCTTTATAACCTTGAGGTAGGAAAGGATTTCTTAAACAAGACACAAAGACACAAACCATAAAAGGGAAATCCTGAGAAATTCAACTAAATTAAAATGTTTAACTTTTATTAACAAAGAAACCATACAAAAGTGAAAACGACAAGCCACAAAATGGGAAGACATTTGTGATACATGATCCACAGAGAATTAGAATTCAGAACATATAAAGAACTCCTATCAAAAAGAAAAACAAACCCAACAGTCATTTCTGAGAAAAGGAAACAAAAATGGCCAGGAAACATTTGAAAAGACATCTCCCCTCAGTAAGCAAAAATGCACAAACTACGAGATATCAATTCAACCCAACAAGCTGTCTAACTTTAGTATTTACCAACATCAAGTACAGTAGACCTTTGAACAACATGGGAGTGAAATGTGAGGGTCTTATATACAGATTTTTTTCAATAGTAAATACTACAGTACTATACAACGTGCAGTTAGTTTAATCTGTGGATGCCAAATCATGGATTGAGAGGAACAGGGTAGATATGGCGGGCCAACTATAAATTATAGGCAGAATTTCAACTGCACAGAGGTCAACATCCCAAACCCCACCGAGTTTTTCAAGGGTCAACTGTATAGACCAGAATGTGGAGCCATCACATGTATACACTAGTGAGGAGAATAAACTGGTACAATTATATTGGAAAACAACACAGCGCTACCTACAGTAAGGCTGAAAATGCACCTCTCCTACAATTCAGCAATTCCACTCCTATCTAGGTTATGGTCCGACACAATTTACTCAAACTGCAAATCTCAACATTAGTGGGTAGCAAAAATCAACTCAGTGGGTCTTGATTAGCATTTCTATTCTTAATGAAACAAACTAGTATCACATGAGGTTTTTTTCCCAAGAAACTTTGTTACATATGTATACATCTGATAATGTATTGAGTCTCATAACGTAAAATTTATTTCTTATTGTAAGTAGTAACAAGAAAGTTTTTTAAAACACGATACTAGAGACAGTAGGGATGCAAGTGCACCAAGAGACCTATACAAGGTATTCATAGCAGAACTGTTCATAATAGCAAAAGAAAACTGGAAACTACCCAAGTGCCCATCAACAGATAACAAACAAGGTGGCAAATATACATACAATGAAATTCCAGGTAGAAGTGAAAGTGAATGAATTAGAGCTATATACAAGATGGTGGAAGAATATTTGGACAATAAAGTTGAGGAGAAAAAGGAAGTTGCAAATAAACTCATACAGAAGGATCCCATTTACAGTGTTCAAAAACAAAACAGAAAAAAAAAAAGATACCAAAAGGGATTATACACCACAGTAACTGAAACTATACCCAGAAATGAAAATACCAAATCATATGAGAAGCTTGAGAAATTCACTTCACAGAAATCATGTTCAGCCAACCTGAGATATCCAGGTTAGGAAAACTATGTAAAATAATTATGGAAGACATTTCAAACAAACATGACTTCCCAATAAACTAATCAAGTACAGGCCAAAAGCACACAAATGAATTCAACCTGTGCATGGATATTAAAAATTTAAAGGACTTCCCTGGTGGCACAGTGGTTAAGAATCCGCCTGCCAACTCAGGGGACATGGGTTCAAGCCCTGGTCCAGGAAGATCCCACATGCCACGGAGCAACTAAGCCCACGAGCCACAACTACTGAGCCCGTGTGCCACAACTAATGAAGCCCCCACGCCTAGAGCCCGTGCTCCACAACAAAAGAAGCCACTGCAATAAGAAGCCCAAGCACCGCACGAAGAGTAGCCCCCGCTCACCACAACTAGAGAAAGCCCGCGCACAGCAACAAAGACCCAATGCAGCCAAAAATAAATAAATAAAAATAAATTTATTTTTTAAAAAATTTAAGGAAACACTTTAAATGTTCAACAACATAGCATTCAGAACACTGGAGAGCTTTCAAAGTACAGCCTAGCTTGTTCAAATTTACTTCAAAGGTAACCAGATGTAAACATATGCAATCACTAAATAATGTATGTATATATTTCACTCAGAACACTTACATTGCTGATCAACAAGATTAACTAGTACTAAGAAGTACTTTGGCTGAAATTCGTGCATTAAATTTTGTTTGCCATCCCACTCCCAAGAGTAAACCTGAAACCCTTATTCTTGAAGTCTCACTTTCCATGGCATTGCACGTAAATCAACTAGCCATGCTAATGGAGAAGGCAGATGGCACAAATGACAAGTAAAGCAATTGGCAAAATTAGCAGTAATCCAAGTCAAGAAGTTTCAAATTCTAGCCTCAAGTTTGTTTGTTTGAATACATGCAAATTTTAACATTATTAGTTTGACTTTCTCATGATCTGTTTAATCAGTGGTGTCTGAAAGGAATGATACGACTTTCCTAAGTCATTATTTAAGCCTTAAAGGAACGTATTACATGCCTTTTTGTATTTGGACAATGCTTTTTTTAATCATTATTTCTTACTCCAGATCTGTCATTTAAATATGGCTAGATATGGAGAGTTCCTTAAAATACGTGATATATCTAGCTCCTCACTTATATATTTGCCATGTAGGTAATTTATAGTTAAATTATGAAGTACTTTTTCAAAAAAATGAAAACTGTGAACTGAAATAATTATATAATATTTCCTATTAAAGTATCCATATTTGAAAAAAAATGACAAGTAAAGCAGAAGGCTCAATGAGTCCCAATCATTTTCAAACATCAGGCAATTGATTCATTCATTAAACTGAGCACTACCTAAGTGCGAGAAATATAGTTCACAGTGGTGAGCAAGAGTTCCCGCCTCATAGTGCTTATATTCTTAAGAGGTGAAACAGATATCAAGCATATAAATAAACAAGCATATATTATAATGTTAGGTAATAACTGATCATGAAGTGAAGAAAAATAAGGCTGAGACAAAGAATAAAGATTCATTCTGGTGATCAGGGTTGGCCTTTCTGAAATAACCACTGAGCAATGCCTACAAGATCACACGGCAGTAAAACTCATACGCTACACAGGAATTAAGACTGAAAATTTTTCTTGTAAATTAAAAAGATCATAGTCTACCTATTGCTTTCTCTATAAAACACTTTATAGCATTTGGTTTTAAATGGCTTTTACTATTTTCTCTCCTTGGAAAACTTTAAGTTCTCAAATTTAAGTCACTAGCTTTAAGAGTTAATCCTCTAACTCCAAGGGAAAGAAATCTTTATAACCTTCATGTAGCTTTCTAATACCTAACATCAGACAACTGCACATGGACAAGTGCCTTACTCTTTTTTTCAGAAAGCATTCTTACGAAACAACTCAATGTATGAGAATGGGCTCTAGAGTCAGAATATCTAGTTCAAATTCAGGTTCCTCCTTTTATTTGCTCCGTGTCTTTGGACAAATTATTTAACCTGCCTCCCTCGTTTCCACCAAATACTATCTATCTCATAAGGTTGCAGAGAGGATAAATATGATACTATACATAAAGTATTTACAAAGCCTTACAACAAATAAGCACTCTAATGTTAGCTATCACTTATGTAGCAACTACTAAGATAATATAAGCAAGGCAAATGAGTTTCCTGCAAGTAAATCCACACATACAGTAAGTGGTATTAACTAGCAAAGCCAAATTCAAACCCAAGTTCTTCAGACTCCCTAGCACCCACACTCTTTACACTTACACCACACATTATACAATTAAAGAACTGAGCAATAAGAAATTTGCACAAACCTTAGAATTAATAAGGTCTAAGACCTGCACATCTCCTAACTACTGACTTCCAGACCAGACTGTTCCCTTAGCAACTTAAATGACTCATGTGTAAGAGTAAATAATGATCATCCCACATTTTCCAGTGAGAATGTAGCATAACATCAGGTCTCTTGACAGACAATGTAATTACTAAAAATCATATAAGTTCTGATAACTAATTGCAGATGTCACTCAGATCCAAAAATAAAGAAATGTGGATAAATGACATTCTTCTCTAGTAATGGCAGGCAGCTAGGATCCTATGGCCCCCATGAAAACGATTCAATATGGAAGCTATCTTAAAGGACCTCTCACTGGATTAAATGACATTTCTCCCCTTGGTTAAAAATACATGGGCTAGTGTCTACAGAAAGCTAAATGCTTCTGGCTAGCAACCTACTCACCTACACATTTGCTTATTTCTATAAATCGATTAAATGACAGAATAAAGACAAAGCTGTTATTTCTACGAAAACAAAGCTAAATCCTTTGGAAGGCCTTGATAAGGATTGGAAAAATCTAGAATGATTTTGAATTCGAATGTTTCATTACACTGAAAAAAAGCAATACTAGAAATTACGCTTTTAAGGAATGATGTATAGAAAAAAGATCAGGAGACCCCCTACTCAAAGACAAGAGATTGATCCAAATAAAAAAGAGAGGCAAGGGCTTCCCTGGTGGTGCAGTGGTTGAGAGTCCGCCTGCCGATGCAGGGGACACGGATTCGTGCCCCGGTCCGGGAAGATCCCACATGCCGCGGAGCGGCTGGGACCCGTGAGCCATGGCCGCTGAGCCTGCGCGTCCGGAGCCTGTGCTCTGCAACAGGAGAGGCCACAACGGTGAGAGGCCCGCGTACAGCAAAAAAAAAAAAAGAGAGAGGCAAATAAAAGTAAGTAAATGCTTAAAATTAAAACGAAGTGCACAGATACCTCGAGTTCTTGCTTTAACCAACTTTTTATATTACCTAACTAATAGTCCTAATCACGTGAGACAGGTAAGACGGTCTCCGCCACATTTAAACATCACTCCCTCCACCAAGGGGTTCCCAAAGGTTCCCTGCCACTTTTCTTCTGCTCTCTGACTGTTCCTAGGAAAGGAGCAAACTGAAAACTACATGTGTCCAAAAATGAGGTATGCATCACAGTAAAAAAAAAAAAAAAAAAAAAACTGTAGGATAAAGATTTTAATTCACTTGTAATGAACACACCTTTAATAAATCTTTATTGAGCACCTGTTATGTGCCAAGCACTGCCCTAAACCCTTAGAATCCATCAATAAACAAAAGGAGACAAAAAGCCCTGTCCTCATAGAGGTTACGTTATAGCATACGTCTGGGGGCAGAGAGAAGAGATAATAAACACGATCAACAAGGAAATTATATAGTTTGTTGAAAGGTGACAATTGCTATGTAAAACAGAACAGGGTACAGAGATCATAAGTAGGGAAGTGCAGCTTTAAATAGAAGGCAGATCGTTTTGAAAAACATTTCAAGAGCAAAGACTTGAAGGAGACAAGGCAATCAGTCATGTAGATACCTTACAGAAAAAATGATTGAAGAAGGGGTAACAGCCAGTGTAAAGGCTCTAAGACAGCTGAAATAAGCAAGACGTAGAGTAGTAGCTAACTTAGGAGAGGTAAGGGAGGATGGGGAGAGTAGGAGTATCCAGATTCTGTAAGACCTTGTAGACCATAAGTACTTTGGATTTTACTCTGCATATGGGAAGTCACTGCAGGGTTCTGAGGAAAGAAGTGGTATGATCTGGCTGCTCTGTTGAAAAAGACTGTAGAGAGCTAGGATAGAAGCAGAGAAACCCATTAGAGGTTAACTGCAGAAATCTAGGCAAGAGAGAGAAAATTGGTTTGGACTAGCCTAATGAGCAATGGAGGTGGTAAGAAGTGATTTGATTCTGGATATATTTTCAAGGTAAGATTGAGCCAAGAATGCCAAGTATGAATGAGATAAGTCAGGGATGACTCCATTTTTCTTTTCACCTGAATACTGGATAGAGCTGCCATCTAATAAGATGGATCAGCCTGCCCCTACAGCAGGTTTAAAGAGGAACATGGAATTTTAGTTTGAGTTTACTACTTTACATCCAAACAGAAATTCAGAACAGGTCGTACAGAATACAGGAGGTAATATCTGGGCTGTAGATATAAAAATGGAAGCCATCAGCATATAGGTATTTAAAGCCATGACACTGGATGAAATCACCAGAGGAGTATAAAAAGAAAAGTGAACCAAGGATTGAGCACTTCAAGAATGAGAACGAATCGTAAACACAGAATGAGCAGAGCAATTAGTGAGAAGAGAAACCCAAAAAGCAATGTCCTGGAAGGAGGGGAGTATAAACAATTCATTTAAGTTCCACTTAGTGTACAAATCACTTTGCTGAAACTAGACTTGAGGTTAGAAGCTCTTAATCAGCCTGTAGTAGTTAAGGTGATAGGTGAAATACTAAAGCACAACTTTTTTTAAAAGGAGGTCACTTCTTACACATTTCCTAGGAATATTAGATTTCCTACTGGAATCATTACTAAAACTATTCTTAGTACTAAAAGTATACTATTTTGCCTATCTTATCTTTTTAAGATAAAACCAATTAAAAACGTATACCATTTTAAAAATTAATTTTAAAAGCCTAAATAACACTGCAATCAAACTCAAAGACCAAAAAAACCATTTAAACACCAATTAAACACCCTGGCATGCAAACAGTTATAAACTGTCATTACTTTTCTCTTTCTAGAGCTCACATACAGAAGGTTAAGTTAAATCAAACTCCTTAGTTATGGTACTAAAGGCTTTTCCTCTTTCTGTTTAATTTTCTGTTTACAGAAAAAAATAGCTTACATTCTTATCTAAACCAATGTTTAACCTGTGCTTTGTACATAAACTACACTTTTATGATCAGAACACCCAAAGTCATGTTCACAAAAACTGAAAGAGGAAGCAATGAAACTCAACTTTATTTATGCATAAAAGTAATCACTTCTAAAGAAACAATTACTTGCTTCTAGCCTCTAAGTATCCTCTGGATTTACCTTCAAAATAACTAAAAACATAAACAGTACACAGAAAAAGCAGCTTATAAGATGTTATCCTCAAACGTTCGAATGTTCTTGAAAAGCATAGTCTCTCTTCATTTCCTTTTTACACATTAGGTCAGATTCCTAAGAAACCCATACCATTATGTTTATTAACAACTTAAATTTTTTACAAAGTATTGTGAGATCTTTTAGATTAAAACTTTCTTTGCTATAAAAAATTATAATAAGTATGCAATTAAAAATATACCTTCCATACATTTCAAGTAAAATTCAAGTTAAGTTCCCCACAGTATCAATCTTAACACAAGTCCTTTAAAGTTAAGCCTCAAAAAAGCCTTCACTTCTCAGGCCCTTTATAAAAGTCATACTGGGGCTTCCCTGGTGGCGCAGTGGTTGACAGTCCGCCTGCCGATGCAGGGGACAGGGATTCGTGCCTCGGTCCGGGAAGATCCCACATGCCGCGGAGCGGCTAGGCCCGTGAGCCATGTCCGCTGAGCCTGCGCGTCCGGAGCCTGTGCTCCGCAACGGGAGAGGCCAAAACAGTGAGAGGCCCGTGTACCACAAAAATAATAATAATAATAAAAAAATATAAAAGTCATACTGGCTGTCCTTTAACATCTAATTATTAAAATGTTCTCCCTACTAAAAGCAGGTTAAAGCCTACAAACTGGAAGGAGGCTTGGAGTGAGAGACAGATGAAAACACTTGCATCAAGCAGAAGAGACTATGATATTAAAGGAGGATACAGAAAATACTAAACTGGAAACACATTCATAAATTAATGGCTCTTCATGTTGACCCTGAGCCATCAAGAAAGGGTTATATAATACTCAATACCCTTTATAATTTTAAAGTGTTTAATATTTTTAAGAAAAAATTTCATCAGGCTTTGTTATATTTTAAGTTTCAGTATGAATCTCACAAAGGTAAATAGAACACTTCAGTCTCCAAGTGCACCTGATAGAGTTGGTTACACTGCTAAGGCTGCAAAATTAGAAGAGATTTCTAACTCAGTGTTGGGGGGAGGGTAAGAGGGATGAATTAATGAATTTTCCTTAGAATCTACAAACAATAAACCCAGTTATTTCTTGTTAGATCCCTAAACAAGAGGATATGGGGAGTCGGGGGCGAGGCGGGGGCTTGTTTATCAGAGAACACATTAAATATGAAAGTATTTATAGCAAGGTATGTCTACCCAAAACACAGAGCAATTCAAGAGTACTCCGGTGTTATTCTTGGGACAATAATAACAGTCTCATCAGCAACTACTTTAGCCAGACTGGAGACAGTGATGCCATTCACCTGCTAGGTGAGGTAAGGAGAAGTGCAACCTAATTAACCAAGAATTCAAACTTTAAGACAATTCCTACACAATTCAGAATGCTTAGTTCACCCCAAGGTGTTTACCTTTAGCAGGCTACGGGTGTCTAAATTTCTCAAGGGTTTCCACAAAGCGTCTCAAAAAAAGCACAACTTTGAACAGTTAACTTCAACTGCAGCTTTTTAAGCAGTGCTTATTCAGATACCTGCTAAGAAATCCTTTTCTGGAATAGGCGCAACCATGAATTTAGATTCCTGCTTCCTCCCACAAGGAAGAGCTAAGATTAAACAGCCCGCTCTTGAACCTAATCAGGGTGCAGCTGGCCGAGGTTAGGATGCCGCTCCCCGCGTCTGGGGATGCCGGTCTCTGGTACACATGCTGCCTCACGACCGACGCGCGGTGCTGCACATGCCACACCAGTTGTCGGATTACCGTACGACTTTTCTAGGCTGCCGGCTGAGTTTTCTGCCGAGGTCCCCAACGCCAAAAATCTCATTGTTGGAAACTGAAGGGGGGAGGGGGAATCAGTAAGGAAGACACACCCCTCAGGGAGAGGAAGGATAACTTCCCCCGTCTCGAGGGCGGTCCACAGATTTTTCCAAACTCTGCCCTCACGCTGCTTTCCCATGGCCAACCGCCCCTCTCTAGGACCCGGGGGCGAGCACAGGGCGGCGGAAGGGGGCACTGGAAGGGCCGAAAGCCGCTTCACCAAGTACCCCGAGAGCGGCGAGGGCTGGAATTCCAGCATGGCGTAAGCGTGGCCCAGCTCCCGCCCAGGGAGGCCTCCGGGGACGCGCTCCCTCAGTCCCCCGGCCGAGGATACGGTAATCCGCCTTCCTTCCCGGGGGCCCTCACGCCCAACTAAAAATAGGTGTCTCGGTCACCCCAAGGCCCTCTCCGGCCGACCTCACCCTCGGGAGACGTCCTCGGACGAGACGCCGCAGCGGAACAGGGGTCGGGCCCGCGGCGGCCCGGCGAGGCCGCGAGGCCGCTCGGAGCCCGCCAGCCTCGGTGGCCCGGCCCAAGCAGGAGCCCGGCGGCGGCGACCCGGCGCCCGAGGCCTACCCGGCGGGGGCGGCGGCAGGCGGTGTCCCGGCCCCACGGCCGCACCCCCCCCCCGCCCGACGCGGCCCTCCCGTCTGCCTGGGACCCCGCGGCCGGCGCAACCCTCCCCTCTCCGCGGTCCCCGCGGCCGGAGCCTGGGCCCGGCGCGGCCCGCTCTCCCTTACCCTGCGCGGCCGGGGAAGGATACCAGAAAGACGCGGCGACGCCGGCAGTACAGCCCGAGCCGCCAGCTCCAAGTGGCCGCCGCCGCCGCAGTACCTCAGGTGCCGTCGCGCCGCCCGGCAGGAAACGGGCGGTTTCGGGGCGGGGCGGCCCCGGCACGTCCCGGCGTCTCGGCCGGCAGTGCCCGGAGACCGGCCCCTTAAAGGGACAGGCGTCGCCGCTTCGGCCCCCGCGCGCTCTCCCGCGCGCTCGGGTAAGTCCCAGCGTTCGGCGGGCTCGGGATTCCGGGGCTTTCCTCCCGAGATGACGTCCCGCAGCTAGGTGGAAGGTGGGAGCTCTGGGGCTCGAGGCGCAGCGGAGTTCCCTTCGTCCGGGGGCCCTGCTCTCTCTCTCTCTCTGTCCTTCCCCCAAAGCTGGTTTCGTCTTGCATGGCCCTCCAACCTGGCCCCTCAGACTGGATTTTTTTTCTCTTCTTTATGATTTTCTTTTTTTGAATTTTTGAATTTTATTTTATTTTTTTATACAGCAGGTTCTTATTAGTTATCCATTTTATACATATTAGTGTATATATGGATTTTTTTTATCACTAGAAAACGAAATCATCCGTTCCTCTGTCTCCAGAGTTTCTCTCTGAATTCTCCTTCGGGCATCCCTGGAGCCAAAGAGAGAGAGAAATTTTAAACGGACCCAAATAAATTGTGTGCAAATATTGTGAAGCTGTTGTGTCTGCCAGCCGATGGCCATTCATTAAGCCCGAGTAAATAACTTTAAGCTGCAGAAGAAAGGAAAGGTTGGCCAGAATCCCTGCTTATTAGTTTGCTCTTTGCTAAAAGAATGATAGCTATCTTCCTGGTCCACTGGCAAACGAGATGTGTTTATTACTTACTGCTTATCAATCTCTCGCAGAATGCTAGTCATTGTCCAGAACATACACAAAACACCTACAGGCTCTCCTCAAATGTTATGAGAGTTCAAAATAATTCAAAACCTTTTAGAGGGTGGATAGAGACACATAAAATTAGGACTCATCACTAACACCTCCCGCTACATACTGACAAAGGGGAACAAGACCAGTTTTTAAGTAATGAACGTCAGAACAGTTCCTGCACCACCAGGGTCACCTTTATATGGGCTGGCTAAAAATGTACTGTACATCTGAATTCTAATTATTTTTTGTCAGAGCTTTCTAGAGCACCTCCAAAGTACACATGAAAACTGAACAGTATGTGGTAGCCTGAGATGTTGAGAATTCTGCCAGTCTTCAGCCACTGTGTTCTCCAATGATGCATTCTGTCTTATTTTAACTCCAGAAGCGCCACCCTCTTTTTTCTTTCTCAGTAGGGTTACTCAGCACCTCAGCGGTTCCAGTGCCCTCAAAGCAATCTATCTCTAAACCTCTGGCTGTCTCCTGAGCCTGTGATAAAGGATCCAGCTTCACTGAAGAGGGTAGCCATTAGTCTCTTAATACAAAGAGGGGAAATGTATCATTCCTATAGAGGAGTTTAAGGACTCTTGATTAGCCTACAAACAACCATCTAATTTCCTCTGGTTGGTACTAAAGCAGATTTTAGGTTAGAATTTTAAAGTTCTACCATTTTTATGATTTCAGTAAAACCTCAGTGTCATTTTAGAAACAGTAATTTTTAGGTACATTTGTACATAAGACAAGAAGTGGATGGAACTTAGGGACATGTTTACCCTAAATATACCACTTCTTACGGTCAGGGATCACTTATTTTTGTGTTCCATAGTTTGAAACAAAAAAAGCGTAAATGTGTCAGCTATTTCAACTTCTCCGAGTGATTGAACTTTGACTTTGAAAGGGAAGTGCCTGGATACTTCATTCTTCAGTATAAGCTTCATATTTATTCACGTAAAAACAAAGCCTTACTAGAACTGTTATTCATGATAAGCCCTATTAGGAATTAAGACCTGCCCTCTAAGTTTTGAAGTATAGTATAATATAATATCATTAACTATAATTAACAGATATAAATAACCTAAGATATAATTAACCTTGGTTGCTGCTTACTACTCTCAATGTTACTGAAGAAGCAACTAACTTGCTAACAACGATTAGCACTCCCAACATCTGAAGTATCTCTAGTGGTTAACAACTAAGAAATTAAATTTTATTGAAAATGATAAAGTGTAACACTATTACCTGAAGAGTATTCTTGCTCACTCTCTCTTGCTCACTCTCTCTTTCTCAAGTGCAATTTACTGGCGATTGCCTTCTGACTTCTAGTGTGTAATAACTTTTATCTAATTTTGGAAAAGTTTTAAAGGCACACAGTACCTATCTCTCTAGCAGATAGAGAGAAAGCAGGCTATTCCTGTTTTTTCCAGGGAAGATTTCCCAGAAGTGGTGAGTTCTGTAGAGATTTGAGTAATATATGAGTAACGTATTACACCTCCTACTCCACCATTTCAGGGATGGCAGAGATGAAAGTATAATAGAAGCATTTCACAGAACTGAAAGAAAAAGGAAGATTCCAGGTCCACCTTTTCCACCCAAATAATGGAGTGGGGAAGTTTATACAAACATCTGCAACTGGAGATCTAGATGTAATCAGCTATTCTAACAAAGTATCTGGCACATAACTGTGCTTATGAGAGGTCTGCATTGTTCCCGTTGACATGTAATCTCTTCAAGCATATGGCATTCAAATGCTTTCATAACAGACTAAAGGTGACCATAAATCATTTGCCACTCTTTACATGGACAGGTGGGATCTGTGCCCCTCCCTTTGATTCTGGGAGGGCTCTGTGACTGACGTGACTAATAGGATATGCCAGAAGTAACACTGTGCCAATTTCTGGGCCCAGACTGTAAGAGACAGGCAATTTCACTTCCTGTCTCTTGGAACCATTGATCTTAGAGCCCTAAGCTGCCATGTGAGAAGTCCAACTACCTTGCTGGAGAGACCATGTGGAGAGGCCTTGAGACTACATGGGGAGGAAGAGAGAACCAGCTGGGCCCAGCCTTCCAACTGTCCCCACCAAGGTGCCAGACATATGAATGAAGGCTCCTGGAGCCCCAGACCATCCATGCCACAAGCTAAATACCACTAAGTGATCCCAGTCAGTACTACACGGAGCAGAAGAACCACTCAGCCAAGCCCTACTTGAATTTCTGACTCCATATAATTTTTATGATTTTTGGATGGTTTGTTATGCAGTAATAGATAAGCCGCACATCTTTCTTCCACTTCTAAATAGCTGCAAGAAATTTTAGTCTGATTTAAGCAGAAGGGAGTTTCCACTTTGCCCATACAATCCCAAGACATCACTGGGGACTTTCAAGGGAAATTTGGGCAGGAATAAGTAGGGAGGTAAAACTACTTTGTAGCATAATTTAACATTATTGAAGGCACCTTCATGTCTTCTATCTTCAAAGGCTGCCAGTGATTGGAAACTGGTGGATTAAATGAGGAAAGAGGAGCCAGTATTTCTTCCGCATATGCACGGTGCAGGTGTTTAACGTAATTAGCACACACGATTGTCCAAACAACCCCATAGGACTAGGCTTACGCTGAATAACTAACTACCTCAAGAACACAGAGCTCAAAAACTAGCACCTGGGGCTTCCCTGGTGGCGCCAGTGGTTGAGAGTCTGCCTGCCGATGCAGGGGACACGGGTTCATGCCCCGGTCCGGGAAGATCCCACATGCCGCGGAGCGGCTAGGTCAGTGAGCCGTGGCCGCTGAGCCTGCACATCCAGAGCCTGTGCTCCGCAACGGGAGAGGCCACAACAGTGAGAGGCCCACATACTGCAAAAAAAAAAAACCCAGCACCTGAACCCAGATCTATTTGATTCCAATTCCCATGCATGTGCCACTGCAACATGTTGACTCCCAAAGTATAAACTTTTAGGTACACAAACAAAATGTGAGTTTTCATTTATGTATAGGATTCTCTTACTTATGATATCTTTTTTGTCATTAGCATAAACAATGAGCAGATAGATAACACTAAATTAAATCAACAATATTAAATTGGCTGCCAGCCAGCATCATGTAAACTCTTCTTACCAAAATAATACAGTATTGAAATATGTACATTTTGTCCAAATACACCTAGCAATTGGAAGAAACAATCTTAAAAACTCTCTGATTCTTTTTTTTTTTTTTTTTTGGCCTCGCCTTGTGTCATGCAGGATCTTAGTTCCCCCAACCAGGGATCGAACCAGGGATCTTCACAGCATGCTTGAATAATGGATACTACGCTTTTACTAATAAGAGACCTAAATAATGTGGAGGGTAAAAGAAGATTAACTTGTAGTCCTCATGTGAGAAGTTTTATTTGTTTAGTAAGTTAGATCGGTTGATTAGTATTAGCTATTCAATGAGGCCTAAATAAAAAATGTGGTCAACATACTGCTGCTGCTTAGTGTCACATAAAGAAAAGAAAAAACAATGACTCTTTCACCACTGCTGCCTATACAAGCTTCACCCTAACCAGGCAAGTTGCAGGGTTGAATCTTGGCCTGAGGAATCAGGCAAGAGAACATGGATATTTCAGTATAACTGTCACCACTCCCACCCAAATAATTTTTAAGAGTATGACCTGGTGAGGGCAGATCAGTAGCAACAAATCGAACAAAGTCAGCAATATTTGCAACATATACAGCAGCATGCTAGGTGTTTAAATATAAAACATGCATTTAAAAATGTGTGTCCTGCAGAATGGTGCCTGCTTTTTAAACCACACTTCTGGGAATTCCCTGGTGGTCTAGTGGTTGGGACCATGCTCTTTCACTGCCGGGGGCATGGGTTCAATCCACTGATCAGGGAACTAAGATCCCGAAAGCCGCATGGCACCACCAAAAAAACAAAAAACACGCTTCTATTTGCTTGTTCATATTCAGCTCCTCATGATAACTCTTAGATTCCCAGCCAGTCCTTGCCCAGTGTTTTTCCTCCCTGTAGTATGACAACCCTGTAATTAACCTTTCCCAGGCTTAGTTCCATTTATTTCTGACCACATCTCCAATTTACCAACTTCCTTTGATCCAGGTCAACAATTTTTAAAAGCCACCTTTTGGTACTTGCATATATTGTTTTGGAAGTCTTATGAGAGAAGGTAAACAGACTGCAACCTCTATTACAAATCATCATTCTGTGAAGGCTGTAGAATAATTCTTCTGGATGCTGACTCTCATGACACAGACCTCTGGATGTCAGCCCTCTGAGCCTCCTCAGGGACTGCAGTCCATCAACAATGCCCTTTCTGTCTGAATCTTCAACCTTTCCCTCTCCATCAGCCATTCCTGCATTCAGGGATCTCTCCAGTTAAACGAAGGGGAAAATATTCAAACTCCAGCCCACCCCATCTACCCCATCTCCTACAAAGCCAGGTTTTTGATTGATTCTTGGATTGGTTAAGATGCAACTTACTTGACTATATTCTCACTACCCATTCACTCTGCCTTATACATCGGTAACCTGCTTCTGCACCCACAACTGGATTCTGAAACACTTCTCACTGAAGTCACCAATGATTTCCCTGCTGCTAACTCCTCTCTGTCACATGACACCACTGATTACTTCTTGAAAGGCTTCTCTTTCCTTGACCTCAGTGACCTCACAAACATGGCTCTTCTGCTCTCTCTTTTCCTTCTATGTAGCCTGAAGCTCCTCAGTCCCTTTCTGAATTTGTCTTCTCTATCTCTTTTGTGTTGATGTCCCTCAGGTTTCCAGCCTTGTCCCTCTATTGTCTCACTCTGCAGTCCCTCTCTGGTCTTATATTACAATCTATATTCCCAAGCAAAGACCAGTGTCTGCATTTTGCAAGCCCTACCACTAAGGAAAAGGCATCTGTATTAGTCTGAATTCTTCAGAGAAATAGAACCAATTTTTTATATATGCACGTGATTGTGGAGGCTGAGAAGTCCAAAATCTTGAAGGTGGGCAAGGCAGGCTGGAGACCCAGGGAAGAAAGAGTGTTGCAGTTCAAGTCCCAAGGCAGTCTGCTGGCAGAATTCCATCTTCCTCTAGAAGGTCAGGTTTTGTCTTTTAAGGCCTTCAACTGATGAAATGAGGCTTACCCACATTATGGAGAATAATCTGCTTGACCCTAAGTCAGCCAATTAAAATGTTCATTTCATCTAAAAAATTCTTTCACAGAAACATCTAGAATAATGTTTGACCAAATATCTGGGTACTGTGGCCTAATAAGTCGACACATAAAATTAACCATCATGGTATCTTTGGATTCTGTAGGCAATGCATACTACATTCGGGTCTGCTACTCTAACTCATTTTCTGGGAAACCTGTTAGGCTATGAATTTTGGGCCCAGATCAAGAAAGAACTCTAGCAGGTCTAAGACTCATGTGCCCTATGGTCAGTTGAGACTTGTGACCCAGCAGATCCAACAGCGAAAATGAGAATACAATGTAAAGCCACTGGCAAATCTCAATAGGAGAAGCATAGTGCAGACTTTTAGATTTTGGGGTATGCTGGCCATTTTCCTCTAATTAAGATCAAGTCCTTGACCATGGAACACCAACTGTCCAGGTGACCTGAGCTGCCTATTATGAACTGGGTGTAATCTAACCCATCAACCCATAACTTTGGGAGTGGGAAAAGATGTTCATCATCAAAAAGATATGGTTTATGCAAGATCTAGGTTAAACAGGTTCATAACTCATTTGTGCCTTCAGAGAAGGCACAAATGTGTTACAAACAAGTGGTTAAGACTGCCACACCATCTACTCCAGTGCCGCCTATCCTTCATTCACACCTATGGTCTCATAAGAAATTCCACCTGGGACTTCCCTGGTGGTCCAGTGGCTAAGACTTCACGCTCCCAATGCAGGGGACGTGGGTTCAATCCCTGGTCAAGGAACTAGATCCCACATGCCACAACTAAGACCCGGTGCAGCCAAATAAGTATTTTTAAAAGTATATTAAAAAAAATAAATTCCACCTGATCAAGGAAGGAAAAAATTGATCCTGGTTTAGAGATGCAACTATACAACGTGTGGGTACTAGATGAAAATAAACTGCTACAGAATCACACCCTGTTCAGGGGTGACCCTGGAGAACTAGGGGGAGGATAAATTTTCCCAAAGGGAAGAAAGTCAAGCCATACATCTGGTATGCACTTTTCCTGGAAGGAGAGATGCCCATATATTTATGTCTACAAAAATTCATGGGTTGGAGGTCAGGGACTTGGTACAAGATTGGAGAACAGTTAACAAGGAGGTTTGGGGAAGAGGCATGTGTATATGCCCACTTAATAGTGGACATAGAATGTAAGGATAGGACTTCCCTGGTGGCACAGTGGTTAAGAATCCACCTGCCAATGCAGGGGACACAGGTTCGAGCCCTGGTCCAGGAAGATACCACATGCTGCGGAGCAACTAAGCTGGTGCACCACAAATACTGAGCCTGCACTCTAGAGCCTTCAAGCCACAACTACTGAGCCCGTGTGCTATAACTACTGGAGCCCACGCACCTAGAGCCCATGCTCTGCAACAAGAGAAGCCACCACAATAAGAATCCTGCGCACCACAGTGAAGAGTACCCCCAGCTCGCCACAACTAGAGAAAGCCCACGTGCAGCAATGAAGACCCAGCACAGACAAAAATTAATTAATTGGGAAAAATAGACCACTGCCAAGATTATTTTTAAAAATGTAAGGATATTTCTTTCCTGTAGGAATGCTTATCTAGGGCAAAAGCTTGCAGTTCTCTATAATCAGGTAGGCAAGATGGGCCACTATAGGTAAACCAACCTCTTTCCTCAGCCAACCTGCAATTCGTTCAACGAATTCATAAGGAAAGTGGTCATAGTTGCAGAGATGGAGGTTCTGCAGGGCTTCAAGCACATGGACTTCTTCTCACTAAGATTAATCTACCTACCACTACTGCTAAGTGCCCAGCCTACTAACAGCAGATACCTACACTGAACCCTAGTATAGCAACATACCCTGGGGGGAACAGCAGCCATCAGATAGCAGGTTGATTTTATTAAACACTTTCCATCATGAAGGGATTAGTGATTGGTCCCCCCAGAAATAGACACTCCTTCTAGATATGGACTTGCTTTCCCTGCATGCAAAGCTTCTGCCATCACCACCATCTGTGTACTTACTGAATGCCTATTCACTGTCACAAATCCCACACCACACTGTTCTGACAAAGAAACTCATTTCACAGGAAAAAAAAAAAGTGAGGCAAAAGATTCACTAGAAGAGCTGACATTATAGAATGGTTGGAATGGCTGTCAAAGACCCAGTTTTGGTGACAAATGAGAGACAGAAACAATGCCTTGCAACATTAGGGTGCTCTTCTACAAGATGCAATATGTATCTTGCGTCTCTTTTTTTTACCCCACAGACAGAGTATATAGGTACAGAAACCAAGGGTAAGAAGTAAGAGTGGCTCTTCTCATTATTCTACTTAATCATCTGCTTCCAAAAATTTTGCTTCTGATCTCTGCAAATTTATTTTTTATTTTTATTTTTTGGCCACACCAAGAGGCATGTGGGATCTTAGTTCCCCAACCAGGGATCCAACCTGTGCCCCCTGCATTGGAAGTGTGGAGTCTTAACCACTGGAATGCCAGGGAAGTCCCTCTGCAGCTTTAAAAGTTCTTAATTCCCAAGGGAAGAAGGCTTCTACGAGGAGACACAACATGGTTCTATCTGAACTGAAAGTTGAGGCTTCCAACTGGCTGTTTTGTGTTTCTCAAACCACTGAACAAGAAGAGGGATATACCCTATTGATTGGGGTGGTGGATCTGTACTACCAATGGGATCTGACTTCTGCTTGGTTCTCTCATAACTGGGGTGACCCACTTGTATCAGTTTGCCTGAGATTTTCCCAGTTTTATCATTCAAAGTCTCACATCCCAGGAAATCCCCCAGTCCCAGGAAATCTGGGACAGCTGGTCACCCAAGTTCCCTGAGACATGAAAGGAATTCAACAAATTTGCTTTAGAGTGGATCTGGTTTATGTCAGGCTCAACCCATCTTCTCCACCCTCCCAAAATATATTCCTGATGACATCCAAACTTATTTTGCATCCCAGGGAGAAACATTCAACAATGACATTGGCATGCCTCTTCATTCGCTCACCTCTCTTCACAAAAATCCTCTTCAGTGGTTTACATGCCTTTGGGAACAGTTAGGCTTTCTTGGCAAGTCGAAGGGAAAACTTTGACTGTCATGCTCTTTACTCATATTTTTCCAGGACATGAATGAAGTACTCTGATGTTTATCCTTTCTTGTGAATTCTCATTAATCTAATTTTTCCAGCACCATGAAAAATTTATGTTAGATCTGCAAGAGATGTTATAAATCATCTAATCCAACCCAAATATTTCATATTTATTTGCAATGCTCTGTTATTTAAACTTCATTATTTTTGTTTTAGATTATGATTTGTCATGCTCACCAAGCATTCATTTCCTTAACTGACCAAAAATTATACTTACACATTTAATCCAGTGAGTAATTTAATTTTTTGCTTATATGATTGTGAGCCCTGACTTTCCTAGAAAAAGCTCAGTGTTCTTTAGTATCTCATCAGAAATCACTGTTCAATGAGGGTTTGTTGGTGAGAGACCCTGGTCTTCTAAGTATTGAACATCGCTCTCATTTTCTATTGTGTCTGGGTAATGACATCAGTGATTGTCAAAAGATCTGTTTGCAGATGAACTAGGCTTACAGCACCAATCACAGAGTAGAACTCAAGATTAAGATTTATTTTGTTTCAGGTCAGAAACAACTGAGGTAAAACAATACTCTCCCACAAAACCTCCATTGGTACTACTTTCAACCAAATAATGGGGTAAATAGATCACTAGTCTTGTGTTATGTTCTTATGAATCAGTTCTTCTAATTTTTTAAGGACATAAATAAAGAAGAACAGAATTTCCAGAAACAGTGAACTGTGAATTTAAATTTAAATACTATTTAAATACTAACTAACTTGGTTAGAATTTAAATACTAACCAAGAAATATTCATCATGCTTAGAAATTCATGCCCGGGGTTATCAGAGTCCACCTCCTATGAAATTCCCGGGAGAGAAAGGAGATGTCTACTGTCAGCTAAAGGTCCATGAAAGAGATTTTTTTTCACCACTTTTTTCCTTCTTTGACTTTAAATTTTATTTTTCTATAACTGTATTTTCTTCTACTGAGTGCATCGGGACTATTATGAGAGATCTGAATTCCCGTTGGTTCAGGAGATTGAAAAGAAACCAAATTACAGGAGCATAAAGGTCAATAGCAAAAAAACTCCTTTCAGCTTCTAGCCTGACAATAGAGGATATAATGTCCAGATTAGTGAAAAGCTCAGATCCAGCACTGATATTCCACTGAAAATTTCAATGAATACCTTTGTCAAAAGTTATTTAGTATTGAGAGATAGAAATAACATATCTCTGAAAAAGAAAAAAAATGTTTTGATTGAAAGAAGTACAAATCAACAGCTGAAGCATTATACAAAGCATCATCAGGTTTGAATATTCCTAAACTTTTTCCCAATTTCTTTTCATAAATCTTGTAGTTAATCTTGTCCCATCAGTTGTAGGAGTCTATTGTAGGTGACAATTTTCACATGGCTTCAGAAGAGAAATCAAATCTAGGATAAAACTGCAAGATTCTTTAGTAAAAAGTCAGAGAGGTTTAAGGTGGTGCAGATCAGATCCTTGCAGACAGGCAGAAGGCCTTCTAAGGATTTTTAAGAGTCTATCTTGCAGACTTTCTCTGTTTAAACAGCGGGGCTTTTAAGAATCTAAGTCCATTGTCTCACAGCAGCTTCACAGAGAGTCCAAGGAAGGTAAAAGCTTATTTGAAAGAGATTTGTGGGCCTGGCTTTTATATAATGGAATAGATTATCAATGGACACTCAGGAAGTCCACAAAGTTTTTAAAGTAATTATATCAGCGTGATCTGAAAAAGACAGAGACATACAGCAGCCACCATGCCTTTACTAGCATTTCTCAAAGTGTAGTTCACAAATTATTTGTGATCCACATCAGGCCTCCTGTTCTGAATTTTGGGGGAGGAGGGGTGGAGGGAGGCATATTCAGGACCTAACATTTTTAATAGGTAATACTTATGAATGTTAAAATTTGATATCCCCCTCAAACAGACCTACTTACTCATTGCTAAATATATTATTCCTGTGGCACTGCCTCCCATTCCTTCATGTTGGAATACCACCACCTTCCATTCCTCACATAATATCCATAGTTTAAACTTTACACGTTCTGGAAATTTTGCCATTTACAGCAATATGGATGGACGTGGAGGGCATTACGCTAAGTGAAATAAGTCAGAAAGGGAAAGACATATTGTATGATATCACTTATATGTGGAATCTAAAAAATATAACAAACTAGTGAATAAAACAAAAAACAAGCTGACTCACAGATAGAAAGAACAAACTAGTGATTACCAGTGTGGAGAGGGAAGGGGGATGAGGCAGTATAGAGGTAGGAGAAAAAAAACAGGTTTATTATGGGACTATACGAAATCATTTGTGTGAAACTTTTGAAAATTGTAAAGCACTATAGAATTTAAAGAATCTTTCATTCAATAAAAAAATATATTACATAAATAAATAAATAATTTTACACATTCTGTCCTTTCAGTAAATAGTGGTGAATCAATTGGTCAAGGAAAATGTGATGCCTATCTCACATTATATAACACACAAAAATTTTTATTTCAAACAGATTGTAACCCAAATATGAAAATTAAAATAATGCCTTTAGGGGCTTCCCTAGTGGCACAGTGGTTAAGAATCCGTCTGCCTAATGCAGGGGACACGGGTTCGAGCCCTGGTCCAGGAAGATGCCACATGCCGCGGAGCAACTAAGCCCGTGCACCACAACTACTGAGCCTGCGCTCTAGAGTCCACGAGCCACAACTACTGAAGCCCTTGAACCTACAGCCTGTGCTCTGCAACAAGAGAAGCCACCACAATGAGAAGCCCGCGCACGACAAGAAAGAGTAGCCCCCGCTCGCCGCAGCTAGAGAAAGCCCGCGTGCAGCAACGAAGACCCAACGCAGCCAAAAATTTAAAAAACAAATAAATTTTTTTTTAAATAATGCCTTTAGAAGAAAATGTAGAATATCTTTACAATCTTGAGGTAGACAAACATTTATTAAATAAGAGAAAAAAGTATAAACATAAAAGATTAAAAATTGCACTTCTTCAAAATGAAGAACTTATTTTCATCAAAAACACCATTAAGGCTAAATAAATTATGATGCTCAAAGAAATTAATTAATAAAAATGGATGTGAACTCTAAAAAAAAAAAATACCATTAAGAGAGTGAAATGCAAGTAGAGCTGGGAGAAGATATTTGAAATACATATATCCAACAAAGTACTTTTCTCCAGAATATGTAAAGAGCTCCTACAACTCTAAAAGGAAAAGGCAAACATCCTATTTTTTGACTAGGCAAAATACCTGAATAGGCACTTTACAAATGAGGTTATCTAAACAGCAAATAATCATATAGAAATATGTCCAATATATGTCCAATATAACTAATTATCAGAAAATTGCAAATTAAAGCTACACTGAGTGGCAAATAAGAATTAAAGATGTTCAATGTTATCAAGTCACTAGGGAATTGCAAATTTACAACATAATTAGGGGATGTCCCTGGTGGCGCAGTGGTTAAGACTCCACGTTCCCAATGCAGAGGGCCCAGGTTCGATCCCTGGTCAGGGAACTAGATCCCATATGCATGCTGCAAGTAAGAGTTCACATGCTATGACTAAGGAGCCCACCTGCTGCAACTAAAGACCCAGCGCAACCAAATAAATAAATACATATTTTTAAAAATAAATAAATAAAACACAATTAGATCCCACTGCACCTACTAAGATTGCTAAAATTAAAATTCTGACAATACCAAGCGCTGACAAGGATGCTGAGGAACTGGAACTCTCATACATTGCTGATGAGAATGCAAAATGATGCACAACTTTGGAAGAGAGTTTCTTATAAAATTAAATACACACTTACCATATGCATTAGTTTGCTAGGATTCCCACAATAAAATACCACAGACTGATTGACTTAAGCAACAGAAATTAATTTTCTCACAATCTGGAAGCTAGAAGTCCAAGATCAAAATGTCTGCAGGTTTGGTTTCTTCTGAGGACTCTCTCCTTGGCTTGCAGATGGCCACCTACTTACTGTATCCTCACATGGTTTTTTCTCTGTGCACTTGTGCCCTGATCTCTTCTTCTAAGGACACCAATCATATTGGATTAGGGCTCATTCTAATGACCCTATCTTAACTACATCTTCATGAACTTTAATAATAAACGTAAGTATCTGATTAAAAAAAACAGACAAAAATGAAAAAGGAATAATGATTACCACTATACCTCCTCTAGAATGCCTAAAGACTGGCAATCCTAAATGTTGGCAAGGATGTGGAGCAACTGAAAGAACTGCCTTAACTTGGTGGTTGGAGTATAAATTCGTTCAAACACTTTGGAAAATTTACAGTACTTAAAGCTAAACATATTTATACTCTACAACCCAGTAATTCCACTCCAGTAAATATACCCAACAGAAAGGAGTGCATATATCCACCAAAAGGCATGCACAAGAAGCTTCATGGGAAAAGCTAGAAACAACCCACATGTCCATCAACAGTGGAATGGGTTAAAAAATAATGTGGAGGTAGTTCTGTAGTGGTCTAGTGGTTAGGATTTGGTGCTTTCACTGCCACGGCCCGGGTTCAATCCCTGGTCAGGAAACTGAAATCCCACAAGCAGTGTGACCCAGCCAAAATAAAAAATAAAAATTTTTAATTAAAAAAAATTTAAAACAAACAAAAAATGTGGAGTATTCACATAATGAAATATTATACAGCAATTAAAAACCAAACTACTGTTACATGCAACCACATAAATCAATCTCATAAACAAGAGATTGATTAAAAGAAGATGGACGCAACAGAGTACTTACTATATCATTCCATTTACGTGAAGTTCAAGAATAGGTAAGACTAATTTATAGTGATACTGGTCAGAATACTGGTTATGTTGTGGAGTGGGGCAGCATTGACTAGAAGGTGACATAAAGAAAACTTCCAGTAAACTGGGAATGTTCTATATCTTTTTTCTCCAGCTTTATTGAGGCAGAATGTTCTGTCTTGATCCAAGTGGTAGTTACACTGGTATATACGTATGTAAACGTTCACTGAGCTGTGTTGCTAGATTGGTGTTTTGCTGTACCTAAGTTATACTTCAATTTGGAAAAAAGTAAAAAATAAAAACAAAACAAAACTGTACCCATATTTCCAAGGGGGGAAGTAAATAGGGCTATAGACGAAACAAGATTAGTCTCATGTTGATAATTGTTGTGTGGGTGATCTGTACATCATTGAGGCCCATTATATTCTCTCCAATTTTTTTTTCCACTAAAGAGAAATCTTTCATCCATTCTTACAGGCACATTTCAAAGCTATTTCTTCTAAGAAGCTATAAGATTTTCTTTCCTCCTTTAAACTTCCAAAACATTTTGCTTCATTAGTAAAAACTCTCTTATCCAGCCTCCATTTAACTCATTCTCCAAACTCAGTGGCTCTCTCCATTCTCTCTGTGCTATGCACTGCCTTGTAACACCTGTGCCTATAGGCTACACACTAGCACACCCAAGCACATCTACGCCCGTGATTGAGTATGCTTACCAAGAGTCCATTATGTTTTCTCAGTCAGATTTCTGTAACTGTATTTACATAATTTAAACAAATACTGAGTGCAAAAAGACCTGTTAATTAAAACTATGTTCATTACTTCGGAAAGAGTTGGTAAAGACAAATAGCTAGAAACTTCAATGTCAAAATAAGTGTGTGTGTTAACTCTGAATTACATTAAAAACCACTAAATTGTACAATTTATAGGGGTGAATTTTATGGCATGTGTATTATATCTTAATAAAGCTGTTATAAAAAATTAGGAGTGAGTGAAGTGACTACAAAAGTTTGCAAGGACTTTGAAAAAAACTAAAAGACCTTTGTAATTACATTACAAATGTCTTTAATTTCTTATTAATCTTTTAAGAAAATATAATGGAAATCATAGACAACCCTTTTGAGTGTGGTTTATGCAAGAAAAACCCTTTGAGTGTGGTTTACTCTTGTTGATTCCACATGTATTATACATACTGTATATAAGTTTTATTGCAATATAATTCACAAACCATACAATTCACCCATTTAAAGTATTCAAGTCCATAGTTTTAAGTATATTGAGTTGTATAACCATCACCACAATCAATTTTAGAATATTTTCAACATCCCAAAAAGAAATCCCATAGACATTAGCAATAAATTCCCATTTCCACCCAAGCCCTCCAGCTCCTGGAAACTACTAACCTACTGTCTTTATTGATTTTCCAATTCTGTACATTTTATGTAAATAGAATCATACAAAATGTGAATTGTGACTGGCTTCTTTCACTTGGCATGTTTTCAAGGTTCATCCATGTTATACCATTAATCAGTACTTCATCCCTTTTTTGGCTGAATAATATTCCATCTTATGAACATACCACAATTTATTTATCCATTTATCAACTGATGAACATTTGAGTTGTTTCCAGTTAGTGTGAATAATACTGCTATGAACATCTGTGTACAAATTTTGTGAAGATATGTGTTTTCATTTCTCTTTGGTATATAACTAGGAATGGCATTGCTAGCCTCATATGGTAATTCTGTTTAATCTTTAGAGGAACTGTCAAACTGTTTCCTGCAACAGCTGCACTATTTTATATTCCTACCAGTTGTAGATGAGAGTTCCAGTTTCTCCATATCCTTGCGAACACTTAAAATATCTGTCTTTCTTATTATAGCTATCCTAGAAAAATAGCTATAACTATCTCATTGTAGTTTTGATTTTCATTTCCTCATAATTAGTGATGTGAGCATCTTTTCATATATGTGTTGGCCATTTGTATATCTTCTTTGGAGAAATGTCTGTTCAAGTCCTTTGTGCATTTTTAATACACGTTATTTGTTTTTTTGCTGTTGAATTGTATGATTAGAAGACTTAATATTATTTAAATGTTTATACTACCCAAAGCGATCTACAGAATCAATGCTGTTCCCATCAAAATCTCAATGGCATTTTTTACAGAAATAGAAAAAATCCAAAATTCATATGGAACCACAAAAGACCCCAAATAGTCAAAGTGATCTTGAGAAAGAAAAACAAAGATGAAGGTATTACACTTCCTGATTTTCTAAATGTATTACAAAACTACAGTAATTAAAATAGTATGGTACTGGCATAAAGACAGATATGTAGACCAATGGAAGAAAATAGAAAGCCCAGAAACAAACCCATGCATATATGGTCAACTGATCTTTGACAAGACTGCCAAGAATATGCAATGGGGAAAAGACAATCTCTTCAACAAATGGTGCTGGGAAAACTGGATATTCATTTGCAAAAAGTGAAATTGGACCCCTACCTTATCGCATACACAAAAATCAACTCAAAATGGATTAGACTTAAATGTAAGACCTGCAACTATAAAATTCCCAGAAAAAAAAAATAGGGGAAAAGCTCCTTGACATTGGCTTAGTAAGGATTTCTTGGATATGACACCAAAAGCATAGGCAACAAAAGCAAAAATAGACAAGTGGGATTACAACAAACAAGCAGATTCTGCACAGCAAAGGAAACAGTCGAGACTGAAAAGGCAACTTATAGAATGGGAGAAAATATTTGCAAGCCATTTTTCTGATAAGGGGATCATTTTTAAACATCCATCTGAAGTCTCATTTGAGGCCTGTAATAAAAAGTCACAGACTCATGAAGTATCTTCCCCTTGCGAGTTGTACAAGTGCGTCCAGAACAACATGAGCCCACAGAGCGTGGACCCAACATTTCACTGACTGCTCAGGATCGTGTTCCTGCTGAGTCAAGTCTCCTGGTTCCCAGGGTGCCCAGAGCTCTGACTTGGGCTGAGATGCAAGAGCTATAAGCACAATGGGAAAGAAGAAAAATAACAGAGGGAGCCCTTGACTTTGAGGTGTGAAATAAAAAGGAACCAGAGATACTCTGCTCTCACTCACAGGCACTTCAGTGTGGTCCAGAACTGCTATTCCAAATTTTAAACAGGCACCTTTGTTCGGAGATTGGCTCAGATGAGCCCAATAAATCTCAGCTTGAAGCCTCTTCTGCAGGTTCCTCCCTCAGACATCTCATAATGCATGGCCCTGGGCCCACAGCCCTGTATCATCGTTCTTTATCATATTGAAGGATGGTGCCGAACAACAACAATACTACCCAAGAGTGTGAGTGTCGTTGGACAGATTAATGGAAAGTTTGTATTTTGGTTTGTGGCTGTGGTCACTGCTTGCATCTCAGCCTCTCAAGCTGCCCGTTTCAATTCAAATTAAGCAGCGCTTCTCATACTGTGTGTCCCAACATGCTGTACGTGCAGCTGCTGCCTTCCATCCATCACAGCCCAACTCAGCACACTCTAAGTTCCAGGTCAGCATTTCCTGATTGCATTCCTTGTCCCAGTCATGCTTTGAGCTGCGTTACTTCTAGCCATTCATCACCCAGCAATTGTTGTTATTAGCTGTCTTTGTCGCATGACCAGTCCTGCCAAGTATCCCAGATGGGAAGGCCAGTGGTCTGGCTGCAAGCCAGCATGTTGCCTGGGCTTTGTTAGTGATCTTAAGTATAGATAAATGCCACTAGTGAAATCTGTGCTGAAGCTGAAAGCAATATGTGAGGACATTGAAGGCCTAGCTCTTTCTGTACAAAGTGAGAAAGCATCCTTGATTCTATGCTTGGGCTGCAGTATGAACTAGTACTTAAGCAGACAGGCTTTTGAGTCCGACTGCAAGGGTCTGCCACAAACTTGAAAGGTTAATTTAGCTCTGCTCAGTTACATGACTCTTAGGGTTACTGCAAGAGCTGAATGAGTTGATCTATGCAGAGCAATTAGAACAATGCCTGTCACCTTAAGGGTTTGCTATTGCTATTTTTCTGCTTACTCCGCTTAGTATGCTTAGGTTGACCCCTTCAGATGATTTATTTATCCCTTCAATCAGTATTTAGTGAGTGCCTATGGTGTTCCAGGTACTGTGGACAGTGATCCATTTCCTTTACAGTAAGCCTTGGCATGGTCATCTGGAAACCCTTTTGCAATCACAGCTATGCTACTTACTATGGAAGCAATAAGACCCCAGAGAAGAAACCGCTGACCAGTGCGCCTAGGCTGGCAGATCCCTAGGCAGCGTCTCTTGATCTCCATGCTCCCAGCACGGCCTAGGAAGAACAGAGGCAGAGGACATGGAAGACACAGCATCAACTTGACCAGATGCTCGTCCCCTTCCCCAAACTCCCATTCACCCTGGAACTTTCACGTATTCTCAGGTAGACGAGGAGGTTGGATGGAGGACAGTCGTAGATGAAGGGGGAGGTGTAAAGAAAACCTGCAAATGGCCAAGGTTATCTTTCCAGCCAGTGTGGCAAGATGAGGTTCTAAATAGAATTAAATTGATTTAGAGAAAATTACTAGGGTAACGCATATGAAATTGATGGTATGTAACAATTTTGACTTACAAAACATCAATTTCATATGGTGTAACCTGTAAAAGGTACAATATTTCTTGTCTCCTCAGTTTGTTAAAGTCATATCTGCCACACCTGTTTTAAATTGTTCATTGTCTCAGAAAAACTCAGGTATAAGAAATCATCGTCATGAAACTGAAGCTGAAACATGAAGACAAATTTGGACTACCTATGTGAGAAATTTGATGAATGCCGTCTCAAAAGCCCAGATAATAACTGACATGTGGAAGGCTTATTTATTGTACTCTATAAGCCAACATTAACTAATTGGATTTTCTTTCTTTGTTCATTTTCTAACTGGATCTTAGTAATACTCCTTCACAAAATAGGTTTATTAAAACACTCAGGAAGATTTGAGGTCTCCAGAACTTCTCAGGGACCAAGGTAAATGTTGGGCTGTCTTCCTTGCCAATTTCTTATCTTTGTTAAATATTTAGGTATATCCTCATCTGGTTGGATCCAGAGTATAGATTACACATTTTAAAGGGTGACTCTCTATATCACCAAGATTATAGACATTCCATCTAAAATGCATACATGTCTTTTCTAACAGGTATACCCAGTGTCTTAGCAAATTCTTCATCTTGAAATTTACTTGAAGAGTATAATTAAAGATATACATAAAGATTTAAACACAAAGGTTATATTAGTGAGAGAACAACAACTAGGATAATTTGAATGGGGTTAATTTACAGTGGTATGGATGATTTATAGGAAAACCACAACAATGGTGCAGGTACCCAGGGCTTCCAGCAGCAGCAGAGCTGTCACCATTGGGCCCAGTAAAAAAGGACAAGGGAAGGATTGGTTAGGAGAACTGGGAAGAGAGGACTGTGTAGGGTTGGCCACCTTGAGGATAATGACTTTCAGTTGAGGAGCACAGCTAGCTCTAGGAGACCTAACAAGGAAGGAGCCAGGATGAATGCTCTGATCTCACTCTTGTCCTTTCCTCAAGTCTCCTGCTGGGCCTTTGTGTTGTCTGAACCTGACAGGAAGCCAGAGAGCAAAGGAACAAGTTAATGTACTCCCTAAAGAGAGTGGAGCTGAGAGTGGGATAGAGAAGAGTAGAAGGTAAATCTGGACAAATAAACAAGAGATTTCCAGCATAAGATATTCATTGCATCACTGTTTATAATGACATAAGATTAGAAATAGTTTGAGGGCCCAAACTAGGGAGATTTTTAACAATTTAAGGTATATATACCAAGTGAAGTGCTTTGCAACCATTACAAATATTGATGTAAAAAAAAGCTCACAAAGCAATCTGTATAACGTGCTTTATCTTTTGTTGTAAAAACTACATATGGACATAGTTTTTACATATGTATATATACACATAAAATACATGCATACACATTTATTTTTTAAAAAAAGGCTTAAAGTATATGCACCAAGATGTTAATGATGGTTATCACAGGGAGAGTAGAGTTACATACAATTTTATGTAGGTGGGTTTTTTTAAGCAAGGAAAAATTTAATATAAAAAATTATTAACTATAGAAGGGAATTGGACTAACAAGGATTCAGCTAGTAAGAAACAAAGAGAACTCTAAAGAAAATAAGAAGGGGGAGTTCCCTGGTGGCACAGTGGTTAAGAATCCACCTGCCAATGCAGGGGACATGGGTTCAAGCCCCAGTCAGGGAAGATCCCACATGCTGCGGAGCGTGTGCCACAGGTACTGAGCCTGTGCTCCAGAGCCCGTGAGCCACAACTACTGAGCCCATGTGCCACAACTACTGAAGCCCACGTGCCTAGAGCCTGTGCTCCACAAGAGAAGCCACTGCAATGAGAAGCCCGCGCACCGCTACAAAGAGTAGCTCCTACTCGCAGCAACAAAGACCCAATGCAGCCAAAAATAAATTAATTAATTTTAAGAAAAAGAATATAAGAAGGGCATATATAAGGAGCAGCCACAACCTCTAAGTCTGAGATAGAAGGCTCAAGGACCCTCCCTACCCCCACCACAGGATGGCAGGAAAGTTACTGAGTTGCTGTGCTGTCGAACCTTACTCAAAATCTGCTCTCTAGGCTTCTGGGGAAGCCAGAAGCATTCTGTTGCAAAACCACTGGAGGGGTCAGGTGGGGCCGTTGGGGAAGCTTTTGGCCACAGGAGCCTGCCAAGGCAATACACTGGAACAAGGGAGGAAAATCCCTCCCACCTGCAATGAAACTCCAGCTTCCTGTACTGATGAAGTTTACCACAGGTGTCAGCTGGCAAAGGCAAAAAATGTATCTCCATTTTTGTAGAACAGGGAGTGAACTATGAATTTGAAGCTGAAAGGCAATAAGTTGACAACTGGCACACACTCTAAAACCTACCACCTAGGGGTACTGCATATGAACACACACCGACATGTACATGGTTTTCCGCTATTTTCTCTTGGTAGATGCTGTGTGCATCTTTCTATGTCAATAAATATAGATCTACATCAACATTTTTCATTGCTGAACAGTATAGATAGATGCTTCGCTTTATATAATTGATTTCCATTTAAACTGTATCCTATTTTTACTATTATGAACAATACCGTGTTGAACTTCTTTAAATAATTATTTTCTCATAATAAATTGCTAGAAGTTGATTTGTTACATTAACAGTTCTGTGTTACATTGACAGGGGTACCTGTTGGGTGCATTATTTATTTGATTTAGAAAAAAGTGCGTTTTTCATTTTATGTATTTCTCAAGAATGCGTAAAAAAGATATAACTCGGACATCTGATCTGGAATCCAAGTTAAATAAGGTCGGATACCAAAGTGGTTCCAGGAAGAATTTCCCTGAGAGCCGTGTGTTCTGGCCGAGAAAGCAAATTGTCAAAGATGGCACTACTCGGGCTTTTCACTAAAGTAGCATACAGAATTTTTTTTAATTAATAAACTTTCTTTTTCAGAGCAGTTTTATTTAGGTTCCCAGCAAAATTGAACAAAAGTGCAGTGAGTTTCCATATACTCCCTGTCCCCATGCATGCACAACCTCTGCCACTGTCAACGACGCTCGCCAGAGTGGGACATTTATTACAATCAATGAACCTAAATTATCACTCAAAACTCACTCTTGGTGTTGTACATTCTATGAGTTTTGACAAATGTATAATGACACGTATCCACCATTGTGGTATCACACAGAATCATTTCACTTCCTTAAAAATCCTCTGTGCTCTATTCATCCCTCCCTCTCTGCTAACTCCTAGCAGCTACTAATCATTTTACTGTTTCCATAGTTATGCCTTGTCCAGAATGTCAGATAGTTGGAATTCCACAATATGTAGTCTTTTCAGATTCGTTTCTTTTACTTGGTAGTATGGATATAAGTTTCCTCCATGTCTTTTCATGGCTTGATAGCTCATTTCTTTTTAATATTCCATTGTCTGGTTGTACCAGTTTATTTATCCATCTTCATGCTTCTTTTTGGCACTTATGAGTAAAGTTGCTATAAAACATCCATGTGCAGGTTTTTGTGTGGACATAAATTTTCAGTTCATTTGGGTGAATACCAAGGAGTGTGACTGTTGGATCATATGGTAAGAGTATTTTTGTTTTGTCAGAAACTACCAAGCTGTCTCCCAAAATGGCTGAACCATTTTGCATTGCCACCAGCAACGAATGAGAGTTCCTTTTTCTCCACATTCTTACCAGCATTTGGTGTTGTCAATGTTTTGGATTTGGGCCACTCTAACAAGTGTGTAGTGGCATCTCATTTTAAGTTACAGTTCTCTAATGATGTTGAACTTCTTTTCATGTGCTTATTTACCATCTGTATATCTTCTTTGGTGAGGTGTCTGTTAAGAGCTTTTGCCATTTTTTAATCAGGTTGTTTGTTTTCTTATTGTTGAGTTTGAAGACTTCCTTGTGTATTTTGGATAATAGTCCTTTATAGATGTATCTTTTACAAATATTGCCTCCTAGTCTGTGGCTTGTCTTCTTATTCTTTTAACAGTGCCTTTCATGGAGCAAAAGTTTTTAATCTTAATGAAATCCAGCTTATCAGTTATTTCTTTCATGGATTATGCCTTTCATGTTGTATCTAAAAAGTTGATCATCACCCAAGATCATCTAGGTTTTCTCCTATGTTGTCTTCTAGGAATTCAGAGTTTTGTGTTTCACATTTAGGTCTGATCCATGTTTTGTTAATTTTTGTAAAGAGTGTAAGGTCTGTATCTAGATTCTTTTTTGCTGTTTGCTGTTGCACATAGATGCATCATTTGTTGGAAAGACTATCTTTGCTCCTTTGTCAAAGATCAGTTGATTTTAGTTATGTGACTGTACTTCTGGGCTCTCTGTTCTATTCCATTGATCTGTTTGTCTTTTTTTTTTTTTTTACCAACACACACTATCTTGATTACCATAGCTTTATCATAAATCTTAAAGTTGGGTAGTGTCAATCCTCCAATTTTGTTCTTCTCTTTCAATATTATGTTGGCTACCTTGGGTCTTTTGCCTCTCCATACAAACTGTAGAATCAGCTTTTGTCTATATCCACAAATAACTTGCTGGGATTTTGTTTGGAATTGCATTGAATCTATAGATCAAGTTGGGAAGAACTGACCTCCTGACAATACTGAGTCTTCCTGTCCATGAATATGAAATATTTCCATTTGTTTAGTTCTTCTTTGACATTTTGTACAGTTTTGTAGTTTTCCTCATAAAAATCTTGTACATATTTTGTTAGATTTACACCCAAGTATTTTATTTTGATGGGTGCTCATGTAAATGATAATGAGTTTTAAATTTCAAATTACACTTGTTTATTACTCATATATAGGAAAGTGATTGATTTTAGATATTAACCTTAGATCCTGCCTCTTTTCTGTAATTGCTTATTAGGTCCAGGATTTTTTTTTTCTCGTTTAACTTTTCTGGCAGAATAAAATAGGGTTGTTTTACTCCTATTCTCCAGCAAAGCCCCATCCCAAACTTATTAACTATTTTGGATCATCTGGATAACCCTACTCAATCTTCAAATCTCATTAAATATCTCCTCTTTATAGAATCATTCTCTAGCCCTTAGATTAGTTTAAGAACCCCTTGTTTTATGTTCTTACAGATCCTTATTCTTATCATAATACTAACACTTTACTTTGACTATTAATTAAAATTCTGTCTGCCTGACTGCAATGTAAAGTTCATTGAGGTCAAGGACCTTGTCTGCCCTGTTCAACACTGATACATAGCATAGACTCCCAATGAATGTTTGTTGAATGAATAAATGATTGTACTTCCCTTCTGACCACCACTGAAAAAAGAACAAAAAAATCCCCAGAATTATCCTGTATTTATCACTCAGAATCAAATCAGGAAACTAAAATCACTTGGAGTATTTAAAGCAGAAGGAATTTACCACAGTGAGTTGGTAACACAGGAGGTGGAACAGGCTGAGAAGAATACCAGGGAACAGAATGTGGACGAAGAATGTCATCTGCCATCTCAGTAAACAAAGGATGTGGTGGCCCTCAAGCCATCAGCCACTGCAGCTGCCCCAGACTCTGCACCCTGAGAAGGAATTCAGGAAGGAGAAAAGCAGGATACTGGCCCTAGGTAGTTAAGGTGCATATCAAAGGAATGATTTGGATGAGCCCAGACTCTTGCACCTTCCTATACAAAGAAAAGCGCTAAATTCATTAACTTGAGATTTCTGGTTTTCCTTAATTAACAGTAATCTTTTTTGCTGCCAAACTCCTACATATCCTGGCTCCTACCTTACCTCTTCAGGGTAGTCCCTCAGAGCTATGTGAGAAGCCGTCTTCTGGGCTCAAGTCCTCAGCAGGTCCACTGAATAAAACATAATTCTCATCTTCTAGGTTTTGCATTTTTTTTTCAGTGACAGGAAGGTATCTCAGATAATAGTAACAGCAAGGAGCTCTTAGGACACTCAAGCTGGAGGGACAAGAGGAAGAACTGATATTACAGAACCCAGGGGCCCCAGTTTATGTGGGTCAGAAGTCCAAGTACAGTGCGGCTCAGCTGGGTCCCCCTTTTAGGGTCTTCACAAACCCTAAATCAAGGGGTTGGCAGGTCTACATTTGTTTGTGGAGGCTCTGGAGATGCATTTACTTGCACAGTCATTCAGGTTGCTGACAGAATTCAGCTCCATGCAAGTATAGAACTGAGGTCCCTGTTTTCTCACTGGGTATCAAATAAGAATGATTCTCAACCTTTAGAGGCTGCCCACATTCCTTGTCTCATGGCCCCCTTCTTCCATCTTCAAAGCCAGCAATGGCAGATCAAGTCTTTCTCATGCTTCAGATCTCTCAGACCCATTCTGACTCATCTGTCCTCTTCCCAGTCAGAGATGGTTCTGTTTTAAGGGCTCATGTGATTAGAGTGAGTCCACTTTGATAATCCAGGACAATCCCCCATCTCAGGTCCATAACCTTAAGCACACCTACAAAGGCCCCTTTGCCATGTAACATTTAATTTTTTTTTAATTTATTTTATTCAAGTATAGTTGATTTACAATATTGTGTTAATTTCTTCTGCACAGCAAAGTGATACATATATGTACACTCTTTTTCATATTCTTTTCCATTATGGTTTATCACAGGATACTGAATATAGTTCCCTGGGCTATACAGGAGGACACTGTTGTTTATCCATTCTATATATGATAGTTTGCATCTGCTAATCCCAAACCCCCAGTCCATCCCTCACCCACCTCCCCTCCCCGTTAGTAACCATAAGTCTATTCTCTATGTCTATATAACATTTAATACTTTTACAGGTTCTGGAGATCAGGGCATGGGCATCTTTGGGGGCCATTATTCTGCCTCTCATTGGCCAAACTCAGCTAGAGTCTAACTGACATAAGGGCCTAGGAAATAGGCCCGCAGAGCAGAAGAATGAGGAATAGATCTGAGAGCAAAACAGGCTTAGGATCACCATATTTTAAGATAACAACACTTTTTCTTCTCAAACTAGGACTGGCTTAACATAACTGGCCAGCTCTCTAATTGCTCTCAAAAATAATGAATTAGACCCATTTACCATAAAAAAAACTAAACAGTGATAACACACCCTGCAATGAGATTAATTCAAATATAATGCAATTCTCAATTGACTTCCTGTTTCTAAAACGGGGGCCAGTTAAAATTCTTATCTTCTACAGAGAAATGAGGTGAGGGCTAGGTCAAATGGGGAAACAGCAGACAATTCCAGTCTTAAGAAGTACAGAGGTTGAAAGTGTGTTCTTGCGTGTATGGTATATTCTTGGCTCAATCTCCCTGGATAAGGCCATCAAGATAAGTGTCAACTAACCCAGAGATTCCTGGAATCTTTGCTGCTATCCCAGAAGACTCAGCCCATCACAGGACCCAGAATTGTCTCCAGCAATATTTATGTCAATAAACTGCCACCAGGTGATATCAGACTTCAGCAGGGACCAGGATAGTTTGAAATGGTACAGCTGTACTCCTAGAATTCTCAGTTACTCTATTCTGTATGGCTTGCCCTCAATCATTTCATTAAGCACACTGTAACAAGACTGTGCATCTCATATGACTTAAGTTTTTGGACCCTGCAAGTCAGAGAAGAGGTATTTACAGTGTTCTTGAAGTTAAATTAGCATTTTTGGTAAACATCGTCCAATATTTCCTTGCTTCTCATTCACAACCCTGTACAGCAACAATATTTTAAAAGGAACTTCAACTTCCCTTTGAAAGTTTAACACTTCAGCATTTTTCCTGGTTGCTCAAGCTTGAGTTCTTTTCTAATTTTTTTTTTTTTTTTTTTTTTTGCGGTACGCAGTCCTCTCACTGTTGTGGCCTCTCCCGTTGTGGAGCACAGGCTCCGGACGCGCAGGCTCAGAGGCCATGGCTCAACGGGCCCAGCAACTCTGCGGCATGTGGGATCTTCCCGGACTGGGGCATGAACCCGTGTCCCCTGCATCGGCAGGCGGACTCTCAACCACTACGCCACCAGGGAAGCCCCTCTTTTCTAAATTTTATTTCAAAATTTACACACAGCAAAATTTACTTTTTTTGGTGTACAGTTCTATGAGTTTTGACAAATAAAGTGTATACCACTGTCACAATCAAGATTCAGAAGGGTTCCATCGTCCCAAAAAGACTCCTTTAGGCTGCCGCTTTGTAATCAACCTCTCCTAACCCCTGGCAACTAATGACTATCTCTTTTCAAGAATGTTATATGAATGGAATTGTATAGCATATAGCCTTTTGAGTCTGGTTTCTTTCACTAAGCATATGAGATTTTGAAATTTATTTATGTTAGTGTGTATATCAATAGTTCATTCCTTTTTATCACTGAGTTGTATTCCATTGTACAGGGTATTCATTTTCTATGGCTGCTGTAACAAATTACCACAGACATGGTGGCTTAAAGCAACAGATATGTATTCTCTCACATTTCTGGAGGCCAGAAGTTGAAATCAGTATTATTGGGCCAAAATCAAGTGTTGGCAAGGCCTCTGGAGGCCTTAGCAAAGAATCCTTTTTTTGCCTCTTCCAGCCTCAGGTGGGCGCCAGCAGTACTTAACTTATGGCCACATCACTCTGATCTCTGCCTTTGAGGTTGCACTACCTCCTCTTATACCTGTCTGGAGTTAAATCTCCCTTTGCTTTCCTCTTATAAGGATACACGTGAATCTTTCTCTCTCAAGATTCTTAATCACATGTGTAGTCCTTTTTCTGCCACATAAGGTAACATTCACAGGTTTCAGGGTTTAGGACATGGTTGTCTTCCAGGGTGCCATTATTTGGCCTTCCACATATGGATATGCGGAAGATTATTTATCTATTCTCCCATTGAAGGACATTTGGGTCACTTCCGGTTTGGGGCAATTGTGAACAAAGGTGCTATAAATATTTGTACTTAGGTTTTTATGGGAACATAAGTTGTCATTTCTCTTAGTTACGTAAATACCTAAGAGTGGGATTGCTGGGTCAAATATTAATACTTGTTCAATTTTAAAAGAAACTGTCCAGCTGTTTCCAAAGTGGTTGTACTATTTTGCATTCCCATCAGCAATGTGTGAGTGTTCTATTTTCTCCATAACCTTGGCCACGCTTGGTGTTGTCAGCGTTTCTGATTTTAGCCATTCTAATAGGTGTGTAGTGGTATTTCCTTGCAGTTTTAATTTGTATTTCCCTATTGACAGTGATATTGAGCATTTTTAATGTGTTGAAATTTCAGTGTTACGTCATTTCACGCCCTCTTTCAGTTGGCTACATTTTTATTTAGCTCTTAAATGTGCTTTAGTAATGATTTGGAAATAACCACTTAACAGGCAAAATCTTAGATGTATTACCTTCTCATGAAATTAAAACTACTGAGTAACTTTCAATGTAGAGGAATTCTAACTCTCACAATGACTCAACACAATATTCATAAAATATACTCAAGGTACAGGGCTTCCCTGGTGGCGCAGTGGTTGAGAGTCCGCCTGCCTATGCAGGGGACACGGGTTCGTCCCCCAGTCCGGGAATATCCCACATGCCGCGGAGCGGCTGGGCCCGTGAGCCATGGCTGCTGAGCCTGCGCGTCTGGAGCCTGTGCTCCACAATGGGAGAGGCCACAACAGTAAGAGGCCCGCGTACCACACACACACACACTATATATATATATATATATATATATATATATATATATATATATATATATATATATATATATATACTCAAGGTACATGGTTATTATGAGATTAGTAAGATTGCTAAAGAGTATGTCTATAATAGATGTGTTCTTTTTCACCTTTATGAACCAATTTGGATTAAGAATCTATTGAATATATGCACTGTAATAATTCAAAAATGTGGGTGTAATATGATACATCTACCTCAGGAAGTCTGTATAATTAGGTCTTCAGGGCATGCATGGACGTGAAGTCTAACAAACTAAATTTGCTCAGAAGCACGTTTCTTAACCATGGAAATACTTCCTCTGAAACTGCCAGAAACTCCGAATATCATCAGGGTCTGCTGAGGCACCTGGATAGTAATAAGAGCCATTTGAATACAAATCCATCTTCTTTCAAATGCCAAAACTCTCACAGACCAGTTCATGCATAAAATATGCTTTCAGGCTTCCAATATCTTCAGGTTAATTTTATGTGCCAAAGAAGTGAAAGAGATAAGGCAACTACTTCAGGAGGCTTAGAAGACAGGGGCAGTGAAGATCTTAGTACAAAGGACTCAAGTTGAGTGTAGAATTTTATTCTTTTTTTAAAATCATTAGAATATTTTAGTTAGCAAAAATAGTAGCAGAATGGTATCCCAGTACACTTCTACATATATTAATAAAAATAATAGTTATAGTAAGTATCTTTTATTGCATGTTTACATATGCCAGATACTATTTTAAGTACTTGGCATAAATTAATGCATTTAATCCTTACCACTACCCCAAGAGTAGGTACTATTTTTGTTCCTATTTTATGGTTAAGGAAACTGAGACATAAAGACATTGAGCTCAAGGTCCCAATGGAGGAGAAGGCAGATGGAGATGGACAGGCTCCACTTCAGGTGACAGCTGCTGTCCAGTAGCTGATATTGTAGCTGATGACCAACTGATGTCCTGACGACCAGCCTGACCTGTAGAGCTTTTTGAAATTATGATCCCCGGGCCCCAGCTCCAGGGTTCCAGCTGATCGGTCTGGACTCTGCATTGCTTTTACCTAGGTTCCCTAGGTGATTCTGAGCATTGACTGGTTTACCAGCCTCAGGTTGGTTTCCACTGGTGATTTAGCGATGCCTTTTTGCTGGTTCCAAACTGCCCTGCAGAGAGGTCAGACTTTCCGCGGATCCTTAGTGAGTTCCTCTTCATGGTGATGAGGGGTTAAGACGACACATACTTTGGATCATAGACATGTAATTTGTCGGATGCAGGTTACTACTTCTTTTAAAAGTTTCAAGTACAATGAGTAAAAGTTAGGATTCATATTTTACTTACATATCATACTTCTCATACCTGACTTCACCTTCCATTAACATTTATTTTCATCGTCATCCACATTATGCATCTATATTTATTCCTACAGTAAGACTTGTAATCTCATTATTTACTTTCATGGTTTCCCCCAAATGCTGGTGATAACCAAATTTCTATTTCTACCCCGGACCCTGAACTCCTGGTGTGAATATCAAATGACGTATCCGACGCTTCTTCCTGAGAGTGCCTCTGACTGAACGTGTCTGAAAGCCATCTCCACGTACCACCCCCAACCAGACCTGCTTCTTCTCCTATGTTCCCTTTCTTGGTGATTAGTCCCACCACCTGCTCAACCACCCAGTAACGCAACCTCGATGCTGGAAGACATTTGGATTCTACTCTTTCCCCCACTTCCCATCAACCCACAGTCACCTACTTCCCATCTCTCATGGCCTCTCCATTCCCACTGCCACCACCTCAGTTCACGCCCCCATCACCTCTTGCCTGAACATTGCAGTGGTCTCCCAGCTCCCTATCTCTGGACTATACTACTGCCTGAGTGCTACTTTCTCTTTCTTTACTTTCTTTTTGTTGGAGAAAGCGTACACTTTTGAATCCACTTTTTTTTTAATGTTATATGTGAAATATACAGTTGAGTATAGAGAATAATGTAATGAACTGTGTTCTGACTACCAGTGTCATCAAAATCTTAACATTGTCATATCTGCCATTTTATTTAAAGAAATGAAGATATAGATGTAGATTTCATTGTAAATATAGATATAGATATTTAAGCCCACTTGACTAACCTGTCCCCCATTCCCAAGTCCCCCCTTCCCCAGCATATTCTCGTGAATTTGCTGTTATCAATCTCATGTATGTTTTCTCTAGATATTTATGAATTGATTAACAATTTAAAGCATTGCTTTGTAGGTTTTAAAATTTGACTAAAATGACATCTACCTTACATACCCTCTGCAACTTGTTTGCCTCACTCAATTTCATGTTTTCTTCCTGTTGACATACGTTGCCCTGATTCAGTCACATTAACTACCATGTGGTACTTTGTCATGTGACTATACCACAATTTATTTATTTATTCTCTGTTGAAGGACATTTAGGATATTTTTGCTAATGCAAACAGTTTGGCATCCCTCTCTTTGAACAGATTTTTGAGAGTTTCTCTAAGTTATATTCTCAGGAGTGGCATTACTTTCCTGGTCTCCTGAGCCAGGGAGACAAATAGTTTCCTGCCGTCCTTTCTCTACACTGCTGTCAGAGTAAGTTTTCTGAAATGCACATCTGATCCTGTGAGTCCCCTGCCTAAGTACCTTTGATGGAACAAACCCGCCGTTCCTCAGTAAGACTCAAGGCCCCTGTGCTCTGCCCTGCCTTCTTCACCAGCCTTCCCCCACTCCTCACACCAAACCCTGCCCATGTCCAGCTTTCTCAGAACTGCTCCCTGCTTCCCCACAGCCTGGGTGCATCCTGTCCGCCACCCACTTACACTTTCTCCTCTTTCCTGGATTGCCCTACACTTAAACCATCCCCTCTCTCTTTCCTACTAGGAAACACCTAATTGTTTTTCAAGGATCACCTACTCACTGAAACCTTTCCTCACCTGCCAGAGGTCACCAGTTCGAATCCCACTCCCGCTACTTACTAATGTGGGCAAATCTTTAAATGTCTCTGAGCTCTGGTTTTTGTTTTTGAAGCAGAAAGAAGCAGTTTTCTCATCTGCTAACCAAATGAAGATAATAATAATGCTTATAACATGCATATCAGGAGGGTTAAATTTGATTATTGATATTAATTACTGAATTTGATATATTTCCTTAATATAGAGCATTTCATTCAATGCTTGACAATAAATGTTATCTCGTTCATTTCTCTACTAAAGATTTTATTAGCATTATTTCTTTTTGTTGCTATTAGATATTTCTTTACATAGCTCCCTCCCTCTACTAACAGTCTGAGACCACGTCTAATTCACCTTTAGCTCACCTTTAGAGCCTGGCATAGAAAAGGCACATAAAATAGGTTAAGTGAATAAATGAATGATTAAAAGAATTTATTTTGCCACTTGGTTGTTGCCCAGGGAAAGGATTTGCTTTAAGGAAAAAAAAAAAAAAAGGACGAATTGAGAGATTGGGATTGACATATATACACTAATATGTATAAAATAGGTAACTAATAAGAACCTGCTATATAGCACAGGGAACTTCACTGTATGGTAGAAACTAACACAACATTGTAAAACAACTATACCCCAATTAAAAGAAAAGAAAAGCATCATGTTTCCATTGGTTTTGCTTCCTTACAACCTTATTGAGGCATAAATTAGTACTGAGAATTAGTACTGAAAAGGCGGTGATCATTTCTGAAATCTGAAGATCGATAAATATAGATTCACCAGTAGAAAATGCAAATATAACTGCTTCTGACCTGGAAGGGAGAGAGGTTGGAAAGGAGGGGTGGGGACAGTGAGACTGCATTCTTATAGCCTGTCTGTCTTCCTCAGCACTTGGAATCCAGGGACCAAACCTCAGGACTGGGTCCTGCAGGGCTCCTCTAACATTCTGTGCTGCCAGGCAGACTGGCCTCTCCTCTTTGTTTCTGCTCGGTTATGCTGTGCTGGCCACGCTTCTGTCACCTGCAGCACAGAGGCCCTCTCTGCACCCGTGGGTGGTGAAAGCCCAGAAACAAACTCCTGCTCGCTGCTTTCCGCTAGCTGATTTCTCTTCTCTGCATCCCCTAATCCCACCTTCAGCAGCCATCCTGCCTCATAGAGACAGTTCTCCTGAAGCAGATGGCCACTCTGACTTCTGAAATTCAAATTTAACTGGACATCCTGTATTTTCTGCTAAATCTGAGGGAAAGCTCTTAATTTCACAGATGGTAAATCCTACCCCAGCCCCAGGGTGGTCCCAGTTCTAAATCAGTCATGATCTTCTTACACCCCTTGGTTAATGATAGGTCTGATGATGGTTTATTATCCAGTTATGATTAATGAGATGAAGAGGAAATTTACAGAGAAGAAAAGCCTTATGAGAAATCCCCATATTTTCCCTCTTCTTTCTGCTTCGAAAACAAAAACCAGAGGTACAATAGTCATCTTTTCACTAGGAGGCAACAAACATGAGGAAAAGAATCATCCGGTCCAGTAGTTTTCAAAGTGTGGCCTAAGGACTCCCAGGGGTCCTTAGGCCTTTTCAGGGCATTTTCAAGGTCATCTTTTTTCTAACTATGTAGCTATGTGAGATCAGATTTCCTTCATATACTTCAACCAAATGACCGTGGCCCAACAGATTGACCGCAGGAGATGTGAGAATCTAGTTATTCTTTATTAAGTCAGACATTCAAAAGATTTCAAAACAATGCCAATCTTCTCACTGATTTTTTCTTTTTGTTTTGAAAGTATAGTTATTTTTCACAAAATATGTTAATTTGTAATTGGCTTATTATTTTCAAATGAATTAATGAATAATTTTTGAAACTTATAATTTCTCTAACACAGCAAATATCAATAGATATAACCACATAAACAAAAGCTCTTTGGGGGTCCTCAATAATTTTTAATACTCTAAAGAGATTCTGGGCCCAAAAGCATGAGGTCCACTGACTCAGACAATGGTCATAACAGCTTAATCTATTCAACCAATGCCAGTAGCCACAAGCCTCTGGGCTTTTTGTAATGAGAAAAATTATCCCCTATTTTTTGACTCCTCTAATAAGGTTTTCTGTTATGGCAGCTTATCACAACCTCAAATGATTTTTGAGCTAACTCAACAATGAGTAGTAAATATTTAGATTCTTTGATCTTGAAGTTTCATAATTACAGATAGTATCTTTGTGCTCTTTTTGTCCATCGCATTTGACTTTCCGACCTCTTCATTTGTGACACATCATAATTACCTTACTCCTGTAAAACACCTGTGACTTCTCTTAAGCTCCTAACCCTTACACCTGCACCTTTGTCCACTGAGCTTCCATTCACACAGGATTAGCCATGAGGCTTAAGTGTTACCCTGAACAGTTATATAAAATATTCTTTATCCTCCTGCATTTTAAGAACAAAGACATAACTTCCTGTCACCTCAACAAGAGAAAAGGAAAAAAAAAGCAAAAATCTTTGATACACTTTCAGTTAGCAGTATTAAAGCTTAAATAAGATATAAATCTGGTCCTGATTTTCATGAAGCTACTCATTAGGATACTTGAGCATGGAGGAAAGGATAAGAAGTCTTGTGTTTGGAATTGCTATGCTCTTAAAAAATGTGTAACAGTATGAAATTCTGCCTTAGGCCATTAAACTGATGAGAGAACCCACTGTCAATATATATATATATTTTTTTTTTTTTTTTTTTTTGGCTGTACGCGGGCCTCTCACTGTTGTGGCCTCCCCCGTTGTGGAGCACAGGCTCCGGACGCGCAGGCTCAGCGGCCATGGCTCACGGGCCCAGCCTCTCCGCGGCATGTGGGATCTTCCCGGACCGGGGCACGAACCCGTGTCCCCTGCATCGGCAGGCGGACTCTCAACCACTGCGCCACCAGGGAAGCCCTGTCAATATATTTTTAAAGCTCCATGTTTGTGCTGGAAAGAGCATACAACAACTATATTCAAAGCCTGTAGTTGCTTATATGTAAAATGTAGCAAATCTGGCATTAAATGAAAAATTGTCAACAAGCTCTTTCTATTCAGAGAGCTTTTAAGGACTAGTTTAAAAAGAAGAATCGATTGCTGTCTTTGTTTTGCATTCTAAAATAATCTTCATAGACAACTCACACATCGTCCCATATACTAATAAGAAATCTTGGGAAAACTGGACTGTTTTTAAACATCAATCTTTTTTTTTAATTGTGGTAAAATAGACATAACATAAAATTTACCATCTTAACCATTTTAAGTGGACAGTTCAGTAGTGTTAAGTATATTCATATTGCTGTACGATGACTCTCCAGAACTCTTCCTTCTTGCAAAGCTGAAACTCTATATTCATTCCACAATAACTCCCCATTTTCCCCTTCCCCCAAGGTTCTGGCAACCACCATTCTGCTTTCTATAAGTTTGACTACCTAGATACCTCATATACGTGAAATCATATATTATTTATTGTTTTGTGATTGGCTTATATCACTTAGCATAATGTCCTCAAGGTTCACCCATATTGCAGCATGTGTCAGAATTTCCTTCCTTTTTAAAAACTTCAGTATTCTATTGTATTATTGTAAAGACCTATTTTAGGCTGTTTTGATATAAATGAGAAGGAAGAGAGAAATGCACTGCTTTGAGAGGAAGAGAGTTTTTCTTAATCAACATTAACTAAACTATGTATATGTGTACACACAGAGTGTGTGTGTATTAAAATTGTAATTGCCACTATAGGATAATGAAGTGAAGAGATATTCAGAGGTAACCTTTAACACTCCAAATAATGCAAATATTTAAATACTATTTGGAGAGGAGAGAAACTAAAAACCTGAAGCATCCCATCACAGGCAGCGCCTATCATCTCCCTAAAAAGGCAGTATAGAGAGCACTTTCTCTGCCCATATGTGGCCCACAAAGAATTCCGTAGCCCTGCTCTCCCCGGGGACTTTCTTTTCTATAAAGTTTATATGGAGGAGGGTGGCCCCAGGGTTCCAACAGAGCTATCAAGCGACACCTACATTTTCAAGATGATGCCAGAACTTAACAGTGATCCATAATTTTGTGCACATTAGCCCATTAGCATGCTCAGGATATGAAAAAGAAAATTCATTCGTTGCTCAGTTATGAATTATTAGATTGGCTTCTATGAAACTGCCAATATCTTACTGTTTTGACCTACAAAAACAACCCTTTCGCATCATTCAACCTAACAAAATCCTACCGGTGTTTCTTTTCATCTATCAGAGAATTAAGGTAAATGCAGTCTTAAAACAAAATGCTTAACTAAGCAGTTAAGAGCACGAGCAACAGATTCATAAAGACCTTGCTTTGAATCCTGGCTCTGTCTCTTTGCAGATGTGTGGACTTCGGCAGTTTCTTAAACTTTCCGGGCCTCCTCACCTGTAAAATGCAGGTAAGAATACTTCTCAAAGAGTTGTTGTGAGGTGGAAATGAGATAAGATGCATAAAGTGCTTAGTATAGTGCCAGGCACTTAGTAACCTCTCAATTAATGCCACTCTTACTATTATCACAATGAAAAATCGAAAAGTTTCACAGATGATGGCTTCTGTAAAGTAAGGTAATTTCAAGTATGATGGTTAGACTCAATTCTGCTACTCTTAATGGAGAGACGCTGAAATCTTATCAAAGCACAACAAAGACCACAATCCTCATGGCTAATCTCCCAGGCATAGCCCAGTGCCTACTGCTCTTCTTTCCAGAGTGCATGTCCATCAGAGATGGGAGAGTGGAAATGGCATGTCAGTGCTGCTTTTTTGTACTTCTGCGAGAGAATGCCACAGAATGTGAGAACTAAATGATTCTCGTTTGGGATTTTTGAGATTTCTGCCACTCTGGAAATCGGCTGGCTTCCACTTGCTCCATTTACTGTGTTACCAGCCAATACAAGATGAAATGCTCATGTCGTAATTGAAAAATTAAGGGGCTTCCCTGGTGGCGCAGTGGTTGGGAGTCCGCCTGCCGATGCAGGGGACGCGGGTTCGTGCCCCGGTCCGGGAGGATCCCACATGCGCGGAGCGGCTGGGCCCGTGAGCCATGGCCGCTGGGCCTGCGCGTCCGGAGCCTGTGCTCCGCGGCGGGAGAGGCCACGGCAGTGAGAGGCCCGCATACCGCAAAAAAAAAAAAAAAAAAAAAATTAAGGATATCCCAGAGGATCCCCGCGCAGGGCACACATCGGTGTTTGCCAAACAATCTGTTGAGTCCAATCGCAGGAACAGTTTAGAATAGTCTAGTCCTTGTGGAGCCCTACATCAAGGACACCCTACCTCAAGGACACAGGACAAAAATTCTGGAATTAGCCGAGCCCCCATAGCAACTGTTGCCATGGGCTCTCCTAATCTAAACCGGACAGCCCCCCAGCTCCATAGTAGGTAAAATAGTCACCATGTAGCAACCTTGTAGCACCCTGACCAATCACTTAACGCCATCCGCCAGCAGTAATTTTCTTTGTCTTGAGGCTATAAAGGTTGGCCACTAGCCCACAAAGGGGGTCGGCTCTCCCTGGTCTATCAGGAAGTCGGCCCGCTGTATCTGCAGCGCCCCTCACTAGCTCTGCTCTTTGTTCTCAGTAAACTCACTCTTTTCTAAAATACTTCGTGTCTGGAAATTCTTCTTCCAACCCGCACGTGGACCACGACATTTTGGTGGCCCTTACGGGGACATCTCTTGGGGGATCTCCTCCCCCGACCTCCTCTCCTCATTTCTTGGGACCTTCTTTGAACAGGCAAGTTACCATGGAAGCAACAGAGGACTCTGGCCAGGGCCACACCCTGGTGTGTTCCGAAGGCTCCACAGTTCACTTCACCCCAGTAACTGCCGCCCAGAACGGGTGAGGGTCCCTCTGTCTTCCTTCTGACTGAGGACAAGGCCAGCTGCTATTCAGGCACAGATCAGGCATTTAAAAGCCATCAGGGCACCTGCCGCTTGAAGAATACCGTGAAAGGATAAGGGGGTCACGGAACAGGCCAGGCTGTTAGAGCATCTGCCCCCAGCAAGACAACTTCCATGCACCGTGGGGCACATACTGGTTCAAGCAAAACACTGAGGGCTTTCCTGGTGGCGCAGTGGTTGAGGGTCCACCTGCCGTTGCAGGGGACACGGGTTCATGCCCCGGTCCAGGAAGATCCCACATGCCACGGAGCGGCTGGGCCCGTGAGCCATGGCTGCTGAGCCTGCGCGTCCGGAGCCTGTGCTCCGCGGCGGGAGAGGCCACAGCAGTGAGAGGCCCGCGTACCACAAAACAACAACAACAACAAAAAAAAAAACACTGAGCCCCCAGCCCTTGGCCGCTGCCTTCCTGGCAGGACTACGAGGCCGATTCCTCAGCCTGTCTTCTCTGTTACTTTCACCTTTTTCTCAGTCTGGATTGACTTACAGGAGCCTAGGTGTTACCTCTGAGCCATCCCAGGAGTGCCTTTTCATGTTTCAGGGAATTGCCAAATGGTGAGTCACCCGGTGGGTCCCGGGAATCTCTCTCTTTTTTTCTTTCCCTGCCCGAGTCTCAAAGTGCCTTAGTCGCACAGTTTGTGCCTCAGTCTCACGGTTTGTGCCTTAGTCACACGCTCAGGGGTCACCTCTCAGGGTCGGACGCGATTGCTGGGACGTCGGCCCATTTTGTGCCTTAGCCACATGGAGAGATACCTGGGACAAAGGGGATGCCTTTCTGTCAGCCGGTGACTCTCAGTACCCCCATTCTACGGCATACAGGCTAAGAATGGGTTCTGGTACGTCTCGGGAGCCTCCCACAGACTCACCCCTTGGCTGTATCCTCAGGAACTGGAAAAATTTGACCCTGAAAATCTCAAAAAGAAGAGGCTCATTTTCTTTTGCAACACGGCTTGGCCCCAGTATAAACTGGGGGACCAAGAACCATGGCCTCTTAATGGCGCAGTAAATTATGACATGATCCTCCCACTTGATCTCTTTTGCCGGAAACAAGGAAAGGACTCAGAGGTTCCTTACGTCCAGACTTTATGGCCCTTAGTCAGAATCCAGATCTGAGGGACTCATGCCACATGTGTCTTTCTGTTGCTGCCTTATCCTCCCGACCCCCTCTGTCTCCCTCTCCATCAGATCTCCTAGACGACCCTCTACTCGATCTCTCCTGTCCCCCACCCCATCAACACCTTTGCTTCAGCCCCTGCCCCCGCCTCAACCCACAGCTCCCCAACAGGCACCCCCTTATCAGGGCGAAAGCCCCCTCTCCCCGCCACACACAAGATCGAGGACTGCCCAAAGCCAGGAAACAGATTCTAATAAGCTTCCCTTAAGAGGAGTAGCAAATGGAGACATGGGCACTATTAGAGTCCATGTTCCCTTTCCCATGTCTGACATTTCCCAAATTCAAAACAAGTTTGGTTCCTTCGGTCAGGATGGCCACAATATTCTTTAGACCCTGGAGAAAATTGGTTAAAATAAAACTTTTTTTGAAATTGCAAAAAGAGTTCTTTTCGCATGTGCAATTAGAAAAGCTAGCCTGTTGAAATATTTTTTTCAGAATCCTGACCCTGAGAGAACAAAAATATGCCTAGGAAAAAGGAAAAAAGTTTGACGGTAACTCTTATCATGTCCTTGAGCTACAAACACAGCCCGCTTTGCCTGAGACTTCAGCCTTGGGTTAATTAGTAGAACTTCAAGCCAAGAAAAAAAAAAAGAAGCAAAGAGACATTTTAAATCTCAAGTGGAAACTATGAGATCCCTAACTGTCTGGATATATGTGTATGTCTTAGTATGTGTCTGTGCCTTTGGATAATGCTGCTGAGGTTAATTTGTAAATTAGCTCTATTTAATTGGCTTAAAAGAAAAGTAAGCGCTTACAAATGAAACAATTCTAAATACAAGAAAAATTAAGCTAAATAAATTTCAGATTCATGTGAACTGGGGAATATTCAATATTAAATTAATACTTGGTATTAATGTTTAAGTTTGTTGATCTAATAAAGACATGGCTTTCGAGACATCAACATTAATACTTTTATTGTGCCTAGGTTTAATATAAACCAAATAAGATCTTACCATATCTGTTGCAAATTTGTCAGCAATGAAAATAACTCAATGTGAAGAAGATTTTAAGAAAAGAAATACAAATGAGATAAGAGCTTTGGGTGAACTTTTTAGGAATAATTATGTTTTAGGAATGTCTACTTAAGAATAATCTCTCCAGATATTCGACAACTTAAAATATTTAGAGTTGTGCTAAATTAAGTTGAAGAATGGAAGTTTATTAAATAACTAGTCCATTTCCAAATAAAATAAGATACTGAAACTTTAATTACTGAACACTGGCTTCCTTTTACAGAGAAACAAAGGTTTAGAACTATTAATAAATGTGTTTGGTGCTCAATGAGATATTTTCTGTAAGTAGCACATTTTTCAAGGAATCATTACTTGGATTTATGTTTACCAATCTACAGAGTACTGATATAAAGGACAGTTCATGGTTGCTTAAGGAAAGTAGGATGTGTGTTTTCAGTAAAGAAGTTATGAGGAATGGAATTACATTTTATTAAGAAAAAAGGAAGTAGGTCTAATTTAGAGTTGACTGCTTCTGAATGGAAAAATAAGGTGAGAGATACAGAAAGTGATAAAAAGTTTTGTGAAAAGTGGACCCTGAGGAAAGAGTCTTATGCATGGGCAGGATTGACTAAGTTTAGAATAAATTTAATTAAGTAAATGAATTTTAAAAGTAATCTGGTGCAAACCCTGAATTTGGCTTTTCCTTCTGTTAAGAGGACAAGTTTTCTTAAACTGTTGAACTGCCTTTGTTAACAGATTTTAAATTTCTTTACTTCTTAAGTGATCTGTTCTGTAGTTGCCTTTGAAATCTTTTATTGTTACCTTGGCTAAGTAAATAACTATCGCTTCTTTAAGTGTTGTGTGCCACAGCAGTAACCAAGTTACTTTGTTAATTTTATTATAATCAGGTTTTAAACGTGCCTTCTTAATATGCCTTCTCAAGTCTTTTGTCATTATAGACACAGTTTCACTCTAATGTCTTTGCAAAAATGCTTCCTCTTCAAGAAGATTTATAAAAAAGGACTTTCGGGGCTTCCCTGGTGGCACTAGTGGTTGCGAGTCTGCCTGCCGATGCAGGGGACTCGGCGGTCCGGGAAGATCCCACATGCCGTGGAGCGGCTGGGCCCGTGGAGCGGCTGGGCCCGTGGAGCGGCTGGGCCCGTGAGCCATGGCCGCTGAGCCTGCGCATCTGGAGCCTGTGCTCCGCAACGGGGGAGGCCACAACAGTGAGAGGCCCGCGTACCGCAAAAAAAAAAAAAGGACTTTTGGATAAATACAAGTTTCTGACTTGCAGACTATAATGCTAAACTCGGTAAGAAATTGAAGAATTCTAATGAAAAACCTTATGGCTTCATAAAGCTGTTAACAAAAAGAATTAATTACAAAGGACTGAATGAACCGGTAAATATGGTTATAATTTTATGGGTTCTATCTGAAAAATTACTGGTTTGAATCTGTGTTTTCCAGGTGCAAGGAAAATATTCCCCTGAAACTGATTCTGATTTACAGTAATTTGGTAAATTATACCTTTGTAAGCAAAATTGAAACATTTACCTTTTCCGTCTGTCTGCTCCCTCCAGAGATGGGAAACTCTTAGGTTCTCAGCAGCTTTATCAGATAAATTAGGAAGTCTACCTCACAACAGGTACAGAAATTTCAAGGTATTTTGGGAACCTTGAAAGGGGAGGAATTCACCTAGATCTGGTAAGCAAAATCTGTGACAAGCCCTTGGTGTGACTTTCCTGGCCCTGAGAGGTCTTGTAAAAGTTCAGTCTGAGACTCCTAAAAATTTCCGCAAGCAAAAAGCCTATATGATCAATTACAGTTACAGTTATATAAATCATTAGGCCAAGTTTATTGAGACCAGGCTGAAATTTGGTTCTCTCTCTGTTAAGAGAACAAAGTTTTCTTGGAATGCTGCTTTTAATAACAGACTATGTAAATTTCTTTGCCTTTAAGTGATTTGTATTTACTTTTAAAATCTTTTGTTACTTTGGTAAAGTAAATATTATTTCACAATGATCTATGAAGATCATGGCACTCTGCTTCTACAAAAATTAACCCCTCATTACCAGACTTTTGCCATCCTGATGTCCTTAAAACATGGCAGCAGTCTACTCCTACATCAGGGAATTTAAAATGGGTAAACAATAGCTGTCAATCAAACAGTCAGGGCTAAGGGAAATCCAAAACAGCCACTTGGCTTTTTGACAAACCTCATTTTTTATTTGATGGGATAAAGCCATCCCTGGCTGCAGGGTTAATGCCCTCACAATGAAGAAAAAAAAATTATGTTTACTGAATATTAAATTCTAGTTTTGTTAATTAAGGTCTGTGTTTACCAAGACTCACTTCCCAGATAGTTCCTTGCTGTTATGTTATATTGCTAAAATGTTTAATGGAATTATTAAAGGACACTCTAAGTTTGTTTCTGAAGCTTATCTCAGTAATCTATTTTTGGATGAAGATCAGATGCCCCACGACCTACAATCAGGGGATTATGCATACCAGAAAAGACATAATTTAAAGGACTATCTCCAACCTGGATGGATGGGGACCCATTTTCGGTCTGGCTAAATGATTCTCTTTGTAACTACACCCTCAATTTTAATCACACTAGCCTGGAATGGGATCCCTGGTTAGAAGAGGATGAATATGATGTACATGAAGGTAATTCCACTTTGTGTTGGGGAAATTCAAGGAAAAACGCGACTAAGAAATATATTAATGAAGACCATATCCCCATAAAAAGCTCGGCCCTGGGAACGAAATATGTGGGGATCGGTGTGACCACCAGACACTTAGTTTAACCTCCCGACAAGACTCTCCTCCAAAATATAACATAATTCAACTAATATTCAGAAATTTGTTTTGCCAGTCCCTCCGTCACACTCATAATCAGTCAGAGCCCGGAATCTCCCCTTTATGTGTAGATGATTATTTCCTTGGAGTTTGGCCTTCCCAATATAATCCTAGGCCACAGTACCCCAGTCTATTTCCAGAGGAAAACTTCCAAAAGGTCAGGGCCTGGATCTGGGGACCCACAATGGGGGTATCCTTGAGGGGCACTGGATTTTCATCTCTATGCGGTAACGGGGTCTATCTGGATCTTCCCAAACTTTGGGGGCTCCTGCACGATTATTGCTGCGGTCCCAGAGGTGACCATTATGACTACAAAGGATTTAGCTTCCTCAGGAGGCATCCCCAACCATGGGTCCTTCCTCGAGGAGGCCTTAAGACCTGTCCGGAAGAGGCAAAAATGAACCACTGATTGGGGGGGACACGGTTATGATAACCCAATTCTTGATTGGCCCAAAATAATACATAGTGTCTTTAGAGGGCTTTTCTGGTTTGCAGGCATACGCCTCTTAGAGAGGAGCGTGCTCCATCTCACCATCATCGTCCAGGAGTCTTGGAAGGCTACAGTAGCAGCCACTGGGAAACAGCAGTCAGCCCTAGGCTCTCTGGCCGATGTAGTTTTACAAAATAGGAGGGCCCTGGATGTTATAACAGCTGAGGCGGGGGGTGTCTGTGCCCTACTAAATGAGACAGGCTGCTTCTATATTAATGCCTCCGGCCAGGCTGAAGAAGACCTCCAGAGTCTAAAGAAAAACATCAAATTAATAGAAGATTTAAAAGAGAGAGCAGGACAGGGCCCCAGCTGGCTTTCCAGCCTCCTCTCCTCTATGGGGATCCAGATATGGACATGGCTATTGCCCTGGTTGGGACCATTAATCCTGATAGCCCTTGTTTTGTTGTTTAGCCCCTGCGTTATTCACACATTATCTAAGTTCATCTCCCGACAGGTTCAAAAGATTCAGTTCCAGATGGTGGTACAACAAGGTTACCAGCCAGCTGGCAAACGGACTACGTTGGAACAAGCCGCCTTATCATTCTGTGGGCTCTCACCTCCCTCCGTAAACACACCCTGACAGAGAGAGGGCATCGGGAACCCAGGGCCCCTACGACGCCCCTGTCCTGCAGGAAGAATCTAGGAACGGTCATCACCCCTTTCCCCAATAACCTGGGTTCCTATGGCCCGAGATGGGGATAGGCAAATAGTCATGAGCGGGGTGTTAAGGGGCCAAAGATTTGGTCCATAAATAAAAAGAGGGGGGAATGCGGAGCCCTATATCAAGGACACCCTACATCAAGGACACAGGACAAAAATTCTGGAATTAGCCGAGCCCCCATAGCAACTGTCGCCATGGGCTCTCCTAATCTAAACCAGACAGCCCCCCAGCTCCATAGTAGGTAAAATAGTCCCCATGTAGCAACCTTGTAGCACCCTGACCAATCACCTAAGGCCATCCGCCAGCAGGAATTTTCTTTGTCTTGAGGCTATAAAGGTTGGCCACTAGCCCACAAAGGGGGTTGGCTCTCCCTGGTCTATCAGGAAGTCGGCCCGCTGTATGTGCAGCGCCCCTCACTAGCTCTGCTCTTCGTTCTCAGTAAACTGACTCTTTTCTAAAATACTTCGTGTCTGGAAATTCTTCTTCCAACCGGGGCGTGGGCCACGACAGTCCTCACTGCCCGAAGGCCTCGAGCCTTCTCAAAAATGAGAGTGAAATGGGGGAATGATAGAGCCATGGCGGCAGCAGCGGATGACATTCAGTTAGCTGTTTCATTTGCGTTAATGGGGCAGGGTTATATTCTCTCCTTGAGGACTTATGTGTTAACCCGGCACTCATATTAGGATGTTATGGGATTAGAGGGGCAATGTGCCACAGTGAGGAAGGGGAGAGTCTCTCTGGGGGGCTGGGTTTGATTTGGTTTCACCACTTGCTAGCTGTGCGACCCTTTGTCAGTTATTTGACCTCTCAGTGTCTCTATTTCCCTAGCTGTAAATTGGAGATGATAATGAAACCTGTCTCATTGGCTGTTGGCAGGATTAAATGAATTCATATAAAGCACTTAGAAAAGTGCCTGACAAACAGTAAACTTAAGTGTTTACTACTATTGTTACTTCTTTTTCATTTACATTTTCAGTATGGAAATAGATGCAGCTGTATGTAATGTTGTTACTGACCTTTTCGAGTTGAACTCCTGCTCGGTGTTACTGCAGCCATAGAACACGACAGAGTTTGGTTCAGAAGCAAAGGAAAGCTTTTTTCTTTGATTAAAAAATGGAGGACTTCCCTGGTGGCGCAGTGGTTAAGAATCCGCCTGCCGGGCTTCCTTGGTGGCGCAGTGGTTGAGAGTCTGCCTGCCGATGCAGGGGACGCGGGTTCGTGCCCCTGTCCGGGAAGATCCCACGTCTCGCGGAGCGGCTGGGCCCGTGAGCCACGGCCGCTGAGCCTGCGCGTCCGGAGCCTGTGCTCCGCAGCGGGAGAGGCCACAACGGTGAGAGGCCCGCGTACCAAAAAAAAAAAAAAAAAAAATCCGCCTGCCAATGCAGGGGGCACGGGTTTGAGCCCTGGTCCGGGAAAATCCCACATGCCACAGAGCAACTAAGCCCGGGGGGCACAACTACTGAGCCTGCGCTCTATAGCCCGCGAGCCACAACTACTGAAGCCCGCGCCCCTATAGCCGGTGCTCCGCAGCAAGAGAAGCTGCCGCAATGAGAAGCCTGCGCACTGCAACGAAGAGTAGCCCCCACTCGCCACAACTAGAGAAAGCCTGCACACAGCAATGAAGACCCAAGGCAGCCAAAAATAAATAAATTAATTAAAAAAAAAAAAGAATGGAGAGGTGGGAGCTCCTGCTCTAGAGGACACGTTCTCCCGACAGGCGTTAGGTGTGGCTGCTTTACAGGGATCTCATCAGGGGGGAGGGGGCGGAGTTCGCTCAGGACCAGGCACAGCTGCGCTGCTCAGGCTCCAGATCAAAGTGGAAGTGCCGGGTGCCACCATCTTGAATTGAGTGTCAGTCGCAGCGCTTCTGCACGCGGCCGGACGAGTGGCACAGCCATTTTGCACCAGGAACTCTGGTGTGAAAGGCTGGGTGCAAGGCCTCTGGATGCAGCAACCTATGAGTGAGGGAAACTAGACGAAGCACAAAGGAAGAGGTTAGACCTTATCACCTAGATTCCATCTTATTTTCCTTGGGGACGCCAGACGGTGACAAAGTGTTTTGGAGGGTCTTTTCTTGTGGTAAACGATACATAACATTAAATTGTCCATCTTACCCTTTTTTTTTTTTTTTTCCGGTAGGCGGGCCCCTCACTGTTGTGACCTCTCCTGTTGCGGAGCACAGGCTCCGGATGCGCAGGCTCAGCGGCCATGGCTCACGGGCCTAGCCGCTCCGCGGCATGCGGGATCCTCCCGGACCGGGGCACGAACTCGTCGGCAGGCAAACTCTCAACCACTGCACCACCAGGGAAGCCCCGAGCTTAACCATTTTTTTAACAATAATTTTAAAAATAAATTTATTTATTTTTGGCTGTGTTGGGTCTTTGCTGCGTGCAGGCTTTCTCTAGTTGTGGCGAGCGAGGGCTACTCTTCATTGTGGTGCATGGGCTTCTCATTGCGGTGGCTTCTCTTGTTGCAGAGCATGGGCTCTAGGTGCGTGGGCTTCAGTAGTTGTGGCACGTGGGCTTCAGTAGTTGTGGCTCACGGGCTCTAGAGCACAGGCTCAGTAGTTGTGGTACATGGGCTTAGTTGCTTCGTGGCATGTGGGATCTTCCCTGACCAGGGCTCGAACCTGTGTCCCCTGCATTGGCAGGCCGATTCTTAACCACTGAGCCACCAGGGGAGCCCAATCTTAACCATTTTTAAGTGTACAGTTCAGTGCCATTAAGTACAATACATTCACATTGTTGTGCAGCCATCACCACTATACATTACCAGAACTTTATCTTCCCAAACTGAAACTCTGTACCCATTAAGTAATAGCTTCCCGTTCTTTTCCTCCTCAAGCCCCTGGAAACAACCATTCTACTTTCTGTCTCTATGAATTTAACTACTCTAGGTACTTCCTATAAGTGGAACCATACAGTATTTGACCTTTTGTGACTAGTTTATTTCACTTAGCATGTCATCTACGTGTGGCATGTGTCAAAATTGCATTCCACCTTAAGGCTGGGTAATATTCCATTGTATGTATATACCACGTTTTTTTAATCCACTCATCTGTTGATGAAGGTTTGGTTGGATTCCACCTTTTGGTTATTGTGAATGTTGCTATCAGCATTGGTGTCTAAATATCTGATCGAGTCCCTGCTTTCAGTTTTGGGAGTATATATCCAAAAGTGGAATTCCTGGATTAAATTCTATGTTTAATTTTTTGAGGACCCACCATACCGCTCTCCACAGTGGATGTACAATTCAATTTTACGTTCCCACCAGCGATGCATGACTGTTCCAATTTCTCTACATCCTTGCCACACTTATTTTCTTCTTCTTAAAAACTTTTATAACAGCCATCTTAATAGGTATCGTATCTCGTAATTTTGATTTGCATTTCCCTAAGATTAGTGATGTGGAGCATCTTTTCATATGATTAGTGGCCATTTGTATATCTTCTTTGGTGTCATGTAACTTTTTAGATACATATTTCCTAATTATCAACCCTAAATACTAACAGCGATGCAATCAATAACAATAATAACAATCTATTAGAAAGTAATGAGTATCTTCTGCTATGCCTAATACACAATATGGACCACATGTGCATATATAAATAGGAGCCCTAGCAAGGTAATGTGTTTTATTTTTCACCCAGCCAGTTATGATAGCCTAGCCAAGGTGACAATGCACAGGGGGTCTCCTGAGCAGAGGGAGTAGGATGGAGGATTTTCCAGGCAGAGACTGAAAGTTGTTCTCTTCTTCCTGAGACTCCTCCGGCTGCCACAGCACTTGCAGAAGGCAATTGACGGCCAGCATTCAGGGGCATTTCCTGGCAGCTGTAACAAGTATTTTGCAGAATTAGAGTCACATATATTATAACTAGAGCCATAAAAATACATTTCTTGGATACTCTGTACTTTAAATCTGCACTCTGAGCAATTTCAGATGGGGGAACAAAGGATTCCTTGCAATGAAGGCTTCTGCTGATGGTATAAAGTGATGCGGTCATCACTTGATACAAGATAGATCTGGAGAAAGGTACAGGCAGATCTGAAGATGAGAAGACAAGAGATTGGCCTAGAACCAAGGCAGACACATTTCCTCTAGCTACAACTGCCTTAAGGTCTCACCAATATCTGAAGGATACAGGACCCCAGAGTTATTTATTCATCAAATGTGAACACAGAGGCTACTATGTGCCAGATGCTGTTTTAGGCTCACAGTGATGAACAGAACAAAATCTTTGTAATCTTAGCCCTTACATTCTATTGTAAGAGGTAGAAAATAAATGATCGAAAACATAATGTTTGAGCTGGAGATAAGTACTATGCAGAAAACAGAAAAAATAAAGAGTCATTTAATTACACCTGTAAATTATTATAACTCTATATATAGTGTACAGTTACATATAAGCTATGTCTATACATAGTTTATTCCATAATATGGATTCAATCATCTCAACTAATCTCCCTCTTGTCTTTCAAAGCCCTAAGTAAAGAATATCTACAAGTATTATTATTTTTTATAAATTTAGTTAGTTAGTTAGTTTTGGCTGCATTGGGTCTTCATGGCTGCATGCGGGCTTTTCTCTAGTTGCGGCGAGTGGGGACTACTCTTCTTTGTGGTGTGCAGGCTTCTCATTGAGGTGGCTTCTCTTGTTGCAGGAACATGGGCTCTAGGCACGTGGGCTTCAGTAGTTGTGGCACGTGGGCTCAGTAGTTGTGGCTCACGGGCTTAGTTGCTCTGCAGCATGTGGAATCTTCCCGGACCAGGGCTTGAACCTGTGTCTCCTGCATTGGCAGGTGGATTCTTAAAAACTGAGCCACCAGGGAAGCCCTCTGAGTTATCTGAACCTGAGATCACCAGCCTGTGCCCAGAGTATGTGCACCAAGAAAGCAACCCTCTCAGAATGGAGCCTGATGTGAAAAACAATCAAGTAGAAGATGCACTGTTAAGTGCAAAAGGAACAGGTTGAAAATAGAAGAGTCAAGAGCATGAGAAGACATGCCACAAAGTGGATGAAAACATTTGCAAAACACACATTTGATAAGAGACTGTTATCCAAAATATATAATGAGCTCTTAAAATATAAGAAAGCAAAGACCTGATTAAAAGATGGTCCAAAGACCTAAACAGACACCTCACCAAAGAAGATAAACAGATGGCAAATAAACATCTGAAAAAATACTCCACATCATGTCATCAGAGAAATGCAAATTAAAACAATGAGATACCACTACTGTGTAGGAAAAACTCAGTTTTTCTGTGTATCTCTTTTACTCTCATACTACTACCACACTCAACAACACTTCTATCACCAGATATGTGAGGGTTTTCCCCCCACCAAACAGTTCTCTGCAACACCAGCTGAGCGTTCTACAATTTAACGCACTTCTGACACCACCTGGAGATAGCATCAGATCCCACAGGTTAGGGCTTAGTCCTGCAAGACTGCCCCCACTCCAGATGCCAATCACCAGGATTCTGTGCTTCCACTGCTGGGGGGCTAGGTTTGATCCCTGTTCGGGGAACTAAGATCCCACAAGCCACGTGGTGTGGTAGGAAAAAAAAGTATTTAATATATATGTGTGTGTATATGAGTCTATTGTGTAAGCCATACAGAAAAGTCTTACAAGATATATGTTTTAAACTTGGCCCTCAAATTCTTTGGTACTTCTTCCATTAAATGGTGGGGTCTGTGTCCCCTTCCCCTTGAATCTGGGCAAGCTTGTGGCTGGTTTGACCAAAAGAGTATAGCAGAAGTGACACTATGTGGATTCTAGAGTTAATTTATAAAATGTCAGGGAGCTTCTGCCTGGTTCTCTTGGAATGCTCACTCTCCTGGATAATTGCTCACTTTCTCTGGATAATTCTTCTCAGAAACCAACCGCCATGCTGTGAGAATCCCAAATCATACAGGGAGGCCAAACCTAGATGCTCCAGACTCCAATCAAGAATTGCAGCCGAGGGCTTCCCTGGTGGCGCAGTGGTTGAGGGTCCGTCTGCCGATGCGGGGGTCACGGGTTCGTGCCCCGGTCCGGGAGGATCCCGCGTGCTGCGGAGCGGCTGGGCCCGTGAGCCATGGCTGATGAGACTTCGCGTCCGGAGCCTGTGCTCCGCGGCGGGAGAGGCCACAGCAGTGAGAGGCCCGCGTACCGCAAAAAAAAAAAAAAAAAAAAAGTTTTAAAAAAAGAATTGCAGCCGAGTCTGGCCTCTGCGTCATCCCAGGGCAACCAGCACATCTGTGAGTGAAGACGCCACCGGATGATTCCAGGCACAGCTCGTGAGTCACTAGCAGTTCTCTTGCCGGATGAGGCCCCAATATCTTGGAACAGAGAAAAGTCACTCCTTGGTCCCCTGTCTGATTCCTGACACACAGACTCTGTGTGCATCATAAAATGTCTTATGCCACTAAGTTTGGGGCCATGTGTTATGCAGCAATGGATACAAAAAATAAATAACTAACAATAGACAACTAAATGCCAAAGTAGTAATGGGATTTAAAAATTTTTTTCTTATTTATATTTCCAATTTCTCTGTAATGAGTACATATTATATAAAAGCAAAACAATGTTTTGCAAAGAACCTCAAGAATAATTACAAAAATACTTAAATCTACTCTCTCTGAGACTGATTTCCTGTTCATCCAAGTTCTCTGACCAAGTTTTGAAACTCCAAAAGGAAACTCCAAAGAGAAACTGAAATTCCAAACTAAGAATGGAAAAGAGCTAAGACCAAGCTGTGGATTGAATAAATGATCATGAAATTATTATTCTCTCCTACATTATATTTATTTTAGGAACCCAAATGATAAAATTTCACCGATTTTGAAAAATACCTGAGTTGTTGAGATGGGTGACTCCTAGGACTTATATAGGAAGAAGAAAGTTACAAAGTTACATTTGACATAGTAAATGCCACCAATTAACTATATAAACAAGATGGAACAAGCTCAGATTATGTGAAGAATGTGTATAAGCTCACAAACTGACTTTCGTTACTATCCAAACTATCCAAAGGAGGAATTAGTGTATCAGTTTTAGAGCAAGAGCTTGGTAGATTTTTTTTAAATAAACTTATTTATTTATTTATTTTTGTCTGTGTTGGGTCTTTGTTGCTGCACCGTGGGCTTTCTCTAGTTGCAGCGAGCGGTGGCTACTCTTCGTTGAGGAGCACGGGCTCTAGGCGCATGGGCATCAGTAGTTGTGGCGCACAGGCTTAGTTGCTCTGCGGCATGTGGGATCTTCCCAGACCAGGGCTCGAACCCGTGTTCCCTGCATTGGCAGGTGGATTCTTAACCCCTGCGCCACCAGGGAAGCCCTTGGTAGATTTTTTTATATTTAAAAATAAATTTAACTCCATAACAATTTAAAGATCACTTTCACATATGCTATCACATTTAAGCCTTACACCAACCACAGGTGTATGCATTATAAGTGACATTTTAGAAACATTTTAAAAACTGAGTTTCTTGTGTGGCCCAAGGTCATATAGCAAGTAAATGACAGAAGACATCAAATGAGTAATCTGACTCGAGGAAAGTGCTTTTCAACGGATTCTCATGTAAGCGCAGTCTTCTTTCCACAGCATCTCCAGATGTAAGAATTCTCCCAAAGTGAAAGGGAACATTTCCTGCTCCCCAGTTTTGTGGGCTGAAATTAAAAACCCATGTATAATATGTCAGTCAGGGTTTCAGCCACAAGCAGGAGAAAACTGCTCTGGCTAATTTAAGCAGGAAAGGAAATCTATTGAAAAGATTTTGGACAGCTCATGGAATTTGAGGGAGGTTGTGAACCCAGGTCAGGATCTATACTCACTGGTGCTGCCCCTAGGTACAGCCACTGTAACTTGCACCTCTGCCCCACCAACACTGGACATCTGACACTGGGCACTGTTGCCAGAGACACTGCACCTGTGTGTCCAAACAGCTACCAGACAGCTTTCGGCTGGGCTCCTTCCTCACAGTTATTTTCATTTCAAGGTCTAGGTCATGTGCCTGGTTGATTGGCACTGTCTTGGCTGAAAGAGAGGCTCAGGAAGTGCATTTCTGATATTTTCAGCTTCTAGAGTGAAAGCCTGACTCTGCTTCACAAGGCTACAGATTCCCCTTTCACAGGTTCATAGGATGGAAAGACAAAAGAATGAGTGGCCTTTGCCTATGATAAGGACCCCCAGAAGGAAATTGAAGTTGGTATGGAATTTGCACCTAAGCGAACCTGATGACACCTTGTTTGTGCAAATGCTGACTACCAATAAATTAATGGCTATGTGATTTTATTTTCACTGGACAAATAATAACATACACTTTATAACATTTATCACCTGTCAGGCATCATCAGGAGCAGGTTTACTATAAAGCTAATGACAGGCTCTCATTTACAAAGGACCTATCCAAGGTCTTGAACTTAATTTTGGTTTTGTAATTTTGTATTCTTTTTCTTTGAAAAGAGACCTGCAAATTATATAAGCTTCTGGCCCCACAAAACCTGGATCCACCTCTGAGCACTTTACTAGATACTTTATATATATTAGCTCTAATTTTCACAACTACATAAATCACATAAGATAGCTAATAAAGGGTAAACATTGATTTATAAGCATTTGTGTACACCTGCACTCATGCCTACACTCACACTCTTTTTTAAAAAGGGTGATGCCTTTGTTTGCTGCCCAGCTCAATAATATTTCCCAGCCTCCCTTGCAGTTATGTGAATCAGTTAGCTTTTGCTGCATAACAAACAACCCTAAAACTTGGTGGTTTAAAACAGTGTGGCATATATGAAGATGCACCATTCAGATTCTTCTTTGAGTGAGGACTCACCGCTTGATAGCAAGAAGTGGAATTAGCTGACAGCTTTCACACTGAGGCCATTCTCTTCTCAGGGTAGCACCTAGCCGGTGACTGAGCAAGGCACTGGTACAAAGGTCTAGCCATTTCTGTCCAATGCAGGACTCCCCTAATGGGCAGTCATTGCTCTGGAGCTCCTTACTGGGCGGATGGAGCCTTGTTAGGAACATCATGCTCTGATGGCCCCCCTGCCAAACCCTGCTCCCTTTTCCTTTCATGGTTTTTTAAATATATTTATTTTTGGCTGCTTTGGATCTTCGTTGCTGTGCATGGGCTTTCTCTAGTTGTGGAGAACAGGGGCTACTCTTTGTTGCAGCGTGGTGGGCTTCTCATTGTGGTGGCTTCTCTTGTTGTGGAGCACAGGTTCTAGGCACGCAGGCTTCAGTAGTTGTGGCTTGTGGACTCTAGAGCGCAGGCTCAGTAGCTGTGGCGCACGGGCTTTGTTGCTCCATGGCCTGTGGGATCTTCCCAGACTAGGGCTCGAACCCATGTCCCCTGCATTGGCAGGCAGATTCTTAACCACTGCACCACCAGGGACGTCCTCATAGGTATTTTGTATTCCTGACTCCATCTCAGCATCTGCTTCCCAGAGTACCCAACTTTCAACAAATAACCATTTATTTAGTTCATAATTCTGTGGGTCAGTGATGTGGGCTGGGCTCAGCTGGAGTGGCTCATCTCTGCTCCGTGGTCTCTCATCCTCCATCAGGCTAGTTGGATTTTTTCACATGGATTTGTTCAATTTTTCACATGGCAGATGGAAAGCACTCCATGAGAGAAAGTAGAAGGCATTTAAAATCTAGACTATGAACTGCCACAGCATCGCTTTTGCCATCATCTACCAGCAAAAATAAATCACAAGTCCAGGCCAGATTCAAGAGGAAGAGAACCAAACTCTGCCTCTTGATCAGAGGAGCTGTAGAGTCACAATGAAAAGGGTTGAGTACAGGGCAGGGTTAAGAATTGCAGCCAATTTGCAAACTGCTACAGTAGGTGTGGTCAAGTGATTAAGTTGTTAACAACTTAATGATAAAATGTTAGCAGAAGTGAAATATACGTTTATGAGCCTGGGTCTTCAGACACAGAGTTGTGCCTCCTCCACACCCTCTTTTCTCTTCCCTCCATCTGGAATCCATCTTTTATTATGCAGATGTTGTCAATGAAGGGCTTTAGAAAGAACCTGGGTTCTTGAATAACAAGGAAGCAGAGCTGCACTGCTCACCTGGATGATTTACATCCTAGCTGCTGCAAGACAGAGAAAAAAACTTTTTTTCTTTAGACCAATGCATTTTGGGACTCTTTGTTATGGTAACTTATCACTACCCTAACTAATGCACATGAACATTGATATAGGTACTGAAACCTAGGGGAAAGTAAGTGTTTAAAGAGGAGTTTTAAAGACCCTTGCTGGGTGTTGTGCAATGTAATCCCCTCACTTCTTGAGTAACCTCATAGGCCTTCATCACTTTTCAATGTGGATTTTGCTTTATTTTTTCCCAGAAATGTCAATATACTGAATGGATCTTAAGAAAGCATGGGGCAACCAACAAGGACTACTTGCATGTGGATTGCAGTATCATTACCCCATTTTTAGACGGGGATACTGAAGTTATGTAGCAAATAACAGATGAAAATTGTATTCTAATCCTGACTTATCAGGCCCCAAACCCATTTCCCACCTAAGCAGTTATTAGTTTTATTTTTCCCTTGTGAGTATAGTAGGGGTTTTCTTCGCTGTGTTGCCATCTTTAGAGTGGGTAGAGAAACCTCCCATCCTACGCAATGGCAGGTGGTGGTCCACAGGGATACATTGCAGGAATGAGGCCAGGACTCTAAGACTAATATTCTCTTTGGATAAAGAGAAGCAAGAGAGTTCAGCCAAGTCATCAAGGAGTAACTCTTGCCAAAATTACTCCTTAGATGAAATTATGACTCATTTGGAATCTTTATTAATTAATTTGATGAGCGAGCAGCTGGGTTGGTGACATCTATGCAGAGATAAAGGTGGCTCGTGTTTCAGCCAGAAATCAGAAGAGAAATAGAAGCAGGTTTAAAATTGGCAAAATGCTACAGCACTCTCTGTCTGTTGCAGAGGCTTTTGCAGAGGCTTTGTTTCTGGCCAAACTGTAATACATTAAATGGTATCTACATATCCCTTCAAACAATATATGTGTATATATGTGTGCACATACACAAAGGATTATATGGAAAGTGTAACATTTTATAACTGTACTAAGAGGCCAAGATTTGGTATCTTGTAATTTCTGCAATTGAGCAGGAAGGGGAAAATGTCTAAAGCCTGGCATTAAATTTTGCTTTCCAGTTCCAAATAACCATTTTAAATCTCAAGGTTTAAACAGCAATGGATTCAAAAAGAAATTTATATACATAATTTTTTTAACATCTTTATTGGAATATAATTGCTTTACAATGGTATGTTAGTTTCAGCTTCACAACAAAATGAATCAGTTATATATATATACATATGTTCCCATATCTCTTCCCGCTTGCGTTTCCCTCCCTCCCACCCTCCCTATCCCACCCCTCCAGGCGGTCACAAAGCACCGAGCTGATCTCCCTGTGCTATGCGGCTGCTTCCCACTAGCTATCTACCTTACGTTTGGTAGTGTATATATGTCCATGCCTCTCTGTCGCTTTGTCACAGTTTACCCTTCCCCCTCCCCATAGCCTCAAGTCCATTCTCTAGTAGGTCTGTGTCTTTATTCCTGTTTCACCCCTAGGTTTTTCATGACATTTTTTTTTCTTAAATTCCATATATATGTGTTAGCATACGGTATTTATCTTTCTCTTTCTGACTTACTTCACTCTGTATGACAGACTCTAGGTCTATCCACCTAATTACAAATAGCTCAATTTCGTTTCTTTTTATGGCTGAGTAATATTCCATTGTATATATGTGCCACATCTTCTTTATCCATTCATCTGATGATGGACACTTTGGTTGTTTCCATCACCGGTCTATTGTAAATAGAGCTGCAATGAACATTTTGATACATGACTCTTTTTGAATTATGGTTTTCTCAGGGTATATGCCCAGTAGTGGGATTGCTGGGTCATATGGTAGTTCTATTTGTAGTTTTTCAAGGAACCTCCATACTGTTCTCCACAGTGGCTGTATCAATTTACATTCACACCAACAGTGTAAGAGGGTTCCCTTTTCTCCACACCCTCTCCAGCATTGTTTCTAGATTTTTTTGATGATGGCCATTCTGACTGGTGTGAGATGATATCTCATTGTAGTTTTGATTTGCATTTCTTCTAAGGATTAGTGATGTTGAGCATTCTTTCATGTGTTTGTTGGCAGTCTGTATATCTTCTTTGGAGAAATGTCTGTTTAGGTTTTCTGCCCATTTTTGGATTGGGTTGTTTGTTTTTTTGTTATTAAGCTGCATGAGCTGCTTATAAATTTTGGAGATTAATCCTTCGTCAGTTGCTTCATCTGCAAATATTTTCTCCCATTCTGAGGGTTGTCTTTTGGTCTTCTTTATGGTTTCCTTTGCTGCGCAAAAGCTTTTAAGTTTCATTAGGTCCCATTTGTTTATTTTTGTTTTTATTTCCATTTCTCTAGGAGGTGGGTCAAAAAGGACCTTGCTGTGATTTATGTCATAGAGTGTTCTGCCTATGTTTTCCTCTAAGAGTTTGATAGTTTCTGGCCTTACATTTAGGTCTTTAATCCATTTTGAGCTTATTTTTGTGTATGGTGTTAGGGAGTGATCTAATCTCATACTTTTACATGTACCTGTCCAGTTTTCCCAGCACCACTTATTGAAGAGGCTGTCCTTTCTCCACTGTACATTCCTGCCTCCTTTATCAAAGATAAGGTGACCATATGTGTGTGGGTTTATCTCTGGGCTTTCTATCCTGTTCCATTGATCTATCTTTCTGTTTTTGTGCCAGTACCATACTGTCTTGATTATTGTAGCTTTGTAGTATAGTCTGAAGTCAGGAAGCCTGATTCCTCCAGTTCCTTTTTTCGTTCTCAAGATTGCTTTGGCTATTCGGGGCCTTTTGTGTTTCCATACAAATTGTGAAATTTTTTGTTCTAGTTCTGTGAAAAATGCCAGTGGTAGTTTGATAGGGATTGCATTGAATCTGTAGATTGCTTTGGGTAGTAGAATCATTTTCACAATGTTGCTTCTTCCATTCCAAGAACATGGTATATCTCTCCATCTATTTGTATCATCTTTAATTTCTTTCATCAGTGTCTTATAATTTTCTGCATACAGGTCTTTTGTCTCCTTAGGTAGATTTATTCCTAGATATTTTATTCTTTTTGTTGCAATGGTAAATGGGAGTGTTTTCTTGATTTCACTTTCAGATTTTTCATCCTTAGTGTATAGGAAAGCCAGAGATTTCTGTGCATTAATTTTGTATCCTGCTACTTTACCAAATTCATTGATTAGCTCTAGTAGTTTTCTGGTAACATCTTTAGGATTCTCTATGTATAGTATCATGTCATCTGCAAAGAGTGACAGCTTTACTTCTTCTTTTCTGATTTGGATTCCTTTTATTTCCTTTTCTTCTCTGATTGCTGTGGCTAAAACTTCCAAAACTATGTTGAATAAGAGTGGTGAGAGTGGGCAACCTTGTCTTGTTCCTGATCTTAGTGGAAATGCTTTCAGTTTTTCACCATTGAGGACGATGTTGGCTGTGGGTTTGTCATATATGGCCTTTATTATGTTGAGGAAAGTTCCCTCTATGCCTACTTTCTGGAGGGTTTTTATCATAAATGGGTGTTGAATTTTGTCAAAAGCTTTCTCTGCATCTATTGGGATGATCATATGGTTTTTCTCCTTCAATTTGTTAATATGGTGTATCACGTTGATTGATTTGCATATATTGAAGAATCCTTGCATTCCTGGAATAAACCCCACTTGATCATGGTGTATGATCCTTTTAATGTGCTGTTGGATTCTGTTTGCTAGTATTTTGTTGAGGATTTTTGCATTTATGTTCATCACTGATATTGGCCTGTAGTTTTCTTTCTTTGTGACATCCTTGTCTGGTTTTGGTATCAGGGTGATGGTGGCCTCCTAGAATGAGTTTGGGAGTGTTCCTCCCTCTGATATATTTTGGAAGAGTTTGAGAAGGATAGGTGTTAGCTCTTCTCTAAATGTTTGATAGAATTCGCCTGTGAAGCCATCTGGTCCTGGGCTTTTGCTTGTTGGAAGATTTTTAATCACAGTTTCAATTTCAGTGCTTGTGATTGGTCTGTTCATATTTTCTATTTCTTCCTGATTTAGTCTTGGCGGGTTGTGCCTTTCGAAGAATTTGTCCATTTCTTCCAGGTTGTCCATTTTATTGGCATAGAGCTGCTTGTAGTAATCTCTCATGATCTTTTGTACTTCTGCAGTGTCAGTTGTTACTTCTCCTTTTTCATTTCTAATTCTATTGATTTGGGTCTTCTCCCTTTTTTTCATGATGAGTCTGGCTAATGGTTTATCAATTTTGTTTATCCTTTCAAAGAACCAGCTTTTAGTTTTATTGATCTTTGCTATCGTTTCCTTCATTTCTTTTTCGTTTATTTCTGATCTGATTTTTATGATTTCTTTTCTTTTTCTAACTTTGTGGTTTTTTTGTTCTTCTTTCTCTAATTGCTTTAAGTTCAAGGTTAGGTTGTTTATTCGAGATGTTTCCTGTTTCTTAAGGTAGGATTGTATTGCTATAAACTTCCCTCTTAGAACTGCTTTTGCTGCATCCCATAGATTTTGAGTCATCGTGTCTCCATTGTCATTTGTTTCTAGGTATTTTTTGATTTCCTCTTTGATTTCTTCAGTGATCACTTCGTTATTAAGTAGTGTATTGTTTAGCCTCCATGTGTTTGTATTTTTTACAGATCTTTTCCTGTAATTGATATCTAGTCCCATAGCATTGTGGTCGGAAAAGATACTTGATACAATTTCAATTTTCTTAAATTTACCAAGGCTTGATTTGTGACCCACGATATGATCTATCCTGGAGAATGTTCCATGAGCACTTGAGAATACTGTGTATTCTGTTGTTTTCGGATGGAATGTCCTATAAATATCAATTAAGTCCATCTTGTTTAATATATCATATAAAGCTTGTGTTTCCTTATGTATTTTCATTTTGGATGATCTGTCCATTGGTGAAAGTGGGGTGTTAAAGTCCCCTACTATGAATGTGTTAGTGTCAATTTCCCCTTTTATGGCTGTTAGTATTTGCCTTATGTATTGAGGCACTCCTATGTTGGGTGCATAAATATTTACAATTGTTATATCTTCTTCTTGGATCGATCCCTTGATCATTATGTAGTGTCCTTCTTTGTCTCTTCTAATAGTCTTTATTTTAAAGTCTATTTTGTCTGATATGAGAATTGCTACTCCAGCTTTCTTTTGGTATCCATTTGCATGAAATACCTTTTTCCATCCCCTAACTTTCAGTCTGTATGTGTCTCTAGGTCTGAAGTGGGTCTCTTGTAGACAGCAAATATATGGGTCTTGTTTTCGTATCCATTCAGCCAATCTGTGTCTTTTGGTGGGAGCATTTAGTCCATTTACATTTAAGGTAATTATCGATATGTGTGTTCCCATTCCCATTTTCTTAATTGTTTTGGGTTCGTTATTGTAGGACTTTTCCTTCTTTTGTGTTTCTTGCCTAGAGAAGTTCCTTTAGCAGTTGTTGTAGAGCTGGTTTGGTGGTGCTGAACTCTCTCAGCTTTTGCTTGTCTGTAAAGGTTTTAATTTCTCCATCAAATCTGAATGAGATCCTTGCTGGGTAGAGTAATCTTGGTTGCAGGTTTTTCTCCCTCAACACTTTCAATATGTCCTGCCACTCCCTTCTGGCTTGCAGAGTTTCTGCTGAAAGATCAGCTGTTAACCTTATGGGGATTCCCTTGTGTGTTATTTGTTGTTTTTCCCTTGCTGCTTTTAATATGCTTTCTTTGTATTTAATTTTTGATAGTTTGATTAATATGTGTCTTGGCATATTTCTCCTTGGATTTATCCTGTATGGGACTCTCTCTGCTTCCTGGACTTGATTAACTATTTCCTTTCCCATATTAGGGAACTTTTCAACTATAATCTCTTCAAATATTTTCTCAGTCCCTTTCTTTTTCTCTTCTTCTTCTGCAACCCCTATAATTCGAATGTTGGTGCGTTTAATGTTGTTCCAGAGGTCTCTGAGACTGTCCTCAGTTCTTTTCATTCTTTTTTCTTTATTCTGCTCTGCAGTAGTTATTTCCACTATTTTATCTTCCAGGTCACTTATCCGTTCTTCTGCCTCAGTTATTCTGCTATTGATCCCTTCTAGAGTATTTTTAATTTCATTTATTGTGTTGTTCATCATTGTTTGTTTCTTCTGTAGTTTTTCTAGGTCCTTGTTAACTGTTTCTTGCATTTTGTCTATTCTATTTCCAAGATTTTGGATCATCTTTACTACCATTATTCTGAATTCTTTTTCAGGTAGACTGCCTATTTCCTCTTCATTTGTTAGGTCTGGTGGGTTTTTATCTTGCTCCTTCATCTGCTGTGTGTTTCTCTGTCTTCTCATTTTGCTTATCTTACTGTGTTTGGGGTCTCCTTTTTTGCAGGCTGAAGGTTCGTAGTTCCTGTTGTTTTTTGTGTCTGTCCCCAGTGGCTAAGGTTGGTTCAGTGGGTTGTGTAGGCTTCCTGGTGGAGGGTACTAGTGCCTGTGTTCTGGTGGATGAGGCTGGATCTTGTCTTTCTGGTGGGCAGGTCCATGTCTGGTGGTGTGTTTTGGGGTGTCTGTAGACTTATTATGATTTTAGGCAGGCTCTCTGCTAATGGGTGGGGTTGTGTTCCTGTCTTGCTAGTTGTTTGTCATAGGGTGTCCAGCACTGTAGCTTGCTGGTCGTTGAGTGAAGCTGGGTGCTGGCGTTGAGATGGAGATCTCTGGGAGATTTTCGCCATTTGATATTATGTGCAGCTGGGAGGCCTCTTGTGGACCAGTGTCCTGAAGTTGGCTCTCCCACCTCAGAGGCACAGCCCTGATGCCTGGCTGGAGCACCAAGAGCCTTTCATCCACACCGCTCCTTAATTTGGGATGATTCGTTGTCTATTCATGTATTCCACAGATGCAGGGTACATCAAGTTGATTGTGGAGCTTTAATCCGCTGCTTCTGAGGCTGCTGGGAGAGATTTCCCTTTCTCCTCTTTGTTCTCACAGCTCCCAGGGGCTCAGCTTTGGATTTGGCCCCGCCTGTGCGTGTAGGTCGCCGGAGGGCTCTGTTCTTTGCTCAGACAGGACGGGGTTAAAGGAGCCGCTGATTCGGAGGCTCTGGCTCACTCAGGCCGGGGGTAGGGAGGGTCACAGAGTGCGGGGCGGGCCTGCAGCGGCAGAGGCCAGCGTGACGTTGCCAGCCTGAGGCGCGCCGTGCGTTCTCCCGGGGGAGTTGTCCCTGGATCCCGGGACCCTGGCAGTGGCGGGCTGCACAGGCTCCCCGGAAGGGGTGTGTGGATAGTGACCTGTGTTCGCACACAGGCTTCTTGGTGGCGGCAGCAGCGTCCTTAGCGTCTCATGTCTGTCTCTGGGGTCCGCACTTTTAGCCGCGGCTCGCGCCCGTCTCTGGGGTCCGCGCTTTTAGCCGCGGCTCGCGCCCGTCTCTGGAGCTCCTTTAAGCAGCGCTCTTAATCCCCTCTCCTCGCGCACCAGGAAACAAAGAGGGAAGAAAAAGTCTCTTGCCTCTTCGGCAGGTCCAGACTTTTCCCCGGACTCCCTCCTGGCCAGCCGTGGCGCACTATCTCCTGCAGGCTGTGTTCACGCTGCCAACCCCAGTCCTCTCCCGGTGCTCCGACCGAAGCCAGAGCCTCAGCTCCCAGTTCCGCCCGCCCCAGCGGGCGAGCAGACAAGCCTCTCGGCTGGTGAGTGCCGGTCGGCCCCGATGCTCTGCGCTGGAATCTCGCCGCTTTGCCCTCCGCACCCCTGTTGCTGTGCTCTCCTCCGCGGCTCCGAAGCTCCCCCACTCCGCCACTCGCAGTCCTTGCCCCCGAAGGGGCTTCCTAGTGTGTGGACGCTTTTCCTCCTTCACAGCTCCCTCCCGCTGGTGCAGGACCCGTCCCTATCCTTTTGTCTCTGTTTATTTTTTTCTTTTGCCCTAACCAGGTACGTGGGGGGTTCATTGCCTTTTGGGAGGTCTGAGGTCTTCTGCCAGCGTTCAGTAGGTGCTCCGTAGTTGTTGTTCCACGCGTAGATGTATTTCTGGTGTATCTGTGGGGAGGAAGGTGATCTCCGCGTCTTACTCTTCCGCCATCTTCCCGGAAGTGCCTATATACATAATTAACTACATAACTGATTACACTTGCCTGAATATACACTTGATTAGTTTAGTGCTCCTTGAGTACAAGTTTCCAAGCAATAGTATATTTGGTGAATTGAAACAGAAATAAATAACGATAAGAAATTTACTGACAGCTAAATTAAAATAAAATTTTGAAAACATCTTCATATAATTCAAAACTATATTCATAGAAGTAATTCTTTTGTATATATCATGCAAAACATGCCAAGTAATAATGCTGTCAGAATTATTTCTCACAGGCAAATACTGAAAGCTAGAGGCTCTTAACCAAAACTTGAAGCTGAAAGAAGCCTTGCACAGTATCTAGTTCAGCTCATCATGTTAAAGATGAAGGAATTGAAACCCAGAAAGGATTATTGATGAGTTCACAATTATTTCTTTATTATTAATAAGATACTATTATAATCCACCCCTCTATCCTTAGTGCTTTTAAGTATCTTCTTAATCAACTGCTGAAATAAAGAAGAGGAGAAATGAACTCTAGAGACCAAACCAATCTCAGAACTATGAGTGAATTTCTCTTTACCATTAAAAAGTATTTAATACAACATTCTTTTCACACCACGTTTTTATCTCTGCCTGGCACATAGTAGATTCTCAATATTATTTGAATGAGTGAATTCTTCCAGGGTAAAGAAAAAAAGCAAAGAAAATCAGACTTGTCCAGCATATGGTTCATTGTAGAAAGGTCTTTCATTCCACCTCCACTGATCAGCTCCCCTTATCCCTCAAGTCTCAGTCTAAATGTCACTTCTTTAGGGAAGGAAAGCCTTTACTGCCCCCCCATCTCTAAGCACAAAACTAGGGTAATTGCATTTGTACTTATTCTGCACAGCCTTGGTCAGAATTTCATCTTTAATTATGTACGTATATATGTATTTAATGTGTCTCTTTCCCACTACATCAAAAGTTTCTTATCAGAGGTTTTGTCTGTCTTCACCACTATATCTCTAATACATCACACTAGCATTGCCCCACAACAAGCTCTCTCCAAACATGTTTTGACTATGCGGATAAATAAATGAGCAAATGAACAGACAACCCTGTGGCAAAATCACATTTGGCTTAGCAGACCTACAGAAGAATATATAATTTGTCTTTCCTTGAGTTGTTTAAAATGAGACAGGAAAGGAAATAAAGAAACCAATCATAACAGGCATCTGAAAGTCAGAGTTCCAGATCAGAGGCAAATAGAGACAAAATTGTAGCAAGAAAATAAAATGGTTCTAAAGAAACATACTTAGGAAAAAAATGGCTCTGACAGGACATTTAAAAATATACCCACGTTTCCCACAATAAACAGGAGCAGTTTACCTCTGAAGCAAGCCCAGCAATGCTGGGGCAGGAGTAGTATCTCACAGGTGAACATCACTGAATTAATGAAAAGATAGTCTTAAGTGTGCTTTTCTTCATCCTTCTGTGTCGGCAACTGTTATGTAAAGGTCAAGATGTGAGGCAAGGAAAGTCTTACCACAGTTTTTAAATGAGAGTCAAAAGCCTTAAGGCAAACTGTTTTTGAAAAACCTCCATGGCTACTCAATCGACTTATTGGACAACCAACAAAAATGAACTCAAGCTCGTGGCTGTGTCCATCATAATGAGTGAGGCAAGAAATAAGAACCAGCTTTTCAAAATGAAGTCAAAAGCTTCAAAAGCAAAAAGGAGATCTAAACCAAAATTTAAAGGCTGTTACGTTAAACACAGGAAAAAAAAAACTGCCTATAATTTCGTGAACTACAAAAATAAAAAAAAAAGGAAGTGGCACACAATGGTTTATATACACTGTTTAAAACACATCTTGCAACTGGAAAAATCAAGTTCCAGAGAGGAAACACATACCATGTGAAGCTTTTATCATCAAAGCCCAAAGCAGGTTCATTATACAAGGATTCTAGACACGAGGATCAAAGACAGAATCCCCAAAGCAGCAAGGTTTAGGGGACTCCTTATGTCATCAACATGAATACATCAGAGGAGACATGAAAAAAATGAATATGACAGTGATAACCTGCTGAGGAATGTGATATAATGGAGAAAGTTTGGCCGTCAATGCTCAAGGTGCTTGCTATAGTGAAATGAAGAAAGAGAAAGAAAAACAAAAACAAAACACCTAATGGCAACGCAAAACAAAGCAGAATGTAGATGAATAGTCACTATGACTATATTCTAGTTTGTATGATACGTCTAGGGCTTCTGGCTTAAATTGTATGAAACCCTTTGAATAAAGATCTCCTTTTTTTTTTTTAACTGATGGAAATAGTATGTTTTTAATTTTTTTATTTTTTGTGTTTTTTTAAATTGGAGTTATAGTTGCTTTACAATGTGGTGTTAGTTTCTGCTGTACAGCAAAGTGAATCAGCCATTTGTATACATATATCCCCTCTTTTTTGGATTTCCTTCCCATTTAGGTCACCACAGAGCACTGAGTAGAAACCCATTGAGTAAAGATCTTCTTACCAAGTCCAAGCTCGCTGCACTTGCCCAGAACTGCTTGCTGCACAACAAGCCAATAAATTGAGAGACAAGGTGTTAGGGCAAGGAATAGTGACTTTATTCAGAAAGCGCACAGGCCAAAAAGATAGTGGACTAGTGTCCCAAAGAACCATCTTACCTGAGTTAGAATTCAAGCTTGTTTTAATCTAAAAGGGGAGGGGATGTGGTTTTGTTGTTGCAAACTTCTTGGTGTCAGAATCTTTTGTTCTTGCTGCTGTCCACGTAGGTCAGGTCATGATGTTCCTGTAAACCTGCAACAAGACAAATGCTATTCTCTGATCTACAACTTTTTCTCTCTGTGTGAATGGAAAAGTGTTATACCTTTAAAAGTCAGAGCCTAGAGAATGGTCTATCCTGTACATTTCAGGCTATAGGCAAAATTCTTAACTTGTAGCAAAAGCAATAGAATACAAAGGTTAAAGTAAAAGAAACAGATCAAATACTTAGAATACTGAGTTAGATCAATACTTTATGAAGAACATAAAGATATGTTCTTCTCTATTACCATCTTGATTCAGAAACATTTCATCTTCATCATAGTTGAGAGTTTGTGTGTGTTCTTTCAAAAGCTTTGTAAGCCATCAAACATCTGCTGACACACTATAGATAGCCCAAAAAATAATCCTTTAAAAAGGTAATTTACCTTTTCTTAAGATTCAAACTGAGAATCCCCACCCCTAACACTTTGATTCAGAGAACAGAATGGTATCCAAAGGCAAACCAGTAGTTTCATTAGGAGAAATTGTTTGAGAACTTTAAATGCTAAGGCTGGAACAGTAGTGCTTTAGACCAGTGCTGCTCAAACTACCTGGGATGAGGGACCAGGTTTTTGTCTAATCTGTTGCAGACCAATAATTTTGTAAAACACAATAAAATTGGATTACTGTGCTAGAAAAATGAAATTAAAAAACAAAAACATACTAATCATGAGAGAAAAATAAGACAAATCTCAATTAAGGGACACTGAACAGCATATCTGACCAGTTCTCCTCAAAACTGTCAAGGCCATCAAAAACAGCCAAGGGGAATCTAAGGCATTGTGACAACTAAATGTACAATGGTGTCCTGGGTGGGATTCTGGAATAGACAAGGACATTAGTGAAAACTAAGAAAATCTGAGTATAGACTTTATTAATAATAAATCAATATTGGTTCATTAATTGTAATAAAATTACTGTCTAAAAGGTTTCTAAATTCCCACTTTCAATTTCAGTACGTATCTCATTATAGTCTGTTAACAAACAGCTCATGGACTGGCACTAGCCCACGGACCACACTTCATGTAGCACTGGTCTAGGCAACTGCTTCCCAAATACCATGGTGAAATTTTCATTGGGCATACAGCCAATTAGAAAAATGAGGATAATGAATTGAGTTTTCCATAAAGCTAATTTGATGTAAAGGACCATCCTATATTCTGAGATTATCTCCTTTCCATATATTTAGGGGTGTACGTGTTTGTGTATGTGTGTGAAACAATGGAGAGTAGATGCTAGTTGTCTTCTTTTGGATGCTTTTGCCTACAAATTATTGAAAAGTGACTAAACAATACAGATATTTATCATTTTTCATACAAGAAGCTTGCATTTAAAGGGGTTCCAAGGAAAGTCATGTGCTGTGATTCCAACAAGGTTCCTTTCATCCTTGGACTGTGTCATCTGCTGTGTGTTGGCTTGTCCCCTTAAGCTGGCTTTCCTCATGGTCCCAAGATGGCTGCAACAGTTCCAGTTGTCCCATGAAGACAACAATGTCCAAAAAAGAAAGCCTGCCAGGGGTGATTTACCATGAAACTAAGGAAGCTTAAGCTTTAGAACCCTTCACTTTGACAGGCTCCTTACAAGGTCCTGGAGAGGACCCTAGCAATGCATTCACCTGGTCCTATATTTTTGTAAACTGTGAAAAGGCAAGACAATTTTTCACCTTTTTCCTTGAAAAGCGCCCCCAAATTGTACAAGCTTCAATCTCTACAACCTGAATCCTACCATGAAGAGCACTTTTTCTTCATGTATCTCTCTTTTTAAGAGTAAGAAAAACCTTTCCCAGAAAGCCTGCATTATATCTCACTGGCTAAACCTAAGTCAAGGCTCACTCCTAAACAAATCATTGGCAAGGGAGTTGGGATTACATAATTGGCTTATACTAATCAACATTCACCCCTTGCTGCAGAAGGGGAGCCCAATTTTCCTGAATCCCCTGGCTGCTAGATACCTGAACAAAATTTGAATTCTACAAACAAGGAAGAAGAGCATGAGATTTTAATATCCTACCAATGGTGTCTGTCATAGAGAGGTTTTTTTTTCCCCTTAATTTTTATTTGCAAAACTAAAAGTTGGTGACACAATGTTGGTCCCCTAATTTTTTAAAAAAAACTTTACTGGACAATAAAATTTATAAATCTGGGAACTTGTAGGCAAATCAATGAAAAGAATGAACACAATTAATAACTTTTAAAGGCTTAGGTCTGGTTACTTAGAGGTAGAGCCTGAGATGGGACTGGTGAGTCATTTATTGGGCAGTGCTCTCTGGAGAAGCCTGCAAGGGAGAAGGGTAACCGGATAGGCCAGGAGTAAAAGCTAAGCAAAACCATAGGTTCAGCTGGAGTCTAGCTTCACAGGGATCCCATGGGGAGCTTTGGAATGTGTCTTGCATCACAGAGTTAGTCTCCCCTTGAGGCAAAGAGCTTTGTTCCCCACATCAATCAGTTACTGGTTGGCTGGGGGTAAGTGGCTAACAACCTCCCAGGCATCTCTGGATGAGCTAGTTCTCTCTGGACTAGAACAATTCTCTGGGGAAAGGTGCAGCTGTGAGTGGTTTGCCACCAACACGCACAGCAGCTGAAGGATGCGTTGGACAACCCAGTAAAGAGGATCTGGGTGGGGCTCCAACCATGTCTAATATATACCGTTTCATCAAGTGGTTTTCTGGTGATTCATTTCAGAGGGAAAAGTGATGGAACAGTTTGTTCACATAAATACCTAGTATAGTGAACAGGCTGGACTCATCACTTATAATCATAAAGCAACTTAATTTTGCCTTTCACAATCAGATTGATTAGATGGAGCTAGTCCCTCCTTTACCTCTGAATGAACTCAAGCAGTCTCACGCCTTTTCTGATCCCTTTTAGGAAACAAAAATCCTTACCATGACTTGACATCAGCAAACCACCTTTAGTTGAAGTGGAATGTCTAGGCTCTTACACTTGTCGTGCTTGCTAACCATGTTTGCTGACCCCCTAGGCAGAGAGGGGAGTGAGCAAGAGGAAGAAGTAAGGAAGCCAGGAAACTTCTCATATGAATGACCTTAAACGGCCCTGAAGACTTTGTCCTGGCAGGTGTTTCAAGCTGACTCTTTCCTTTTGTGGGTAATTTCCATGGTTTCTTCAGAGAAGTCCCAATCAGAGATCTTTCACTTGTAGCTTCCTTGATCTGAGCAATCATATCTCAGGTCTGTCTGTCTCACTCCTTCTGTAGCCCATGGGAACCTGGTGATTTTTTTCAGAGTCTCTGCTAGGTCCTCATCACCCACACCCCCAGGAAACCCTATCAGACAGTATGTGTGGAGAGGTACCCTCACCTCTCTCTCACATCTAGGTCTTGGGAAACAGTTAGGCAGTCTTAGCCCCACTAAAGTTTATTTGTATGTCAGCAGCTAGCCAGCCCACTCTCTGTTTCACTAAGCTTGAGCGAGGAGCACCTACCCACCAGCTCTACTCTTTGGTGGCACTCGGGGAATCCATATCATAGCTCTCTCCAATCCTTTCTCTCTCAACCCATCTGTGCTCTCAGCGTGGGTGAAGGATTTAAGAGCCACTTTACTCTGTGTGGTCCTCCATATTTCAATTTAAATGAATCAAAGTTGAGAATTCCCTGGCGGTCCAGTGGTTAGGACTCTGCACTTTCACTGCCGAGGGCGTGAGTTCAATCCCTAGTTGGGGAACTAAGATCCCACAAGCCACGTGGCGCAGCCAAAAAAATAAAAATAAATAAATAACTAAAAATTGCATAAAATTAAAAATTCAGTCATGCCAAGTGCTCGACAGCCACTTGATGGCTAGAGGTTAACATTTGGAAAGCGCAGATGCAGAACATCTCCATCATTGTAGACGGTTCTATTGATTCTTGAACACCTACTTTAAAGTCTCTGCATGCTGGTCTGTCTTAGAACTTTGGGTATCTGAAACATCACACCATAAAGCCTCAAGCAAAGCCTAATAAACGGTTGCACATACATTTAAAAATGTGAGATGTATTAATATAACTACATAGGATTTTCCCACGAATCTCATTTCACGTGTGGTAATTATTACATTCTTAAAGTTGTAAAAATGTTACAAGGACTACTTCAATCCTTCAGCTTATATTCAATTAATATGCTATAATTTATCTCAGAGAACATATTTTCATATCATTTAATAGTGTTTATATTTGCTGAGTTTGCACTTTTGAAATTACTCTCTGTAATATTTTATGTCCAAGGCAACAATAGTTTCAAAACGGTTCATTGAGGGAGTTCTTTGGTGGCCTAGTGGTTAAGATTCAGGGCTTTCACTGTCGTGGCCCGGGTTCAATCCCTGGTCGGGGAACTGAGATCCTGCAAGCCGCACAGTGTGGCTAAATAAATAAATAAAATAAAAATGGTTCATTGAAGTGTAAATATAGTAATGAAAATAATAATATAAATGCTATTATTGAGAACAACCAAATAAATGTAAAAAATGACCAGGAATCTAAAACAGAGAATGTGAGTCTAGTCATGCTGCGACAAGTGAATTGTGAGTATACTGATTTCCCACAAGTAACCAAATATAAAAAGTATAGACAGGCAATAAGATAAATCTTTGAAATTGAATGATAGTCATTCATCAGTTTATTCTCTAGTTCTCAGCATGTTGTCTCCTTCAAATTTTGTCAAATAGTAGCACTGTATCCTTTGTGTAATGTTCAAACAAAGCATCATGACCACTCATATGAACCAACCATCTGTCCTATTCCAAAACAAACAGAAAATAATGTCCTCCAATATGAAAACAATAAAATTTGCTGCTAGATTAAAACAATGCCTATGTTCATTCTTATGAGTCATTAAAAGTAGGTGCATGTCATGGCATTGCTGAACAATAGTTGCAAAGCAAATGACAAGAATCATATTCAGAGAGAAGACTGAAAAAGCTATTGGCAAATCCTTTAATGAATGACTCTATTGTAGACGCTACTAACAAAGGCACACATGGTGGAAGAGCAGTTACTATCCGTTGTGGATACTAGTACTTCACAGAGGAGGAAATCACTGATGAGAATTGGGGTACAAATCAGCCCTTGGCATATTGTGATATAATATGTGCATGAGAAGTTCTGGGTGACTTTTTGTTCTCCTTATCCCTGAAAACCCATGCTAATCATTCATTTGGTCAAAGTTCTATGAGTCATAATCTTAACAGGACATAAGTGTGTTGAGATCAGCACTGACAAAGCACCAGACAGGTATGTAACAAGAATGATATTTAAATAAAAGAGGCTGCACCTGAATGCCAATTCACGTTGTATTTTATTCAGAGAGAATAGTAGGCAGTTTTACACATACCCACACACACACACACACACACACACACACACACACACACACACACACCCTGTTGTTTCTGTTTCTCTGGAGAACCTTGATTAATACAAGCCCCTTTGTGACCTCTGGGAAGGTAGACCCCCATGCCCTGTGGTATGGTATTTGTCCAGGTCCAGAAGTGACAGGAGGCACCAGAACTCCCAGGCACAGGGATGGTTGGCCTGAATGCAGGATCACAGCAAGGGGGGTGACCCAGCCCTCCCAGTGAGAGGTTGGTCTGACCCAGGGAGCAGAACCACGTGGGCTGCAGTGGAGTTGGGTGGCTTTGGTTGTGGCTAAGGTAGAATAAATAGCTAAGGGTTCAGGACGTGGCATCCAAGGAAATCTCAGGAGCATAAACTGTATCTGAAACTGACCTGAAGCTAACTTCAAGCACCAATTATCTAGATTTTTAATGATGAAGGTAAAACATCAGGATTTCTTCAGAAAACTGCATTGTGTACTATTGGCTCAATCACCAAGACCTTAAATTTTCACTAACTCCTGATGATTCTTCAGATACCTGGGAGATAAACCAATGATGTATTATTCAGCCTATTTTAAATCACATTCAAAAGCTGCAACAGTGAATCAATCACTTCCAGAGTCTACTGTGACCAAAGAATGAATTAAGAATCCATTTACCTCACCTCCCCTAAATGAACGCGTTCAAACTTCAATGGTGGAGTGTGACATGCTACAGTTCTGGCATCTGATGGAGCCCTAAAATAGTTTTCTACTTCTGTATAACGAATAGCCCCCAACCTTAGTGGCCTAAAACAACAATAACCACATATTTGTTTACAATTCTGCAATTTGGACAGGGCTCAGCAGGGACAGCTTGTCTCTGAGCTGTTTGGTGTTGCCTGGGATGGCCTGACTAAGGGCTGGGCTGCAGGTTTCCCCACTATCAGAAAGCAAAGCGTTCCTATGAAACCTTTTGTAAGCCAAAACGGCATAAAGAAAAGAAGCAATTACCTTAGGACACATCTTGCTAAAGAATGCACAGACACAGTTCAAAGATATGGAGGCTCGATGCTGAGATGCTGAGTGTAGCTCCCAGGGGGAGAGCTTGGTCGTGCCCCACTTGCTGCTCGGGGTGCGTGCTACCTGTATAGGGCTGCTGCAAAATAAAGGCTGAACGCTAGTTTAACTTTTCACCTTTTTCGCTAAAAGCAAAATCCCCTTTGGATTTCTTTGGGTTAGAGGAAACAAGTGAGTACTAGGTGTACGTCTTTCGTAAAAGCGAAGTGACGTAAAGCGAAATTTTGAGAGGCAGGCAGGGGATAACTCTATCTGAGAATGGTCTTATTCACATAGCTGGCAGTCGGTTCTGGCTGTTGGCTGGGAGCATGACTGGGGCTGTCTCTGGGACACCTAGGTTCTCCTCAACATGGCCGGCTTGAACGTTCTTAGAGCGAAAAGGCTACGTTCCAAAACGGAGCATTTCGAAGGGGAAAACTATGTAGAGGATGGAGGAGATTTCACCTCTTAATGAGAGGAGTAGCAGAGGATTACTGCAAATGGCTGTGGGATGGGGGGTGTTGATGTTTGTAAATTGGGGTCCACATCTATCCAACTAATAGCGAGAATTATCGGAAAGAAAAACCAACACTTGCCGCTATTAGCCACCTATCGTTGTGAGTTTGGGTTTTCTAACTGAGTTAGAAATAAACAGTAAGAAAAGAAACCAATGTGATCTATAACTCACGTTATCCACTATGACCCTGGCTTGACAAAAATACAATCCTTAAAAATCTGAAATTATCATCATAAATTTTGAATATTACTTTTTACTAGTGAGGAATCTTTTAAAATTTTCACCTAAATTTTTCAGTTCACAAATATGCCAAACACTGATAAGGGGTCAAATGAGGCTGAAAGTGTAAGAAAAACTGCCTTATGCACATCTGTGAAAAAATCACAGAGAAAATGGTCTCATCTGACCTTCTAAGATTTAAATATCAACTCACTGTTGAGGATCCTGAAAGCAAGAGACATTGCCGTACTAATAGGTAAGATATTTCACGAGGACTCGATACAGGATCCAGGAAGGCTATGAGTACATTAAAGGGAATTAGAGACACAAGCCATCATCACCATTATGTTCCCAGTTTATGCTCCCAGATATCTCACTGGGTATTTAAATATTAAAATCTAAAAACTTGCCCTTGGGGGCTTCCCTGGTGGCGCAGTGGTTAAGAATCCGCCCACCAATGCAGGGGACATGGGTTCGAGCTCTGGTCCGGGAAGATCCCACATGCCGCGGAGCAGTTAATCCCGTGTGCCACAACTACTGAGCCTGTGCTCTACAGCCTGCGAGCCACAACTACTGAGCCCACGCGCCACAACTACTGAAGCCCGTGTGCCTAGAGCCTGTGCTCCACAACACGAGAAGCCACTGCAATGAGAAGCCCGTGCACCGCAACGAGGAGTGGCCCCACTCTCCGCAACCAGAGAAAAGCCCGCGCGCAGCAACGAAGACCCAACATAGCCAAAAATAAAAAAAATAAAATAAATTAATTAAAAAAAAACTTGCCCTTGGGACTTCCCTGGTGGTCCAGTGGTAAAGAATCCACCTTACAATGCAGGGGACGACACGGTTGCCATCTCTGGTCGGGGAACTAAGATCCCACATGCCCGGGGCAACTAAGCCCGCATGCCACAGCTACTGAGCTCGCGCACCTCAACTAGAGCCTGCATGCTGCAAACTACAGAGCCCACACACCCTGGAGCCTGCGCGCCACAACTAGAGAGAAGCCCGCACACCACCTGCGTACCGCAACTAAGACCCAATGCAGCCAAAAATAAATAAATCTTAAAAAAAAAAAAAATCTGCGCTTCCATTGCAGGGACCATGGGTTCCATCCCTGGTTGGGGAACAAAGATCCCCCATGCCGCATAGTGCAGCCAAAAATAAAATTAAATTAAAAATAAAAATAAATAAAAATAAAAATGTGCCCTTCCCCTAAATGAGTAAGATCAATAGATAATCAATAGAGATTAGAATAAAAAATTTGAAGATCGATTTGTCTCGGCTTTGGGAATGGGAATTCTGATAATAATAATGATCAGCGTGCACTGCATGTTTACTGAGTTCTAAGCATAATGCTAAGCACTTGCTTTCATTCTAACCTTACTATTATTACTGTCTTAGATTCAGTCTGTTTGTGCTGCTTTAACAGAAATACCATAGAATGGGTAGGTTATAAACAACAAAAATTTAGTTCTCACAGTTCTGGAGCCTGGAAGTTTGAAATGTGGGTGTCAGTATGGTTGAGTTCTGGTGAAAGCCCTCTCTCTGGTGGCAGACTTCTAGTTACATCCTGAATGGAAGAGAGCAGAGAGAAGCAAGCTCTCTCGTGAGTCATGTAAGAACACTAATCCCATTCATGAGATTAGCTCCATCCTCATGACCTCATCTAATCCTAACTACCTCCCAATACCATCATGCTGGGGTATAAGGGTAGGGTTTCAACATATGAATATTAGGGGGACACAAACATTCATCCCTGCAAGGTAGGATCACTGTTCCCAGTTAACAGATGAGAAAACTGAGCAGAAAAATGTTGAGTAAATTGCCATGTTGAAGAAATTGCCCTGATACTTGATAGTTTTATAGGTCCAAATTGAGTGTGTCTTACTCCAATCCATACCTTTAGCATAATGCCACACAGGAAAGGTTCTGTGGGCTGTTGGAAATAAAGAGCCTCCCCAAGAGGCTGGGAGTGATGCTTCCACTGGAAATAAAAGATAAACTCAGAGAAGGGAGAAAATAGACAAATCAACAAGAAGTCTGCAATTGTGATTCATAAACATCTAGGACAGAGTTCATTTATTTGATCATGAAAGAAAAAGACAGCCCCTGGGAGCCCAGCAAGAGCATCAGAGGGCACAGAAAGGATTAATGAGAGGAGTTTTCAGGCATCATAAATGGACAAATTTTCACAAGGTCCAAACTATGGCAGCATGCAGAACAGAGAGAGAAAAGGGCTGAATTATACTTTATGTCAATTAAATATATTCCTCTTAAACTCAGTGGTAAAGGTTGAGTTCCAGATTTCAGATTCTTGGAATTTGGGGAGAGAAGGGATTACACCAACTCAGGCATATTATATAAGATTATTTAAGTGGAAAAACTGGGGCAAATTCGAACTGATATGGGTAATACAAGAAGAAGTTCTTCCATCTGTAATTCCCACGGAAGAGTTTGTGGACTTTGCAAACTCTCTGCTTGCAGATACAACACCATGCTCTCACAGATTGCTGGAAAGTGTACACCTCACAAAAGGGATGATTACTTCTATTAACATGGATGAATAAGAAGACTGAAAACAGGATTCTCTTGGGCTCTAAACACCTGAGGTAAGTTCAGTTATGTAAACCGAATCAGATAGAGCTTACAATAAACCCAAGAGTTACCCTGAACTGCTGGATTATTTAACAGAAGAATTAACAAAATGCTTTGCTGATTTTTCTAATAGTTACTACAACCTTCTGAAATTAATAATTTAATAAATCCCATAGAATGAATAAATGTGCTTGTTTATTCAATTCTCTAGAAGAGTTTGCATTGAATGTTTGTTAGAACTTGTCCTCAAAATTATCTGGAGCAGTTGTTTTCTTTACGAGAATCCCATTTGAAATTATCAATTCCATGTGTTTAAAGGAATACACAGTGTTGGGTTTGGATTTTTTGTTAATCTTGGTAAATTACTTTTTTACTAGGCATTTGTTCACTTATATTTATTTAAAAATGAGTTTTTCTCTTAACTTCTTTCTAATCTCTGCTGCCCCTTGTGTTATGTCCCAGTTATTTCCAGTATAGTGCTTTTGCATCCTTTCCCTTTTTTAAACTAATCTTCCAAAGGTATGTTAATTTTATTAGTCATTTCAAAGAACCAATTTTTTGCTTTTTGATTCTTTTTTTACCTTTGTTTTCTATTTCATTAATTTCTGCTTTATTAGTTCCATACTTTTACTACTCCTGGGTTTATTCTGTTGTTACACTAATAACTTTTAAATTAGCCACTTACGGGGACTTCCCTGGTGGTCCAATGGCAAAGAATCTGCCTTCCAACGCAGGGGACACAGGTTCGATCCCTGGTCGGGGAACTAAGATCCTACATGCCGTGGGGCAACTAAGCTCATGTGCCACAACTACTGAGCTCGCACGCCTCAACTAGAGCCCGTGTGCTGCAAACTACAGAGCCCACGCGCTCTGGAACCCACGCATTACAACTAGAGAAGAGAAAACCTGCACACCACAACTAGAGAGACGCCCGCGCGCTGCAACAAAAGATCCCGCCTGCATCAACGAAGATCCCGCGTGCCACAACGAAGACCTGATGCAGCCAAAAAAAATAATAAATAATAAATAAAATAAATTAACCACTTAGCTCATTAATTTTCTGTCTTTTGGCTTTTCTAAATTATCCATTTAAGATTATAAGTTTCCCTCTATGTATTGCTATAGCTGAATCTCCAAAATTTTTATGTGTTGCATTTGTTTTTATTTTTCAGTTCTATGTATTTTAAATTTCCCATTATGATTTCTTTTTTTACCTGTGAATAATTTTGCAGCTTATTTTAAAGTTTGCTAATGTATAAGATTTTCATGATCATCTTTTTACAAATTGATTTGCATTTTAAATGCATTGTGGTCAGAAATTGCAGTTCCGATTCCTCAAAATGTATTGACACAAGTTGTGGACTATTAAGTGGTCAAATTTCACAAGGATCTGTATGGCATGAAAAGAATGTGCATTCTCCAATTGTTTTATGGGGTCCTATATATGTCCGTTAGATTGAGTTTGTTAACTATATTATTCAAAATATATTTATCTTTACTGATATTTTCATCTATTTGATCTATTCATTACTGGGTGAATGAATTAAAATCTTTCACTATGATGGGAGATTTCTCTTTCTCCTTGTAGTTTTATCAATTTTTTTAGTCATATATTTTGAAGCTATATTATTAAGTACATTCAAATTTAGAATTGTTATAAACATTCTTCTTGTTAATTTGTGTGTGTATGTGTGTGGTATTTTATATATATATACATATATATGTATATATATATATATATACACATATATATATACCCGTACAAGTATACACACACACACACAAACACACACATGCTTGTGGTAACCGTCTTCCAAGATGGCCTCTATGGTCCCTACCTTCTGGTATTCACACCCAAGTGCGGTCCCCTCTCATTGTGCCTGTATTGGTCTGTGTGAACAGTAGAATACAGCAGAAGTGATAGTGTGTCACTTTTGAAATTAAATTATATAAGAATATGATTGCCATTTGGGGTGCTCTCTTGTGCTCCCTCTCACTTTCCTTCTTTCTATCACTCCCATCACATTCTCTGGGGGGAGCAAGTTGCCATGCATTAGCAGCCCTATGGGAGAGGCCCATGTGGTGGGAACTAAAGCCTCTGGTCAGTTACCAGCAAAGAACTGAAACCTGCCAGCAACCATGACGGTGAGCTTGGGATGGGATTCTCCAGCCCCAGTCAAACCTTGAGATGACTGCAGTCTCATGAGAGACCCTGATCTAGAACCACCTAGGTAAGCCACTCCTCGATTCCTTATTCCCATCTTCAGTGAAACAGGGAGATACTACCATTTCAAACAACAATCATGAAGAACGTTTGCCAAACACTTTCAAATTTGAACAGAAATGGTGGGAGAGCCTTGGACCTCAGGTTGGGTATATGTATTTCTGAGAATAGGTGACAATTCCAAAGAGTCTTTGATTAAAGCACCAAGATTAAGGGGTGAGGGGAGACCATGGGATAAGCAGTGGTTGCCCCAAACGAGATGCCAATTTTGCAATGTGAAGTGGCAGAGGAGGGATAGCTGAAGGAGAGACCATGATAGCAATAAGTTGTTTTGTCTATAACCTGGTCTAGAGCTGAGAAAAAGAAAGAGAGTTTAAGGGATTTTCCAGAGGTTAAGGGATTTTACTGTATACCACACTAACCTCCTGAATGCTAAATATGAAGAGTATATGAACCCTTAGGAAAGAGGAAGTTGTAATTATAGGAACCTGAAAACTACCCAATTTTTCTTGACCTCCTCCCCCAACAAGTCTCCCCCTGCTGACATCAGAAATAAACCATCCAGGGTCTATGCATATATACTGGAGGGAGAAAGAAAAGAGTAAACGAATGTAATCAAACTGCAGATAAAGAATATGTATAAAAGAGGAATTATCCAGGCTTCCCTGGCGGCTCAGTGGTTAAGAATCTGCCTGCCAATGCAGGGGACATGGGTTCGAGCCTTGGTCCGGGAAGATCCCACATGCTGCGGAGCAACTAAGCCCGTGCGTCATAACTACTGAGCCTGCGCTCTAGAGCCTGTGAGCCACAACTACTAAAACTCACGTGCCTACAGCCCGTGCTCCGCAACAAGAGAAGCCACAGCAATGAAAATCCTGCTCACCCCAAGGAAGAGTAGCTTCCAGTCACCGCAACTAGAGAAAGCCCACATGTAGCAATGAAGACCCAACGCAGACAAAAATAAATTAATTTAAAAAGAGGAATTATCCAAGGAAACAGAGGAAGGGTTCAAAAAACAATAGGGCAAGGCATCAGAGCTCAAGAGAAATGGTGGGATAGAAACCGAAAAATCATTACCAAAAAACACTACATGATAAATAAAAGTGGAAAAAATGCAATCAAAAACATAACAAAGGACATAAATGACAGGCTTTTTTAAAGCCCCAGAAAGAGATGGAAAAGGGCAGTGATATAAAAACATTAGAGAAGATGAGAGATATAGCAGTCAAAGGACCTCTAACAGACACATAATTGATATTCCCAAAGAATAGAACCAAACAAATAAATTAAAATTTTTTTTCCAAACACTGATAGAAGAAAACCATTCCAAATAAAGATTCGAGTCTTCAGGACAAAAAGCCATAAGATGACCAAGAAAAACTGAGGTTTTACCCCAAATCAAGATATATTCTAATGAAGGGAAAAGGACCAATCCAGACAGAGAAAAGCAAAAAAGAAAAAGTTACACACAAGAGAGAAAAATCCAGTGGCAAAAATCATCTGTTCCAGAAGACAGCAGAACCAGGTCTGGAGAGTTCTATAAGAAAGTGTGACCTAAAAGTTTATATTAAAAAAAGAATTTATTTTCACAAATTTGCTCTTCATAAATAAAAGTAGAAGACAAATACTCTCCAGCACGAGAGAGCTCAAACAAAACAAAAACTATGAGCTCTTCTTGAAAAAGAAGACAAAACAAAACTCTTTGATAATAAAATGCAGTCATGTGAGAGAGAGTAGAACCAAACAATGGATTTTAGAAAAGAAAGAGCCCTGGTAAAATGACTGATGGTGACTATAGACTATGGTGACAGACTACCTGGGCTTGACTCACATCTCTCTGTGACCTTGGACAAGTCATTTAAGCTCTCTGTACCTAAGTCTCCTCATAGCAAAATGCAGACAATAGTTGAACTGAAGTCTTAAGATTTTCTAAGATTTCATTTGGCTCATGTGTAAAATGCACTTAGAACAGTGTCTGGTACAGAAAAAGCTGTAAGCTGTATAGGTGAAGCTATATTTCATTTTAGTAATAAGGCTAAACCACTAGTGAGGGTTTGTTGCTACAAATCAGAATATTGGGTACCTCACAGAATTGCCAAGAAGCCTACATAGCAACCTCGAAGTCTTCATAGCCAAGAACTTCCAAAACAATGCTTCAAGACTGGTCTAGGGAATACCCTGGCGGTCCAGTGGTTAGGACTCCATGCTTCTGCTGCAGGGAGCACAGGTTCGACCTCTGATCTGGAAACAAAGATCCTGCAAGCCACATGGCGTGGCCAAAAAAAAAAAAAAAAAAGACTGGTCTAGTGAGGACAGGCCTGTTGCTACTAGCAAGCAAGCACTGGAAGCTGCAGCTTACGACCCTAACACCCCTGGCACTAGACACTGGAGTCTATCACTAGCAGTGCTGCCCCTGGTGCTCCTGAAACTTGCCCTCGCGGCAATGGCCACCAGAGTGAACCTGATGGGTGAGCCTTGATCACATGCCGCACCCAAGGTGCCAGGGAAACAGGGAAGTAAGTATTAGCACTTTCAGCTTTGTAGAGGCAGGTGGGCTCTGTCTCCTACCAAGATACATGTGAAAGAGAATTTCCCAAGCACAATACAGGATTCAGATGCTGGGCAACCTAAAAGAATGACCTATCTCCTCTACAGTAAAATAAGTCAATATAGGGCATGAGCCCTATACACAGAATGCCTAGGGGCAAACACTCTGCAACTGTGGCCAAGTTAATTAAGTTGTAGGAGCCTCTGTTTCATCTGTAAATGGAGAAATGAATAGTACCATTCTCATAGTGCTGTCCTGATTCAATGACTTAATTCATTCAATAAGTTAATTCAGGGCTTCCCTTCCCTGGTGGCGCAGTGGTTGGGAGTCCGCCTGCTGATTCAGGGGACGCGGGTTCGTGCCCTGGTCTGGGAGGATCCCACATGCGGTGGAGCGGCTGGGCCCGTGAGCCATGGCTGCTGAGCCTGCGCGTCCGGAGCCTGTGCTCCGCAGCGGGAGAGGCCGCAACAGTGAGAGGCCCGCGTACCGCAAAGTTAATTCAAGTACTCAGTAAATGTTAGATATATTAAAGTAATTCTTTTTTGTCTTCTTCTCCTCCTCCTTCCCCTCTTCTCCCTCTGCCTCTTCCTCCTCCTTTTCCCTCTTCCTCTCCACTGCTTCATAGACCAATATCAACAAATACCTTTCTTCACATATTTATAATCCCCAAAGTGCTCTCACCTATCAAAATTAAACTATCCTTATGCAAAGAAAAATATATTCATCCCTTCTATAAAGTCTCAAAGTCTAAACAGTTACTACATCCAGCTTTAAGTCCAGGGTATCTGGGAGATGTCCATTTGTCTTTTGTTCTACCACAGCCCTTACTGTAATATGTAGAGTAAAATTTAAAGTTAACAACCACAGGGCTTCCCTGGTGGTGCAGTGGTTGAGAGTCCGCCTGCCAATGCAGGGGACACGGGTTCGAGCCCTGGTCTGGGAGGATCCCACATGCCGCGGAGCGGCTGAGTCCGGGTGCCGCAACTACCGAGTCTGCGCTCTAGAGCCTGCAAGCCACAACTACTGAACCCCGCGTGCCTGGAGCCTATGCTCGGCGGCGAGAGAAGCCACCGCAATGAGAAGCCTGAGCACAGCAACGAAGAGTAGCCCCCACTCACCGCAACTGGAGAAAGCCTGCACACAGCAACAGAGACCCAACACAGCCAAAAATAAATAAATAAAATAAATAAATTAAAAATAAATAAATAAATAAATAAAGTTAACAACCACAAATATGCTCTCTATATAAGACTGTGGGGGGGAAAGGGAGAAGAAAGAAGAGGGGAAATTAAAGTACATAAGCATATAGACAACACAGCAGAGAAGAAAACACGAGTTGCTGAAATTGTTCTTACTTCTGCAGTGTTGTATAAATACTATAGTTAGTATTTATGACTTATTTTTCCACCACCTATTCCATGTTCCCTTGGTTTTCCACCTGTATCTCAGCTGGTTGGGATTTTTTACCTGATGAAGTAAACCAAACCTTAATTTCTGTGGGAGCTAAGCCTTTTGCGGTCCAGTTGCTATCGAGTTACTAGTTTTCCACTTACTTCTACCATTGGCAGTGGAGGAAGCGGTCAGTGGTTCCCTTGTATCCCATCCATATTCCTTCTTCCCCTCACTGTGCACCATCTTGCCAGTTGGGTTCTCTGAAAGCAGATACTGAGATGGAGTTTGGGGTGCAAGTTGTTTGTTCGGGATCAACACCGATGATAAGGGAGCAGAAGCAGAATTGAGCAGAGGAATCAAAGTGCAGGGCAAGCTTGGCAAGGCTCAGCCAGCCTGGTGGGGAGTTCTGGAGGAAGCATCGCCAGTCACTGGCTACCCCAGGAAGGGTGTGGCACATGCAAGGTGGCTCTTGGCAGCTAAGGATCTGGTATCTGGAAGCTGGCTGCTGCCTGTAGCTGGACCACAAGTCCTTCCTTCAAAGGGATCTAGCCAGCTCATCTCTGTATTTTCCACAGGCAGCAATTTCATTTCCCCTTAGGAGCCGGGCTCAATCACCCCATCAACATTGTAAACCTCTCTGTTTATATCTGTTCAGCCAATGTCACGTGGAAACCTCACCTTCTGATCCATTAGAACCATAATTGCATCTGCTAGTGGAGGCATTCCTGCCCTGGGCATGACAAAGCACAGAACTTTGAAGATAGGCAATGAAAATTTTGCAACTGGGTTACTGAGTGGAATGATCAGAGGTGCCTCCTCCTCCCACATTGTCATATGGAGTATATCGCTGAAAATACTGTAGTTTTAGGAAAAAGAGAAATTGACATGTTTATGTGCCCCTAGGGAAAAAAAATCTGTATGTAAGTCAAATTGTGGCAACTTGAATTGAATGTTAAATGCATTTGGGGAGCTCAAAATGTAAAGGAAGTTGTTCAGCAAAAAGAAAATTATTTTTATTAATCAAATAGTCATTTTTTCATCCTCTAACTTCCTTTTCCCACCTGCTCTCCTTCTCCAGCAAAATTGATATATTTTACCAATTAACATGTTTGATATTGAGGTTTAAAAGTAATACACACCTGCACTGTTAACTACAGTTTAATATCCCGTCATGTTTCCTGGCAATACTGGTTTCTTATTGCTGATAAGATACCTAGGGATTATGAAAGTACCCTAGCAGGAGGTAATAAAAAAGTGAATGTAAAACCTTTCTATTAGTGAATGAAGAAGTTAAATAAATGCCCCTATGAAAGGGCCCTAAGCACTTAGTCTTATTAAGAAAAATGCACAGGGACTTCCCGGGTGGCACAGTGGTTAAGAATCCGCCTGCCAATGCAGGGGACATGGGTTTGAGCCCTGGTCTGGGAAGATCCCACATGCCGCAGAGCAACTAAGCCCATGCACCACAACTACTGAGCCTGCACTCTAGAGCCCGCGAGCCACAACTGCTGAGCCTGCGTGCCACAACTACTGAAGCCCGTGCGCCTAAAGCCTGCGCACTGCAAGGAAGAGTAGCCCCCACTCGCTGCAACTAGAGAAAGCCTGCACACAGCAACGAAGACCCAACGCGGCCAAAAATAAATAAATAAATAAATTTATTTTTTTAAAAAAAGAAAAGAAAGAAAAATGCACAATAGCCTAAAGAGTTAAGTGGAGATCTGTGCACGACTACAGCTCAATACCGTGGAAGGTAGAATGTTTCAAGGCTTTTAAGAGTCAAATGAGTAAATGTCTTAAAATCATTATAATTTGATTTTAATTTCAGTATACTGTAGTTCTTAACAGACCCTTTAAATTTCTCTTAATTTTACCAAGACTTTGTAAGTTTTGCTTTTGCAGTATTCTGCACTATTGTTCATTAATTCATAGACCAAGGGGTTATAAAATACTGTCGTCCCGCAAGGAGCTCACAATCTCATGGGTATACAGAAAAATAAATAAAAAATTATGGCGGTGCCCTAACAGACGTATGCACAAGACTGCCTAAAAGGGAGCCACCAAGGACAGTCAGGAAAAGTGGCACCTGGACGTGTCAGTCAAGCCAAGATGTAAGGCTATGTAGGAGGGAGCCGAGAACATGCTTGTTTTGCTCCTTCTTGATCTTTCAGTTGTAAGAATGCTCCCTCAGTCTGCCTGTGGGAAGATAAGGAGTTAGCCTTCTTTCACTCCTACCACATGCACTATCTTGATTGTAGTATGGTTCATAGTATACATATGACAAAACTCATCCAATTGTGTGTAGCATATTGTATGTCAATTATATCTCAAGTAAGCTACAAGAAAGTAAGAAGAGGAAAAAAAGATACGCATATAAATTTCAAAAGTTTATGGGACTTCCCTGGTGACGCCTAGAGCCCGTGCTCCTAGAGCCCGCCTAGGAGCTCTAGGAGCCCGAGCACACCTAGAGCCCGTGCTCTGCAACAAGAGAAGCCACTGCACTGAGAAGCCCATGCACCGCAACGAAGAGTAGCCCCCACTCGCCACAACTAGAGAAAGCCTGTGCGCAGCAGCAAAGACCCAACTCAGCCAAAAATTAAAAATAAATAAATTAAAAAAACAGTTTTATCAACTTATACTGTTAGTAGGTCTGTGGGGAAACACGTACACTAACACAGGGCTATTGGGAATGCAAACGGTACAACCTCTATAGAGAGGATTTGACAATATCTAGCCAAGTTACAAATGTTCTTAACCTTTGGCCCATAATTTCACTTCTAAGAATCAAACAAACGTTGGAAGAAATACAAAATGACGTCTGTATGTTACTCTTCGTCGAAGCACTGTGTGTAATAGCAAAAGACTGGAATCTGTCTAAACGTCCATCTGCAGAATGCTGATAAATGATAGCAGAGCTACATAGTGAAGCACTACTCAGTTGAAAAAAAAAATGAAGAAGGTCTCAATACACTGCTATGGAGTAATCTTCAGGATGTATTGTGAAGTGAAGATATCAAGTTAGTAAACACTGAGGATATTGCCACTTTTTGTTCCTGGAAATGCTCTATATCTTGATCTGGGTGGTAGCTACATGGGGTGTATAAATATGTAAAACTTCCCTGAGCCATACATTTAAGGTTAGTGTACATTACCATATGTATGTTACATCTCAATTTAAAATTTAAAACATTAGATGGTAGCATATTGAGTTAAGCGTGGGAGATGAGGAAATGGAAATGTGAGACTTTGGGCCACAAAGAGGAAGCACTAACTAGAACAGAATGTAATGTCAAGGGAGAATTTTTCTCTCCCTCCGTTTTTCATTCCTTTCTTCCTTTCTTCTTTCCTTCCTTTTTGTAATGGGAAAGACTAAACACATGTAAAAGCTGATGGCTAATAAGAAAGACCAGTTGAAAAGTAAGATTGACTCTAAATAACAACAACATAAAAAAGTACAATCAATAGTGTAAGATCCTTGGGAAGTTGGGAGGATATGGAAATAAAAGAACAAGTAGAGGGATAGTCCTTGGATGGAGGAGGAACATTTCTACTGTCCCAACAGGAGAAAAGGAAGCTAGAATGGGGGCAGCTATAGGAAGTTTGTAGGATTGGGAACACCAGGCACAATTGTACTGTGTAAAGGAGCTAGGTGGGTAGGGTACACAGCGGGGGAGAGGAAAGAGGTAGAATCCAGAAAGTAGAAAGGATCTGAAATAGTGCCACAGGGATTGGGAGAGTAGGATGTAAGCTGAACAGGAAACATAGTAGGACTGTCAGATATTAAGGGCCTGTTTGAAATTAATGATCATACGGCTTTCTCCAGCAGGGCTCAGTGGAAGCAGAAAGTTGGCTCCATCCATTGGTACAAATAAGGGATAAGGGGGCTTACATAATTGGCCAAGCATGTTACTAAAATGATGAATCATTCAGTCTAAAGTGGATAAACAGGGAAGTAAAGAAAGCAGAGAGCTGATTAATTAGAAGCAAACAGAAGGCTCAAAGGATTGGCTTTCCAATGAGGTTAAAAAGTGGTTGTAAGGGGACTGGTTGAAAGCTGTGAGTCAGCATTTCCCAAAGTGTGTTCTGAAGAATATGACCAGATAAATGGCTCATGAACTAATAATGCATCATTAAGATTCTGAGACATCTTGCATAACAGAAACCTGTTTATAACCATGCACTCCCTGAACCCTTGAATTACTAAATCTCTTTTATTTATTTATTTATTTATTTTTGGGTGTGTTGGGTCTTCGTTTCTGTGCGAGGGCTTTCTCTAGTTGTGGCAAGCGGGGGCCACTCTTCATCGCGGTGTGCTGGCCTCTCACTGTCGTGGCCTCTCTTGCTGCGGAGCACGAGCTCCAGACGCTCAGGCTTAGTAGTTGTGGCTCACGGGCCTAGTTGCTCCGCGGCATGTGGAATCTTCCCAGACCAGGGCTCGAATCTGTGTCACCTGCAGTGGCAGGCAGATTCTCAACCACTGCGCCACCAGGGAAGCCCTAAACCTCTTTTAATGTAACATCTATTAACATTTTCTAAACCAGTGTTCTTCCAAACATCCGTTAGCAACTCTACTTTGTATATCACATGCTGAAACTCTTACATTCATGGGATAAAGTGAATAATTATCACAGCATATGATCATTGTTTTCATATCTGTTTTAATGTATTTCAATATGAAAATATTAGTTTCCTATTAAAAGTAGGCATAAGAGTACAACAGGGACTTCCCTGGTGGTCCAGTGGGTAGACTCTGCACTCGCAATGCTGGAGGCCCGGGTTTGATCCCTGGTCCGGGAACTAGATCCTGCATGCCGCAACTAAGAGTTTGCCTGCCACAACTAAGACCCAGCACAGCCAAAATAAATAAATAAATGAATACTTTTTTTTAAAAAGCATAACAAAACAACCATTAAAAAAGAAAAAGAGTACAACATATTTTCAGAAGGTTAAAGGGGGTATGGCTCATGAGGTTAATACTGTTAGGTTTACCTTATTCTGCTATGAAGGTGAATAAAAGGCAGCACTATTGTGTTGGATGATGAGTCCAAATTTAACCACTAAGATTATTATCTTAGTCTGCATTAATATTATACCTCATTTTGACCATTAAGCAGCCTTCGGTTAAAACTAATTATATCCCAGCTGAAGAAAAGACATTGAGTAATAAAGGTCCTGATGTAAATCATATCAAATGTCTATTCTTTAAACCTCAAAATAAGATTTCTACTATATATAGTAAGAAGAATAAGGAATAGTCATTAAAATTTGATAAATAGAAAGGTCTCTATTTTCTTTCACTACATTTATTTGAGAACAATAAAATGTAAGTATCTGCTGCCCAGCCCTTAGGGAGAATTATACTTGCCCACCTCCCTGGCATTAGGCTTGGCTGTTGAAATGTGAGTAGAAGTGACATGAGTCACTTTACAAGCAGAAGCTTTAAGAGGCAGTGCATGGTTCACCATGATCTGTTTCCTTCTGCCACAAGACCAGCAATATCACAGATAGAGGCTGCTCTGTCAGCCTGAATCCCTGGATAAAGGTGACACAGAGCAGGGGCTTCCCTGGCGGCACAGTGGTTAAGAATCCGCCTGCCAATGCAGGGGACACGGGTTTGAGACCTGGTCCGGGAAGATCCTACATGCCGCAGAGCAACTAAGCCCATGTACCACAACTACTGAGCCTGTGCTCTAGAGCCCGCGAGCCACAACCACTGAAGCCCGCGGGCCTAGAGCCCATGCTCCGCAACAAGATAAGCACCGCAGTGAGAAGCCTGTGCTCCCCAAAGAAGAGTAGTCCCCCCTCACCGCAACTAGAGAAAGCCTGCATGCAACGAAGACCCAACGCAGCCAAAAATAAAATAAATTTATAAAAAATAGGTGACACAGAGCAAACCTTCGGCTAATTCTGAAAGGGTGAGTGGCATGAGCAAGAAATACCAAGATTTAGGAGTCATTTGTTACCACAGCATAACCCAGTTTATACTGACCAATACAGAAATCACATTCTCCACACCCTATTCATTTCGGGAAAATGGCAACTGTTAACGAACAGAAATAGAAGTAATCACCAGAAGCATACAACTTCCTCCATGCAATGTCTAGAACAGTGGTGGCAAATTGGTTTCATCTCTCCCATCCACTCTAATGGACTTAATAACGCCAGCCTGAATCAGCTCTGTAGAGAAGGACCCTGAAGCCATGTCCTTGCTCAGCAGAAAAGAGTACCATATTTATAAGTATGTCTTCCAGTAGAAGGAGGGGTAATGAGCTGCCCATCCCTGGCCTAAGATGCACAACCTATGCTCACTATCATTTTTGGTATTTTTCTCATTTTGTATAGGAGGCATTCTTTTTTTTAATGCACCCAGAAATAAACAAAAGCTAGTTCACTAAAATATTTAGAACAATAAATAATTTCATTTTATTTACTGATGGAAGGAGAAAAAAAGGTTTCTATCAGAGCTGATCACAGAATTTCTTCTCAGGCAGAGAACTGTCTTTGCTAGAAACATCTTAAATGGACTTTTTGGTTATTAGTATGGCCCTCTAGGCCACATCTATATGGTTTGAAGAGAGAGGAAAATAGTTAAACTGTTTTACATCAGAAACACACAGTAATTCTTGAAGTTGTTGTTGAATGAACCACAATGAAGCAAAGAGAAGTCCAAGAAGAGGGTCAGAAGGGGTCCAGCAACATGGCAGGAGGCCAAGGGGAAGAGATGACCACAGGAAGTTCCCCAGAGGATGGAATGGCTGAGGGACTTTTAAAAACTGAGATGGTTAAGTATTCAGTTGCAAGTGTTTTGCCTTTCTGTTCTGTAATGTAACACTCCTAACCCTAATACACACAACACACCCACACATACTCTGTTATGGGTTGAATTATATCCCCCCAAAATTCATATGTTGGAATCTTAACCCCCACCCCCAATCCTGTACCTCAGAATGTGACCTTGTTTGGAAATAGAATTGTTGCAGATATAATTAAGATGAGGTGGTACTGGAGAAGGGTGGGCCCCTAATCCAGTGAGACTAGTGTACTTACAAAAAGAGAAAATTTGGACACAGACAGGGAGAACACCATGTGAAGACTGGAGTTATACAGCTACAACCCAAGAAACTACCAGAAACTAGGAGAGAGGCCTGGAATGCTCCTTCCCTAGCACCTTCTGAGCTGACACACTGTCCCGCTGACACCTTGATCTCAGAATTCTAGCTTCTAGAACTGTGGGACAATAAATTTCTGTTGTTTAAACCAATCAGTTTGTGTTACTTTGTTACAACAGTCCTAGGAAACACACACACACACGCACACACACACACACGCACTCCATTGCCCCGATCTTCAGTAAAGTCTGCAGCACCCACGGCAATGAACAGCGGCACTCTGGGTACTGAGGGTTTGTAAGGAGTCCAGTAAGTAGATAGTATATGCAAAAGAAACAGGGCATAACAGGAGGCAGAATGCAGAGTGGAGACCAAGAAAGCAGTGGAAACAGAGAGAAGTGGCAGAGGGAACACAGGCTCCTTCTGTTTGTGTTGCAAGAAAGAATTCTCAGAGCTACTGGGAAAGTATCTGGGCTACTTACTGAATAAGCGATGAAGATCTGAGACAATTTTTACTAAATCATAAAGGACCAGATGAGCACAGCAAGCTGGGGAAGTTAGAAACAGCTAGTAGCTGACATCTGGCTCACCTGACTAATGATGTCAAGTGGATGTCTCTGGTTCACTGTCAGTGAGCAACTGAAGGAGACTGGCTCACTTTACCATCCCTGAAAAAAAGCAGCCCTTGCAACAATCCAGGTTGCTCTGACCTTGGCCTAATGCTCATGATTCCCTGTGCAGCGATAATGAGTTTGCTGCTTTGTGGCTTTTAGAGGTAAGGGAAGAGATGCGCTTGGTCTAATGCCTGCTGACTCATAAGACGTAGGGGCCCTGGCCTGCCTCTGATGTGATGATGTACATTTGAACCAGGAATGATTTCCCATTTCCTCTCCAGCAAAGAGAGGTTGTTAAGGACGGCCAGCTAAGCATCCAGAAATGAGACCTAAGAACCCTGTCTCTGCCACCAGGGAGGGCGACAGAAAGAAGGAAGGATCAGGTGTGTTTCCTCCTAACCCTCCCCTTTTAGCTCCTCTACAAGCAAAAGCTGCTGCAAGAGCGTTAAGAGCTGCTGTTGATTCCTATCAGGTAGGAACTATGCCAAGCATAGCCAGGCTTTATGAAAGGCTACTTAGCCTATGTTAGGCATTAACTGGGTACAAAACTGAATCAACAGCCTTCTGCTCCTTAAGCAGTGTGCAATCCAGAGGGAGTGTAAACGATAAAATATAGGACAAGGTTAAATGAAATACAGGCCAAATGGAGCTAAAGTGACATGGTATAGGCGTTCAGAAGAAACACTGTCTTAGCTGTGTCTTGGGAGATCAAGAAGGGCTCCACACAGAAGGCAGCATCTGAAGACTAGGAAAAATTGCCAGGGACAGAGAATCTGGAAATGGTATTCCCGGCTGAGAGAACTGTGGAAGCAATGATAACCTACTGCTTTTTCGGAGGCTGAAGTATAGTTTGGAAACTGAAGATGCAGAGGTTTGATTTTTTGTTTTTGTTGTTTTTCCTTAAAACAAAAATTCCATGCTCAGGACTTCCCTGGTGGCGCAGTGGTTAAGAATCTGCCTGCCAATGCAGGGGACATGGGTTCAAGACCCGGTCCGGGAAGACCCCACATGCCGCGGAGCAACTAAGCCCGTGCACCACAACTACTGAGGTTGTGCTCTAGAGCCTGCGAGCCACAACTACTGAGCCCATGAGCCACAACTACTGAAGCCTGCATGCCTACAGCCTGTTCTCTTCAACAAGAGAAGCCACCGCAATGAGAAGCCCAGGCACTACAATGAAGAGTAGCCCCCACTCGCCGCAACTAGAGAAAGCCTGTGCACAGGCAACGAAGACCCAACACAGCCAAAAATAAATTAATTAATTAATTAAAAAAAAATCCATGCTCAGGAATTTGCACTTTATTCTCTGCACAGTGGGGAAAGCAATGCAGATTTTGCAAGGTAGTCTGTGTTCTAGAAATATATGTGCAACTTATGGACTCAATCAACAATTAATGCCCTGGTTGTATGCCCTGCATTCTGCCAGGCACCATGGCGCTAAATGGAAGACCACACTCCTTACTCTAAGAGGCTACAATCAATTAGAGAGCTAATGCATGGACTAGAGTCAGCAGAGCTGGGGAGGAGGATCATAGAAGCAAACTGGCTGCAGGAATCCAGAAGGGGAAAGAAAATCACGAGGTGCTTCACGGAGGAAATGAACTGGGACTGAGCCAAGAACAAAGTGTAGGATTGGAATTGCAGAAAGAAGGGAGAAGCACGTTCTGGGATTGAACAGGAGGAAGGTGGGACGAAACAGCTCACACAAAGGCTGTTGGAGGGGCTTCCCTGGTGGCGCAGTGGTTGAGAGTCCGCCTGCCGATGCAGGGGACACGGGTTCGTGCCCCGGTCCGGGAAGATCCCACATGCCACGGAGCGGCTGAGCCTGTGAGCCATGGCCGCTGAGCCTGTGCGTCTGGAGCCTGTGCTCCGCAACGGGAGAGGTCACAACAGTGAGAAGCCCGCGTAGCACAAAAAAAATAAAAAAAGGCTGTTAGAGTAGTGGACTTGGGGGTACTGGCCTGGGTTTAGAAACCATGTACAGAGGCCCTAGCGTCACGGGTTTTGCAAGCAGCACCGCCATGACACCATCAAGGCCATCTCCTTTCCCCAGACCAATGCGGAGATGCAGGTTACATAAGAGGAACCATTGCATTCACTCTTTCCAATACAACCAAACCCAGAGATGCAACCAGAAGACTGCAAACAGCAACCTGATGCTGAAACACACTATTGTTCTTTAGGGAAACAGCACAAGTTCATCAGCCTAGAAAGTCCTCAAACATTCTTGAAGCTGATGTCCAGGAAGTGCTAGGTCAGTGCCGAGGCTCTAGAAGGAACCATGGGAGAAATGATCATACAAAATCATGACACACAGTGAAAACCCAGCACATACCCAGCAAATCCTGCACATGTGCCCAACACTGAATTCTACCGCTTTAGCGGCATTGACTAAAAATAATCTCTTATGTAGGAGGTAGTGTGGTCTCTGGGAAAGTCCCAAGGTTGAATCCTGGCAGCACCACTCGCTGTATGACCTAATTGCTTTCAGCTTCAATTTCTTCATCTGTAAAATGAAGATAATAGCACCTGCCTCATAGTTCTGACTCAAAGATGATATGCAAAGCACCTTACATGATAATTGGCATTGAGTCAGCCCTGGGTAAACTCTGGTTCCTCTTCTTTCCCTCGCATTGGTCTCACAGTATAAAGCCAGATCAGGAGGGTCAGTGTGATTTGTGGAAACTAACCAAAGGAATTTGATGCTAATGAGGCTTGAAGACTCAGACCACATTAAAGGTCTCCAGGGCATGGTCAACGTCCACCTTCTGAAATGGCTCTGAGATTTGCATCTGTTCCAGATGTCACGGCTTCATCAACGCCGCCTCTCCATCACACGTAGCATCAAATGTCAAGACAGGATCTATTATAGAATGCTGGAGTGAGGCCAGCACAGCAGTCTTGAAACCCTGCCCCCTGCTCCCAGCTCAGGCAGGATGGGAGCCCAGAAGAGGTGACTTGACGGTATTGAAACAGCTTCTGAAGATTCCAAAGGTTCAGCTCGTGTAGGAGAAGCAGGGGCAGAGCAAGCCAAGGAAACAGTCCTAAGATTCAGAAAAAGAAAAGTCGCCAACATAGAGCACAACTTGACTGCCAGGAAGCCAGAACAAGTTAATAATCCCACTTGACAGGCGGCCAAAAGACTCGGGGTAGCTCATCTAACACGTGGGTGTGATGCAGCCCAGAATACAAAAGCACATGAACAATGTCAGGTAAAATACGAATCAAGCTACTTAGCAAGTCAGACTGAGATCGATCGATTGCCAAGTCTCTCGGATTCCTACAAGGTACCTTCCTCTGTCCCTTCTCTTCCTTCCCAATGCCCTTGCCCTATTTCAGGCCCCTATTACCTCTTGCCAGCTCAAGGACACCTTAATATTCTAAATATACAACTCTCATCAAGTTCCTCGTTGCTCAGCATATAAAATCTAGATTTCCTAACCTGACACTCAGAGCCCTCCATCATACGATATGACCTCCATTTTCAACAGCCTGTTCCCTTTCAGGGTCCTGGTGCTTTAGCCAAACCGAATTAGACACATGCTCAAATCTGTTGTATTTTTCCTTTTTAGTGTCTTAGCTTGAGCTGTTGTTTCCCAGCGATTCTCACATACCCTTTGTATTCGTTTCCCAGGGTTGCCACAACAAATGATCACAAACTGGGTGGCTTAAAACAAGAGAAGTTTATTCTCTCACGGTCCTGGAAGCCGTGAGTCCAAAATCAAGGTACTGGCAGGGTTGGTTCTTTCAGGAGGCTCTCAGGAACAATCTGTTCCATGCCTCTCTCCTAGCGTCTCGTGGCTGCCAGCATCCCTGAATTAGGGCTGCCAATCTCTGCTTTCATCTTCCCATGGCCTTCTTCTCTCTGTGCGTCTGTGTCTCCAATCTCCCTCTGCCTTTCTCTTAAACTTGTCATAGGATTTAGGGCCCACCCTAAATGCAGGATGATCTCAGCTCGAGCACCTTAACTTGATTACACCTACACTCACTCTTTTTCCACATAAGGTCACATTCACAGGTTTTGGGAGGAGTTGTCTTTTGGAGGGGCCACAATTCAACCCCGTATGCCCTTCAATATTTTGCTCTGTCACTGCTTCCTCTGTGAGGAATGCCCTGATGCCAATCCACAGGAAGTAATCTTTCCCTCCTGTAAACTGCCAGGACACAACTAAATTCCACTTGGTGTTACTGCATGTTTGTATGCAGGACTTATCTTTGTGTGAGTTGCCTAACTTCCACAGACCTCAGTTTCCTCATCTTTGAAACTGAGATGATAATTACATCTACTTATAGCATTGTTTTGATAAAAAGACTTTTTTTTTTTTGGCCAGGCAGCATGCTGGATCTTAGTTCCCCGACCAGGGATCGAACCCGTGCCCTCTGCAGTGGAAGCATGGAGTCTTAACCACTGGACTGCCCGGGAAGTCCAGATAAAAAGACATTTTAAGGGACTTAAAGCAGTTCCTGGACATAGTAAGTTATCAGTAAGTGTTATTATCTTTATTGTGGTGGTGACTACCATCTTCCTTACTATACTGTAAGTTCCTTAAAGACAGTCATCTCTGTGTCCTCCATGGCAGCTAAAAAGTGTCTTGCACAGAGTAATGGATGAGCAACCATACTGGTGGCAGATGACAGATAAGTTGTCTTGAAATAAAATAGTCAACATAGAGACATATTTGGAACTGTTATGAAGGGGATGAGCGCTCTATCCAGCTCTCCATCAGCAGTGAAGTGCTCAGGTCTTTCCCAAAGGTGGGGAGTCTCTTCTTAGCCACTCCTAGGACATTTCTCCCAACAGTTGCTCCCTTTGACTTACAAGAAGCACGACCTGGAGATTTGGCACTCTGTGGCCCTTCTGAGTAAGCACAGCATATCCAACGGAGAATTCATTTTCATAAAGAACATCATCTGCGGATTTGTCATCATGGTAATTGTATTTTATCATTCTCATTGTACCTCTTAGCACTGATGCGACTATGAAATAGAAGGGAAAAAAGGGGTGAGTGAGGGGGCTGACTCCTGGTTTAAGGGAAAAGTGACTCAGTAGCCCTTGGCAGCCTTCTCTCCGGAACTGGGAAGGTGTGCTCACTCACGTCGGCCCGGGCGTCCTCCCAAAGGTTGCTCCCCTCAAGAGCCTCTTGGGAGTGTGGAAGCCTTCGCTGCACTGCCAATTCTTCTCTCTATACACCACACCCTCCCCCACGTGATCCCATGGGCTATTTCTAAAGGGCCAAGGCTCCTGACAAATGGTCCTGTCTTCTGTTTTAGAATACTCTGAAGTTTTCTAAAAGATGTTCACCATTAGAAGTGAGGGCTGGTAGTCACTCCCATCTGGCTGCAGATAATATTCCTAGTAACCCCTCCACCACTGACTGGGCACTTGGTATGTGCCAGGCACTGTGCTCTACCGATTATCTCCTGTAACCCTTACCACAGCTCTAGGAGAGACCTAGGATTAGCTCCATTTCACAGGGGAGAAACTGAAGGTTCATAGATAGTAAATAACTTGCCTAGAGTCACAATCCTTGTGCATGATGAAGCAAAGATTCCAACTGGATCTAACTCCCAAGTTCAGGCTCTTAACCACTGAACACCGCTACCTCCTAATATGCATCTGCATATTTCTCTCTCCACAACTGCAAAAAGAAAGTCCACTTGATATGGAAGTAGGGAATGCAAATAACAATCTTCTTCTCGCATTTCCCGGGTTAGAAATCTGAGGCAGACCCTTCACGGATGGGTAAACAGCTGCAATCTCAGAAGTTTACCTGATTTTGCATGAGAAATATAAACATGTTTCAAGTTTCCAGAGGATGTGTATCAGAATTAAATTTTTAAATGTTATTCTTGGGGAGGAAAGATGGTACTGGAGAGTCATTCCCAACTTGACTCTAATTATACAGCATGCAAGCACGGGCACGTGCAAAGATTCATATTTTAGCGAGGTGTGTACACAGCGTTGTTCAGTGAGAAGACAGAAGCTGAAATCCTTACGTGTAGTTTCCCAAACAAATATTGTAAAACCTAATGTGCTGTGCCTGGCAGGCGCAGGTAGCTTTCATCTGGGATCAGACTTCCCTGGATGTGTTCAGTTTGGGAAATGGTAAAGCAATTCTCTTCTGCCCCAATCAGTGCTGATTGATTTGGTTCTGTTTCCAGAACAGAACCAAATCTGCCAAAGTTGTGCTCATAAATAACACTTCCTATTTATATGCTTTAAAAAATAATGTATTCCTTATTGTAGAAACTCTCTGATGGTACCTACAGAAAGAAAATAATGGGGATTAATCAAAGAGAAAAGAACTCGTGAAATTTTAACTTTTCTCTTTAATTTTACATGAAATTGAGCCATTTTCCTGGGAAAATTAAAACACTGCAAATCTTCTTTACAGGCAGAACACAGTACCACCTGAGAAGGAAAGCAGTGGCATTATCGGGGAGGCACTGTGGTACCATTAGCATTCGAGATTTTCAACGTTCTGCGATTGGTGAGCCAAGGCTATGGTGGCTAAGAGGGTTATTTGTGACTGTGCTTCAGAGCCTCCTCGATTAAGTCCTAACACAGGTTCCTTCCCAGATGTTGACGTTCATGCTCCGTATCCACTGAAAAGGCGAAGGATGAGTTATTGCGGGATATTTTTATTTCAAATAATTACTGAAAGGACAAGAATTCATCAAATTTTGATCTAGACAAGACCTTCAAGCAATGCTCAAATCAGCCTACCTATTGTTGTATATAAAACCCCTGTCAGGAGAACTGACAGCTCAATGTAGAGATTCATCACAATGAATGTCCAGAGCTCCTAAAAGAAAGAGAAGGCTGCATCTAGCAAAATTGCCACCAGATTAAAAAATGTTCTCTCTTAACATGGCCTCAAGAAACCTAATCACATTAACGCAAGCTCTTGCTTTTCGGCTTATTCCTAGGCAGCAAAATTGCCCCTCACATACAGCACCTATCAAGGAAGTACGAATGTAGATTACTCTACAAGCACTTTCAGTTGGGTTAGCCATTGACAAATTTGAATCTCCTTGTATAAATATGTACAAGTATATTTGCATTGATTGGTACAGTGACTAATCCTAATTTTTTTTTTTTTTTTGGCCGCACCCCGGGGCTTGTGGGATCTTAGCTCCCTGACCAGGGATTGAACCTGTGAAAGCTCAGAGTCCTAACCACTGGACCACCAGGGAATTCCCTAATCCCAATTATTTTTGGAAGTACCCCCTGGTCTTCTGACACAGAGAAATATTCACTTTTTATTTTAACATCGAGGGGATGCATGGACCGCTTTGTACTCACTCCAGAAGCTTGTTTGCTCCCCAAATGAGAAGAAATTCCCTTCACGGAGAGGAAAGAGCACCCCCTAGTGAAACAATGTTTCCTAATAGTCCTTCAACAGTGAAGTTCCATCTCCATTTTATAGCAGCGTGATCGCATTTTAGAGACTAAGGCCCAGTGCCTAGGGCCTACAAGCTTTTCAAAGGCCAATTAAAAAAAAAAATTGTTTGAGGGCTTCCCTGGTGGCGCAGTAGTTGAGAGTCTGCCTGCCAATGCAGGGGACACGGGTTCAAGCCCTGGTCTGGGAAGATCCCACATGCCGCGGAGCAACTAGGCCCGTGAGCCACAACTACTGAGCCTGTGCGCCTGGAGCCTGTGCTCTGCAACAAGAGAGGCCGCGACAGTGAGAGGCCAGCGCACTGCGATAAATAGTGGCCCCCGCTTTCCGCAACTAGAGAAAGCCCTCGCACAGAAACGAAGACCCAACACACCCATAAATAAATAAGTAAATAGTTTGAAAGCTGAGAAAAATCTGTTGGCTCCAAAGTTTTTAAAGTTCAAAACTGAAACTAGTATATTTGATTAAATGTCTACAAAATGTGACATATCAACTAGTCACAGTAATTCAACTATTAAGTAGTTACATACAAATTACATTTAATGTGAGATGTGAGTTCTTTTTAATATTTTCTATGATGAGGGACAGGGCCTCTTAAAATAAGAGTTGAAAGTCTTTTTTTCATAGAGTTGATCTCTCTTAAAGAGTCTTCATGATCATTGACATGGTCCATCTAAGTCTTGGCATTACTCTCTTAAAGACATTAAAAACAATACTTTATTTGTGCAAAGTCCTTGATAAAAATTTACACATACTCCCATTCAACTCATTTAATCTTTACAATAGTAAATTAAGAAATAAGGAATTAAAATGTTTGGATACAGTAGGGTTTTTGTGTGTGTGTGTTTTGTTCTGTTTTTTTTTTTTTTGCCAAAGTACAAAATATTACATATTCTGAAGCACAAATAAATAAAAAACCTCAGAATCAAAACAGATTAACAAGTGCAGTTCAAATGAAAACAAACTACTAATTTGAAATGGCATATGTAGTCTTTGAGGGGGGACACAATACATAGCATATGGCTCCAGAGTTAGATATTCTGAATAGGAGCTGAGTGACCTGGGACAAGTTACTTAACCTCTCTGTACCTCAGTATGCTAAACTGTAAAACGGGGATAAAACAGTACTTACCTCACATGGTTACTGTGATGTTTAAGTGAGTTCATAGATTTGAAATACTTATAATAGCGTTTGGCCCATAGTAAGAGTTCAGTGAATGCCAGCAATTAATTATTATTCAACCAAACCATACCAATCTTTGATTCTCAGAAACAGAACAATTTAAGATTCTGAATAAATTAACTCTTACCAAAGCTGAAAACATCCACAAAAGTCACTCATCTTGTATTTTGAAACTTTTTATTTGAAAATAACTTCAAAATTAGAATTCATCACATTTTATTTATTTGCCTTATCATTTGCCCTTCAGATCACTGCAAATCTGTGTCCCTAATTCTTATTCATAACTTATGACGTATGCATTTCCTATTTCTTAGTAACAAATTACCACAAGTTTGATGTCTTAAAACCACACCTAGAAGGTTCCTGGGGGAGGGGGGAAGATGGCAGAAGAGTAAGACGCGGAGATCACCTTCCTCCCCACAGATACACCAGAAATACATCTACACGTGGACCAACTCCTACAGAACACCTACTGAATGCTGGCAGAAGACCTCAGACCTCTCAAAAGGCAAGAAACTCCCCGACGTACCTGGGTAGGGCAAAAGAAAAAAGAATAAACAGAGACAAAAGAATAGGGAGGAGACCTGCACCAGTGAGAGGGACCTGTGTAGGAGGAAAGGTTTCCACACACTAGGAAGCCCCTTCACGGGCGGAGACTGCGGGTAGCGGAAGGGAGAAGCTTCGGGGCTGCAAAGGAGAGCGCAGACACTGGGGTGCGGAGAGCAAAGTGGTGAGATTCACGCACAGAAGGTTGGTGCCGACCGGCACTCACCAGCCCAAGAGGCTTGTCTGCTCACCTGCCAGGTTGGGCAGGGCTGAGAGCTGAAGCTCGAGCGCAGGGAGAGGACTGGGGTTGGCAGCGTGAACACAGCCTGTAGGGGGTTAGTGCACCACGGCTAGCCGGGAGGGAGGCCGGGAAAAAGTCTGGACCTGCCGAAGAGGCAAGAGATTTTTTCTTCCCTCTTTGTTTCTCGGTGCACGAGGAAGGGGATTAAGAGCGCTGCTTAAAGGAGCTCCAGAGACAGGCGCGAGCCACGGCTATCAGCGCGGACCCCAGAGACGGGCATGAGACGCTAAGGCTGCTGCTCCTGCCACCAAGAAGCCTGTGTGTGAGCACAGGTCACTATCCACACCTCCCTTCCAGGGAGCCTGTGCAGGCCGCCGCTGCCAGGGTCCAGGGATCCAGGGACAATTTAAACGGGAGAACACACGGCGCGCCTCAGGCTGGTGCAACGTCCTGCCAGCCTCTGCCGCCGCAGGCTTGCCCCGTATACGCACCTCTCCCTCCCCACGGCGTGAGTGAGCCAGAGCCCCCGAAGCAGCTGCTCCATTAACCCCGTCCTGTCTCAGCGAAGAACAGACGACCTCCAGCAACCTACACGCAGAGGTGGGGCCAAATCCAAACCTGAGCCCTGGGAGCTGTGTGAACAAAGAAGAGAAAGGGAAATCTCTCCCAGCAGCCTCAGGAGCAGCGGATTAAAGCTCCACAATCAACTTGATGTACCCTACATCTGTGGAATACATGAATATACAATGAATCATCCCAAATTGAGGAGGTGGACTTTGAGAACAAGATTTTCTCCCCTTTTCCTCTTTTTGTGAGTGTGTATGTGTATGCTTCTGTGTGAGATTTTGTCTGTATAGCTTTGCTTTCACCATTTGTCCTAGTGTTCTATACGTCTGTTTTGTTTTTCTTTTTTAAAAAATGTCTTTCTTAATAATTATTTTTTATTTTAATAATTTTATTTTACCTTATTTTATTTTATCTCCTTCCTTTCTTTCTTTCCTTCCTTCCTTCCTCCCTCCCTCCCTCCCTCCCTCCCTCCCTCCCTCCCTCCCTCCCTCCCTCCCTCCCTCCCTCCCTCCCTCCCTCCCTCCCTCCCTCCCTCCCTCCCTCCCTCCCTCCCTCCCTCCCTCCCTCCCTTCCTTCTTTTCCTCCCTTTTATTCTGAGCCGTGTGGATAAGGCTCTTGGTGCTCCAGCCAGGCATCAGGGCTGTGCCTCTGAGGTGGGAGAGCCAACTTCAGGACACTGGTCCACAAGAGACCTCCAAGCTCCACATAATATCAAATGGTGAAAATCTCCCAGAGATCTCCATCTCAACACCAGCACCCAGCTTCACTCAACGACCAGCAAGCTACAGTGCTGGACACCCTATGACAAACAACTAGCAAGACAGGAACACAACCCCACCCATTAGCAGAGAGCCTGCCTAAAATCATAATAAGTCCACAGACACCCCAAAACACACCATCACACATGGACCTGCCCACCAGAAAGACAAGATCCAGCCTCATCCACCAGAACACAGGCACTAGTCCCCTCCACCAGGAAGCCTACAAAACTCACTGAACCAACTTTAGCCACTGAGAACAGACACCAAAAACAACGGGAACTATGAACCTGCAGCCTTCAAAAAGGAGACCCCAAACACAGTAAGATAAGCAAAATGAGAAGACAGAGAAACACACAGCAGATGAAGGAGCAAGATAAAAACCCACCAGACCTAACAAATGAAGAGGAAATAGGCAGTCTACCTGAAAAAGAATTCAGAATAATGGTAGTAAAGATGATCCAAAATCTTGGAAATAGAATAGACAAAATGCAAGAAACAGTTAACAAGGACCTAGAAGAACTAAAGATGCAACTAGCAACGATGAACAACACAATAAATGAAATTAAAAATACTCTAGAAGGGATCAATAGCAGAATAACTGAGGCAGAAGAACGGATAAGTGACCTGGAAGATAAAATAGTGGAAATAACTACTGCAGAGCAGAATAAAGAATAAAGAATGAAAAGAACTGAGGACAGTCTCAGAGATCTCTGGAACAACATTAAACGCACCAACATTCGAATTATAGGGGTTCCAGAAGAAGAAGAGAAAAAGAAAGGGACTGAGAAAATATTTGAAGAGATTATAGTTGAGAAGTTCCCTAATATGGGAAAGGAAATAGTTAATCAACTCCAGGAAGCACAGAGAGTCCCATACAGGATAAATCCAAGGAGAAACACACCAAGACACATATTAATCAAACTGTCAAAAATTAAATACAAAGAAAACATATTAAAAGCAGCAAGGGAAAAACAACAAATAACACACAAGGGAATCCCCATAAGGTTAACAGCTGATCTTTCAGCAGAAACTCTGCAAGCCAGAAGGAAGTGGCAGCACATATTTAAAATGATGAAGGAGAAAAACCTGCAACCAAGATTACTCTACCCAGCAAGGATCTCATTCAGATTTGATGGAGAAATTAAAACCTTTACAGACAAGCAAAAGCTGAGAGAGTTCAGCACCACCAAAGCAGCTTCACAACAAATGCTAAAGGAACTTCTCTAGTCAAGAAACACAAGAGAAGGAAAAGACCTACAATAACAAACCCAAAACAATTAAGAAAATGGGAATAGGAACATACATATCGATAATTACCTTAAATGTAAATGGACTAAATGCTCCCACCAAAAGACACAGATTGGCTGAATGGATACAAAAACAAAACCCATATATATGCTGTCTACAAGAGACCCACTTCAGACCTAGAGACACATACAGACTGAAAGGTAGGGGATGGAAAAAGATATTCCATGCGAACGGAAACCAAAAGAGAGCTGGAGTAGCAATTCTCATATCAGACAAAATAGACTATAAAATAAAGACTATTAGAAGAGACAAAGAAGAACACTACATAATGATCAAGGGATTGATCCAAGAAGATATAACAATTGTAAATATTTATGCACCCAACATAGGAGCACCTCAATACATAAGGCAAATACTAACAGCCATAAAAGGGGAAATTGACACTAACACATTCATAGTAGGGGACTTTAACACCCCACTTTCACCAATGGACAGATCATCCAAAATGAAAATAAGGGCTTCCCTGGTGGCACAGTGCTTGAGAGTCTGCCTGCCAATGCAGGGGACACGGGTTCGTGCCCCAGTCCGGGAAGATCCCTCTTGCCACAGAGCGGCTGGGCCCGTGAGCCATGGCCGCTGAGCCTGCGCGTCCGGAGCCTGTGCTCCGCAATGGGAGAGCCCACAACAGTGAGAAGCCCACGTACCACAAAAAAAGAAAAGAAAACAAATAAGGAAACACAGCTTTAAATGATACATTAAACAAGGTGGACTTAATTGATATTTACAGGACATTCCATCCAAAAACAACAGAATACACATTTTTCTCAAGTGCTCATGGAACATTCTCCAGGACAGATCATATCTTGGGTCACAAATCAATCCTTGGTAAATTTAAGAAAATTGAAATTTTATGAAGTATCTTTTCTGACCACAATGCTATGAGACTAGATATCAATTACAGGAAAAGATCTGTAAAAAATACAAACACATGGAGGCTAAACAATACACTACTTAATAACGAAGTGATCACTGAAGAAATCAAAGAGGAAATCAAAAAATACCTAGAAACAAATGACAATGGAGACACGACGACCCAAAACCTATGGGATGCAGCAAAAGCAGTTCTAAGAGGGAAGTTTATAGCAATACAATCCTACCTTAAGAAACAGGAAACATCTCGAATAAACAACCTAACCTTGCACCAAAAGCAATTAGAGAAAGAAGAACAAAAAAACCACAAAGTTAGCAGAAGGAAACAAATCATAAAGATCAGATCAGAAACAAATGAAAAAGAAATGAAGGAAACGAGAGCAAACATCAATAAAACTAAAAGCTTATCTTTGAGAAGATAAACAAAATTGATAAACCATTAGCCAGACTAATCAAGGAAAAAAGGGAGAAGACTCAAATCAATAGAATTAGAAATGAAAACGGAGAAGTAACAACTGACACTACAGAAATAAAAAAGATCATGAGAGATTACTACAAGCAACTCTATGCCAATAAAATGGACAACCTGGAAGAAATGGACAAATTCTTAGAAATGCACAAACTGCCAAGACTGAATCAGGAAGAAATAGAAAATATGAACAGACCAACCACAAGCACTGAAATTGAAACTGTGATTAAAAATCTTCCAACAAACAAAAGCCCAGGACCAGATGGCTTCACAGGCGAATTCTATCAAACATTTAGAGAAGGGCTAACACCTATCCTTCTCAAACTCTTCCAAAATATAGCAGGGGAGGAACACTCCCAAACTCATTCTAGGAGGCCACCATCACCCTGATACCAAAACCAGACAAGGATGTCACAAAGAAAGAAAACTACAGGCCAATATCACTGATGAACATAGATGCAAAAATCCTCAACAAAATACTAGCAAACAGAATCCAACAGCACATTAAAAGGATCATACACCATGATCAAGTGGGGTTTATTCCAGGAATGCAAGGATTCTTCAATATATGCAAATCAATCAACGTGATACACCATATTAAAAAATTGAAGGAGAAAAACCATATGATCATCCCAATAGATGCAGAGAAAGCTTTTGACAAAAGTCAACACCCATTTATGATAAAAACCCTCCAGAAAGTAGGCATAGAGGGAACTTTCCTCAACATAATAAAGGCCATATATGACAAACCCACAGCCAACATCGTCCTCAATGGTGAAAAACTGAAAGCATTTCCACTAAGATCAGGAACAAGACAAGATTGCCCACTCTCACCACTCTTATTCAACATAGTTTTGGAAGTTATAGCCACAGCAATCAGAGAAGAAAAGGAAATAAAACGAATCCAAATCGGAAAAGAAGAAGTAAAGCTGTCACTCTTTGCAGATGACATGATACTATACATAGAGAATCCTAAAGATGTTACCAGAAAACAACTAGAGCTAATCAATGAATTTGGTAAAGTAGCAGGATACAAAATTAATGCACAGAAATCTCTGGCTTTCCTATACACTAAGGATGAAAAATCTGAAAGTGAAATCAAGAAAACACTCCCATTTACCATTGCAACAAAAAGAATAAAATATCTAGGAATAAATCTACCTAAGGAGACAAAAGACCTGTATGCAGAAAATTATAAGACACTGATGAAAGAAATTAAAGATGATACAAATAGATGGAGAGATATACCATGTTCTTGGAATGGAAGAAGCAACATTGTGAAAATGACTCTACTACCCAAAGCAATCTACAGATTCAATGCAATCCCTATCAAACTACCACTGGCATTTTTCACAGAACTAGAACAAAAAATTTCACAATTTGTATGGAAACACAAAAGGCCCCGAATAGCCAAAGCAATCTTGAGAACGAAAAAAGGAACTGGAGGAATCAGGCTTCCTGACTTCAGACTATACTACAAAGCTACACAAAAACAGAAAGATAGATCAATGGAACAGGATAGAAAGCCCAGAGATAAACCCAGGCGCATATGGTCACCTTATCTTTGATAAAGGAGGTAGGAATGTACAGTGGAGAAAGGACAGCCTCTTCAATAAGTGGTGCTGGGAAAACTGGACAGGTACATGTAAAAGTATGAGATTAGATCACTCCCTAACACCATACACAAAAATAAGCTCAAAATGGATTAAAGACCTAAATGTAAGGCCAGAAACTATCAAACTCTTAGAGGAAAACATAGGCAGAACACTCTATGACATAAATCACAGCAAGGTCCTATTTGACCCACCTCCTAGAGAAATGAAAATAAAAACAAAAATAAACAAATGGGACCTAATGAAACTTCAAGGTTTGCACAGCAAAGGAGACCATAAACAAGACCAAAAGACAACCCTCAGAATGGGAGAAAATATTTGCAAATGAAGCTACTGACAAAGGATTAATCTCCAAACTTTATAAGCAGCTTATGCAGCTCAATAACAAAAAAACAAACAACCCAATCCAAAAATGGGCAGAAGACCTAAATAGTCATTTCTCCAAAGAAGATGTACAGATTGCCAACAAACACATGAAAGGATGCTCAACATCACTAATCATTAGAGAAATGCAAATCAAAACTACAATGAGGGCTTCCCTGGTGGCGCAGTGGTTGAGAGTCCGCCTGCTGATGCAGGGGACATGGGTTCATGCCCCAGTCCAGGAAGATTCTACATGCCACGGAGCGGCTGGGCCCGTGAGCCATGGCCGCTGAGCCTGTGTGTCCGGAGCCTGTGTTCCACAATGGGAGAGGCCACAACAGTGAGGGGCCCGCGTACCGCAAAAACAACTACAATGAGATATCATCTCACTCCAGTCAGAATGGCCATCATCTAAAAATCTAGAAACAATAAATGCTGGAGCGGGTGTGGAGAAAAGGGAACACTCTTTCACTGCTGGTGGGAATGTGAATTGGTACAGCCACTATGGAGAACAGTATGGAGGTTCCTTAAAAAACTACAAATAGAACTACCATATGACCCAGCAATCCCACTACTGGGCATATACCCTGAGAAAACCATAATTCAAAAAGAGTCATGTACCAAAATGTTCATGCAGCTCTATTTACAATAGCCAGGAGATGGAAACAACTGAAGTGTCCATCATCGGATGAATGGATAAAGAAGATGTGGCACATATATACAATGGAATATTACTCAGCCATAAAAAGAAACGAAACTGAATTATTTGTAGTGAGGTGGATGGACCTAGAGTCTGTCATACAGAGTGAAGTAAGTCAGAAAGAGAAAGACAAATACCGTATGCTAACACATATATATGGAATCTAAGAAAAAAAAACGTTATGAAGAACCTAGGGGTAAGATGGGACAAAGACACAGACCTACTAAAGAATGGACTTGAGGATATGGGGAGGGGGAAGGGTAAGCTGTGACAAAGTGAGAGAGTGGCATAGACATATATACACTACCAAACATAAAATAGATAGCTAGTGGGAAGCAGCCACATAGCACAGGGAGATCAGCTCGGTGCTTTGTGACAACCTCGATGGGTGCGATAGGGAGGGTGGGAGGGAGGGAGACGCAAGAGGGAGGAGATATGGGAACGTATGTATATGTATAACTGATTCACTTTGTTATAAAGCAGAAACTAACACACCATTGTAAAGCAATTATATGCTAATAAAGATGTAAAAAAAACCCAAAACACCTATTTATAAGATCACAGCTGTATAGGTTGTAAGTCTGAGCACCATCTGACTGGGTTCTCTGCTCAGAGCTTACAAGGCTGAAATGAAGGTAGTGGCCAGGCTGAGCTCCTTTTAAGGCCTCCTTTCTTTGTTCTTGGCCAAATTCAGATCCTTGCAGCTACAGGACTGAGGTCTTGCTTTCCTTGCTGGTGTCAACTATGGGCCACTCTCAGCTCCTCCAAGTCACCCACCTTCCTTGCAACATAACCCCATCCATCTCCAAAGCAGCAATGGAGAATCTCCCTCATGGTAATTCTTTCTCTAGCTCTGAATCTTTCTCCCCAGGAAGAGCCCAGTTCCTTTTAAGGGCTCGCCTGATTAGGTGATTAGGTCAGGCTCACTCAGGTTAATGTCTCTCTTTTTAAAGTTGACTGATTAGGGTCCTTAATTAGACCTGCAAAATCCCTTCACAGCAGCACCTAGATTAATGTTTGCATAACTGGAGAGGGTGGAGATTTTGGGGACCATCTCAGAATTCCACCTACCACATATGATGAGATTGTTTATAAGCATATATTTTAGCCTCCTAGGGCTTCCATAGCAACATACCATAGACTGAATCCCTGAAAAAACAGAAATTTATTTTCTCACAGTTCTGGAGGCTGGAAATCCCAGATCAAGGTGTCAGAAGGTCTGTTTTCTCCTGAGGCCCTTCTCCTTGGCTTAAAGATGGCCACTTTCTCACTGTGTCCTCAAATGGCCTTTTTCTCTGTGCACAGGTATCCCTGGTGTTTCTCTCTTCTTATAAGGACACCAGTTACATGGATTAGGGTTCCAGCATATGAATTTTGGGGGAGGGGCAGACACAATTTGGTCCATATTTGTCTAATAACAAAACTAAGAGCTAATATTTGAGCTACTAAGCAGGTATTATGCTAAACATTTTTGATAGGCTATCTCACTTAACATAAATCATTAGATTAATTATATATCAGTATATAAGAGCTAATATTTGAGCTACTAAGCAGGTATTATGCTAAACATTTTTGACAGGCTATCTCACTTAACATAAATCATTAGATTAATTATATATCAGTATAACCATTATATAAAATTCCAGCTTTGGGCTTCCCTGGTGGCGCAGTGGTTAAGAATCCACCTGCCAATGAAGGGGACATGGGTTCAAGCCCTGGTCTGGGAAGATCCCACATGCAGCGGAGCAACTAAGCCCATGCACCACAACTACTGAGCCTGTGCTCTAGGTCACGGGAGCCACAACTACTGAGCTCACGTGCCACAACTACTGAAGCCCACATGCCTAGAGCCCGTGCTCCGCAACAAGAGAAGCCACCGCAGTGAGAAGCCCATGCACGCAACAAAGGGTAGTCCCGGCTCATCGCAACTAGAGAAAAGTCCGCATGCAGCAACGAAGACCCAACGCAGCCAAAAATAAAATAAATAAATTTATTTAAAAAATTCCAGCTTTATCAAAATATTTCCTATGTTCTTGATTAGAAATTCTACACAATTTTTATTGATCTGATTCTTAGAGTACTCTGTCTCTACTATGCTCCATTCTGAGGGTGGTTTTTCATTCACTGATCAAATTTTATTGATCATCTATGAGCTTGGTACAGAGGCACAAAGGTTAGTAATCAAAATCCCTGCTCTCAGAGTATAGGCTAGAAGGGAAGATGTATTTTATGTGTGCGTCTCCACGTACATTTTGAAATATCTTACATAAAAGGTATCAATTATATTTATAGAACCATTCCGCACATGTAAGTTCTTATGAAAGCTGAGGCACTAAAAATTAAAATAATTTCAAAAAAGGGGGAAATCCTCTGATTATTTGGTTTTACATTACCTTCTTCAGCTGCATCAACCCTAACTGCAGCAACACATTCTTTTATATGTGGTTTTAGACTGAATTTAGACTGGAAAAAAGCCAGCTGGGATTTGAAAGTGAGAAGTAATTATGACATAAAAGTGCAACACCTGACTGGGTAAAGCGCTTCAAATTCCACTCGCTCTGCTCAAGAAAAGAAAAAAATTATCTTTAAAAAATTTATTTTCTCACTGTCCAACTCGTTCACCTTTCATGCTACGAATACCGATACCTTTTCTCCTTTTCTCCTGAGGAGGCAAAGGCAGCACTCGCAGGTGGAAGGAGATCTCCAGATTTGCAGGCCGAGTTGCTTCTCAGCTGTGGGCGGGTGTGGTGACAGCACCCCAGTGAGGAGAGTCTTCCCCTCCCAGCCCCAGCTCTTCTTCCCTTGCTCGCGACCCGTGGGCCCCTTGCTGAGCTCCGCACCCAGCTCCCTGGCTCAGCATCTATTCCCTCGCGCCGGCTACAGGAGCGTGGACTGCGCAGGCCCGGCACAAAGGCCCCCGCCCAGCCCCTGGTCCCCGGATCTCCGCCCCCAGCCCGGGCCACGCCTCGCCACGTGCGGCCGCGGGCTGATAAACGGCTTCCGCGCCCCGCGCGCCTCGTCGCAGTTAGCGGCAGCTCGATTCGCCCTGGCTCTTCCCTTCGATTCCCAAACCCCTCCAGTGAGCCCTCCGTCCATGGAGGGGGAAGAAACGTTCCTGGAGCTCTTCCTGGCCCAGTGCGCCACCCAGGTGAGCCTGGAAGCCGCCACCACGGTCCCAGAGTCAGGGTCCGCATCCCGCCCCATTGCTGGGCGCTGGGTGCTGCGCACTAAGGATTCTGCCTTTATTTTATCTCTCGTAAAACTCCTAGCGACCCTAGGAGGTGGGCTTGATTATCCCCGTCTTTCAGCTGAAAAACATAGAAGGTTCGAGAGTTGAAATAACTTACCCAAGGTTGCCAACAGAGCTCGAACCTGGTGTAGTACGAATACAAATTGGAGGCACTTGTGGCTTCTTTCAGTTTGTGATTCTTACGTTTTTTGGGTTTTGTTTTTTAATTTAAGAACTGTAGAAACGAGAGGAAGGAGTCTTCAAAAAGAAAAGCGAGGGAAAAACTTTCGGCTGGCGGGTGGTGTCGGATTCTTTTTTTTTTTTTTTTTTTTTGCGGTACGCGGGCCTCTCACTGTTGTGGCCTCTCCCGTTGCGGAGCACAGGCTCCGGACGCGCAGGCTCAGCGGCCATAGCTCACGGGCCTAGCAGCTCTGAGGCATGTGGGATCTTCCCAGACCGGGGCACGAACCCGTGTCCCCTGCATCGGCAGGCGGACTCTCAACCACTGCGCCACCAGGGAAGCCCCGGATTCTTTTTTTTTTTTTTTTTAATTTTATTTATTTTTGGCTGCATTGGGTCTTCGTTGCCGTGCGCAGGCTTTCTCTAGTTGCAGTGAGCGGGGGCTGCGCTTCGTTGTGGTGCACGGGCTTCTCATTGTGGTTGATTCTTTTGTTGCGGAGCACTGGCTCTAGGTGCGGGCCTCAGTAGTTGCAGCACGTGGGCTCAGTAGTTGCGGCACACGGGCTTAGTTGCTATGCGACATGTGGGGTCTTCCTGGACCAGGGCTCAAACCCGTGTCCCCTGCATTGGCAGGTGGATTCTTAACCACTGTGCCACCAGGGAAGTCCCCGGATTTTTAAATAGACAATGATTAGCAATGAGGTAGAAATAGTGAAGTCCCACAGCGTTTAACATTGCAAAAGGAGAGCCCACGCTGGAAAGGTTCTGAGAAAGATGAGTTAATGACTCTGCAAAGACAGTTTAACAAAAAGTTTCTTCAGGTATAAGGTCAAGGATGCAGGGAATACTCTGTAAGCATATTCTCTCGAAAGGAGGCTGTCAGGGTTCCACTGCCATAAAACATCCCCCTTTGATATCTTGTTGCCATTGCCTTAAATTCCTTGTTGAAGTTTAGTTCTTTGGGTGGAGGCTTTGTACCCTGCTAAAATGCCATAATGGGAGAAAGGAGGGGAGACACTGATAGTTGCAGGTATTAGTGCTTTAGTGTAAATTGGCTGATGGAATCTTTTCTGGCTAGAACAGAAGAGGCCAAAAAAACAATGGAGAGGAATCTGGGCCATTGTCCCCACCTCAGTGTCCCTCAGGGCCCATCTGTGGGATGGGGGTGGAGGGAGTTAGAGACTAATAACATAATTCAAAATGAAATAAGGTCAAATCTTATTTCCAGAGAATAAATGCATTCTTCTTAAGTGTTTTCTTCTAACATTTAGTCACCCCTGCCATCTGCTGGACTTGTGGTAACAGCACAATTCAACAGGATCTAGCCAGACACTAGCTAAATAGCTCTGAGATGGAAAAGATGCAGCACAAGGCACTGGTGACTGTTCAATTGTCAGAAGTATGATCTTCTAAGGGATGAGGTTATCCTGCCAGCAGTGGTCAAAATCTAGAATCCAGGCCTGCAGCTTGGGTGAAGTGGATGGTAATATATGTACCAAGGATTTTTTTCCATAACAAAGGCCATGAATTTTACATTAGCTGCTTCCCTCAGTTGCACGCCTCTTTCCCCTCGGTTGATGATAATGGAAGTTGAGCAGCCTTCCCCGGACTGGAAGTATAATACATTGATTTAAACTAGTCTTGCCATTTAAATTTCAATAACTTTTTCCCTATTGCACATTCACGTAAATGGAATGATTTCTTTTCCTTCCTTTGACTAGAAGAAATAAAGATGGCTCCTTGTGGAGGCTTGATTAGCACTCAAAGCTATCTCCTCAGCTTCCTTCACTTACTGCTCTTCTCTTTAAAATACGAATTTAAAACTCCAAAAAAATCTTTAAATCAACTTAAGGAGTACAGAAAATCTGTACTCTTCAAAGTACACACAGTTTAGAGCATGGTTGCCAAATTGCCTCAGTTACAAAATTGGATTTAGAGTGGCAACTTACTACAGGTCTAACCAAAGTAGGGAAAACATTTTATGAAAAATGCTTTTTCTGCATTTTAAGATATACTTTCCTGTTTTTGTTAAGTGTTGTAACCCTACAGTAGAATTTTAATGATATTTTGTGGAAAGAGCAGGGCATGAATATAAGCTACCTGAACTGCCTCATCGTGAACACACTGCCTGCCAGCCAAGGTGGCATCCCTTTGGTGTGACATGATGTTCTGTTTGTTGTGTTTTGTTTATCTGTTTTGGGAATGGCCTAGGATGACCTTGCTCCACCCAGATCACCCCTGCTCAGCCCAATTGTGCCTTATGATGTGTACATACCTAATTCATCCAATCCAGAGACTATGTTTAATTCACAGCTTGAAGAAGTCACAGAAACATCTGGCAATTTCTCATCTGTGGATCTTAGCTTCCTACCAGATGAGCTTACCCAAGAGAATAAAGAACAGACTGTCATTAGAAGCAAGCATGAAACTGAAGAAAATTGTAAAACTAAAAGTTGGCAAAGTAGGTTGCCATTACCCAGCCAACAGGACGTTGACCTGGCCTTAAACAGCAGCAGTGGGTCAAATTCCCATTCACATCTCCACCCTGGTGATGCTGGTGATGCTGACTCAGCCCAGCCCTCTCCTGAGAAACCACACTCCTTGCCTCTGGCATCCATAACTCCCATGACGCCAGTGACCCCTGTTTCAGGATGTTCTGGAATTGTGCCTCAACTACAGTAAGTTGTTGTTGTTGTTTTAAATGGGTGATGCTTCTGAGTACACATTTCATCAATATATTCCTGAATGGGATGATAATAGTGTAGGGAAGAGAATTTCAGATGTCATTTTCCTTGATTTTGTTAGTTCATAATGGACTTTAGACAGTTTGGTTATCTGTAAAATGAAGCAGTAACTCTTGATCTCCTAAGAGGGAGTTAAAGGTGAGTATACACATTCTTGAAGGATTGTATTGTTTATAGTAAAGCATTGTAGTTGAACCTTGTGGCTGGAGTTGGAATAACACAAAGGATATAAAGATGTAAAATTGAATTTGATTTGCAAGTTGATTTGATATTGTGATTTCTATTTTGAGACATTTTGAAAAAGGTCTAAAGCTTAATTTTAGTCAGCTAGTCAGGAAATTTTAGAAAAAGCTATTTTTTTTTGTTTGTTTGGCCTTGTGGCATGTGGGATCATAGTTCCCCGACCAGGGATCAAACCCGCACCCCTGCAGTGGAAGCGAGGAGTCTTAACCACTAAATGTGTTATTATACATTTCACATTTAGAATAATTCTCCCCCAGGAAGTCACCCAAACCTATGAAATGAGGAAGTTAATACGTTTTAATTATTTTTTACTTTTCATATCTGGTATAACTTAGGTTGACTTATTTCTTTTTTTAATTATTATTTTTATTTTTTTATACAGCAGGGTCTTATTAGTTATCTATTTTATACATATTAGTGTATATATGTCAATCCCAATCTCCCAATTCATCACATAGGTTGACTTTTTTCTTTAGGAATATAGTTTCCACTGTAAACCTGGCCTGTAAATTGGATCTGAAGAAAATAGCTTTGCATGCAAAAAATGCAGAATATAACCCAAAGGTAAGATTTCCCAGTAATTTTTTCCACAGTTAGGTTCTATTTAGATTTTCTTTCCTTCATATGATCATGATATTGACTCATTCCTTTGTTTTTATTTTTTAAAAAGAAAAAATTTGTTAGTGAAAAGCTTTTGGCAACACAAGTTTAATCGGCTCATTCTCTGTTTTGAACTTATAAAAAAAATCTCATTTTCTGTGCTGAATACAGTAATTATTGAGCAGTTCCTAAAAGTTCTTTCCCTTGTCATTCAGAAAAACCTTTCAGTATGACTATTTTCAACCTGACTATGGAAATGCTAACTTTCTTACAATGTCATCATATTCTTGGAAATAATTTTTTCTAATTTTTGTCCTATCTCCTGACACCTGTGTATTTTTCCATTTACAGTTTCTCTTACCTGAGAAAGCTCAATTGTTTAAAGTGTAAAGTTCAAGTGTAAGATTCAGGGATTTTTTGTTTTCCGTCAAAGTTTAATAAAATCTATTCTTTTTTTGTGTCCTCCCAAGACCAGGCATCCCATTTTCAATGGTCTATTTACCTAGGAAGTGGATTTGTTAATTCAATCAACATTTAACAATTTGGTGGGCTCTGTACTTAGTACAAAGATGAGTGAGGCCTGGTCCCTGCTGGGAAAAAGTTCACTGTCTTGGGTGGGGGAGGATTTATGGAGTTAGATGAAAAAGGCCATATTAGTCGGAACCCAGAGGACCTTGCCAACATCAACTATTTATGGATTAAGTATTTGTTTTTCCTGTTGTGTAGTGTTGTTGCTGACCTCTGAAGTGTTACCTGAATGTTACCGAATGCAGCTAAGCTTTCCTATTTATATTTCATGTAGCCGGCTATGATGAGGACAGAAAGGCAATGATGAGCTAGGATTTTTATGGCTGTAGCTATGATGGACCACACTATTGAGCAATCAACATTTTAAGCATATTTTATTCTCTACCATCCTCTGCTCTCCTCTCAGTTTGGTATACACAATCTGTCCAAACTTGGACTTGACAGCCAGAAAAATTCTGACTTGGCACTTAAGCTGCCTTAAGAATTTAACAAAATGAATGCCAGGTGAGAGCACTACCTTTTTAGTGAACACCTAGAAAACATTAATAGTCCTTGCTCTGCTCTGTGTAGTGCTGACTCAGGGTTCTTTTACTGTTAACACTTCATATCTGAAATTGCCAGTCTGGCCTTGGAGTGATCTGTTGTCCTGTGGAGTGGCTCTAACCCATGGAACTTTGGTCTTGCATGGTACCCACCCCAGTTTCCTTCCCAGCTTAATGGGGGAAGTCGATGTGGCAGGCCGGTGGTTCTCAGCCCTCCCCTGCGTCAGCAACACTTGGAGGACTGACCAGTGCTGCCGGCCTGGGGACCACATTGAGGACTATGGCGGGCAAGAGCTTGACAAATCAACTTTTTGTCATTCATCTTCAGAAGGCCTATCAATATATGGATTCTGTTCTATATTTTGGCTGCTTTTTAGTACATTCTAGAGTCTTGGCAAGGCTGTAACATGCTCCATACTTTTTTTTTTCTCAAAGAGTCTTTGAAAGAAAAGTATATCAAAGCAAAAAGCATGGAGTCTGATAGTCGTGGTTTTAAATCTCAACTTAACTGTTTCCTGTTTAATGTTGGAAGTTAAATAACCACTTCGTTTCCCTGTGCACTAAATGGGAATTATAATGGATTCAGCTCAGTCCTGTCATGAGGTTAAATGCGATAAAACCTATAAAGCTCTTAGCATAGGGTCTGAAACATAACAGGTACTTAAATTTTAGCTTTACTATTATTATTCTTACCTGTTTTTTCTAAGTATGTACATTTTAGAATCATGATCGTTTTGTTAACCTTAACGTGAGAGAATAGACCCAGACAGGTTTTAGTTTTCCCATTAAATTTCAATTTATTCAACACTTTTCATGTCCAGCCCAGCTGGTCAGCTGGAATAGTGTTAACCCCTAGCAGAGGCTAATTGTCCTTTTGGCTTCTGTGTGTAGAGGTTTGCCGCCGTCATAATGAGGATCCGAGAGCCCAGGACTACAGCCCTGATATTTAGCTCTGGGAAAATGGTCTGCACAGGAGCCAGAAGGTAAGAGAAGCCGTCCTCCCGCACTACCAGACAAATAATTCACTATGTAAAACAAGGAAGGGTGGCATTAAGGTTCTAAAACACATCGTAGAAGCAAAATACTTTGCTAAGGAGTTAAATTCATGAAATGCCAAATTTGGGGTTAAAAACATTCAGCCTCATAATACGGACTTATATCCCACTTTACAGTCCCCCATAGTGAAGGGGGCTTTACTAGGCTATTACAACTTGTTTCTAAGGTATATTTTAAAAGAAAAAAAAAAGGCTGTAGTAGTGGTAAAGCCTGTTATAAACCTGGGAAAGAAGTTCTTGTGTATTTTCCTCATTGCAGGCAGAAGAATGGATAGAACTTTTTACAGGAGGGAAATTAGACATTTCTTGACCACTAGCTTGAGCATTCACTCAGGAGGCAATCTCTTACAGGTTCATCTTTCCTGGATCTCATGCAGAGGTAGCCATGTGCTGATGTAGATCCTTTCACCATAGAACTAGTGGGAGAGCTGCTCTTCCCTCTAAGTGTTGGAGGATAAGTAGGAAGTTATCCTCCTGAAAGATAGTACCAATTTCTCCTCGCTCGAGAGATGCACCTAGTGTTCATTTTCTCTGGTAAACAGTGGGTGTTAATATTGTATTTTATATTTGCTAAATTGATTGGCAAAAAGTTGTTTTAAACACATTTCTTTTGATTTAGTAGTGAGACTAACTTTTCATAAGCATATAAACTACCTACTGTATCTTTTGCCCAATATTCTATGGAGATATTTGTCTTTTGGTATTTAAGTATTTTCACCATTTTATACCACAAATATTTTCCCCATATTAATGTTAGTGGTATTTTATGGGGTTTTTTAATGCAATTTAATTTTGTGTGTGTACGGTTAGTCTATCCAGCTTTTTTCTTTATGGTTTCAGTGTTTGGCTTCATGCTTAGGAAGGCGTTCTCCACACACAACATGACATAAGTATTGACCTCCATATATTTTTCTGGTTTTTTTCAGGTCCTGCTTTGTATTGAAGAAAGGAGGTTAATGTTTTGACTCATCTAGAACTTTCTCTGGATGATGGAAATGTTCTGTATCTGTGCTGTCCAATGTGGTAGCCTTTAGTCATATGTGACTTTTGAGCACTTGAAATAAGCTAATACCCCAGAGGAACTGAACTTTTTATTTAATTTTAATTGATTTTAATTTAAATAGCCACATGTAGCTAGTGGCCACCATATTGGGCAGAGCAGGTCTAGAATTTTACTTCAATATAAGATCATTTTTTTTCAAATGCCCAGTCAGTGTCCCAGTACATTTATAGAAGAATCTATTTTGCTGTATTTCTCCTCCACCCGTTTTTACATGTTAAGTTCTTTACCTGTGTCTGAGTAAGTTTGTGGCCTTACTCTTCTGTTGATCTGTGTATCCTTTGACCTAGAAATCTCCATTTTTAAGTCATTTTTGGACAACTCTGCAAGATAACTACAAGGATGTTCATTTCAGCAGTGTTTAAAACAGGGGCAGAGGGAACAAATTTCTAGCAATACAGTTTTGAATAAATCATAAAATAAAATTATTTAGCCATGTATAGTATATTGAGTTGGAAGGATAAGTTGTGGGAGGGGAGAACACACAGATTCATGAGTGTTTTTTTCCTAATTCATGAGTTTTTGTTTCCTATCTGAATTTATTTGGTTCCCAAAATCTGATAGTGAAAGCTTAGATGGTGAGTTCAGATTATAAGAGAGATTTGTTATCCAAATCTATCTGGTTGTTGAATTTTGGATAGAGAGTTGTCAAAGTTTGGTTAGTATAAGAGATATCAGAATTATCTCCAAAAGTTAACCAAACGTATTCTCTTTAGTTGCAATAATCAGAGTTTGCATAGTGCAGGATACCTGCCTTTGCACAGAAAAGTGCAGAGGAGCCAAATTTATCAGTGGTAATTACCACTGGTGGTGAAATTTCAAGGTTCTTAACCTCTTTTCTAATATTTGTACGAGACAATGTATGTAGATTTTAACTGTTAGTTGTTTGAATGGGAATTTCTGTGTGATACAAGAAACTATAAGCCTATGCAAATTCTTGAAATTTGACCTTATAAATACTAGCACTATGGGAGATGTAATGGGTCATTTAGGCAAAATGTGGTTTTTCAAAATGGAAACCACTTATTTCACTGCTGTCTTGGGGACACAGCCTTGCTAGGGACTTTTCAGGAGTTGGTAATGGATGAGGAGAATCAACATGAAATGAGGTGATGTGAAAATGGCACAGTGTTGTGACACATCTAGATTGGAAGGAGACTCTACCGCTCGCTCCCTTTTGTCCAGGCAAATAAGTTCAATCTGGCTTTTCTTTAACGTACTTCTGATTTTCAACTTAAAGGTGGGGATAACCCATAAGAGAGGGTGGAATTCATAGGATTCACCCACCAGGTGTTGCCCCTGTTAGGCAACCCCTGCTACTCACTGTTTTTATTTTGGGAGGGACCATTGAAAAGTATCTGATGAAAAAGCCCCAGATCTCAGGATTTCACATTCTCTGCCATGGATTTAAGGGTGGAGTAGGACAAACATTTAGAAGAACATAGCCACACAGTTGGATGAATCTATTTCTTTCTCATATTGAGTATGAGTTGAATGACAATTGTGTGAGAAAACCTGAGCAACATTGGGCAGATTTTGAGGTATTTTCATGTTTTTTAAAGTATATAATTTGCCCCATAAAGTTCCAAGTCCCGGCATCCTATCTATGCCACTCAGCTGGCACATAACTTACTTCCTCGTGTTGATTTTTTTGTATGTATGTATGGGTCCTTATTTTTGTTACTGCTGTTCCCATCTAAATGGTACACACCTTTAGACCAGAAGCATGATTCTAAAACCTTAGTGAGCATCACAGTCACTGGTGGGCTTGTGAAGACATAGATTGCTGGGCCCCAACCCCAGAATGTCTGCATGTCTGATGTGGGACCTGGGACTTTGCATTTCTAGCAAGTTCTCAGGTGGTAATACTGCTGCTGGCCTGAGGACACTTTCTGAGAACCAGCGGAATAGTTAATTTCATCTAATAACACTTTAAAACAAGTAAAAGAAAAAACTACCTTATATGTGAAAGATGGCAAATGAAGACAAAAATCTGTTTATGATTCAGTTCAACAACTGTACATTGTACCATACCCTTTTCTAGGTGCTAGGGACAAAAGTAGGGGAGGTAGGTCCTTCTCCTCAAAGTCTATAGCTTCCTAGTATACACTGAAAGATAAGCATGGTACATATGCTAAAAATACAATCAGGGAAGTGTGTGAATAAAGCCCAGCTAGTTAGCAGTCATAGTGATTAAGACATCTTTAATTACATTTGCCGTTCCCCAGCGAAGAGCAGTCTCGACTTGCAGCAAGAAAGTATGCTCGTGTGGTGCAGAAGCTGGGCTTTCCTGCCAGATTCCTCGATTTTAAAATTCAGAACATGGTTGGAAGCTGTGATGTGAGATTTCCTATTAGGCTGGAAGGTTTGGTGCTATCCCATCAGCAGTTCAGTAGGTATGATTGTTGCATAACTTAACTTTGAGTTTCCCAAGTTATTAAAGTTCTATTATGGGCTGCTTATATAATGTATTTTTCAGAGAAATATAATTTTTTAAAAAACTACAATAAGTGAAAAGGTTAAGATGCTATACCTAAGTCCTCACTGGTTACCATGCGTGTCCAGTCTTCTGCAATAGTGGTTCTCAAAACTAAATTGCATAGTAATCACCTGGACAGCTTATCAACACACATTCCTGCCTGGGCTGTGGTATGCAGAGATTCTGCTTGAATTTGCAGTTCTAACAAGCTCACAGGTGATGCCAGCGCTGCTGTCCAGAGGCCCACATCTTGAGACCCCCTGATGTGTAGATTTCTAAACAAATCTGGCTGGGGCGTGGTGGCAGTGGCCAGAAGAGCAAGGGGTATGACATGGATGAGGTAAGTAGGAAGGGCTGACAGCTGGTGAGGGGAGAAAGGGCTGGAGAGAAGATGAAAAAAAGAATGGCCGTAGCACGTTCTCGGAAGACAATCTTGTCTAGTTTTTGTCCTGTTGAGTTTGTTCAAGGGTTTTCTTTTTCTGTGTGTAGCTGTAGCCCCCACTATTGTTTTTTCTTTCACGGATTCATATTCCTTTGGGAGTATCTCTAGGCTGCCTGGCTTCTTCACACGTAACGTCTCCATCTCAACAGCAAATGTGCCTCCTCCTCCCTCAGCTGCTTCGGTGCTTCTCCCAGCCTGCTCAGGCCTTCAGAGAGCCGTGATGGAGGGTGACTGACAAACACCAAATGCCGCCACCCCTTGGGATATACACTTGGGCCAGGGCACTTGAACTGCCTTCGAGTCACAGATGCTCTTAAATTTTCATGATCTAGCTTGAACTGAAGTCCTTTCATTCTACTTTTCCGTCCCTTTGCCTTTGAGCAATCATTCTGTTTAATAGAGTAGAGAGGGATCACACAGCTCTGCTTTCTCTAGCATTTGTGAGCTGACATTTGTTAGCTCTCCTTTGAGACATGACCTAGACAGAAGTTAAAAATTGCCTTTTTCTTCCCCTGACTTTCCAAAAAAATTTGTTCATTCTGAGATTTAGCTTTTATGATACTTTTCAGGCAATATTTATTTTCCCCTTGATTATATTTTCTTTTTTCCTCTGCCTCAATTTTCTTCAGCATAGGCTTATTAAGTGCCTAGGAGGTACCCACTGAGTTCATCGGGAAGTCCCCCACGCAAGACATATTGCCTCTTTATGTGTCCTTTTCTTTCTTCAATGTTGGAATAACTCATAGATTCATAGTAAAACCTTCATTTTTAAGAGTCTCTCAACTCATGCTTCATCTTGTCTTCCAGATCCTCAGCCTTGCACCTCCTGTCTATCTTTCTTGGAACCAACTTTTTCTGAACATGGGAAAGATGTTACCAGGGTCTTTTTCCTTTCGTAATGTTCACATTTCTAGTTGTGGCCTTTTCTTTTTCACTTAAAGCAGTTCCTTTAACATTTCTTGTAAAGCTGGGTTGGTGGTACTGATCTCTTAGCTTTTGCTTGTCTGTAAAACTTTTGCTCTCTCCATCAAATCTGAATGACAGCCTTGCTGGGTAGGGTATTCTTGGTTGTAGCTTTTTCCCTTTAATCAGTTAAAATACATTGTGCAACTCCCTTCTGGCCTGCAGAGTTTCTGCTGAAAAGTCAGCTGTGATAGCCTTATTGGAGTTCCCTTGTATGTAACTTGTTGCTTTTCCCTTGCTGCTTTTAATAGTCTCTCTTTATCTTTAATTTTTGCCAGTTTAAAAAATATTTTATTTATTCATTTGGCTGCATCAGGTCTTAGTTGCATCACACAGGATCTTCGTTGCAGCATGCGGGATCTTTTGTTATGGTGCATGGGCTTCTCTCTGGTTCTGGCATGCGGGCTCCAGAGTGCATGGGCTCAGTAGTTGCAGCACATGGGCACAGTAGTTGCGGCACAAGGGCTCTGTAGTTGCAGTGCGTGGGCTTAGTTGCCCCACGGCATGTGGAATCTTAGTTCCCTGGCCAGGGATTAAACCCACATCCCCTGCACTGGAAGGCAGATTCTTAACCACTGGACCACCAGGGAAGTCCCAATTCTTGCCATTTTAATTACAGTGTGTCTTGGTTTGGTCCTCTTTGGGTTGATCCTGTTTGGAAGTCTCTGTGCTTCTTGGACCTAGACGTCTGTTTCCTTTCCCAGTCTAGGGAAGTTTACAGGTATTTACATACCAAAGACTTTTATTTTCTCTTTTCCCTTTTAGTGTCATAAGATTTGGCTGGAAGATTAGATGGAAACATTTCTTCTGTGCCCCAGACTTCACTTTCTTGGCTCGAACCTTGTAGTTCCCATAGAAGTTTCCCAGGGCTCCAGCTACTATCATTGCGTCCCCAGTGTCCAGAAGTGGTTTGTGGGTAGAAGTCCTGACAGGCTTTCTGCAATAAGATAGAGTGATGTCCCAGGAAGACATGTCCACCCGTAATGACCTCCACATACTTCCGATAGGTAGCCTCACCACTGTGATACATCTTGCTGGTGCCAATAAGAAGTTTCACATCTGCTGTGGTATGGGTCTTATTCATTGCAGAATGGAATGGAGTTTTTCTTTGTGACCTGGACTCACCCTTTAAGTGCAAAAATTCACGTGTATTATATATAGTGCTCCATTTCTCAGATTTCTTCATTTTCTTATATCTCCATTAGCCATTGTTTTGAGAATAGTTTTATTTCATCAACTTCTTCTTAACTACTGACTTCTTTTTTAAGCTTCTCAGGCCTTTCTAGGAATCTCTCCTCTTCTCTCTGGTGGAGTGTGGGGAAGCAGTTCTTAGCCCAATCATCCTTTGTTCCTCAGAGAAACCAGCTTACATTTAATAGTAAATATGAGTGAGTTACTATGTATAGGAACAAATCCTGAATATTTAAAACTTGGGATGGTTTAGTTTTCTTTCTTTATACGGCATCTGTCCAAAGACAAATTACAGTGGTCTAGAAATTTTTTTAGGTCCTATCCACTAAAAATGTTAACTTTAGGAGTTTATAAATACATACAAAATGTGCTCATTATTGTAGAACTTGGAAAATTTGGAAAATGTGTTATGTATTTTTATTGATAGACTTTTTTTGACAGATGGAGAATATTTAACTAACAAGATCTTAAAACATGAGATCTGATGTCCTAAATTATGTTGATCTATAGCTTAATTTCTAATTTTAATTTCATTTCCAAGTGAAATGATTTTCACTTGGAAAAATATTATGACCAAAAATGAATTCTATTCTTGACGGCCACAGAAATTACCTAGGACACTCAAGACTGCTTTTATCAAGATGGTCAAAAGGTTTTTGGTAAAAAAGTTTTTGAAAACTGCTTTTCAGTACACACTGGGTCTCAAATATTATGAGAAAGTAGTTGAATAGTGCTATTTTTAACCTTTTTCTTTTGTATCTTAACAGTTATGAACCTGAACTGTTTCCTGGCCTTATTTACAGAATGGTAAAACCACGAATTGTGTTGCTTATCTTTGTATCTGGAAAAGTTGTGTTGACAGGTAAGTTCTAAGATTCTGACTTTCATAATATTCAATAGCTATGTGTGTGCTTTGCTTTACATTTTAAATAGCTTTATGCACTATTATAAAGCAATTCTTGGTATTTTAGAATACCTGGAAAAAAAATGAAAAGTAGAAAGAAAGATAGCATCACCCATTGGCCCCAATAGTCAAACAATATAACTTTTTTCCATGTTTTTATGTCTCTTTGATATGTATATACATCTTTACATCCTGCCTTTTAACATTATAACATATGTAGCTTAACTCATTGTTACAAACTCTTGATGAAGGCTTTTGACGGCTGAATAGTGTTCCAACAGAAGGGTCAACAAATCTTTTTCTGCAAAGGGCTAAATACTAAATGTTTTAGGTTTTATGGGCAGTAGAGTCTCTGTCACAACAACTGAACCCTGTCATTTTATTGTGAAAGTAGCCGTAGACATCACATAAAGGAAAAGGCTCTGAGGTGTGATTTTAATGTAATTCGTTTAATTTACATATATCAAGTAATTTTCTTCCTCTTCTTCTTTTTCTGTTTTTTCCCAACCATTTAAAATATAAAAATCAGTCTTAGCTCACAGGCTATACAAAAATCAGGCAGCAGACTAGGTTTGGCCAGCAGATCCAAGTTTCCCGACCTCCATTCTAACATGTTATTCCATCAAACTTACTCTCCCATTGTCAGGTGTTTATATGTTCTTTCTTTGCTGCTTATAAATGACACAAAACTTCGGCTGTTTTTATGTGTGGGATCATTTTATTAGTGTAAATGCTCAGAAATTGAACTTTTGTTTAAGGATTGGACCATGTTTAAGGTTCTTAGTACAAATTACTAAATTGTTTTAAAAAGGATTATATATATATACATAGAACTGTATATATATACAGTTCTCCTATATCATATTTACATTCCTACCAGCAATGTTTCTTAAGGGTCTTTTACGAACCTCATCAGCATTCAAAACAAAAATGTACAAAAGAAAACTTTAACTACATAAGTGAAAGTGATCTCACTGCTTTAACCTCACTGGTACTCAGAACTAGACATTGATCACTTTTCAACATATCCTGTAAATAGCATTTTATCTTTTGTAAATAGTATGTACATAACTTACTCCTTTCTTGTCTACTTAGTTTTTTAAAATTTTCTTTATTTTAATTTTTAAATTTTAAAAAATTTTATTGGAGTATAGTTGATTTACAATGTTGTGTTAGTTTCAGGTGTACAGCAAAGTGATTCAGTTATACATATACATATATTCATTCTTTTTCAGATTCTTTTCTCATATAGGATATCACAGAATATTGAGTAGAGTTCCTTGTGCTATACCGTAGGTCCTTGTTGGTTATCTATCTTATGTATAGTAATGTACATATGTTCATCCCAAGCTCCTGATTTATCTCTACCACCCACGTTTCCCCTTTGGTAACCATAAGTTTGTTTTTGATATCTGTAAGTCTGTTTCTGTTTTGTAAATAAGTTCATTTGTATCATTTTTGTAAAATTAGATTCTACATATGAGTGTTATCATATGATATTTGTCCTTTTCTGTCTGACTTACTTCACTTAGTATGATAATCTCTGGGTCCATCCATGTTGCTTCAAATGGCATTATTTCATTCTTTTTTATGGCTGAGTAATATTCCATTGTATTTATGTACTACATCATCTTTATCTATTTCTCTGTCGATGGACATTTAGGTTGCGGCTATTGTAAATAGTGCTGTAGTGAACACTGGCGGGGGGGTACATTATCTTTTTAAATTCTGGTTTTCTCTGGATATATGCCCAGGAGTGGGATTGCTGGGTCATATGGTAGTTCTATTTTTAGTTTAAGGAACCTCCATACTGTTCTCCATAGTGGTTGTACCAATTTACATTCCCACCAACAGTGTATGAGGGCTCCCTTGTCTCCACACCCTCTCCAGCATTTATTGTTTGTAGACTTTGATAATGGCCATTCTGACTAGTGTGAGGTGATACTTCATTGTAGTTTTGATTCGCATTTCTCTGATAATTAGTGATGTTGAGCAGCTTTTTATGTGCTTTTGGCCATCTGTATGTCTCCTTTGGAGAAATGTCTGTTTAGATCTTCTGCCCATTTTTTGATTGGGTTGTTTGTTTTTTTTGACATAGAGCTGCATGAGCTGCTTGTATATTTTGGAGATTAATCCCTTGTCGGTTGCTTTGTTTGCAATATTTTCTCCCATTCTGTGGGTTGTCTTTTCGTTTTGTTTATGGTTTCCTTTGATGTGCAGAAGCTTTTAAGTTTAATTAGGTCCCATTTGTTTATTTTTGTTTTTATTTTCACTAAGGATTTGTATGAGTTCACCATAATATCGAAAGTAACTACTTTATTTGTGACTTTTTCCAGGTGACTTATTTTTACATAAAGAAGGTTTTTAAAATTCTTGAAGTAAATGGTTGAGACTCTTTTCCTTATTCTTCTCTGCAGTAGTTATTTCCACTATTTTATCTTCCAGGTCACTTATCCGTTCTTCTGCCTCAGTTATTCTGCTATTGATACCTTCTAGAGTATTTTTAATTTCATTTATTGTGTTGTTCATCATTGCTTGTTTCCTCTTTAGTTTTTCTAAGTCCTTGTTAAATGTTTCTTGCATTTTCTCTATTTCCAAGATTTTGGATCATCTTTACTATCATTATTCTGAATTCTTTTTCAGGTAGACTGCCTATTTCTTCTTCATTTGTTAGGTCTGGTGGGTTTTTACCTTGCTCCTTCATCTGCTGTGTGTTTCTCTGTCTTCTCATTTTGCTTATCTTACTGTGTTTGGGGTCTTCTTTTCGCAGGCTGCAGGTTCGTAGTTCCTGTTGTTTTTTGTGTCTGTCCCCAGTGGCTAAGGTTGGTTCAGTGGATTGTGTAGGTTTCCTGGTGGAGGGGACTAGTGCCTGTGTTCTGGTGGATGAGGCTGGATCTTGTCTTTCTGGTGGGCAGGTCCATATCTGGTGGTGTGTTTTGGGGTGTCTGTGGCCTTATTATGATTTTAGGCAGCCTCTCTGCTAATGGGTTGTGTTGTGTTCCTGTCTTGCTAGTTGTTTGGCATAGGGTGTGCAGCACTGTAGCTTGCTGGTCGTTGAGTGGAGCTGGGTCTTTGTGTTGAGATGGAGATCTCTGGGAGATTTTCGCCGTTTGATATTACGTGGAGCTGGGATGTCTCTTGTGGACCAGTGTCCTGAAGTTGGCTCTCCCACCTCAGAGGCACAGCCCTGATGCCTGGCTGGAGCACCAAGAGCCTTTCATCCACACGGCTCAGAATAAAAGGGAGAAAAAGTGGAAAGAAAGAAAGAGGATGAAATAAAATCAAGTGAGATAAAGTTATTAAAGTAAAAACTAATTAAGAAAAAAAAATTTTTAAGTAAAAAAAAAAAACCGGACGGACAGAACCCTACGACAAATGGTGAAAGCAAAGCTATACAGACAAAATCTCGCACAGAAGCATACACATATACACTCACAAAAAGAGGAAAAGGGGAAAAAATAATCTATCTTGCTCCCAAAGTCCATCTCCTCAATTTGGGATGACTCGTCTATTCATGTATTCCACAGATGCAGGGTACATCAAGTTGATTGTGGAGCTTTAATCCGCTGCTCCTGAGGCTGCTGGGAGAGATTTCCCTTTCTTTTCTTTGTTCGCACAGCTCCCAGGGTTCCGCTTTGGATTTGGCCCTGCCTCTGCGTGTAGGTCGCCTGAGGGCGTCTATTCTTCCCTCAGACAGGACAGGGTTAAAAGAGCAGCTGCTTCGGGGACTCTGGCTCACTCAGGCCAGCGGGGAGGGAGGGTTATGGAGTGCAGGGCGAGCCTGCGGCGGCAGAGGCTGGCATGACGTTGCACCAGCCTGAGGCGCGCTGTGCTTCTCCCGGGGAAGTGGTCCCTGGATCACGGGACCCTGGCAGTGGCGGGCTGCACAGGCTCCCGGGAGGGGAGGTGGGGAGAGTCACCTGTGCTTGCACACAGGCTTCTTGGTGGCGGCAGCAACGGCCTTAGCGTCCCAGGCCTGTCTCTGGGGTCTGCGCTGATAGCTGCGGCTCGAGCCCGTTGCTGGAGCTCCTTTGAGTGGCGCTCTTAATCCTCTCTCCTCGCGCACCGGGAAACAAGAGAGGGAAGAAAAAGCCTCTTGCCTCTTCGGCAGCTCCAGACTTTTTCCCGGCCTCCCTCCCGGCCAGCCGTGGCGCACTAACCCCTTCAGGCTGTGTTCACACCGACAACCTCAGTCCTCTCCCTGGGATCCGACCTCTGAAGCCCAAGCCTCAGCTCCCAGCCCCCGCCCTCCCCGGCGGGTGAGCAGACAAGCCTCTCGGGCTGGTGAGTGCCGGTCGGCACCGATCCTCTGTGCGGGAATCTCCCCGCTTTGCCCTCCGCACCCCTGTGGCTGCGCTCTCCTCCGCCGCAGCTCTGAAGCTTCCCCCTCCGCCACCCGCAGTCTCCGCCCGCGAAGGGGCTTCCTAGTGTGTAGAAACCTTTCCTCCTTCACAGCTCCCTCCCTGAGGTGCAGGTCCCGTCCCTATTCTTTTGTCTCTGTTTTTTCTTTTGCCCTACCCAGGTACGTGGGGGGGTTTCTTGCGTTTTGGGAGGTCTGAGGTCTTCTGCCAGCGTTCAGTAGGTGTTCTGTACGAGTTGTTCCACGTGTAGATGTATTTCTGATGTATCTGTGGGGAGGAATGTGATCTCTGCGTCTTACTCTTCGGCCATCTTCCTCTGCTTCCCGGAGACTCTTTTCCATACCATTCTACTGAAGTTTACTATTTTTGCCTTATTTTGTCTGACTTTTTCCACATTTTAGTCTCCTGTACCAGGATGAATACCAAGTTTATATGGTACGAGCCACATTGATTATACCCCACCCCCAAACGGCTAGCTAGACATCTTAAAACTACATGTTCTCCTCATTATTAACTTGTGATGACTCCTTTTGACCTTTATTTTTATATATGGGTCTGTTCTCCAGTCCTGCCTTTGCTCCAGAAATATGCTATGATAATCCTATTATATTTATACTATATTGTGGTTATAAATGTGCTTTAATTCTAGTGGTCTCTGTATCTGATAGGGCCAGTTTCCCCTCTTTATTGCCCTCTTTTTTCCCCAGTTTACTTCTCTTTTATTAGCTCCTCTCAAATATTTATTCTTCCAAATAAACTTTAAAATTTTATAACATCTTGCCCCATCTAAAACCAATTGAGATTTCTGCATTAGCTGAATTAATTTGAGAAACTTTCTATCACTCAGCATCCAAAAACACGGAGTATCTGTTGTTAAGTCTTCTTTTAGAACTCAGTAAGCTCAGTAAGTTTTGTAGTTTTCTTTTCTCTAAAAAGTAATCTAATGTGTCTTCAAAGTGGGGAAATTCTGTTTGGAATTCAAGAGCCTTTTGAATACAGCAAAGCTGCAATTCCTCAGATACCACCAATATAGTGTCTGGCATAATTAAGACCTCCTAGTGACTGACATAAAGTTTCCCTCTATACGTTCTGAAGGAAGGGGAAGAAGTCTGCAAAGTAAATGGAATAGAATAGATATTGGAGGCAAATATAGGCCCTACTCAAGGGAATAAACTTCAAGACCTTTGGAAGGATGCTTTCATCTATGTGCTATGTATTATTATGAACTGTCTTATTAAAAGTGCAAATTGCCAAGTACAGGCTAAGTTCCTATTACAGGTACACCAGAACAAGTTTCTTTAACTATTCTTAATTCAGACCAACTTTCTTACCCCAAATTAAAAGGAAAAAAAACTTTCATGTGCACATTTGCTAGAAGTTTCAAATCACACAAGTAAAGGATTGTCAACACACAGTCCAGAAGACCATACAGTATACTTCTCTTAAAATTTGTTAATGCGTTCAGCCCAAAGAACAGGCAAAGCTAAATTTCTTCACTCTTGTAAGACATAGATCATCACTTTTGTGAAGAGGCGGAAAGAGATATATTGATTGAAATCCAAATTTCTGCTTATACCTATTGTGAAGTAAAAGCTAGCCAATGTCTTACTACTAAAATATGGATAATTACCATCTATTGAGTTTTTTCCCCCTGTTTATGCCATATTGTCTTAAAGTACTTTACCTAGAACAACATGGCTTAGGTTGCTTTTGCTCCAAACCTAGAGACAAATGCTCCTTATTCCTTAACCTTAGTTACCTAGACTCTTTTCAAGTGGGTTAAAAACTCAAGGACCCAATTTTGGGTGTACACCTGGGGAAAGGGATCAAAGAGGCTTCCTTTTAGCCTTGACTCTAGAACTTCAGCTGGGGATGGTCGTGTAGAGCAGCCAGTGGAGTCCTAGAGGCTCCCATGGTCTAGCCCAACATGGCAAGACTCTGCAGAGCTGTTTTAAAATCAAGGTCCCAACAAGGGTAAGTAACTTTTGCCTAGAAAGTGTTAGAGTATTGAAATTACAAACACACTTTGAATTTCACTGTATTAAATAGTGGATCCCAGCTCTCCCCTAGGTAGGAGCTGTAGAACACCAATGTACATAAAACAAATGGGTGGCAATTTGAAACTTTTGTATCACATGCCGCTTGCAGGGTCTTTGAAAATAATTTATCCTTGTAAAATTGTCTTGTTCCCTTGAGGTGCTAAAGCTGCAGCCACCATGTCTAAGGCTACATCTGAATGAATGGTTAAGTGAGCTGAGGCTCTACTATCCTACTTTGTCATGGTCCCAGACAGCAAACAGCGAAGGGACATGGGTCAAGCTTAACACTGCTTTTCCAGGTCTGTGCTGCTTTTCTATGGCTAATGTGACATTTAGGACCAATGATTTTTCTCAAACCATGGTAAAATGAATAGTATAGCTAGGATCTGCTGCAACAATATACAATGAACAGAAAATACGTCAACTTTCACTTCTAAGATGAGACGTAATAGAGTTAAGATATGTTGGGCACTCATGTGCCAGGCACTATGATAAGTAAGGGCTTTTATGTGGGTTCTGGTTAACTCTGTGAGGCTGTACTTAATATCTCCGTCTCCTCACCTGTAAAATGAGGACAATGGAGGGCTTCTCTGGTGGCGCAGTGGTTGAGAGTCCGCCTGCCGATGCACGGGACACGGGTTCGTGCCCCGGTCTGGGAAGATCCCACATGCCGCTGAGCAGCTGGGCCCATGAGCCATGGCCGCTGAGCCTGCATGTCCATAGCCTGTGCTCCGCAACGGGAGAGGCCACAACAGTGAGAGGCCCGCGTACAGCAAAAAAAAAAAAAAAAAAAAAAAAAAAATGAGGACAATGGAGAGATCAAGTAACCTTAACAATGTCAAACAGCTATACGTGCTGCACATGCCTGGCTTCAGAGCCCACCATCTTCTCGTACTCACCGTCCCCCAGCTCTTTCGATGTCTGTGAAAACACCTGTGTGGTCTTTTGGGCACCTTCCTCCTAACCCTCCTTGTCAGCTAAGGAATGATAAATACTCTCTTGGTGGTGAGAGGCAGCAGGTGTGTTGGCTAAGAGGCTGAGCTCTGGAAGCCAATTGTCTAGTTTGAATCCAAGCTTTACCATTTATTGGCTGTGTTGACCTTGGGTGAGTTTGTTCTCCACCTTGATTTCCACATACGTAAAAGTCGGGTGCCCATAGAAGCTACCTGCTAAGTGTTATGAGGAGGCAGAAGAACAAGGCCTGGTGTACAGTGAACATGGTGTAAACGTTAGCTGTTATTACCTCCCACTCTTCTTCTTTTTTCCCTAGCATTCAAAAAGGTGAAATTTTGCTCTCATGCCTTGCCCAGATGATAGGAATATGAAATTTAAAGAGGCTTTAGAAAAATACTTCACGCACTTATTTCCTTCCAGCATAAAGAACGAAGAAGCTGGATCTTTGTTACCAAGGGTCACTCTCAATCAGTTAGATGTCAGTGGTTCTTGGAAATGAGTAGGTCAGAGGGCAGCATAAAAATGGCAAGACTTAATAGTGAGTGGGCCAGAGACAGAACAGGATATCCCCGTCAGCCATTACTGGGAATCCACCACTAATAGTGACTTAGTATATACTGTAAAATGTATACCTTGAGTGATTAAATGCTGGGGGTTTTTGCAATTTGTAAGATTTTCGTGCACACGCGTATGCTATCACTTGGAAAAATAAGATGTGTAGTTGTGACTTGGTATAAGAATAGTATTGTAAAATCCAAGTAGTATTGGAAAGTGATATTTGGGCTGGCTAAGGGGTAGGGATGAGCTTACAAACCTTAGCGACAGGTGATAGATATTTAAGAAACTTTGGGTGCCTACCAGGTACATATTACTGTTTTGGGTGCTGAGGATGCCAAAGCAAATATAACATACCCCTCATCTGGCAAAAATCCTGCCCTGGTGAAGAAGAGAAATTACGTGATACTGGTTCTCACAGAACCAAATAAGAAGCCATGTGTTTGTGGGCCAGCCATCCCAGCATCCCTAATCCTGAAGTACATTCTTCTAGGACAATAATAATGGCTTAAATCTTGTTAAATGTTATGGTTTGCAAAGGACTTTTTGCAAAAACTTGCTCATGTAACCCTTATAGTAACCCTATGAGAAGGCTGTTGTCCTTATTTATAGGTAAGGAAATGGAAACTCAGAAGTTAAACAATCTGCCTGTGATTTCAAACCTAGTTAGTTGTAGACCTTGCATTTGAGCCCATATGGTTTGATCTCAAGCCAGTCCTTTCTCCAATGCACCAGCCACAGAATTTCTACCTCATTTGCCGCAGTTAGGAATGGCGTTTATCCCCCAAAGTGGTGGTCATCGTTACTTGAAGGAAAGGACTGGTAGGTTTTGCGTAAAAGACAAGGGTCATATATATAATCAGAGTCTGGTGCTACAAATTGGGATGTTTGATTATAGATTGATTATTAATAGGACTATGGGGACAATTTAGGTTTCCTCAAAATTTTTATGCCAGTATTTCAGTGAGGAGATATTTCACTAAATTGACCGAATCCCCTCATTGGGATTTACAATTCCTGGCAGTGTTTATTTGATGACTTTTGGTGTAAAGGAAGGAACACTGGATACATGAGGTCTTCCCTCATAGCTGATGCTCATGATTCAGGGGAACTTCAACTTCTTAGGCCTCGTTTTCCCACACAGGAAATAAAAAAATTGTACTAGATAATTTCCCTAAAGCCCTTTTGTGTCTAAAGTTGTGTTTCTATGATATAAAATAATGATCACTCTCAATGTCCATTCCCTCTTGGGTGATGGGTGTTTTCTACTCTCTAGGGGATGCAGTCTGCAGGGAGCAGTCAGAACGTTATACTCTTTTGGGCTTAAATGTAATGCTCTTAGGTATGATTTTTTTTTTTAAGTGTTACGAAAAAAACCCAAAGTACATGGTTACCCAAAATGCTGGACCTAGATACTCTGTTACTCAATTAAATATAAAAAGAACCTTAGTTTAGGGGAGGGGGGCATTGGGTGAATGTGTGTGTGTTTGCTATACCTATTATACTTCACTGTCTCCCAATTAAAGCTGTTCTGTTCAAATGTATCCAGAAGCTGAAAAAGTCCATCAAACCAGAGGCAGAGAGTCTTTTTATAGTAGTGTTTTACTTAACTGCTTCCCCAACTCACTTTTTGGTTTCTACAAAACCAATCTCTTAAGAAACTAAAATTTTAGTGCTATAATTAAAATTTGCTGAGACTTAAGGGATTTTTCCTACCTCAGAGGTACAGAGTTTCTGTTAAGCATGTCAATAATTCACCTTCCTCCCCACCCCACATCTTTGAGGGTGGAGACTCAGAGAGTAAATTCTTTGGCAATGAATAAGTAACTTGTTGCCCTTACCTATCCCACCCCCCGGTTTTAGGCTTATAAGTACTTCATTTTTGATTCTTAAATTTTTTTAAATTTATTGAGGTGAAATTCAAATAGTACGAATTTAACCATTTTAAAATGAACAATTGAGGGGCATTTAGTTCATTCAGAATGTTGTGCAACCACCGCATCTAGTGCCAAAACGTTTCCATTACTCCAAAATAAAGTCCCATATCATTAGGCAGTTTTTCCCCATTTCTCCCTCACCCTGGCCCCTGGCAATCACCAGTCTTCCTTCTGTCTCTGTGAATTTACCTATTCTGGAGACTTCATATAAATGGAATCATATAATATGTGACCTTTCATGTCTGGCTTCTTTCACTTAGCATGATGTTTTTGAGGTTCATCCAATTGCAGTATGTATCAGTGCTTGATTCCTTTTTATGGCAGTATAATATTACATTGTATGTATCTACCACAATTTGTTTGTACATTCATCTGTTGGTAGACACTGGGTAGTTTCCACTTTGGGGCTATTATGAATAGTGCGGCAATGAATATGCAGCTACATGCCTGTTATTTGTTTGAGTACTTGTTTTCAATCTGAGGGGGTATATACCCAGATACCCAGGAGTGAAATTGCTGGGTCACATGGTAATTCTTATTTTTGAGGAATTGCCAAACTGTTTTCCATAGTAGCTGAACCATTTTAAGTTCCCACCAGCAATGTATGAGGGTTCCAATTTCTCAGTCTCTTTGCCAACACTTGCTATTTTCCATTTTTTAAATTATTATAGCTCATCCTGGATTCTGAATCCTGATTTCTACCTGCTTCTCAAATCTGGTGATCCTCATTTCGGTAATTCCCTCTCACTAGTCCCGTCCTTCAACCAGATAACCACTTCTCACAGGTTATTCCTGCTCTCTCACTGAGCCTTCCTCCTTGTTTATAGTTCTCAAGAACGAGTCTTTACCAACTTAAACTACCTCCATTTTTCTTCATGCTAACAGTTTTTATATTTTCATTAATCTCCTTGCCTCCTGCCCAATAATATCAGATAATAGTTTCCCGATTAGCTGACAGTTCCACATAAACATAAATACCACCAGTCCTTAACCCTTAGCATAATGTGTCTGCATAGCTTTGAAAGGGGAAAGTTAGTAGTGGTGGTTGGTGGTGAGAGATATGAGTAGGGCTGACTGATAATCTCTTTCAAGGGTGGGGACTGTCTAATTCACGTTTTTATCCATCTTAACTCCTAGAGCAGTTATAATTAAAGAGCTCTTGAAACTTTAAGGGTAACAATGGTACCGTTTTCCCCTCTAATAATCCCTTCCCATATACTGAAATTTAAAACTTTAGAATAGTTTGTCTCAGTCAGTATTAGGGAATCAGCATGTTAACTAGACATGAGTAGATCCAAGGAAGTTCCTTTTGCTGGTAGCTAAGTGCCCACAGGTGCTGATGAAGGTCATGTTCTGTGGTCACATTCATGACACACTGAGAGATAACATTTCATATTTCATACTATGCCCTAGGAGGCCAAAGACATACTGATACTGGAGAACTCTGCTCTAGGGTATGTGTTTGTGGGAATGTAGCTGTGGTCACCAAATTCTTTTGTCTTTACCAGGAATAAATGTCACTTCTCAGGTACACCTAAAGAGATGTTATTGTATTAAAAGTAACTGGAGATGACAATGAAGTTTTAGTCTTAAGAAAATTTTAGTATTGTTTTTAATGATTATGTAAACTTGGATTTCTTTATAGGTGCCAAAGAACGTTCTGAGATCTATGAAGCATTTGAAAACATCTATCCTATTCTAAAGGGTTTTAAAAAGACCTGAGTATATCATTCAACATCTCACAGTATGTTGGTTTGAATATGTGCAAAAGCCCAGCACAGAAACTGCTGGATTATAGATATTCCATGCACATTTTGACTTCAGTTATTAAAGTGTGATTCTGTATGAGTAACCATGCCTAAGAAATGAAGAAACTTTTTTTTCAAAATGACTCGTGTATGTTATTTTTAAAATGGAAAAAGTAAACTTACTTCAGAATTTGAAAGATTTAGGGCCTTGCTAGAATGATACTGTAACATCATTAAAATTTAATGCTTTGCTCTTGTTAAAGATGTAGTACATTAACATGTGTTCTCTAAAAATACATAGCAATATATAGAAATTTCAAATAACTGCATAAAACAGGATAGAAAATTGTCTATTTTTTGCCTTTTTAAATATTGAGTAGATGATCCGGGCCATTGGGTACGGGCCTGTGAAGGATCCTGTCAGAAGACAAATGAAACATGGAAGTCTGAAAACTTAAGAAAAATTAAATAAACATCTTTTTGTTTGAAATGGTCAGAGAAAATTATTTCTCTCCCTTAAAAATAAATCTTAAACTTTCAGGAACCATTCAGGTTTAGCATAAGGTCTTCTTCGAAAACAGTTTAGGGATTTTGGGCTTTTTGGAGGTACTTTTATAATCCTATGTAATTGTATTAAAATAGACCAGATAAGACTAAGAGGCTGGAGCAAAGAGCTCAGCTTCAAGACCTAATTAGGTTGTGGAATCAGCCGCATTTGATGGAGAGGTGGAGATTAACAGGGAGGGATGGGCTAACAGGAGTCATGGCCCTTGTTCCCAAGTGGGCAGTGATTGTCTTTCACTAAGATGAGGAGACATTTGTGGGGAGGGAGAGTTCAGGGTTTTTTTGTTTTATTTTTGTTTTGGCGGCACCGTGCAGGCTTGTGGGATTTTAGTTCCCCGACTAGGGATCGAACTGTGGCCCTCAGAAGGGAGAGCTTGGAGTCCTAACCACTGGACTGCCAGGAAATGCCTGAGAGTTCAGTTTTAATTTCAGTTTCCCAATTGCTGAGTTTGTTGGTGGTCACTGTACATTACTTTAAGCCTAGTGTAGGCAGTTATGAATTTGGGGGTATGGAACTTGGGAGAGAAGCCCTAGCTGGAGAGAGAATTTAGGGCAGTCATTAATTTACAGCCTGCCAAAATAATCCTTGAGAATCAGTGGTCTTGATTATTTGACCTATGAGCCTATTTTTTTTTCTTCTGTAGTTTACAGGCATATTCAAACACTAGTTACTCTGATATAATCCTCCAACCCACCCTATTTATCCCCACAGAAAGAAATTTGGAGTCATCTAACCATGTTAAATTCTACCTAGTTCAAATTCTTTAAGATATGGCCCAGAGAAGGGGTGGAATGCTGGACATTAAAATTTATTTTTCATAAAGATACAACTTTGATTTACACGTTCAGTACAGTTGTTTCCACTGGTTAGCTATTATTGGTAAAGTACTTATCAGATTACTATTAAACGGATTTACTTATTAATCCTTAGGTGGGTACTGAAATTCTCTCCATTTAACAGTTAAGAACACAGGCTGAGAGAGGTGAGGAATTTGCCCCGAATTACACAGCTATTAAGAAGGCGGGTGGGCCAAAATTCAACCTCGTTCCAAGACCCGGTTCCCTCACCCAACTCTGCGGTTGTTTTAGCCAAATTTAAAAGCATCCAGAGCGAATGACAGAAATTCCCTCATTGTGTTCCCAGAATCCTTAGGGCATCGTATTACTATTTCTTGCACGAGCTGGAGGCGTTAACGTGTAGCCTGGGCGTGATTGAGCGCTGATGACATTCTGCTGGGCTGACTCGCCCCTCTAAGCATAATTCCTGCTTCAGAAGCGGCCGCCCGCGAGCAGTCAGAAAAAGCCACTGCCCCTTCGGCCCTCGGCGGCCGAGAGCTAGGTGAGGCCGGGCTAGGGTCTCGCGGGACTCCCGCCGCGCTTCCGGCCCCTCCCCAGGCCCCTCCTCCTCCTCGCCCAGGATGCACCTGGTTGAAAACAAAATCCCACGTGACTGACTCTGCTCTCAGGCCATCATGGCGTCTCCCAGTGGGAAGGGATCCCGGGCGCCGGAGGCTCCTGGCTGCGGGCCCCAGCCCGTCGCCCGGGACCTCGTAGACTCCGTGGACGATGCGGAGGGGCTGTACGTGGCAGTCGAGCGGTGCCCACTGTGCAACACCACCCGCCGGCGGCTGACCTGCGCCAAGTGCGTCCAGAGCGGCGATTTTGTCTACTTCGACGGCCGCGACCGTGAAAGGTACGGCAGCCGCCACGGCCCTATGGTTTCTAACCCTGGTGTCTCCACCGGCTCGGAGGCTGGAGCCTGGGGCCTGAGTTTGGGCCCCGGAGCCCAGCGAGAGGAGGGGGAGGTAGGGAGGGTAACTGTTTTGCGCCGGCGCTTTGCTCCCAGGAGAGCGTCGGGGAGGGAGGCCAGAAGAGAGAAGATCGCCGTTTCCCCTTAACCCACTCGAGAGGAGTCTGACCTCACGGTGCTCTTGGGTACTAGAGAAGAGGGATAGATGGTGGTTGTGGAGAGGTCTTCTATTACTGCCATAGAGTTGGATTCTCGGTACTTTGTTCCACTCCAATTGAAATGCTGGGTTTAACCTTTGTTTTCGAAAGCACGTTCATTCTCTAGAGGAGAGACTAAAGGAGAATCAAATAACTGGTTAAGAGGGATTCGGGCCCTGGTAGCCTGTGTCACAGGTGGATCTTATCAGACATGCTTACTCTAATGTGTGAACTAGGCTAGCTAGTTCCTCCCTTTTCCAAAGATTGTTTTAGATGCTAAGGAGTTTGGGTATGTGTTTTGGCTTTGTTTTAAAATCCAGATTGGGAGCTGCAAGCCCTTAGTTAAGAGAATTCAAGAACGCGTTTTGGCCTTGTTTTGAAATTTAAACAAGAGACCTGCAAGTCCTTGGTTAAGATAATTGAAAAATTAGTGTGATTAGCTGCAAGGTCTCTCAGGCCCAACTTCTGTTTCAATAACTTAGTGTCAATGATAGTAAGCCAGCTAATTTTTTTCAGTGCAAAAGTTCAGGTATTAATTCATGTACAACCACCCGGTAAGTTATTTTCTGTAACATACTGCTAAAGAAACTGCACAGTACCCTGCCCTGGGTCACACAGATAATAAGTGTGGGGACCAGAATTAAATTCCAGGCAGCCTGAACCCATATGCCATGCACTTAACCCCTGGATTATATAACGGCTGTATTTGGAAGTGTTTTTTGAGTTGCTGACAGTCCTCTCATCATGAATGGAGTTCATTTCTTTTTCTTTTGAGGAGATTTGTATGATACAATCTTTTAGTTCATCACTGTGTCTCATTGATGTACTTGATGACTTTAGAAACGGATGATGTAATAAGTAATAACTTTAAAAATTAATACAGTTTTATCATAAGAATACTAGGTATGAGATGGAAATGTCTAACTGATGGAGTTTATCATGGGTTCAGTTCTGGACCCTCTTCTCTATATACTTTTTCTTAGATTCATTTCCATAATTTAAATATTGTCTATATGCTGAAGACTGCCAGACTTGTATCTCCAACCCAGGCCTTTGTGAAATCAAGAAAACAGCTGCATACTCTGTATTTAAATTTGTAATGAGAATCTCCATCTTAATATGGCATACTGAATTCATGATTATCCGTCATAAATCTGTTCCTCTCATGCTCATTCCAGCCCAGTAAATGGTAACCTCACTCTCTGGCACAGGCCAAAAAACCTTCCAGTCTTCCTTGACTCCTCTCTTAATGCCACCATGTATGATCCCATCAACAAATCCCATCCACCCTTCAAAACCTATCCTAAATCCTAACCCTTTCACTCCCTCCTGGTTTGGTCCACCAGAGGATTATTGCCTCTTGAGTTCCTGCTTCCACCCTTTCTCCTTTATGGTGTAATTCCCATATTGCAGCCAGAGTAACACCACTCCTCCATTCCTTTGTTCACATCTTCCAGGGGTTTCCTGTTTTACCTAAAGTAAAAAAAGCCAAAGTCCTTATCCAAAGTTCTGTATTGTCTGTTCCTCCATTGATCTCCTATTGCTTTTCCCTTACCCACTCTGCAATACCATCCTGGCCTCCTTGCCAGTCCTCAAACATACCAAGAACACTCCTGCTTCAGGACCACTGCAGTCTTTTTCAGACTGCCAGAACTCTTTTCTTCTAGAAGTCTTCAGGGCTCCTTCCTTTGATTCCTTTAGGCCTCTGCTCATACATTAGAGGAACTCTTTCTTTGGACTATTCAACTGAAATAGTAACTTCCTTTCCCACTTAACCTGCTTTATTGTTTTCCATAGCACTTATCACCATCTTATGGTTTACATATGAATTTGTCTAACTGCCCCCTGCTCCAGTGATGTAAGCTCTGTGAGAACAAAACAGTTTTGTACTCTGCTGTATCCTCACATAGTAGAAGCTTAATAAAGATTTGTTGAATGATTGGGTCAATCTACCCTTCCTTCCCAAACTTAGTACGATTCTGAATCACTTCATTATTATAAATCATGACCCATTTGTCACTAAAGCCAGAAACCCGGGAGTTATCCTAGCTTTTTCCTTTTTTCTTATTCCGTGTATCCAAAATATTGACAAGTCTAATTTGATCTGCTCCAGAGTAGATCTTGAATCTGTCTACTTCTAGTCCAGACCACTATCATTTCTCTCCTGGCTACTTATTAGTTTCCTTTCTTTTACACATACAGCTCCTCCCTAGCCTTCCTCTGGCCTTCACACAACAGCCACAGTAGAAATGTAAATCAGATAATGTCACTGTTTGCTTAAACCTTTTCAGTGGGTTTCCACTTTATTTAAAATAAAATTCAAGCTTCTTACTATGGCATATTAAGCCCCATGTGATTTGGCTACTGCCTACCTTCTAACTTTGGCTGTAAGGTTGAGTTTAAAATGTGGTCTTTGGATTCAAGCTGTATTGAATTGAATCCAAGCTCCACCACTTGCTATGTGATTTTGAAGTTTCTTAATCTCTCCTGTGCTTATTTCATTTTGAAAATGGAGTATCTAACTTCATAGGTTTCTGGTAGTGATTACATAAGAGCATGCACTGAAGTACTTAGCATGATGTCTAGCATGTATTACGTACTCAAAAAATAAACGCTTGCCATGTACCCTCATGTTCACAGCTCAGTAGTTGGGCCTTCTCTCACATCCTCAGACACATGAAACTTTTCCACCCGTGAGTCTTTTTCCTTGCTGTTCCCTCTGCCTGGAACACTGTTCCTCCTGATTGTCACTTTTCCTTTCATGTCTCAACTTAAATGTCACTTCCTCAGTGAGACGTCCCTGACCTTCACTAAGATAGGTCCCCACTTCCACCTCTCCCCCCCCCCATTTCTGTCACAATACTCAATTCTTTCATGGTATTGAGCATGGTAAGTGGTGTTACTTTTTTGAGGAAAGTAACTGCATCCAGAATGTAGTTCCACACAGGCTTGAATTCTGGTTTTGTTCAGTTGGATCCCCAGTGCTTAGTGCAGCGGCAGTGGGTAGCACACAATAAGCAGATTGTTGAAGGAATGGTAAAGGCAAGACAACTTTAGAAGCTGAAATACACATTATTTTCGGAAGAGGGATGTGTTATAGTGGATTTCTTTTTACTTTTCCAAGCAGAAAAGTGAAAAATAAATACCAGAACCATTCAAAATTTAGAAATGAAAAAGAAATTTTAAGGTTCAGGGATAACAGACAGCTTCACTTCACTTTCTTTCCATTGTTCCCCGTTCTGAACCTTGTATTCCTAAGGAAGAGGAGTTTGCTTGTTTGTTTTCGTTTGTTCCCAGAACACTGCCTAGCATCTAATAGGATGTGAGAATCTGTTGAGATCCAGGACCACAGTCCTAATGGTCAAATCAGTTTTACTGAGCTCTCGTTGGGTACAGTTATCTGCATAAAATATCCTGGCAGTTACAGAAGAGAAAGGCAGGTCTCTGCTCTCAAAGCTTTACACTGACTACTAATAAGCCTTAAATTTCTTGGGCCAAAGGTTGATTGTGAGATACTCTGTTGTCTTCAGTATTTAAGAAAAATTTTGCTTTCAGACTCTTTTTTCCTTTTACTTATGAAAAGCTCCTCACTAACTGTGGGAAACCACTTTGAAATAAAATATGGAATCTTACAGTACAATTTAAATACTCTTGTTTAACCTCTGATTCTTTTCAGTAAATTAGCCAGATTAGCTGTGCCTATAAGGATCTTGAATGTGATGTGCATATCAAAGTTCTTGTAAATGTAGATTTTTTTCATGTTTAATTAGTAGACTAGCTGAATAAATAGTTTGTAATGGTTTAGCAGTTCAAGGAAAATTAGATATTAAAGAACAAATCTGTCTCCCAATAATTAGTTCTTTTGACTCCTAAGAAGGGAACATGCATCTTTACATAATTTTGTGGACAGTATGAGTTTGGCAGTTAGATTGAAAAATACCTGAATGCGCTACTTTTTTTGTTACTGTTCAGTGGGAACACTTCCTTATAACCTTGGTACCCTCCCAGCACTATCCTTTCCTCATCTCCCACCTTGGCCTCAGTCCGAAAACAGTGCCCACTTTCTTCTCTGCTTTTTCATCTGCCTTTTGATGTGTGTGCTTTCTTAAGAGATGAAGAGGAATGACTTTAAGCAGTACTCTCAACACAATCTCCTTTGGATCTTGTACTGGAGAACATTTAAAAATTACAGGTCTTGGACTTCCCTGGTGGCGCAGTGGTTGGGAATCCACCTGCCAATGCAGGGGACATGGGTTCGATCCTTGGTCTGGGAAGATCCCACATGCCGCAGAGCAGCTAAGCCCGTGTGGCACAACTACTGAGCCTGAGCTCTAGAGCCTGTGAGTCACAACTACTGAGCTTGCGTGCCACAGTTATTGAATCCTCTGCGCGTCTAGAGCCTGTACTCTGCACCAAGAGAAGCCACTGCAATGAGAAGCTCGTGCACCGCAACAAAGAGTAACCCCTGCTCGCTGCAACTAGAGAAACCCCGCGCACAGCAACGAAGACCCAAAGCAGCCAAAATTTAAAAAACTAACTAAATAAATAAATTTATTAAAGAAAAATTACAGGTCTTTTAACAGGAACATAATTTTCTGGATTATACATTTATCTGACACCAAAAATAAGACTGCTACCCAATAGATAACAAGTTGAAGTAATCTTTCCACTCAAAACTGAAAAAAATTGCTTACCAGTTTATGATAGTGTAGGAGTGTTACAGGGAACATAATCTGAGGATACCCAGGAACATCTGCCTGCTGGTTTAGGAACCAGTTATTTTAAAGTGTGGATCAAAAAGAAGGGCAAAATTTATGAGCATATGGGTAGTATTGCTTTTCTTTTTTTTTTTTTTTTTTTTTGCGGTACGCGGACCTCTCACTGTTGTGGCCTCTCCCGTTGTGGAGCACAGGGTCCGGACACGCAGGCTCAGCGGCCATGGCTCACGGGCCCAGCTGCTCCGCGGCATGTGGGATCTTCCCGGACCGGGGCACGAACCCGTGTCCCCTGCATCGGCAGGCGGACTCTCAACCACTGCGCCACCAGGGAAGCCCAGTATTGCTTTTTTTAAAAAATTTATTTTGGCTGCACTGGGTCTTAGTTGCAGCATGGGGGATCTTTTTAGTTGCGGCATGCGGGCTTCTTAGTTGTGGCATGCAAATGATTAGTTGCGGCATGCAGGTTCCCTGACCAGGGATCGAATGCAGGCCCCCTGCATTGGCAGTGTGAAGTCTTACCCACTGGACCACCAGGGAAGTTCCTGTATTGCTTTTATATGTACCCTGCATCAGGAATGATGCAGCACTACCTTCACTGATGAGTTTTAAGAATATATGCTACAGTTCTACCAAGAAACAGAAATATGGGCGCTAAACAAATTGAGAGGTGGGATAAAGGACGAGCAAGAAATGTAGATGTTACGAAACATTTCAAGGGGAAGACACAGCCAACATCCAAAAAACTACCCTTTAGACATCTCTGTTCTGCCCTCCAGTATCTTTTTGGTTGTCAGTCACTGTCGCTAATAAAAATATTGTCATGGGATTTTGATTCTGGGCCCACATTTGTATGCCCCACTCAGCAGAATAAAAGCTCTATAGGTAGCTGGACTCCCCATCTTTAGACAAGGGTTTATCAACCTGAGTTCTGTTTGGTATTGTCTTTCAAGAAGGGTCACAACTCCCATCCCATGCAGCTTATTAATTGTATTTACACCAATACATGTGGATCTGCTAAGAAAATGTAACTTTTGTTTTCAGTCAGTATCAGTGGCTACTCTTAACATTATGTGTACGTTTTAGAATTTATAAAAGAATTTCACATTTATTATGTCATTTGTTCCCTACCACAAAACTGTGAGTTATTAATCTGTTTTTAGAATGAGGAAACTCAGAGTAGTTGTTCCTTACTTATTGCTGGGCTATGCTAATTCTTGAATTTATCTCCAGATCTGAAATACATGTATAAATAAATAAATAAATATTCAATTTAATACGTTAGTAAGATTAAGTGCAAAATCACTCATTGCAATGAAGAAAAGGGAAACTAGCCTATATTATGTGCTAAGTGCCTGTACCTGATGCTTTCACATTTATCTTATTGAATCCCTATAACCAAGTAGGATAATCACTATTCCCATTTTACAAGGGAGACAATGAAACAATGCTCTGCTTCTACTTTCTCCTAATCACTTAACCTTCATTCCTGCCAGTGGAGTATGTTTTTACTACAGTTAACCCTTGAACAACAGGGGTTAATTCTCCTGTAATTTATAGTCAGCCCTCCTTATCCGCAGTTTCTCCACATCCACAGATTCAACCAAATTCCGACCATGTAGTACTGTAGTATTTGCTGTTGAAAAATATCTGCATATAAGTGGACCCACTCAGTTGAAACCCACATTGTTCAAGGGTCAGCTGTGTATTTTCTCATACCTAAATATTCTAACATAAGATAGAAGAACCATTCTGATAAGGACTGTGTTTTTTCATATTGCAGTTGTCCATAAACATTATATCCTTAAATGCCTAAAGAATTTAAGGGAGAAAAATTTGATGGCTAGTAATTCTTGCTGTGTTAGTATCCTAGTTCAAGAAATATGCAGTTCTTTAACCATTTCTGCTTAAATAAGGGAGATTGCTGTGCTATTCTCCAGGTGCATCTGTGCTCTCTCTTCCCCAAGAAGCCTTTCTGCCTTATTTCTAGAGCCAGAATCATCGTTAACTTTTCACCAAACCTGTATCCAAATTCGAGCTGGGGATCATTCTCCACCACTGACCTAAAAACTGTTAATGCTCATTTTCTGCTTTTAGATTTAAGGAACCTAAGGAATATAATCGGTGTCAAGAGACCTAAGGACTTTAGATACTTTTAGGGGATTGTGTATATTTTTACAGTGGATATGATCCTCAAAGGCAGAGCTTGAGAAATTTTAATTGATTGAATACTGTCTTTTTTTCTGATTATAAAAGTATGTATGATTATTGTAGGAAACTTGTAAAGTACATTAATACCTAAAGAAGGAAACAGATTTTGCCCATATTCTCACAACTGTTAGTGTTTTGTTATATTTGCTTCCAGCCTTGTTTATATGTATGTGTGTGCTTGTAAATATATTTTTTTCATTTGGAATCATACGATGTGTATATAGTTTGATGCTCTGCTTTTTTGTTTTCTTTAACCCAGCATCTCATAAACACATACTAATGTGTTTGTCTACAAAAATATTTTGATGTCCTTCATGGCCATATAGTGTCGTTTGATAATCATTCTCCTTTTGGACATTAAAGTTTCCAGTTTTTGCTATTATGACTAATTCCACAATTGGCATAAATCTTCTCCGTCACCTCTGATCTTTTCCTTGAATTGCATAACTGGTTCAAAGGGTTTGCTAATTTTTAAGGCCCTCAATGGCATATTCAAAAGTTTTGTGTTTTTTGTTTGTTTGTTTTACCTTTCTTAAAATACATTAGTAGTGTTTCTTGGACTTTTCTATTGCCATTACCCTAGGCACAAAGGATGAGGGAAAGAACTGAGAAGGCGGATGGAGGGATTAGAGTTATTTTATGAAAGACACTAAGTAAGTGCTCAGTAAGTTGTAGGTGTTATGACGATGTTAATGATCATCTAGCACAGAATTAATAGTAGGATCCCTGATAGAGTGCATGCCCGGGTGCTACTTTTCTGATCGCGTGGGACAGACTTAGGTGACCAGTCCCACCTGTAGCCAGATCCACTCAGTCGCCCAGGACGACCTGTGGCCATGGGATAGCGTGGAGTGATGAGGGTCACACTCTTAACTGATCCTTATCAGCAGCACACTCCTGTCCCTGCTGTCCCGCTGGTGTATTGAGGTTCTCTAGGGCAGGACAGATTAACTTCTCACCTGTGAAACAGCAGAATTTCCTCTGCCTATAATGCCTTCCTTCCCTTAGCAAGGCCACCTCTAACCTGTCCTCAAGGGGCAGCCCACGCAAATGTGACTGCTGGAGAGCTCCCTCTGAAGCCTGAGCTGGGTTGTGTGCCATCTCTTGTAGCACTGTTGACTACAAGAGGTGGCACACAACCCAGACTCTGTATGACCATCTGCTCCTAGTTTTCATCAGTCTCTATCACGGGGGCACTTTTTAAAGTCAGCTTAAGGGAGTACTTTTGTAGGGAAGAAAAGCAAATATAAGTCTGGAGGAATTTGGTAAATAACAAAGAAGGCATTTTTAAATTGGGAAGGAAAATATAAGAAATAGTGTTGTAGGGACTTCCCTGGTGGTCCAGTGGCTAGGACTCCGTGCTTCCAACGCAGGGGGCCCAAGTTCAGTCCCTGGTCAGGGAACTAGATCCCACATGCCACAACTAAAAAGAAAAAAGGATCCTGCATGCCACAACGAAGATCCCACGTGACGCAACTATGACCCGGCTTAAATAGATAAATAAGTAAAGAAAGAAAGAAAGAGGGAGGGAGGAAGGAAGGGAGGAAGGAAGGGAGGGAGGGAGGGAGGGAGGAAGGGAGGGGGGAGGGAGGGAGGAAGGAGGGAAGGAGGGAGGGAGGGAGGAGGGAGGGGGAGGGAGGGAGGGAGGAAGGAAGGAAGGAAGGAAGGAAGGAATAGTGTTGTAAAAGCCCTGATGCATGGTATAGTTTACGGGCAGATTCTTTTCGGAAAACAATAGAAAACTGTAGAGCCACTGAACAACAACAACAAAATTGATAAATGTATCTGCATAAAATTTTGGAAAATTTGTAGAGCAGAAACATAAGTAGTCACCAAGCAGATTGAGGAAGAATAATTTCAAGATGTATGAAAGGAAATAGATAATTTCTCTAATAAATAACCCTTTAAAAAAAAACTATAGAACTTCCCTGGTGGCGCAGTGGTTAAGAATCCACCTGCCAATGCAGGGGACACGGGATCAAGCCCTGGTCAGGGAAGATCCCACATGCCGCAGAACAACTAAGCCTGTGCGCCACAACTACTGAGCCTGCACTCTAGAGCCCACAAGCCACAACTACTGACCCCACGAGCCACAACTACTGAAGCCCACATGCCTAGAGCCCATGCTCCGCAACAAGAGAAGCCACCGCAATGAGAAGCCTGCACACAGCAATGAGGAGTGGACCCTGCTCACTGCAATTAGAGGAAGCCCCGTGCTCCGCAACAAGAGAAGCCACCGCAATGAGAAGCCTGCGCACCACAATGAAGAGTGGACCCTGCTCACCGCAATTAGAGAAAACACGTGCACAGCAATGAGACCCAGTGCAGCCAAAAATTAAAAAAAAAAAAAAAACTATAGAAAAGTGAACAAAGGGCATAGGGGGATAACAGAAGAAAAGTAGCCAATAAGATAGGAAAAGGTGTTAAACATTTCTAACTGTGAAATGAAGAAAGGCAAATAAATGAATTGTGAACTGTCTTTGAAGAGAGGGAGTGGGAGGCCAGTAAGGTTAGCAAAGAGTAAAATGGGCAGTGCTGCGAGTAAGAAAACAGGTTGGTAGGGTTGGAAATATAACATGAAATGATTCCGAGGAAATTTAAAGATAACTGCCAGGAGTTGCCATGTAAACCTAAATGCACCCAGATATTCATTTCTAACATTACTGATAATAGTGAAAATTTGGAAGCGGTGGCAATGTTCATCAGTAGGTATTTCTGTAAATAAATTATATGATGTCCATTCAGTGAAATTCTGTGTACCTGTTAAAGAATGAGATAGGTCTTTATGTTCTGAAGTGAAAAAGGATACAAAACATTTTACGTGATAAACCTAGCTTCAAAGACAGTATATAAAAAAGGCCTTTCCCCCCTTCCTTTTTCTTTTTTCTTTTTTTTCCTAATCTATCTCTGTGAGTCCTGGGATGGAGAATGCAGAGAATGGATGAGGAGCTGGTGAGCAGTTGGCTCGCTGACCAGCTGCATTCGTTGATAACCATCTGCTTTTGCTTTGTTCACACCACCTATTTTTCATTTCCTTCATGAAGAATGACATTACTCATGAAGTGTTTGATACAGTAGGAACTGTTATCTTCTGTTTGTTATTCCTGCTGTCCTCTGTATGTTTATGTTTTAAGTTTGTTGTTGTTTTGTTTTGGGTTTTTTTTTAAACAAAACCCAAGAGAACTAACCAGCTTGATATAAAGCTGGACAGTGTTATCATCCCAATTTGTTTTAGTGCAAAGTGGCATTTTTTACAACAGATCTGATTTATAGCCCCTAAAAGCAGGATTTTATCCTCCATGTCAGTCCTTTGTTTACACAGGTGGATGAGTCTTGTGAGTTTGTCATCTCCTTCAGCTTATCGGAGCATGAATCACCACATTAGGTAGAAGTAAATACCACATTCGTTTCTCATTTTTGATAGAAGGAAATGGAAGCATATAACAAGTAACCTGTCTAGTTCACAGCCAGTTGCAGAAAAATGAAAGATTAGATTTCTTAACGTTCTGTAAAATGCTTTGTCATAAGTTGCAGGCACATAGTAAATGCCTGATAAATTAATTGATGAATCTATGAATTTGTCCACATTCCACACTGGTTTCTGAGTTTTCTAATATTGTTTCATGTAGTTACCACCTTACTGGCCATTGCAGTGCTACCCAATACAACTTTGTGCAGTGATGTTCCGTATCCATGGATCCAGTAATGTAGCCCCCAGCCATATGTGGTTATTGAAATGTGGGTAGTGCAGCTGAGAAACTGAATTTTTAATTTAACTTTAATTTAGTCATGTAAGTATATAATTCTGTCACATGTAATATTATCTGATTTGGTTTCTTGTTTAATATATATTGTACATTTTCAGTGACTGACTATTAAATGGTAGGGTCATAATTAGACCATTTTATCCCTTCCATTTAGAAGTAGATATCTGGGTATGTTTCAAATGTGGGATTATAGAAATAGTATGTTAGAGAGACTTTTATGTCTGGATTATTTTAAGGAAGAGATTTTTAGGGCTGTTATGGTTCTATTAAATTGTTTTCATTTTTTCAGGAGATAGCCAAAGGCCTAATCTTGGACTCCACACCATGTTACTGTAGCATGTGGCATTACCTTTGTTTCTTTGAAAGTAGTGAGCCACCATTAGCTCAATTCAAAATCAGTTGCACGATGTTAGTCATACATTTTTTTTTTTTTTTTTACCTAAAATTCTTATTAAGCAACAAGTCATTTTAGGTACTCGGTAGCCACATGTGCCTGATGGCTACCGTGTTGAACAGCATAGACCTAGATGATATGAGTGTCACTGCTAGCCACCTTCAGCTAGTTGACATTTATAGAACTCTGTATCCAGCAGCTATAGGAAACACTTTCTTTCAAGTGCACATGGAACTTTGACCGAGACGTGCGCACCATATGCAAGGCCATAAGATAGTCTCAAGTCAAAAGATTAAAATCTCATAGAGAATATTCTGGGACCACATCAGCGTTAAAGTAGAAAAATAACAGTACGTTACCAAAAAACCCATATATCTGGAAATTGAACAATACACTTCTAAATAATTCATTGGTCAAAGAGGGAATTTGATGGAAGATTAGAAATGTCAAACTAAGTGGTAAAATACACGATATCAAAATGTTTAGGGTTTAGCTTAAGCAATACTTCTGGAGGAAATTCATAACTCTGTATACTTATATTAAAAAGGGAGAGGCTTAAAGTTGATGATTGAACTTCCTACCTTAAACTGCAAAAAAAACAAACTAATCCACATAAGGTAGCAGGAAGAAAATAAGAATAAGGGTAGAATAGTGACAAACAGCAAAAATGAACTGCAATGTGATATTCTTTCCTTTTGATAACTTTTATTAAGTAAATTGCTAGCCCGTAATGACTAGCAGTAAAATTAGTGAGAAAAAAATTGTACTTTAAGAATTATGAGGAACCAATTTATAAATGAGAGTAGGGTTAAATTAAGCTTAATAATTACAATTATTTTTATAATGGAAGCCTGTTTTCTTGAATTCCGATTCATTTTAGTGCTCTGATTTACCTGTTTTGGAGGACAATTTAAACTAGGGGTGAAAAAAACCTATAGGCATATTTTATAAACCCATGAAAGAGTTTTAAAGCTGAGAATTTGAACTTAGTTTTAAATAACCAAATGGTAAGCAGCTGTGTGCCATTGAGAAGATATGTTCAGGACAGTGACATTTCCTGATGAGTCTGCAGAAATGTTTGGCTCTCAGGAATTTGCATAATCTCATTCAACTGAAAAAAAATAAACATTTAAATAAAACACTGAATTTTTTTCTTACAGGTTTATAGACAAGAAGGAAAGGTTAAGCCAGCTTAAGAGCAAGCAAGAAGAATTTCAAAAAGAGTGAGTTTTCATTTTGTTTTTTAATTTGTGGAGGTTGTCTTGTCACCACATGGTTAATTCAGTGCTGTGGTATGCATACATGTGGATTGCTAATTTATTGAATTTAGGTTACAAATCTCCCCGTGTGAAGAGCAGTACATCTGGGAGAAGCAAAATAGGAGAGTTGATCAAGTTTCTAGAAAACACTGGGATCAAACCTGGTGCCTGGTTCACAGCAGGCAGTGACTGGATGGATGAATCAAACCGCTGGCCCTGATAATTGACGTATTGTAAATGGGTCCAGGACAGAAGGCATATTAGACTAGCAGTGGTGGCTCTTGTAGGACATTATTGCTTCTGTTTATCTTTATTCTTCTGTATCAGGGTTTTGCAAAGTGTGGTCTGCAGAACATCTACATCAGAATTCATTAACTTCGGTACTGGTTAAAAATGTAGATTCTTGGAATCCTGTCCTCAGATATCCTGATTCAGTAGGTCTGGGGGTAGGCCCAGGAATCTGAGTATTAATGAGCACCCGATGAATCTCTCATCCTCTGGATTTGGGAATTGTCCTGTAGAACCTTTTATCCCAAACTGATCCAGTCACTATTCTCCATACACACCCCAGACCTGATTAACACATTTATGAGTAGATGAAATCTTCAGAGATACTCTGCATTAGAAAAACCTGCTTAGATTTATTTAACTCAGTCATTTCTCTAACTTACTCTATCACGGAAACTTATTTTTTCCTATAGAACACTTCATTCCTTAGAACAAATTTTTGCCTAAGTCGGCTTATGCCTTTTTTTTTAAAAAAAAAGTAATTAATTTATTTATTTATTTATTTATTTTTGGCTGTGTTGGGTCTTCGTTGCTGTGCACGGACTTTCTCTAGTGGCGAGTAGGGGCTACTCTTCGTTGTGGTGCACAGGCTTCTCATTGCGGTGGCTTCTCTTGTTGCGGAGCACGGGCTCTAGGCACGCGGGCTTCAGTAGTTGCGGCACACGGGCTCAGTAGTTGTGGGTCGCGGGCTCTAGAGTGCATGCTCAGTAGTTGTGGTGCACGGGCTTAGTTGCTCTGCGGCACGTGGGATCTTCCCGGACCAGGGCTCGAACCCATGTCCCCTGCACTGGCAGGTGGATTCTCAACAGCTGCACCACCAGGGAACTCCCATGGCTTGTGCCATTTTGCGGGGAGCTGACAATAGCATTTGGACCATGAATTCTCTTGTAACTATCATTATTATTAATTATGACTGATGGAAATTATTGATTATGACAGAGGACAAAGGCTATGGCTGTTATGGAAGTTTATTGTGAACGTTTATAGAAAGGCTCTGAGCTGTATTAAAAGTGCAAAAGGAAGGAGGTGAGAAAAAATTGAAGAGAGCAGGGAATCTGGAAAACATTTTTCAGTGCTTACATCCCACTTTGGTATATCCAGCTGTTTCTAAGACCTTATTTTAAAAAGTTGTTGATTTTGCATTTTTGAGCTTCACCGAATTCATTATTTTAAGAGCATATTTCCTTTGTCTCTTCTCCATACAGAGTGTTAAAAGCTATGGAAGGAAAATGGATAACAGATCAGTTGGTAAGCTATAAGAAGAATTTAAATGATATTCTTTACACTTGAGGTTACATGTTTTTAAATTGGCAGAACTTAAAAAATCATTTCGAATTTAAATTTATTTTTGATCATTTTTGGGCAGTTCTCTGTGAATATATTCGTAGTGTGGGCTTCTCAGATATTTCATCCAGGTACCAAAAACAGGGTTTTGGCAATTAATTATGGAACCACTGTAAGGAATAATTATGAAGTCTGGTATTGACATAAAGATATAAGAACAGTGAGGTGTCCTTTTTTAAAAAATTACTCATCGTAAACACCTACTTTGTAGATGGGTTAATGATTGAATGTGAAAAATAAACTCAAATATTAAAAGAAAATATGGGAGAGTATTTATATAATCTGGGGGTGAGCAGACCTTTATAAGCCATAAAGGAAAACATTTGACACACTACATAAAAGTTTAAAAGTTCTATATGTTGAAGACCGTAGCAAAATGAATATAAACTGGGAAAAAATGAGTACAACATATGAAAATAAGGAGTTTGATTGATTATACTTTTATTCACTGTTGGTGGGAGTGTATATTGACACATTTGTTTGGGGGACAATTTGGTGGTGGCTTGTTGGTGTTTTTAATGCACATGTGGTATATCGGCAATTTTCCTCCTAAGAAAATATACATGAATGTAGAGATTTATGGATAAAGAGGCTGATTGTCTGCATCATTGGTAGTAAAGTTAATATATAATCTAAATACTCATCAAACAGAATGAGATGATTATGGTGCTGTGTAGCTGTTGAGAAGAATGTGGTCAGTCTACATGCACTTGTATGGAATGATGTCCAAGGTATATTTTTTAATGAAACAATCAAACAAAAAGCAGGCTAGGGTAACGTATGATTCCATTTGTGTATGTGTTTTAAATATATATCTTAAAAAATACATATCAAACTTTAATTGAGATCAACCCTGAAGAGTGGGAAGGAGTCAGGTTAACAATCTCTTTCTTCTCTTTTGTGTTGCTTAATTTTTTTCATAATAATAATAAGCATCCTTCATAAATTTTAAATGATACTTAAAGAGATGTGATATAGGTGAATTCTGCTTATGCTCTGAATGTTATATAAACAAGTTGTATGGAAAAAGGTTATAAAAGGCTGTTTATAAAGAATCTCATCCCAGTTTTTCTAAGTTCTAAGTTTTCTAGTTTTTCTATCAAATATTTAAATATTGATTCTTAAAGACTAATACCTTTTAAAAGTAAAGACATCTCATTTCCAGTTTATTCCTGAATCCATCAGTTCCCGTGCATGTGTTCTCAGATGTTTCTCTCACCCCACTGGAGAGGGGAGAGTTTTACCCACTGAACATTCCTGTAATCTACTCTGTATCTTGTACCATCAGACTACTTAGACAAGTGTGAAACATTATAGGCATTTGACTGTTGTTGTACGCTTTCAATTATCCCCGTTTATGGAGGCATTATGGAATAGATAAATAATACTTTTTTAAAACTAGTAGGGCAGATTTTTACTTATCCTTTATTCTCTTTGGGGAAGCTGTACCTAAATCCTGGTAATATAAAATTGCAGTTTCATATAACTTTTTGAGGATTTTCAAGAAATCTTACATGAATTATAAACTTAAAAAAAAACTTCTGCTTTATTGCAGTTTTTATTATTTTGTGAGTAATATTTGCTTATTGTATCAGTGAGATAATACAGTTGGTGGTCTCCTCAGTAACCAGCACTGAGAATTTAGAGCAGCACATCCATAGAACTCTCTGATGATGCAAATGTTCTCTGTCTACACTGCCTGATATGGTAGCCATTAGTCACTTGTGGTGTTGACATATACCACCTGACGTGGGTAGTGAGAGAAGGAACTGGATTTTTTTTAAATTTCATATAATCTAATTGACTTGCAGGTAACCACATGGGACCTGTAGCTATATATTGGGCAGGGCAGGTTAAGAGAATATCCTTCAACACTTTTCTCTGTGCTTATTAACACATAAAAGAACTGTGTGAATTTCTCTTTCTCTCTTAATTTCCTAGCAGCTTCTGCACTGAACCAGAGTAACATTTTTTTTCTTTTTTGTAATCCACTAGTTACAAGCTATAAGAAATATAATTATACTGATCTTTTATTCATTACATTTTCTAAGATACACCTCAAAATAAGTAGTGTCCCCAGTAGATAATCATATTAGTCATTAGAGACCAACATTTGTGATATTTATTTCATACCTTTTTTAAGAGATGGAAAATAATGTCCTGCAAGATGAGGATTGAACAGCTGAAACAAACTATATGTAAAGGAAATGAAGAAATGAAGAAAAGTAAGTAATTTTCCACCTCTCTCCAGCCCTAATAAAGGATGGACTCATGTGGAGCTTCATGCGATTAATAAACAAACTAGAGAGACAGAGGAAGGGAGACAGAGAAGGGGTGGGGGGAGGCAAGAGCAGCATGGAAAAGTTTACTGCTTGCCTTTCTCTTTGTAAAACATCTGTATAAGGAATTTATATATATATATATTTTTTCATATATATAAAACATATCTGTGTGTATATATATACATACACATATGTCCATATATACATATACACATGCACGCAAATGTAATGACCTTTAAACTGCTACATTTCTCAACTTAAAAAGTTAAGGAATGTATGTGTCCCGTTTCCCTTAGCTGACAGGAAGCTCAGAGTCAGTCTTGGTAATCAGGTAATAATAATTGTTAGTTCACACCAGAAGCACAGAATATAAGACTCAGTGAGTCTTACACATATTTTAATCTGTATTAATCTTGCATTACATCTGTGTATTTCATACTTTACCAAAGGTGGTTGTCAAGTTTTAAGAGTCCTCTTAGAAGTCCTGTGTCCTTAGAAACAGTCCATGGTGGAACTTCCCTGGTGGTCTATTGGTTAAGACACCATGCTTCCAATGCAGGGGGCATGGTTTCAATCCCAGGTCAGGGAACTAAGATCCCACATGCCACGCGGCCAAAAAATAAATAAATAAAAATAAAAGAAAAAGAAAGAAATAGTCCATGTATTTCTGAAGATAAGTGTTTAAAGTTTAGAATGGGTCGTCATCATACCTTGTAAATCTGTTTCTTGTCTACTCATTGCTTTCAGAAGCAAGTATTTTATAGTGGTAGGTAATGGTGTAAAAGCTGTCTTTGAAAATGTTTGTCCTAATAAAGTGCTTGCATAGAGTTTCACAGGATTAATAAGCTAGAGAAGAATGGTAGCTGGGTGAAGAGCTGTTCAGAGCTGCAGCCAGCCACTCTTCCACCGAGTTTGGCCTGCACTCTCCAAAGGCTCTGGGTCAATAGCAGTGTAGGGACTCATTACTTACCATGGGTTCACCCTCTTTCCCCTCCTCCCCGGATGTTCGCAGTAGGAGTTTGCCACCAGGCATCTGTGAACCTCCTGAAATGGCTGAATTGACTGAGCTTGGTGTATTTCTCTGATGAGCAAGTTTAAAACTTTGGTCAGCTCTTTTTAATAGGCTCCTAGCCCCAAAATACAAAAGCAACAACCATGGAAAATAAAAGATATGGTTCTAAATTAGTGGACTCTATAACTGTGATTTCCATCCCTAGAAAAACATTGGAGTCACCTGATAACCTTTTTTTAAGATCTAGAGAGAGAATCCTAGGACCTGCTTTGGACTTAGGAAATTAAAACCTCATGCATGGGGACCGGGGTCAATGGTTCTTAAACTGTCTCTAGTAAAAGGCCACTTTATTCTCTTTCATTTCCAATGTGTCATAAACCGATACCAATACTTTTCTAAAATACAGTAAAATTAGTTACTAGAAAAATGATCGCACACTTGGATGTCATGGCAATGTCACATAGCCATATCAAAGAAAATAGTTTCTAAACTTAGTCTATATTTCTGTACTCCTCTTGTCTGGTAAAAGTTTGCAGATGGGCCAGATCCATAGTTCATACTTTGAGTAGTAGCACTACTCTGAGGACCTGCCAGGCTCAGGAACCACTGCTCTTTAGGACATAAGTACAGGCTGGTTGCCACCCACTAGACCAGACTCACAAAATTTTACAAACAAGTTTAAGGGAGTTAATGGATTCCAGAAGCTATGGGCTATGGGCTCAATCCATTGACTTGAGCTATGGACTCAAGTCAATGGATTAGATTAAGCGCTTGCTACTCAATAAATAGTCTGGTTTTTTTTTTTAAACAGAATCTTGTTGAAATATCAATTATAAACTATAGAGCCTGATGAATATTTTCTCCAGAATCTTTTGATTTAAGATGTCATGATACAGAATAATACAGTATAGATAGGGAAGTTGGATTGTATTTGAAATTTCAGAGTTGAGTTGATCTGTTACTTGTCCAAAAAAGGAAGAGTGGATTACAGACGGTATCCAAATGTTTTTTTTATTTTTGTTTTATTTATTTATTTATTTTTGTTGTGTTGGGTCTTTGTTGCTGTGCGCGGGCTTTCTCTAGTTGTGGTGAGTGGGGGCTACTCTTCGTTGTGTTGCGCGGGCTTCTCATTGCAGTGACTTCTCTTGTTGCGGAGCACAGGCTGTAGGCGCGTGGGCTTCAGTAATTGTGGCAGGTGGGCTCAGTAGTTGTGGCTCGCGGGCTCTAGCGCACAGGCTCTGTAGTTGTGGCACATGGGCTTAGTTGCTCCGCGGCATGTGGGATCTTCCTGGACCAGGGATCGAACCCATGTCCCCTGCGTTGGCAGGCAGATTCTTAACCACTGTGCCACCAGGGAAGTCCCCAGTATCCAAATGTTTTAATGTTCAGGGGGAGATAGCATGGAGAGAAGAGTAAATTAAATTGAGTCTGCACTAGTGCAAGTTGGGTGACTGTGATGATTTCCTGCCACCTACAAGGGGTCCTGATATGAAATTGGAAAATGTCCTTTAAAAATCTGACCACCATATGGCTTAGGCCATGGCTAGACAGATGCATTTGAGCACTTGTAGAGAGCTCAGTAGAGATCATGAAAATGAATGAACTTGCTGGAAAGTGTGTGATAGAACCAGAGACTTAACCTTAAGGACATTCATATTGGTCAGGAATGGTGAAGAGACGCATCTGAGGAGGAAAGAAATAAGAAACTTTCTGCCTGCAATGAAATAACCTAGGTTCGTTGGTCCTCAGTTGAAGAGGGTGGTTTCGGTCCACACACATTTATCAACTGCTTCTCATATCCCAGTCAGGAGATAACAGGCTTCAGTTGGACCTGGTGTAAGCAGCTACGAGCCATGTGCTATAGGTGAGGTACACACACATTACCATAGAGCTCCTGGGAGCAAGAGGTCTAGGCAGTGTTTATGGAGGGAGCCTTGAAGAATGAGTGCAATCTGGACATTAGGAGAATAGGAGAAAATAGTGTTCCTAGAGAGATGTTGATTTGAACAACAGAATGGAGATAAATATTTAAGGAATGACTTGTCTGGCATCCATCCATCCATCTGTGCGCTTACTTAGTGTGTTCATTTGAAGTATCTGGTAATTGAATGAGACTGGAATGGAGGGTGTGGAGAAGGGAACTGTGGGGTGTGTACCAGTTTGGTGGTGGCTGGGAGGCTGAGAAGTTTGGTCTGTGTTTGATCGGCAGAGGAGAATCGCTGAGCACTGGCTGTACTTTATGAAGACTGAGCCAGTGAAAGAGGGGGTGGAGGTGTGGAGTGGAACCAACTAGAGACAGGCAGAGTTTGGGTGAGAGTTAACCAGGATTGTGACAGTGGAAATGAAAAGAAAGACCTAGATGGAAGGAACTGTAGGACAGCTCATGGAATGGACCATCCAGAGATTGATTTAGGGGGACTTCCCTGGTGGTGCAGTGGTTAAGAATCCACCTGCCAATGCAGGGGACACGGGTTTGAGCCCTGGTCTGGGAAGATCCCACATGCCTCAGAGCAACTAAGCCTGAGCGCCACAACTACTGAGCCTGCACTCTAGAGCCCACGAGCCACAACTACTGAAGCCCGCGTGCCTAGAGCCCGTGCTCCGCAACAAGAGAAGCCACCGCAATGAGAAGCCTGAGCACCGCAACGAAGAGTAGCCCCTGCTCACCGCAACTAGAGAAAGCCCGCATGCAGCAACGAGGACCCAATGCAGCCAAAAATAATAAATAAATAAATTTAAAAGAAGAGAGAGGTTGATTTAGGACAGGTCAGAAATAATTGTGAAGTAGGGAGCCTAGCTTAAAATGTGTCAAGAGGAAAGATAATGAGCTTGGTTTTAAACTTACTTGAGCCTCTTAAGTTGTTCCTGGGTGTCTGAGATTTTACAGCCAGTTGTTGCTACACTAGAGAAGTTTAGCTACAACCTGATCTGTTTGATAATACATCTTGGGATCTAGAACCTGTAGGACCTTCATAAAAAGAACATACGTTGGGAAGGACGAGTGTCTGTCTGTTTTCTCGTTGTATGGCCAGGCTCTGGTTACCCTTCCAGTGGTTAAAATGCTGGTGTATGGGAGGTGCTCGCACCCTGCTGGGGGCGCTGCACTCCACTGTGACTTTTCAGGGCGTTGGTCTGTTTCTTTGCTGCATGACCACCTGCCGTGAGATTATCCCTGGGCTCTCTGAATGTAGCCCAAGGGTCACTTAATAGTTTTCTAAGGAAAATCAGATAGCCAGTGAATTTTTCAAACTTAGATCTCTTTTCTGCCCAACATGGCTGCTCTTCAGTGCTTACTGTAAGAAAGTCAAGTACTTCCTGTGCTAAACTTAAACTTGATAGTCTTGAGTGATCCTCACTGATGTTGATTACAAATGGAGACCCAGAGTCATTTTAGTGGTGGGCCCCTTTGCTCTGTGTGTAATACCTACTTGAACTAAACTCCCGGTTTCCATACTTAGTGAATGTCATGTAGTTAATTTTATTGAGGTTTTGCTTTCAGTTTAGACTGCAGGAAGACACTTAATGCTTTGGGGGTGGCGGGGGGCGGTGGTAGTGTGCAGTACCCAGGAACTATTTGTACAGCTCATTGTTGGATGTGATTTATTTATTTTAGATTCTGAAGGTCTCCTCAAAACCAAGGAAAAGAATCAGAAACTTTACACTCGAGCACAACGGCATCAGGAGAAAAAGGAGAAGATTCAGAGGCATAATCGCAAACTTGGCGACCTGGTAGAAAAAAAAAACACTGACTTAAGAAGTCATTATGAGCGTCTGGCAAATCTTCGGCGGTCTCACATATTAGAGCTCACCTCTGTCATTTTTCCAATCGAGGAAGTAAAGACGGGTGTGAGGTACAGTGAGTGAGTCTTTTGACTCTAGGAAAATACAAGTTCCAAAGATCAAGTATCTTTCAAGTATGTCAGCACATTTATTGGGCCTCATTCTGGGTTTTCCTGGTAATGAAACTTAAGTCTTACCTGCTTCAGCAAACAGTAAACACTGCAGGAAGTTGGGGAGGTGGCCAGGGTGAAGGATGGTGGCCCTCGGAGAAGTGAGGCCCAGGTTTGTATACTTGTAGAGCTTCCAGATGAGGGCCAGGCTCACATCCCTGATCAGGAACCATCTCGTGGCTGCAGGGCCACTTGAGCTGTTTGTTAGTCAGATGCTGTGAGGCAGGTTGTTGAGCCTCGAAGTCTTAGTTCCTTGTCTGTTAGATGGGGATAATAAATGCCTCCTTCACAGAGAAACCATGAGCTAAGATGGAAGAAAACACCTCGGACTCTCTTACTTGGTGGGCAGGACATGCTGACTCTGCCTTTTCCTGGTAACCAGCATGTCAGGCACTGGTCGTCTCACTGGCTGTAGTGCACAGACACCCTCATGAGTCCGTGGGGTGGACAGGATGGTCGTTCCCACCTGGCTGTTCATCAGAGTCACTCAGTAACTTTAGGAAAAGACAGGCTCCAGAGGACACAGCTCCAGCCTCCTAGTTCATCTCATAATACTTTATTTTTTAAACTTCCCCAGATGATGCTGGCGATCATCTAGGTTCTGAAACTTCCACTGAAGAGTTTCGATTGCTTTCTGACTAACCATCGGGCTGTTCCAGCTGAGGATTTCCCTGTCTCTTCTGGTTACCCTTACTTTCCGGCAGCTTTCCTTGGAATTGGACAGTCAGTGGACTGTTGCTACTTAGGACTTAGTGTTTGCTGCCTCCGCTTCAGTCTTTCCTTTCGTCTGTTGCCAGAGTTGGCTTCCTAAAAGCCTAAAGGTCTGATCGTTGCTCCTAGCTTGACGACCTGCTCTCTGACTCTTACCAAGTAATTTGTCATTAATAATAGTTAGCAAATATAAAAATAAAAAGGCAGATGCAAAATAGAGAAGAATTCACAGCTCAGAAATAGACCCCAAGGTGGCATTTTGAATCAGTGGGGAAAAGTTGGATTATCCAAAAATTGGTGTAAAGACAGCTGGCCAGGGCTTTGAGGGGGAAAAAGCTGACAGACAGAAACACTCTGTCAAATTAAATTCTGATGGGCCCAGATAGCAATGTTAGAACACATTATAGTAAACAAAGACTAGGATACTGTTCCAGATTTTAGGAGACTAAGGAGACTGACAACTGAATGTAAAGTCGCAGGAGAGAAATTGTGGAGAAAATCTTCCTCTTCCATGCCTGTGCTGTTTAAATCTTGTATGTTAGTGTATATTACTATATATCATGAATTTTTTTAAGCTGATAGTTTTGAAGTTATCCCTATCATAAGATTTCTTGTTCATTCACATTTCTTCTCAACCTGCCTTGAGTGGAAGGAGGAAGTAGAGGTACAGCTTAGAACTGGCCACAGTGCCCTCCCCCAGTCCTGTCCGGGCAGCCAGTGGGAGTGCACTTACGTGCACCTGGTGGTAGAGGAAGAAGGATTGAGGGCCACTGGCCAAGAGGATGGATTCTAAACTTAGCGCAGCACAGAAGGCCCTTCCCAGCCTGTGCATTTCATCCCTCCTCTTCCAACACCACCTCCTGGCACTTCCTTCATGCCTCCTACAGGCAACCACGCTGATCCCTGTGCTCCCCAAACACGCCACGTTCTTCCCCCTGCCTGCACGGTACCTGCCGAGCCTTCTCATTCACCTTCCATGCTCCAGGCCAGCAGTGTTCAAAATGTGGCCTGTGGACCTCTGTGGGTCCCTGAGGCCCTTTCACGGGGTCTGTGCAGTCAAAAACTATTTTCATAATACTACTAACACTTTGTTTTCCCTTTTCACTCTGTTGGTGTTTGCACTGGTGGCTCAGAAGCCGTGGTGGGTAAAACCTCTGTCTTGACAGATATCAAGGCAGTGACGCCATAGTGTAGTAATCGTTGTTGTGTTCCACAGTGTCCTTGCGGTGTACAAAACCAGCCAGTTTCACATCAAGAACACTATTGATGAAGCAGCAGAAATTACTCATTCTATTTAAATTATGTCTCGATCCCTGCGTGCACATGTGATTGTGCCATGCAGCGAGGTAGGAAGTCTGCAGAAAGCACATTTGCTGCATGCTGAAAGCCGTGGTGGCTCAAGGGAGAGCCCTTGAGTGAGTTGTAAGCAAAACTAGTTGGTTTTTCCATGGAACACTGTATCTACTTGAAAGCACAACGGAAAGACGTGGGTATTAAAGAGATTTTTTCAAAAGTCATGATCAGTGCTGCACTGTGCCGTGAACTCAGCTGGTAAACAAATAATGTCACCCTTTGCTAATTTTCTTGTTTTGAAAAATACAGATTTTTTTCATAAAAACATGCTATGTTACATGTAATGGGTTTCTTATTTTTGAATCAGTTAATAATTTAAAATTTCCTCATTTCTAATACAGTAAATATTAATAGATCTAACCCACATACAGAAAACTCTTTGGGATCCTCAAAATGTTTTAAGCATGTAAGGGGGGTCTTGAGACCAAATAGTTTGAGAACCTACCACTCGGAGCCCTAGTTCATGGTGCCATCTTCCTCACATGCTGTGGGCTTCTGTGCCACAGCTGGTTTGACCTTCACCTCTGATGCAATTGCTTACCTCTGTATATTCCAGTTAAATTCCTGTCCTCAACAGATACTCAACTTCTAATAAAATTTATGACTTGTACCTGGAAAAAAAAAATTCCTGTCCTCACGTGCATCTTCCCAGTGTTCTGCGTATCTGCCAAGTAATTGCATGCTCTGCAAAACCCAGCCCCTTGACATCCATGTGCATCTTCGGTTTTTAGAGATCCCACAGACGTGTCTTCAGAGAGTGACAGTGCCATGACCTCCAGCACCGTGAGCAAGCTTGCCGAAGCCCGGAGGACAACTTACCTCTCGGGGAGATGGGTCTGTGACGATCACAACGGGGACACCAGCATTAGCATTACAGGGCCTTGGATTAGCCTTCCCAACAATGGGGACTACTCTGCCTACTACAGTTGGGTGGAAGAGAAGAAAACCACGCAGGGACCTGGTGAGAAGCAAGATAGTCTTTGAAAACTTTTATAAATATATTTTTTAATAGAGGTAAAATTTATATAACAAAATGAATAGTTTTAGAGGAAGCAATTCAGTGGCATTTAGTGCGTTCACAGTGTTGTGCAACCATCACCTCTGTCTAGATCCAAAGCATTTTTTCACTCCAAACAAAAACTCTGGGGCTTGAAGCAGTCACTCGCATTCCCACCTCTTCCCAGCCCTTGGGAACCACTGTTGTGCTTTGTGTCTCTATAGGTGTCCCTTCTGGATATTTCATATAAATGGGATCATACATTATGTGGCCTTTTGTGTTTGGCTTTCTTTCATTTAGCATAATGTTTTCAAGGTTCATCCACATTGTAGCATGTATCATATCAGCATTTCATTCTTTCTATGACTGAATAATACTCCATTGCATGAATATGCCACATTTTATCAGTGGATGGACTGAAAACATGTATTTTTTTTAGACATTTCACCTTTTTGGGGTCAATATTGTTTTATTTATATAAAAAGATCTATTTAAAGAGGTGTATTTAGCCTGTTGGGTCCCATTTTTATAAGTTTCGAACTTTGTAAAGAACTTTTTTTATCAGTCCTAAATGGAGATTGAAATACCCCAGTAGAAAAACCCTTTACAACTTCAGTAGCTTCTCTTTGGTGGAGAAAGATTATTCATGTAGTCATCCAGCAAGTATTTAGTGAGTACGTGCTTTCTGTCATGCACAGTGCAGGTGCTACAAAGGTGATGTCACCAAGACAAGTGTAGCCCTTTGCCTTTCTGTGGAGAGGAAGGGAAGCAAGTAATGATCAAAGGCATCATACACTGAGTATGGGCTATGGACGACAGAACCAGCACCTTCAGGGATGGGGCTACAGAGGAAGGAACTATTTCTCCATAGGGTAGTCAGGGGAGGCCTCTCTGAGGAGGTGACATTTAAGTTGGGCATTAATTGTTTGGATAAATAATACATTATCAGGTACAAGCAGCTCAGATACCAGTTTCATTTGTGCTGGCTCCATTTAGGCCCATTTGCTTAGCTTACATTCCACTCAGCAAAAATCATAAACAATGAAATATTAATGTCTGGCCATGGACCTTTTATTACTAAAGAGCAAAGCATAGCCATCAATAATGTATTGACAAAACCACAAATCACAAAAATCCAGGTTCATTAATATTTTTGTTGAAATTAAAGCTGTGTATGGCTCTTGTTTTTTGTTTTTTACATCTTTATTGGAGTATAATTGGTTTACAATGGTGTGTTAGTTTCTGCTGTATAACAAAGTGAATCAGTTATACATATACATATGTTCCCATATCTCTTCCCTCTTGCGTCTCCCTCCCTCCCACCCTCCCTATCCCACCCCTCTAGGTGGTCACAAAGCACCGAGCTGATCTCCCTGTGCCATGCGGCTGCTTCCCACTAGCTATCTACCTTACGTTTGGTAGTGTATATGTGTCCATGCCACTCTCTCGCTTTGTCACAGCTTACCCTTCCCCCTCTCCATATCCTCAAGTCCATTTTCTAGTAGGTCTGTGTCTTTATTCCTGTCTTACCCCTAGGTCCTTCATGACATTTTTTTTCTTAAATTCCATATATATGTGTTAGCATACGGTATTTGTCTTTCTCTTTCTGACTTACTTCACTCTGTATGACAGACTCTAGGTCCATCCACCTCATTACACGTAGCTCAATTTCGTTTCTTTTTATGGCTGAGTAATATTCCATTGTATATATGTGCCACATCTTCTTTATCCATTCATCTGATGATGGACACTTAGGTTGTTTCCATCTCCGGGCTATTGTAAATAGAGCTGCAGTGAACATTTTGGTACATGACCCTTTTTGAATTATGGTTTTCTCAGGGTATATGCCCAGTAGTGGGATTGCTGGGTCATATGGTAGTTCTATTTGTAATTTTTTAAGGAACCTCCATACTGTTCTCCATAGTGGCTGTACCAATTCACATTCCCACCAGCAGTGCAAGAGTGTTCCCTTTTCTCCACACCCTCTCCAGCATTTATTGTTTCTAGATTTTTTGATGATGGCCATTCTGACTGGTGTGAGGTGATATCATTGTAGTTTTGATTTGCATTTCTCTAATGATTAGTGATGTTGAGCATTCTTTCATGTGTTTGTTGGCCATCTGTATATCTTCTTTGGAGAAATGTCTATTTAGGTCTTCTGCCCATTTTTGGATTGGGTTGTTTGTTTTTTTGTTATTGAGCTGCATGAGCTGCTTGTAAATTTTGGAGATTAATTGTTTGTCAGTTGCTTCATTTGGAAATATTTTCTCCCATTCTGAGGGTTGTCTTTTGGTCTTGTTTATGGTTTCCTTTGTTGTGCAAAAGCGTTTAAGTTTCATTAGATTCCACTTGTTTATTTTTGTTTTTATTTCCATTTCTCTAGGAGGTGGGTCAAAAAGGATTTTGCTGTGATTTATGTCATAGAGTGTTCTGCCTATATTTTCCTCTAAGAGTTTGATAATTTCTGGCCTTACATTTAGGTCTGTAATTCATTTTGAGCTTATTTTTGTGTATGGTGTTAGGGAGTGTTCTAATCTCATACTTTTACGTGTACCCATCCAGTTTTCCCAGCACCACTTATTGAAGAGGCTGTCCTTTATCCACTGTACATTCCTGCCTCCTTTATCAAAGATAAGGTGACCATATGTGCGTGGGTTTATCTCTGGGCTTTCTATCCTGTTCCATTGATCTATATTTCTGTTTTTGTGCCAGTACCATCCTGTCTTGATTAGGCTCTTGTTTTTATACTTTAGATATGGAGCATAATAACCCTGCTTACACGATTAGCGCTGCGTTGTGCTATGCGACTCAGCTGGTCAACATTTTGTCTCATATACTCGACGTAAATCTTCCCAAAAAGCTGTGCAACAGGCAAGTAATTGAAGACGGTGATGTCATCTTTATCATGGCTCTCTTATGTTCCTATTGTGTTCTTTATTCTAATTAAAACAAAAAGAAGAATTTAAGTATTATCAAGAGAGAAAAGGTCTGACCATGAAATATTGAGATTGATTTCATAAGCCAGTGTGCAAATTTGTGTCATTATCTTACAATTGCACATGACGTCTTTGAAAAGACCATGGAATTCTCCCATGTGAAAAGATAATTTAAGGGAAAACCAGGATATTCAGAGGGCATGCTTATGTGTAAGAACTGGATAAATTGTAACACTTCGATTTTGTTTTTTAATGAAAAACACGTGGTTTAAAGTTTTTTTAAATTGTAAAGGTTTATAGTCCACCCAGTTCCTACGAAGACCTTCCTGTCTCCCTCCAGTTATCCTTGCATTTCAAGTAAATATTAATGTGTGTTATTACCACTACCACCACCCCCCTTTAAACACAAAAGGTATCATGCTAAACTAAGGTGTTTTGCACCTTGCTTTTTAAATTTGTTATTTATTTACGAAGATTTGTTGAGCACCTGCTATGTGCTAAGCACTGTTCTAGGCACTGAGGGGGTACAGTGGTGATGAAAACGTAACCTCTGCCCTTCTGACACTTAACTTTAACGGAGAGACACGTGATAAACGAACAGTACGTCAGGTGGTGATGAGTGCTCGGGCGACCATTAGAGCAGGTGAAAGAGCAGGCCTGTGAGGGCAAGAAAGGGTTTACCACGTCTGACTGGGTAGGTGTGGAATCACATGTCAACCTGGGGGAGGCCGGGAGCAGGCCACAGGGATCCCTGGGCAAGGAGAAGGGCAGGTGCAGAGCCCGGGGTGAGAGAACGAGGCAGCAGGGACAGGAGGCTGTAGATTCTGTGGCGCCTTATAGGGCCATCGTTGGCTTTCAGCTGTCACTCTGCCTAACGTGGATAGTAGCAAAGTTTTCGTTTGTATAGATGTACCAAGATATACTGGTCTGCTCTGTCCCCAATTTATACTTCAAGGAATAATCTGTACATTCGTTGCTTTATTAGTGTGCAAGCATTTGTGTAGAGTGAATTTTCAGAAGTAGGATTGCTTGGTCAAAAGATATGTGCGTTTGTAATTTTATGGATGTGGTGAAATTGCTATGAGAGCAGTAGTTCATCCTTAGAAGAGTTTCTGTTAAGTGCAATTTATTAAGAGCAAAGGACATGGGGTATGTTTTGTACTGAACTGTAGTGTAAAGCATACTCTTCAAAATGAACATTTTAACATAGAATTTCTTCAAAAATCACAACTTTACAAATCGTACATTATCTTACAGTGAATTTTGTGGAGAAAACCTCAGCAAACAGAAATTTACTCGAGCAGTGAAGAAACTAAATACAAATATTCTTTACCTGTGCTTTTCTCAGGTATGGAAAATAAAGCTGTGAGCTAATTTTTAATTTGTTACATGGTTGAAAATATTAATCAGTTTTTTTCTTTTTCTAGCATGTAAATTTAGATCAATTACAACCACTGCATACTCTCAGGAATCTAATGTACTTGGTCAGTCCGAACGCTGAACACCTAGGCAGGTAAGAAGGGTGTTCGTTACTTTTCTCTAAGTGGTGGTGTTATGACGACTTTTAAGTAGAGTTGCTGTATGTGTGGGCATAGAACAGGGGCCTGATTCCAAGCCCCAAACTCTCCAGAAGGGACAAAGATAACACAGTCCTGTATGGAAGGAAACAAAGTCATATTTGATCCCTTATGGTCCTTACATAATCATTTCTCAGAGGAAATAAGTATCAAACATTTTTAACACCTAAAACAGAATAGAAGAACCCTTATATTCCTGGAGTAGGGACTTCTCGTGCTGTCCTTGAAGACCAAAATCTGTTACTTTGAATCCACATCTGATTCTTCCTTAGCTCTGCCTAGTGTCTCTCCTGATTCTTGTGCATTTTCTTTAGTGCCTGTTCATTCCTTCCCATCATAACAATTCTTCACAATTTTCTTTTTGTCACTGAGTCCATCTGGCCACCATTTGTTGGAGATAAAGGGTATGAGAAGTTCATGAGATGAACTAGTTTGAAATCTGTTATCTTAAAAACAGGAGTAAGTAACAAAAAAGACCAACCAGGACTGGTCTATGGGATCTTTTTAGTCTCTTGGCTCTTAAAAGCATGACATAGATGAGGCTTATCTTTGGGACCAAACAAGACCCATTCTCTGGGTGCTTATCTTTTTCCCTTGCTCTGAGCAGTCTCTCTATACATTTCTGCAGATATGACTCGGTTAATGTATTTGAACTTTTGAAAGAGAAGAAAGGAAAACAAAAGGTGGGAAAGTTCTTTTGGGACTCCCTTCCCCATCATTCATTTTCTTTGACACTGGAACCGTGGCTCAGGGGAGACCCCCTCCATGTTGCAGTGAATTTATCCTTGGTAATCTGCCCTTAACCTTGTTTTGTGTTTCTTCTCTTCCTCAACACCCCCCCATTTAAAACCATAGTTAATTTTTCTGGGACACAGACCTCTCTGGGAAAAGCTGTGAAATCTCTCCAGGAAACTGCACATACACCTAGAATTTCGTGCCATTTTAGAGGGAGTTCATTCTCCTCACCCCAAATCCCATTCATTAGTTTGTAAGCCTCAGAAACCTGTTAGAAATCCATCCCGTTTTTAGTGGTTGATTCCTGTGAGTTTGCTTGCCATCCTCTCTATACATTATTTGTAAAGCATTCCACGCTAGGAAATTTATCCTTAATAACAGCTAATATTTATTGAGCCAGTATTTATTGACACTGTGCCAGCTGCTTCACCTGCATAAGATCAACCTGATAGATGGGAGAAAAGCAATGAATAAAATTCAGTTCCCATTAATAATTAAAGGGAGACAATTAGCAAATTAAAATAGGTTATTAATAAAGGATACTTACTACAAACCTACAGCAAAAACTACTATACTTAATGACATGTTACTTACATTGATATTTACAGTCAGGAAAAACCAAGAATGCCTACTATCACTGCTATGTTAACATTGCTGTGGAGGCCTAGCCAAGGCAAAAGATTTTTACAAAGAAGTAAGGTGTGTTTATATTGGAAAGAAGGTGAGATTGGTAGATGGTGTGATTATTGAACTGGTTATCCAAGAGAACTAAGACACTCTTAGAAATGATAGTTCAGTATGGTGCCTAGATACAAGCTTAACGTACAGAGACCAATTGCTTTCTTATATGCCAACAACTAGTTAGAAAATGTAATGGAAAAAAGGTCCCTTTTATTGTAGCAACAAAAAATATAAATTATATAAGAATAATCCTTACAAAATATTTGTAAACCTGTATAAAGAAAATATGAAACTTAAAAAAAAAATTATTCAACATGTATTTCCTGAATGTCTGTTAGGCACTGTATGAGGTATGGGACTGAATGAAAGTAAGCCCGATGCCACGAAGACCCTTAGGATTTTCTAGGATGGGAAGCCTCAGTGTGGTAAAAATGCTACTTCTGCCCAAAAGGAAACCTGATGAGAATTTCAACAGATATTTCATGGAACTTTGTTAAGCTGATTCCAGAGTTCAACTAGAAGCACAGTCTGAAAGGAAATTTTGAAAAAGAATAATAAGGGATGGGCTTGGCCCCTTTCAAAACATAGTATAAAGGTAATTAAAACCTTTATTATCTGCTGTTAGCATGGAAATAGGTGGAGCAGTTAGAGGAAGAAAATAAAGAGGCCAAAAACAGGCCCTTATGTATGTAGGAATATAATAGATGATAGGGTGGCATGTTGAATCGGATAATAGCAACTCAGTGGTGGTGGGCCAGTTGGGTATTTATGTGGGGAAAAGTTGGAATCATACTACATTCCATATGTAAAAATAAATTCCAGATGATATGAAAGACCTTATTACTTTATTTTTTAATAAAACCTGTAAAATAGGAGAAAAGACGATTTTTATAATCACAGGGTGGGGAGGGAATTCCCAAGCAGCTACAAAACCCAAAAACCAGAAAGGAAAGCAGTTACACATTTTACTGTGTCAAAACAAAATGTCTCTGGTAAAAGATACCATAAACAAAAGACAAGCAACAGGTATGTTTTGCAACCTTTATAATAGACAACGGATTAAAGTCTAGACTACTTAAAATCTTTCAAATCCATAAAAGAAAGATAAACCTAATAGAAAAATAGACAAAGGATTCAGGCAGGCATTTCACACAAAAGAAGTGCAAGTAGTCAGTATTCAAATGGAAAAAAATCTTCAGCCTCAGTCAAGAATAAAGAAATGCACTTCTAAACAGCTTTCTAGTTTTCAGCCATCAGTTTGGCAAAAATGGAAAGGATTGCTGATAACCCAGTGTTGCTGGTTGTTTAGGAAAACAAACACCTTTCTTTTAGGGCTGGATGTCTTTGGTGGGTCTGCAGTTTTCTCTGGGCTGCCCTCACGTCAGCTCTCCATGTAGAGGGCCCTGTCCGACAGGAGTACACGTGCACAGCCAGGCTGTCGAGTTCATGTCTGTGAGCCAGGAGGTCAGGAGGTCAGCCTCAGGATGCCCCTTTCACACCCGCCTCAGTCAGGATCAAGGCTTTAGAGAGGTTGTTAATAAACCTCGGTGGGACTTCCTGCTTCCATTGAGACCAGCTGAACTAGGATCCCATCCTGAATGCAACATAAACTTTTTTTTTCTTTGAAATAAATGCAAACTTACAGAAAAATTGCAAAAAATAAAAATAGTACAAAGACACATATACCCTTTGCCCAGATTCACCTTTGCTGGTATTTTTACCATGTTTGCTTATCATTTGTGCAGTTTCTCTGTCTCTCTTATCTTCATAAATACACATACATACCCCCAAAACTTTTTTTTTCTGAACGCTATGAGGATAAGTTACATACATCATGGCTGTTGACCCTTAAATACTTCAATATGTATTTTTTTTAAATAGGGATATTTTCTTGCTTTTAACCACAGTACAGTTACCAACATCAGCAAATTTAACATTGATACAATACTGCCATATGCACATTCTGTCAGTGGACCAAAAATGTCCTTTATAGCGCCTCACCCCAAGTACAGGGTCCAGTCTTGAGTTGGATGTTGTGTTTAGTTGCTATGTTTCTTTAACCTTTAAATCTGGAACATTTTCACAGCCTCATTTGTTTTTCATGACATTACTGTTTTTTCCTTTTTTAATAGAACTTTTATTCTGATGTTTCCTTGAAATGAGATCAGGTTATACATTCCAGGCTGGAATGCTGCCTAGGTGAATGTCTCCTGGGTATCACATCCAGAGGCCCACAGTGGCCATCTGTCCCTCATTGGTGATGCTAATTTGATCACCCAGCCAAGATGCTTTCTACCTTCTCCTCTGTACAATTCCTATATTTTTCCTTCCTTGCAACTAATAAGCAGTCAGTTGGGAGACACTTTGAGACCATGCAGTTATCCTCATCAGAATTTCCCCCTGGATTTAATATCTATTGATTTTTCTTACCTGATCCAGTCTTTACCATGATTAACACATCTTTTTTTTTTTTTGCGGTACGTGGGCCTCTCACTGTTGCGGCCCCTCCCGTTGGGGAGCACAGGCTCCAGACGCACAGGCTGAGCGGCCATGGCTCACGGGCCCAGCCGCTTCGCAGCATGTGGGATCCTCCCGGACCGGGGCACGAACCTATGTCCCCTGCACCAGCAGGCGGACTCTAAACCACTGCGCCACCAGGGAAGCCCCTAACACATCATTTTTATCCAAAGTTTATAGTTTACAGTAGGGTTCACTCTTGAGGTTGTATATTCTATCATATAATATTTTTGAAATATTTTGCAAAAAAGACTTCCTAAAAGCCAAAAAGAACATTTTGTTGCCTTAATCGATGAGAATAACCCCCTTCAGCATCATGAAAAAATGAGTACTCTTGGCTTCAGGGTCCTGAATAAAAAGATATCAATTATTCAGCTAAACTGAAAACTGAAGGAATGATTTGAAAATCTTTATTCCCAAAGCCATTAAGTGAAAAGACTTAATTCTTTTGCTAGTTAATTTTGTGTGGGGTGTGTGTGTGGCTTGGGGTATGCTGGGCAGATAATAGATCTCTAAGCTAGAAGTGATAGGACAGAGGCTGAGTGGAGAAACGTCTTCTGCTCTCACAGGCCCTCACAAATGTAGGTTACTCGTTGGAACTAAAATTGTTCAGACTGGCCACTTTGGGAATCATTTACTAGTTTTTTCTTTTCTTTCTTTTTTTTTTAACGTCTTTATTGGAGTACAATTGTTTGACAATGGTGTGGTAGTTTATGCTTTATAACAAAGTGAATCAGCTATACATACATATATATATATCTCCCCATATCCCCTCCCTCTTGTGCTTCCCTCCCTTCCTCCCTATAGTTTTTTCATTAGGGCACCTTCTCCAGGCCAGCTGGACTCTGCCCTATGCAGTTCCAAGCAGAGAACTGGAGTCCCCGTGGCTTCTGGCAGGGAGCTCTGCCTGGAGGGAGTGTCATTTCCCCCCGTGTATCACTCCTGCCTGTTTCCTGGGAAAACCCTTAAAGAGAGGGCGTGGAGGTGATGGCAGCCTCATGCCGAGAGGGATCCCAAGAGGAGATCTGGCAGCATCAAATAGGAACAGAAAACAGGCTGTGCTTCTTGGGCTGGCAGCAAGGAAGTGACTGCAGTGGAGAGCTGACCTGGGTCTATGAGGGAGCCTGGGGGGTTTGGGAGATGAAACCTGGCAGTAGCTGCTGAGGCCCCCTGGACAGTGAAGATGAACAGAACAGAATCCAAGAGCTTTGTGTTCAGGAAAAGAGGGAGCCCAGCTAAGGCACTTACATTGTGACTGTGTTTTGGTAGGCAGCTGCCATGAAAAGAGGGGTGGAGGCAGCTCTCAGCAAGCTGGGGGGGTGGAGGGAGGCTGACCGGAGGAGGTGGGACCCCGGCGAGGAGGAGGAGGGGGTGCAGTGAGGGCCTGAGCTGGGGGGACACAGGGTGGAAAGGGGGCTTATTTGGTCATAGCGGGCGGGAGCGTGAGGGAGGAGGGGAAGAACCCCCGCTGGCTTGTGTTTTGAGACTGGTTGGCTCAGACATCTGAGAGGCCAACGGGGACTCCAGTGCCCGGAACAGAAATGCTGGCTATATGCTATTGCTGTGTTTTAGCTGGGAAGCAGGGTTTGTCTTGGAAGAATGAAGGTTGCTTAACCCTGGGAAAAGTGAGTCAGAAGGTACAGGTCTGGTGAGGTGCACTGGAGGCCAGCACTAGGCTTTTATCATCATAAAGGCTGCAGAGAAGTTTGGACCATAGACTAAAATGACAGGCTGTACAATTCTAAGTTATTTCTCATGTCTATTGTTTTTGCTAATGTCTGTCATTTTCCCCAAAGTAACTGTCAGTGAAACTCTTAAGTGAACCAAGGCATCGTGTCCTTATCTTGGGGACAACAGCGGGGAGGCTGCTGGAGTGATGTGGTCCCACCCTGTAGCTGGCTGCAGGGAACCCCTCTGGAGGGGCAGTAGGTGGGGTGACTGCCCACCCAAAGGAAATGCAGCCTGGCTCCCCTGAGGCAGGAGCTAGAAAGGGGGCACGGAAGAGCAGCAGGGGCTGTGTGGAGTTTGCTCACAAGGGTTCCACAGTGGCACTGAGGGGTGGTCACAGGGGATGAGGCCTGACTTGGAGGTGATGATGTCATTAGGGACCTTTGGGAAATAAAAATAGTTTTCTCCTGAAATATAGTGCAGAAATATGCACTATTCCAGATGAATATGTTCTAAATAGTTGTATCTCATTCAATGCTGTAAATGTGTCCCTAGAAAATTACGTAATGATATCTTAAAATGCGTGCACTAATCCAAGGAAGCTTTGCTAGCATGCATACAACCCTATCATTTAGCCCCTGTGAGCGTAAGAGTTTACTAACTGGGGGCTTCCATGAGGCAGAGAACACCTGTACAGTTTTACTGTTCACTGATGTGCCTGTGTGTGCATCAGGTGACTTTTTGTCCGAATTCTCCCATTGGCATGCATGGATACTGTGGGGGCTTGAAACAGGAACTCGTATGTTGGACCAGCATGCCTAGTCTCAGCGGATGGGTTTTTTCCATCCAGGGTCTTCCCAAGTAGGTTGAGTTGAGGGAAAGTGTGGTGTGGTGTTTTTTTCATTACTTGGATGGCCATTATTATTTAGGTAAAGAAAAGCTCCATTCTAGACCAGCCGTGGGTGTGGTGACGGCTCTGGGCCTGCCGTGTCCCATCGGGTCTTATGTTGCAAGAGGGGTGCTTGTCTTAAAGGGGCCCTCCCTATCTGCGCACAGGTCGGGACCCTTTGAAGTGCGAGCAGATCTGGAGGAGTCCATGGAGTTTGTGGATCCCGGAGTTGCTGGAGAATCAGATGAGAGTGGAGATGAGCATGTAAGTGATGAGGAAACCGACCTGGGCACCGACTGGGAGAACCTGCCCAGCCCCCGGTTCTGTGACATTCCTTCCCAGCCCGTGGAAGTCTCCGAGAGCCAGAGCACCCAGGCGTCCCCGCCCATTGCGAGCAGCAGTGCCGGTGGGATGATCTCCTCTGCCGCGGCCTCCGTCACCTCCTGGTTTAAAGCTTACACTGGACACCGTTAACGAGCAGGAACTGAGACACACCAGATGGGCCTGGAGAAAGCTCTTCCTCCACGCCCTAGTAAACGTTACGTGTTTAGCTAAGATAGTGCCTGGAACAGAAAGAGGTTAAGCTGTTGGGTTTTTTTAAAACAGGGAGACGAGCATTTCTCTTTGTCGATTGGGCCGTGGTGGTGACTGACATGCTTATGATAATTAACAGAACAGAGGGGTCACAGGCCCTTCTCCCAGACCAGCGCCGGTGGAGGAAGGCCCTGTGTGCATGGCCAGTTCTTTTGAGGCAGAAACACAGAGAACCCCTTCCAACCACAGGCCATTGGTCCCACAGACGCAGCTGCCATGGCGATCCCTGTGATGCTAAGACTGTTCCTAAACACTTTGCTTCAGAGGTTGAATCACAAGGAAGTGATTCCTGATGGTTAGGATTTGAAAGATAAAAACTGTTTACTATGAGTTTGTTTTTATGCCATTATTTTTTGTACAGAGAACAAGCAGGCAGTTTGAAACACTTGTTTTCTTTATAATTTGGTCACGCTTGGTTTTTAGGTCAAGGATTTTTGTCTTCTTTTCAAAGGGTAGGGGTTTCTTTTGGTGGGGGAGAGGTAGTTTAAAAAATGATTTCACTTGTGCCGCTCTCTTGTGGCCTGTTGGACATTCCTGTTTTCTTTCTCCCCACAGAGCAAAGAAACTAAGGTCTTTTTTTCTGTAGGACCCACATCCATGAAGGGAAGAAATCCTGGCTGCAGTAATGTCCTAGAGATTTAAAAACTATTTCCTTGGATTTTGAGGGGAATTAAGTTCATTCGTACCTAGATTATTGAATTCCTACCATCCACACTATGTGCATTTTGAAATTGAACTTATTTTCTGTGAGTGAAAAATAAGTGACTAAGGTTGTTCCCTTATGGAAGCTAAATTCCTGCCTGGGCGCAGGTTAAAAGCCACTGAAGTGGCCTATGGTCATTTTTCTGGTGTCTGGTTTCTTTCTAAGGGATTTAGTAAGTGGCAGGTTTTTCTACGGAAAACCACCCTGCTTGTTTATTTCCTAGAGGTCTTTGTTGCTCTAAAGACACTACCTTTGCTCTGAAATGCAGAGCACAGCATTACAGCTAATACCGCTCTTCTGTATCTTGGGAAAGCTCTGATGGAAAGAATTTTCCCTCACCAAGAGATCCTTTTCAGCTAATGTGTCTTGTCATTCTCTTAGTGACAATCTTGTAAGAAAACTGTAGAGAGGCATTATGTACAAATATGTAAGTAGATTTTTATTTTTAATAATTGCAAAAAGAAATCTATGTAACAACTACAAAGTGAAATCCCATGAAAAATTCCTAACAGGCATTATTACCATATCTTGTTAGTGTGATTAGCATGATAGTACCTCATAAATCACTTGGAGGTTTGCCCTACCCTATAGATTCTTTTCTCATAATTATTATAGTTGATACTTTGCCTCCAAATCCGAGGTGCTATATATAGCTCTTGCTGTTGGTATATTTAGTGTTTGGGTAGAGTTTGGGATAGAATTGCAGAAGGGTGTTTATTCCTATCCAGGAGTCCCAAGTTTCCTGACTGTAAATTTTCCACTTAGGGAGGAAGCAGGATTTTCTCCTTGTGGATTCTTATACAGCCAGTATCTGTTTTAAGTGCTGGGCTTCATGATTGCTGGGTTGCATTGTCCCATCCAGGTCTGTAGTGTAGTTCATAGAGAGAGGCTGTGGTAGACTTTAACAAATACCAAATGAACTTAAAATCCCATAAGAGTTGTCTAGGCACTCAAACCCTCAGAAAGGAGAGCTTAGTCTTAAGAGTTGGAACACTGGGATTCGGGGCTTGGGTGCAGGGAATGACTTCAGCTGAAAGATGCACAACAGTCATGATTTGTCTCAAGTATTCCTCTGACGAAACCATGAGATCGCAAACCAGAGTAATTCAACAAAACTTACAAGGATATGGGAAATGTAGGGATTGGTGGGGTATGTTTTGTTGTTAATATCAACTGCAGGCACTTTACTTAGGGTTAAATGATCAAACCTTTAATGGTTTTGAACACCAACATACTGGCTTACACTGCTGAGATATTTTGGTTTTCATTATTTTGCACTGGATCCACCCTGTAAATATTCTTAAATATACATTTCAACCACTGTTTTTTCTACTGTCTTTGCTGCTCATTAAAATCTTTCATGTAGGTGCCAGAACCATATGTAAACAGCTTTTTAAAAAATTGAAGCTGGTATTTTTTTTTTTTAAACAACAAGCCATAGAACTTGGTCATGTTTTCCATCATAAGACGATTTGTTGAAACAAGATAATACTAAAAAGACTCACAGGCACCAAATAGGCTGCTTAAAATGGTCTGTTGAAGACTTTTTTTGTAATGGAGTATAACTAAGGAAAGTTTTGCACATCTGTAAGTTAAGGGGAAAAACTGTCAACATTGGGGAGTGGACAGGATTCATTTAAGGAGTCGTGTATTGATAATTTGGGGAAGAACATTTGGTGGCATGCTGTTAAAGAATCTCCTTGGGGCGTCATGTTGCAGGGATTCCCCACTGCTCTGCGACTTCCAAACCAGTTTGAGTCATACAAATGTTTTCTAAACTATTATTGTATTATTGCAATAAATCTTTTAACAGTACTTTGCAAATATGTATGTCTTTTTCAAGCTCTGATTATTCATTTCTACTGAATACATTGAGGGTAGCAAGAATGAGATCTAACTCTGGAGTATTTTATACAAATTAGAGGATAATTTTTTTTTAAGAATTTTTTTGCCAGGTAATGGAAAATACCTGTTAATACTTTTTTTAAATTACAGTAGTATTAACAATAATGGTCCATCTTAAGTAAGCTCGAAAATCGGTCGCTTACCAGTTACATCTTTCTCTAAAGATGCATTTTTCTCCTGTAGCCATCATTTGATGCAAGTCTCTGGCAGTGACTTCTGGTGTATTGCAACAGCCCCTTATGGAGGGAGGGAGGGAGAGATGGGGCCTTCTAGGTTGCCCATATGGAATTTACCTAGGCTTTCTTCAGGACGACATAAAGGGCAGTGTTAGAGGGGATCTGTCAAGCTGAGAGAACAGAGTATTTTTGGAGAATCCCTCCCCTCTGTGTTTTGTTTTGTTTTAATAACTGTGTAGTCTCTCCCAGATGGATAATCTGTACCTTTCAGGTTAGATTATTATGGAGAGGGGCCACCTGCAAGGTGGATGAGGGATACCAAGAGTGATTACTGTGGAACAGCAAGACCAACTCAGAGAAGTACCAAGGAACTGTTGCCATGGTCATCGTACTCCTTTACCTGCAGGAGAAGGCCAGCCAGCAGCAGCAGAACAGGCAAGGAAATGAAAGGGTTCCTGAATAGTGCATGTGCTTCAGTGTTAGTCCTTCGACCTCCCTGGGTAACAGTTAAAAACACACTCCCATCTATGTGTGTACCCATAGATTCCCAGCCCTCAAAAGTTACTTCATGATCGATGCAGGAATCAGGTTGAAGCAGATGGAAAGAACTAAGGATAACTTCGTCCTTAGTGCTTGGGAGGTGATTTGAATATTGCTTCAACAAAATGTACCAGGAAATTTGAAACTGGCTTTTGGGCAAGTTATCTGAATCCCAGCTATGAAACACTCAGTGAGAGAAAGCCACCACTAGCACCCCATTCCAAGGATCTGGTGAGAAAATACCCTGGAAAAAGGGTTCACCATCTGCTTAAGAGTTTTACGTAAATAGGTGAAGTGGATTTCTTTTTTTTTTTTAAGATTTATTTATTATTTATTTATTATCTTTGGCTGCGTGGGGTCTCAGTTGCCGTATGCGGGATCCTTCGTTGTGTTGCGCGGGCTTCTCTCTGGTTGTGGCGTGCAGGTTTTTTAATCTCTTCTCTAGTTGTGGCGCACAGGCTCCAGGGCTCCTGGGCTCTGTAGTTGGCAGCACGTGGGCTCCAGTTGAGGTGCGAGAGCTCAGTTGTGGCACGCAGCTTAGTTGCACCGCAGCATGTGGGATCTTAGTTCCCCAACCAGGGATCAAACCCCCATCCCCTGCGTTGTAAGGTGGATTCTTTACCACTGGACCACCAGGGAAGTCCCTTTTTAAAAACAAAACAAAACAAAACAAAAAACCACCAGTGGGACAGTCTTTTCTAGAAGAAAAGGGATGGTAAAACAGCAAGAGCCACATCAGTGACTTCTTTGTTGTGCTTTTTCTGGGAAGGAGTGAGGGATAGTCTGGTGGGGAGAAAATCTGATGGAGAATTCAAATGGTCCCTTTAAAAAAGTGAGAAATAGGAGGGATCTGCCAGCACTAGGTAAGTGTTGAAAAGTGGGCTGGAGTCCGTGGAGTGGAAGCAGCTCAGCATCATGAAGGCATTAATAACCTCCAGGTGCATATCAGCTTGTTCATCATCTCCCCTTTTGGGCGTGGTTTTCTGGCATTTACTGTATGACTTCAGAAGACACCTGGATTTTGAAGAAAGGGCTCTCCTACCCTCAGCAACTTATTTCCCTAAATTTAAAACATCATCAGGAAGACATTTCTAGCTTACTAGCATAAGCAAGTTAGGTGGCTCTAGATTTTGGTAAGAAAGTGGCAAGTGGTTTGGAAATAGTAGATGGCAGGGACACACCTCCCAATCCAAAGTTGATTAATGAATGATAGAAACGGGGCATATCTTCTGTGTCAGCAGCGGAATAGTTGCCTTCAAAGTAGTAAAGACCACGTCTAGCACCCACCCACAGGCTGGTGCCCCTATTTTCTGGCTCAGGGACATTGGTACTGGCTTAAGTTGGGAGTTCTACTGCATTGATGGCCTTTGAGAAAAAGCCTGCTAAGAGCTGGAGAGCTCCCGCAGAGGTCTCTGATATACTACGCCCAAGATCTTTAGCACCTAATTTCTCTAGAGTTGCTGCTGCTCACGGTGTGATCCTAGGACCTGCAGCATCACCTGGGAGCTTGTGAGAAATGAAGGTCTTGGGTGCCATCAGAATCAGAATCATTTCAATAATACGTATGTACATTAACATTTTAAAAGCACTGACCAGGACTTCCCTGGTGGTCCAGGGGTTAAGAATCCGCCTTCCGGTGCAGGGGACATGGGTTCAATCCCTGGTCAGGGAACTAAGATCCCACATGGCATGGGGCTACTAAGCCTGCGCACCACAACTACTGAGCCCACATGCCGCAACTACAGAGCCCACGTGGGCTGCAACTAAGACCCAACGCAGCCAAAATATAAGTAAATAAATATTTTGAAATAAATAAATGCCCTTTCTCTGGAGAGCTCTCTGGAGAACCTCTGCTTGCCATGTCTTAAAAAAAAATAAAAGCATTGACCTATAGCAGTGCTGTCCAATGTAATATTTAATGTAGCCCACACATCTGATTTTAAACTTTCTGGTAGTCTCATTAAAAAGGTAAAAAGGAATAGGTAAAATGTATTTTTATAATAGAATTTAACTCAAGATATACAAAAACATTATTTCATCTAATAAGCATGAAAAATATTAAGAGGGCAGAGGGGCTGCAGGAGGGTTCATTTGTATTCTTGCCCTGGGCCACAAAAATTGGGAAAGGCTTGCCCCTGTATCTACACACTTGTAATAAACCCTCTTTGACTTCACTCTTTTTGGGTGTGTCAGCAGTTTTCTGTTGAGAAGGTACACAATAAAGAGCCTCTGCAGAGCACACACTGGAAGCCTGAAAGCGAGACTCCTGGCCTTGGAAAAGGATAAGATCATGCAGGAGGTCCCAGCTTAGATGCCAGGGCAGCCAAAGCACCATCTCTGCTTAGAAGAAGAATCAATCAGGGCTGGGGTGGAAGGAGGTTTGTGGCAATCCACACACCCTGTAGCAGAATCATGCTTGGCTGCCCATACAGGAGGCTTGGTGAGGTAGAGCAGAGAAGGCCAACAGCTCAGTCCCAGAATACGGAAGCCGGGTGTGCCCAGACTTGGCTCCATCCCTATCCTCCCACTGGACTGCAAACACTCAGTTATACAAACGGGCCATTTCCCCTTCTAATGGACAGGGGACCTACACAAATACAACTTTGCTCTACATTTTACTGATTGGCAACTAATTGATTTTGAATCTGTATCAACCTCTTCATACTACTTAATAGACATCTGAAAACAGTTGGTAAAGCAGCTATTTGGTTTTCTGATGGGGGGCAGACATAAGGGAGGGAAATAATTTAAACAGCACAAGTGATTCTGCCCCAATTAACTAGATGATGCGATCTGCTATTCCCCGAGTCTTGGTGTCTGTACACTGCTCATCATTCAGCAAGAACAAGTCCTTTTTTTTTTTTTTTTTTTTTTGCGGTACGCGGGACTTTCACTGTTGTGGCCTCTCCCGTTGCGGAGCACAGGCTCCGGACGCGCAGGCTCAGCGGCCATGGCTCACAGGCTCGGCGGCATGTGAGATCCTCCCAGACCGGGGCACGAACCCGTGTCCCCTGCATCGGCAGGCAGACTCTCAACCGCTGCGCCACCAGGGAAGCCCCAAGAACAAGTCCTCTTACAGGACTTACGCATTTCGCACCACTGTACCTGGTGTATATCATTCTCTGCTGGGTGGGTGATGGACACACAGGACTTCCAAGAGTAATTTCAGCTTTGTGCCATTCTCCCCCTAAATGCTAACTTTAGAACCTAATCCCTGCTGGGTTTTATCATTCCAAAGACAAAAACAAAACATTTAAGTAGAGCTTTCTAATTTTAAACTTTTATAGCCCCAAAAGAATCTTAATCCAAAAAGAATTTGAAACAACGGTTCCCAAAGTTAATTTGTTCTGAGGCCTGTTCTTTGCAAACTGAAGAGGGAGGGGATGGGGGCCTTTGAGAGGCGAAGGTTTCATTTTGCTTTTTAAACAGAGGAGCACCACGTCTCCCCAGAGGTGTGGTGTAAGAGATGGCCATCTCCCTGCTCCCAGTCCCCTCCCAGCTACCAACTTCAGTGGTCCTGCGCCTCTAAAATAACACCCAGGTCAAACAAACCACCTAGAAGAGGGTTGCTACCTAACTGTGGGTTTTGCTTAAACCAGTTAGGTGTAAATACACTTGTAAGTCCCCAGAGGGTTCATAACCACAGTGATGTTTGCTGTTCCTGTGAGGTTATGCAAACACCAGCTATGGCCACACACTTAGGTGCATGTCAATAGAAGGTACTGCACATTTCCCACAAAGATACTCTCACCCGTCTTGGAGATTGCAACTCTAGCTTGTTTGAACCCAAAGGAAAACCCGGGATAGAAACTGTCAGATTCCCTGAGTGCCAGTCGCTGTGCATAGCAGAGAACGCCTTTACATAAATGCAGCGTGGTACCTGACAGTAAGAGCTAGATAACATCAGCTCCGGTTATTGGCGCAGCCTACAGTGTATGGCGGCGTTTTAGCGCAGACTGGCTTTGTGCTGTTTTTGAGGTAGGCTGTGGGATGCAGGAGAGGAGGAGTAGCCAGTCTGCTGAGTAAAGAAGGAATAGAGGCTATTGAAGCCACGGAAAAATGCCCAGGAAGATCCACATAATAGGAATAGTGTCTGAGGCCAGTCCGTAAAGGTTGGCAGGGAGGCTCTGACAAGTCCAAGTTAGAAGGGTGGTTGGACAGAGTCCAGGAAGGGGCTCCTAGATCAAGCTTAACCATCAGTTCACAGCCTTCTGCAGTCAGAAAGCCCAAAGCAACTGCTGCCGGGGAAGCCACGACAAAGCCCAGATCATATCAAATGCACAACTGACAGTTACCCAGCAAAACTCCTAGGGCTGCTGCAGAAGTGACCCCAACCAAGAAAGCTCCCATGGGACCAGCTGTGGCCAGAGGAAAGGATCCTCCCAGATCCCCTCATCCCCCTTCAGGTTTCTCATACTAGAAGGAGTTACAGTAGAGCCCAGAGCAAGCAGAACCTGCCAGCACCCCTCACATCAAGATGACGACTGGAAAGGAATATAAACATTTTATGGAGGGTGTGTACTGGGTGTGAGGCACTGAGGGGTGGCATTGACCAAGCTGCTCTGCATGAGCCCCAAGTGGAGAGGGCTCCATACACCAAAGAGGCGGTGGCGGTAGAGAGGTACCTAGAGGCACCGTGCAGCCAACCAAGGTGAACAGGACGGGGCAGGGGACGCAAAGGACACGCCTCCTGCGCACAGGCTGTCAGTGTGTTCGTTAGGGCAGGGAACGTGGCCAGTTGTGAATGAGCCTTTCACATGACCATTTTAATTCCAGAGTCGTTTTGACAAGGCCTGAAGAAAAAGTTACAATCTTGGCCCTTCTTCCCTTTCCAGTTCATCCCTGCCAGGTATCTGGTCTCACTCACTGAGCAGGGAACAAAGCCAAACTGCCCCAGGGATTGGGGGCAGGGAGCTGCTGACTCTTCCACATTTTCTCTGGTTCTGCATTTTCTTTCAAATGGTAAAGTGAGGGGTGGGAGAGAATCTAGGCCAGGTGTATCAGACCCTCTGAGCAAAAGCTGAAGGGGTAAGAATCCTTTACTTGGGTCCCCATGGGCGTGGAGTTGGGCTGAGCTTAGGCTCTTCGAGCCCACATTCTTACTTCCTTTCTTGTGAGTCTGGGATTCTCCAGCCACGCAGGAAGGCAGGTAGCACTGCACTGTTGCAGAAGTAAAACGTGAGCTGGTTTCCTCAGCTTGGCACTAGGGGGCTCTGAAGCACAGCATCTTTCTCCTAAGGGGAACAGCTACACTTGCCTAGAAATGAAGACCAGGGTGCCCTTGGGCCCCACCTGCCAAAATCCTCTTGTCATTCACACAGACACCCCTGGGAAGTGGGTCTCGCATCACGGTTCAAAAGGGATCATCAGTGATTTCTGAGAACCCCGAGAACTGCATGCCAAGATGGGGTTAGGGCATAATTCTTCCTGTCCTCCGCTCTTGGTCAGTTCAGGCCGTCGCAGACTCACAGCTTGTGTCCCACGTGAAAACCACATCTAGAACGGCTGACTTGAGAAAACCACCTGGGCACATGGAGAAGAACCAAGAGCCAATAACAATGAAAGCTGACATTCCACACACCAAGCTGTGCACCAAGCTGTGCAAGTCCTGCATGTGCACGTCTCCTTTAATCCTAAATTAGGAGTCAAAACAAACCTATTAGGAAGGTACACACAGAGATTGCCAGTTTGGAGCAAACCACAGCGGAGGACGACCAGCACTGGAAACTTCAGCCCAGGGGATGGAAAGCATTCTCACGTACCTTGGCTGGGGTGAGCCATGAGGAAGGACACCGACACCCTGAAGGGGAGGTCAGCCTTCGCAGCCTCTCCTGTTCCTGTGTCAGACAGGCTCCAGCCGAGCACGTAGGAGGTAGCATGGTGATGTGCCTGCAGGGCAGACTTGTTCAGCATCCAGACGCTTTTCAGTTTGTCCCCCCTTCAGGCAGGAGCAGCTACTGCCTAAGGATAAGGTAAGAAAGAAGCTGCTCTGTGGCCACATACCACCTCAGCCACAGGTGAACCTGGCTCCCGGACTCCAGCCCTGCCCCACTCTGCTTGGCAGCCCTGGCCAAAGCCTACTCCACCTTTCCATCTTTCTCCTGTGGGACCACCAGAGCCTTCACTCATCACTTTCAAGGCAGCCCCACCCCTGGCACACTTAACCATTGCTTCTCCACAGCCCAGAGCTGATGCAGCTCCAAGGCTTTTTTGGTGGGTATCAATTTCAAGCCAACCTAGCTTCTAGGTCCTCCACTGCAGCTTTCTGGGGCCAGATAGCTTCCAGCCCTGCCAAGCGTTACATGACCATACGTCTGAATATATTCTCGATGACTTCTAAACAATTAACTCATTACGCATAGATAATAATACCTCATCCAACAGGAAATACAGAGGGTGCTGGGCAGACAACAAATTCAAACTAAGTGTTAAAGGGTTGCAAAAATGGAAGCTCATGTTAAGTGAAGATGGTCTCTTTCCAGTGGTAGAAAAGAATTCTCTCTCCCCTTCTAACAACTCAATTTTTTTTTTTAATTCTTAGGATTCAGTTCACAATATCCCTCATCAATATTACCTCAAAAAAGAAAACACATCTGCAAAACTCAGGTCCCATTTAAGATGCATGTTTTTATTGAAGTTAAAAAAAATTTGTAACCAGACAGAAAGAATAAAATAGACAAGAATGTTATAATCTGACTATATAATATTCTCTCATTCTTGGTGAATCACTAAAATATAACAAAGGATTGTTCTCTATGCTAATTTTTTAAGGTTGTCCAGTTAAACCATTATTTGGTATCCTTTCAACAGGTTAACCTCTTAACTATTTATAGTTTCTTCTCAGAAACATTCATATATTATACAGAAAACATTCATAGTTTATTTGGGAAACATTCATATTTTATACAAATTTGAGACGAGACCAAAAAACAAAAAACCAAAAAAAATCCACACAGTTGTAGCTGCAACACTATCCTAGCTGCATTGTGGTGATTATGTTCAGTCAGCTGTCCGCTATTTACACCTGGATTTTAATAGTGTTATTTACAGAGGGGCCAAAAGCACTCATCTAAAGTAAAGGCGCTCAGGTTTAATGTGCACTTTCATAGCCCTATGAAAACACAACCATTATATACACTGTAAACACCACAGGGCATGAAATCCATCTCCAACCACAAACATCAGTCTCACAGATCAAGCATACAAGGTCTAAGGTAAGGTGCCTAACTTTTCTTTGTAAGCATACTTTTCACCCAAGAGTACTGCTATTCTCTTCATAGGACACTATTCACCTATTTCAGATATGGTGCCAGTGCTCAAAACATGCCCAGAACCCCTTTTTGGGGATTGCCTGCATAGTCTGCGATGAACTCTGCTGAACATTCTTGACGGTGGCAAGTCTTCTTTGAACAATCCTTTGAAGAAGGATTCGATTTGGGAAAACAGGCATAGTTATTCACAGCCAAGTGGATCAAACTGTGGGATACAGCCCTGGATCAAGCATGAGGCACCACTGTAAAACGATGAGACCGATTTTCTTGTACAGCTCGTAAATTCAGAGATTTAAGATGCCTGAGCAATGGCAGTCCTGATGGAGTAGCAGAGGTTCTCCTGGAACGAAGACTGAGAGGCAACACTCACTGGAACGGCGTATCTAGGTGGTGGTTTGCAGTTTTAAAGATCAATCCGTTGCCTCGCACATAAACTTTAGTACTCCTCTTCAGTTTCAGTCCCTTTTGCTTTCTTATGGATTGCCCGATTAAAGCTATGGCAAGCAGGGACCCAGTGATTGTCATGAAGCCCCAGCTTACAGCCAGGGAAGCCCTTCTGAGACCGGTGGCAGCACATCCAGTATCCCGGCCCATAGGGCAATGCCTGGCAATAGGGCTTGGGGTGCCACCGGCACAGGGACACATCCCCTTTCACATATTTTTTCTTGCACTGCTTGCACGGATCCTCTCTATAGCGTGGATCCCGAACCCAGCGAGAATCTGCTGGCCTGATATTGTAATATTCAATGATAAACTTGAAATAGCAGCAGGTACATTTAAGAGCCACTAAACTCTTAGTGGGAAGTAACCTGAAGATTTTCACCATAATGTGGTGGGGCAGAAAAGCCATGTACTGCTGAGGCTCCAGAAGCTGCTGGATTTTAAACCTGGTCTCCAGAAAGTCATGCGACACCTGCTTCTTCCAACTGGATGCCTCGAGCACTGGCAATGTACTTTCCACAGAAGCCAGCGGGACAAATGAATCAGCCGAGACACTTCTTTCCTCAGATGCACTGTCACCCTCAGCAGCATCTTCAAGCTGACTGGCCTCGGAAGACTCTTCTGTTGTGCCTTCATTCAGCTGGGAACAGCCCGACTGGTGCTGACCAGATGGCAAAAAAAACAACATCCCTGGAAGTGGGTCTTCGCAGGACTTTGAGCTGGAAGGCTGGTCTTTCTCTACCTTGGACACAGTGATACTAATGCACAAAGATTCTTTTCTTCTCTGATCAGGATTTTGGCTAGCAAGAGGCACAAGCTCTTCACTCATACCATCAATAGCATCTGGGGGCAATTCAATGGCTTGGGGACAGGTGCGAGGAGGAAAAGGTGACCCAACAAGTTCCTCTGTCATTTCCACATCATGTGTATTGCTGTTTTTCATGGCAGTCTGCTGATCTGGCTCTAATTCTGCACTGTCCGTGTGCAAACTCACGCCTGCTGGCAATGAGGGACAGCCCCGAGGAGCGCCGTCCCAGGCCTGGTCCCCCTTGGGAGAACAATGGTCAGCTCTTAAGGGGCCACAGTCCACAGATACAGACCCCACAGTTTTCACCTGAGTGTCAGGTACCTCCAAGGCGCCTTTGTTTGTTTTGCTTTCCTCAGCCTGGGTGCCATTCACAAGCAACACGCGGCCCACATTGCGACGGAAGCTGTTATTCCTCGAGAGGCTCCCAGGCTCACGCTGGCTCTGCCGCTTCAGGCACTCGGACTCCAGCCTGGCTACCATGTCAAGGACATGGACTGGCTCACTCTGTGATTCACCAACCTCAGGATTTCTCCTTTCCATGGGTTCTTCACATGCTCCTGGGGCAGACAAGGGCTCGGGGGCTGGGGGCACACCTCTGGATGGCCCGGAAAACCGCACCACAGCAGGTGAGTTAGTGCAGTTTTTCGCACAACTGGCTAGCAGAGCACTGGCTCTTTGCTCGAGGAAGGCAACCATTTGTATGACCGACAGAGGCCTCCCGGCATAGACTCCGTCCCCGTTGTCACTCACGTAATGCACAGAACAATGCTCGATGCCACACGCAAAAGGCTCAGGTTGGTAGCATCTGCTGTTGACTTCCTTCATCCTTTCTAACTGTATCTTGGCTTTTTTAAGATCCCCTGATTTTTTCCTTCTTTTAGTAGCTCTCCCATCAATATCCCAGGAGCTTTTTATTTTCATAGATCCTATTCTATTACTACACTGGTGGGCTGCAAAGAATGCAATCTTTTCCTTGGTATTTCCCGGTTTCACGACAGCCCAGATATCAAGTGGCCCTTCCCCTTCCTCACCCTGGTGGATTGTTGCAGACGATGCATTCTTCTTGGTTTTAACATTCACGCTGCTCTCTTCAGGACTGTTCCCACTCATACTGCACAGGACATTTGGAGAAAGGATTCTAAAAGGCTTTCGAGATGATGCTTTACCAAGAGAGGCTGAAGGAAAGACACTTGGTTTCATACAGCTAGCTTTGCATTTTTCATCATTTATAGCTTGTTGGTGGCTCATAGGAATTCTCAGAGTTTCCTTGATGATTTCCAAAGGTCGCACTTTCTTCTGGAGTTTCCAGTATGGCTTTAGGTGCATAACAGAGGCTCTACAAGGAGAAAATACACATTTGATTAAGATACTGATTTCATTTTTAGAAAAGCTTTTTTTTTTTAAACTTACACTCAGATGGTTCTAGCAAGTAATAGAAACATTTTCTATCAGTTCACTAAATCTTTACCAACTCTCATTTCAGCTAGTTTTTAACGTACAAATCAAGAACAACAAAAGCAAAAATAACTACTTTCCATGGTATACAGACCAAAAAATAAATGGGTGAATTTCACACTGACTAGACTACGTGAATTTCAGACTGACATTAGTTAACATTCTATACATAAAATTAGTGCTTTAAATGTAAAGAAATTTGAACTTACTAAAAACAATCAAGGGTCAGTACAAGGCACAGTAAAGAAGAAACGGAAGTATAAAAGGAACCCATCCAGAATCTCTAGTATAGTAACACTATTTCTTTCTAAGTCATCACAACTAGCATTTTATTGATTGCAAAACAGTCTATCAAAATTGTTATATTGCTTTCTAAGCTATTCCCATACTGTTGAATATTTTAGATATCTGTATTTTCACTTGTCTGCTTATGTTGCTTTGCCCATCTATTAGTGTTGATTTTCTAAACAATGTACTTGTGTAAGCTCTTAACTGTTAAATTTTCTGCAAATTAAATACAAAGCCCACAATCTTTATTAATTCACTAGTTCAGAAAAACAGTGCCTGTTTTGTCCCCTGGCTAGGGGTGGAGATGGTAACCATTTTAGAAATTATAAAGATGATTGATTACATGCAGAGACATGTGTTCTAGTCCTTGTCATATCACTAATTAGCTAGACAGGGTGATTTTACCTTGGGTAAGTCACTTCCTCTCTGGGTCTGAGTTGAAATGTTAACTGAGGAGTTGGAATACTAGATTATTTAATGATTTTGTCAATTTGTATGTCAAAATATCCCACTGCTACACAGAACACCTGGATTGAGGAAAAAGTGTCTCGTAGGGATGCCTGGTCTCCTACAAAGTAAACCTACAGACCAAAATAAACATCTGCAGTCACAGATGTGGAGCAACAGCAAGAGCTTTCACAGGTCTAAGCACATGGACTCTCACCCACTCTCGCCCCTGGGGACAGAGTCTAAGACACACACATTGGGCAATCCAGCATATCACTTTCTCATTCGCTCCGTAACATTTACCCAGTGCCTGCAATGCGGCAGCCTCCATGGGAACTGCTTTCAGGTATCAGTTTTATTCATCAAGAACGAAAGTGATCAGCCAGAACAAATTTACCTTTCACTTCAAATTTAATTCCTAGAGTCCAGTCTCAGCTAAAAGAAGAAATATGGATATGAATATCTTCTAGCTAGGTAAACAGAAATCTTACTTTTAAGGCACACAAAGTACCTTTTAAAAGATACCCCTGAAATAGATCAGATTGATTTGTTTCTGATCTTTAGCAATTATATCCTACATCTGTTGAGATCTCCCCCCTTTGTGCACTACAGCATTTTTAATAGCTTTATATTTTATAGAATTACAGAAACATTATGTTCTATATCTATAATTTAGTCTTATAAAAAGAGCCACCCAGAATTCTTCAAGAACAAGATAAAGATATATGAATAAAATAAATGAATAAAAGAGGCACATCTAGTGCCATCTCTCTGTCAACAATTTTCTGGTTTTTCATATCCCTTCAATCCCTGTCTAAGTGAAATCTAAGAAATGGAGGTTGTTGAAAAATCCAATTAATTCTCACATAATGATCTCATTACAGAATGTCTGTGAATAAATTTAAGCTTCAGCAATGTGTGTGCCATTCTGCATCACACAATATGTTCTCTTCGCATTCCTCCCCCACAAATTATTTTAGGTGCCATTATTGATAGACAGCAACATTTGGAAGAAACTAATGTGATTGCAGATGGCTTTTGTTTGCGTATATTAACCTGTAAAGTCAGGTCAACTGATACATTACTAATAGACAAGGTTTCAGCGGGATTAAAACAGGAGATGATCCCATGGAACAAAAGTGAAGACAGGTACAACAGCGAATGAAAAAAGCCAGTAAGGTCATTCGATGCAACAAGGGTGACTGCTGGAGGGTGAGTGGTGATTCTGTGGGACCCCCAAAGGAAGCAGAACCTTTAGGCACAGGCTCACGTCCTCCACTGGCTGAAGGATGGCTGGAGTATTAACCTCTCCCCCTTCCTGTGCTGGGCTTGAAGGCCCTGAGACAGAAAAGTGCTGGCAAGACTCAAAGAAATGGCAAAAATCTGAGTCTGGGTTGAAATCAGTGGTGGACCATGAGGATATGATGCAGAGCATCAAGGGCATCTACTGCAAAAATTCATAAAATAAAAACTTTACATCTCTAACAGATTACATCAGATGGTGGTGCTTTCCCCACCCCTCCAACTCACCCCCTCAAATACAGACAGGCACCGCAGAAAGCTCCAGCCAGGTTTCCATGGTTGCCAATCTCTTTGCACAGGAGTATTTTAAAAGTTCGCCACGATAAAGTCCTGCTTTATTAAAGTCCTGCTTTAATGCAGGGTTATAGCACCTACCCACACATGAGTGTTCATTAGACACTCAGAAATGTCCTTGTAAAAAGTTAAGATCCCTGGGCCCGTTGAATCAGAATTTCTGGGACTGGGCCAACAATCTGTTTTTTGTTTTTTTGAATATTTATTTATTTATTTTGGCTGCGCCAGGTCTTAGTTGCATGGCACGTGGGATCTTTAGCTGCGGCATGTGGGATCTAGTTCCCGAACCAGGGATCGAACCTGGGACCCCTGCATTGGGAGCCCGCTGTCTTACCCACTGGACCACCAGGGAAGTCCCTGTTTTTAACCTTAGATTTAATTCGGAAGGGAACTTAAAGGTCACGTGTTAGGGCTTCCCTGGTGGCGCAGTGGTTGAGAGTCCGCCTGCCGATGCAGGGGACACGGGTTCGTGCCCCGGTCCGGGAAGATCCCACATGCCGCATGCCCCAGTCCGGGAAGATCCCACATGCCGCGGACCGGCTGGCCCCGTGAGCCATGGCCGCTGAGCCTGCGCGTCCGGAGCCTGTGCTTCGCAACGGGAGAGGCCACAACAGTGAGAGGCCCGCGTACCGCAAAAAAAAAAAAAAGGAAAAAAAAGGTCATGTGTTAGATCTAAGCATGTCAGGGGGGTTCTGGATGTGGGCTGGGGGGCTGGGCTACTGACAGGGGTGAGGTGGAACTGCCCAACAAAAAGCCGGTGGGACAGTCCATACTGAAGTGTCTACTCTAAAAGATGCGTAAAGACAGACCCATCTTCTTACCTGTTATTCTCTTCAAAACACCAAAAAAGTCAATGGCCATGTTATTGCCAAATTTCCTCTCCAACTCCTCAGTTTCTTTGACACTGCTTTCCCAGCTCTCTTCTTCTCCAGCCTTTAAGCACTGATGTATTCCTCAGAGTTCTTTCTTTTTCTAGACCATTATTACTCTTAAGCTATATATCTAAGTGACCTCATAGTTTTAATGAACACAGATTCATGACTCCCCAGTGGTATGCTCTCCCAAACGTCATATCCTATGACATGCCTAACAGACATACTCACCTGGATGTCAAAAAGAATCTCAAAAATCAAAATGACTATTTAATGACAGCACCAAGTACCTGGTCAACCAAGCCAGAAAGTTGAGTCACTTCGATTCCTCCTCCCATCCAATCACCAAGTCACCCTCCCTTCTTGTTCATCCCTAGCACAACTGCCCTAGTTTTAGCTGTCATATCTTACCTTTGCTACACTGTCATTAGCTACAGGAAAGCCTAACCTCCTCATCCATGAAATGCAAGGTCATGGAGCCCACCCCAGCCAACCTATCACAGCTTCACTCCTGCCCTACCATAATTCACACTTTGGAAGCTTGTTCACAGACCATTACCACAGGACCAAGTAGATGAAGGCCCATCGTATCACCTAATACACAAATTTTAAGGCAGGCAGAGCCATAAAACTTAACGGAACAGCTTCCAACTTTTTTCATACTAACTGCCACCCATTTCTTTCTATCCATTCATTATCTGAAATTTACTAAACACTCTGGGTTGGATATTAGTGTTGCAATTATGAATAAGACATAGTTACTGCCCTTAAGGAGACAGAAAATCAAATAGGCAATTACGACAGCATGTGATATGTGTTATAAGGATAGTACAGGTGCCGGGAGTCCACGAAGGGAGCAAGGGGGAAGGAGAGGACAGAGAAGGAAGGAGTGTATGAAAGGAAGAGAGGAGACCACCAGCACCAAGCTTAGTCTTGAGGGTACAGAAACAGGTCAGAAAAGCCCTGAAGGAAGATAAACAAAGTCCTAAAAATTCAGAAGGTAGGTGAGGTAGGTGAGAAATAATCAAAGTCCCAGCTAAGGTGGACAGACAGAAGTAAATGGGTTAGAAAGGAAGAACAGGCAGGATTTTAGCTACTGATTATAAATGGAGGTTGAGGGAGTGGAGTCAAGGATGAGTCCTCAAGGCTACAGCAACTGGACGAAGAGTGCTACCTTTTAGTGAGATGGTGACAAAGGTAGCCGAGCAGATTTGGAGCAGGGGAAACGGTAAGTTCAGTTTTTAAAAAATGCTGCATGCAAGCTAGAGATACCTAGTAGGCAGACTGACACAAGTCTGGCCAAGAGAAATATGAGGAAAGGAACAAGACAGTTGTGACAGAAATTCAATGAGGAAAAAGTTTTCTGGACAGAGATTACGTATGTCTTTTTCCAAAATTTTCACAATGAACATATATTGCATATATTACCGTTATAAAGAAAAAATGTACATAAAAATAAAGAGCAATCACACACCCTAGCAAGGTCATATAAAGAATTCTGTCTGGGGGAATCCCCTGGCAGTCCAGTGGTTAGGACTCCATACTGTCACTGCCGAGGGCCCAAGTTCAATCCCTGGTTGGGGAACTAAGATCCCACCAGTCACGCGGTGTGGCAAAAAAAAAGGAAAGAAAAAAAGAGTTCTGTCCAGTTAGTGATGGAGACCCCTGGTGACTCTGCTGTGAGGAACTGCAGTGGGTGAGTAGGGCAGAGCCAAAAACTCATGGTGAAGGAGTGAATGGAAGGTGAAACAGTGAACGTTAGCAACTTTTTCACAAAGTTTGGCTATAAAGGAGAAAGTCTTTGTACATACCTGTCACCTTAAATCCTTTCCAGGAATAAATTGAGATATAATAATGAATCAATTAAAACTTGAACAACTTTCCTCCAGTAAAGACCAAAATCTTGCTTTCAAATAATTCCAGTATTCTTTATTGACTCTTAATTTCTGATTTCAGCTCAAAAAAGCTGGAAAAACTCTAACCTAAACATATTGTACAATCCAAAAATTAAGCCATGGGAGAGAATTTAACTTTGCAAAAAGGCCTAGATAAATGCTAAAGAATCACACTAACTCTAGTCTATAGAGGACTGAACTTGATCAATGAGGAATCAAATGGTAATATGCGATCAGAATAAGGGAAAGGACGAGATTTCTCTTAGTGCTAACAGACTTCGTGCTAATAGGAGCCTAACATCATCGAAGGCCTGTTTCCTAACTTGTCACTCCTAGTCCACAGCCTTGCCCATCTAAACAGGCTAGAAGATAAGGTGTTTCCTTTTTCTTTCTGCTTTATTAAAGCTTCAGGAATGCTAATTCCAAAGAGGAGTCATTTATTAGTATAACTGGAGCTACTCTTTATTTACAAAAGGTTAGAGGAATAAACATAGAATAGTCCTTGAAAGATCCCTCCCATGGTACCTTGAGAGGGGAAAAAAAGTGTACAGTAAATAAATCACTGTTTCTTTAAAAACATAAAAGCTTCCAGAGAACAGCTTATGACCGCCTTCTTCACTGGACCATTATAGAAACGATAAGCAACTTCAACGAAGTACTCCACGTATATAAACAAAATCCTTGTTTTTTGCAAATGAGGTGACAGAGCTAATATGACTTTTGAAGCCCCAAAGGTAGATAGTAGAAGAATTAAGATTAGAATCAGATAAGTCTCCCAGATCTATATTTTCCTTGCTTACAAAAATAAATAAATAAAAATTAAAATCCTAGGTTCAATCATGACACAAATAGAATTAAATAATTCTGACAGCATCTATTCAAAGAGCTTCTATCTTTCAAACTGGGGTCAGTTTTTCTTAAGTGCCACATAAAACCTCTACACAGAGAACTGTGATGATGTAAAGCAGACATATCATATAACGTAAGAAGCCACACCAATTTAAAAGTATGTAGAAACTGCTCCTATGGCTATTAAAGCAGAAAAAATGCCAACACCGGGAGGGTGTGAATACAGGCGGAGACATAAGAAAAGACTCTCATTAACCTCTAAGCACTGACAGAATGCACCCAACTCTCAGAGTACCCTAACAATAAAACAGAACAAACTCTAAGCCAGAAAAGACGGTATTTCTCAAACTGAGTTCCAAAATATTGGGGACTGGCTTTTTTCCGAGAGGGAGTTCACTCCTTTTTTTAAAAGTAATATTACGTAAAACCATTTCATGGGAATTTTGAACTTCGCCTCAGGAGGATTAGATGGTTAGTAGTGCACAATTTAATGGAAAAATCCTTTACTGTCTGTTAATAGATACTGAATACAGAAAATAGCCTTTGCAAACACACATGCATGGTTTTCAAGAACTCACCACTCACAGTTTTCATCAATCTCAGAATTCACCATGGTATTTAAATATAAGACACACCTGCTTCATAGTTATCTGTAACATAGATGCTATATGATTTTAAACTTCCAGAAAATCAAGGTTTATGATGAACTTGATGGGACAACAAAGTATCTAAAACATCCTGAAAAGGTTACAAATTAAGAAGGGTAGCCACTACTTTGCTCTTCTACTATGACTGCAACAGAAGCAACACCTAACACATTTTAACTGTATTGCAAAATACTGATTTAGTGATATTATCCAAGTTTACATGGGACCCCTCCCCCCTTTTCTTAAAGTAAGGAGGAAAGGGAAGGGCCTGGAGGACAAAACACTCACTACAGCTGTTATCAATTATTAAATAACAATTGGGAATAGAGACAAATCGAAGTATTAGGTTTTGTTAAATTTACCATGTTGTGAACAGTAGTTCACAAAATTATTTCCTATTACTCCTGTGACATAATGCCAAATACAAAACTCTGGCATATCACAATTTACTGCTATCTAAGCTGATGAGACATCTACTGCTAGAATGAACATCAAAACAAATGAAACCTAATAAAAAGTTTAGCTCCCCCAAAATCATTAACGTATTTTGAAAAGTACACAGAGGATTACCAAGAAAATTTTGCTTCCACAGATTTTCAGATATTCAGCATTTCTGTTAAAACCCTACTGCTTATGTCGACTTAAAAATAAATGCACCATGTAAAAGTTGTGAATTAAGTTTTATTAGGGGACCTCACTGAGAACTACAGCCCAGGAGACAGCCTCTCAGATATCTCTGAGGAACTGCTCCAGAAAGGTAAGGGAGGAACCAAGATGCGTATATGTGGTTTATCAGCATGGAGGGGGGGGCGGGGGCGGGGGTGGAGGAGCCGTGCAGTTAAGCAAAAGATTACTGCTAATCACAAAGAACAGACATCTCAAGGGAATGCTTTCAGTGCTTTTCTATGTATGGGAAGATATAAGAAGCTGGGTTCACTGAAATTATTCCTTAGCTACACATCTTAACTATCTAGGTCCATGTGTCCAAAGCACAAAATGCCTCCTGTTTTTCTCCAACCTGAATTCCCCTCAGGCTAATGGCTTGATCCTCGTAGAAGGGGAACTGGAGCAGCATTCTTTGTTTACACTTATTTTTCCTATTCTAATATTTCTTACAGAAAACAAAGGAAAAAAACCCTCTACTCTTTCACATAGAAAGCTGTTACTTCCTTGAGTGTGCTGATGCTTTTTTTAAACTTTGAAACCATCATTCTTCCATACATTTTTTTAAATATTTGGTTGCGCAGGGTCTTAGTTGCAGCACATGGGCTCCTTAGTTGCGGCAGATGGGCTCCTTAGTTGTGGCATACAAACTCTTAGTTGCAGCATGAATGTGGGATCTAGTTCACCGACCAGGGACTGAACCCAGGTCCCCTGCACTGGGAGCGTGGAGTCTTATCCATTGTGCCACCAGGGAATTCCCTCCATATATATTTTTATAGAATATATATATATATATATATATATATATATATATTTTTTTTTTTTTTTTTGCGGTACACAGGCCTCTCACTGTTGTGGCCTCTCCCGTTGCGAGCGGAGCACAGGCTCCGGACGCGCAGGCTCAGCGGCCATGGCTCACGGGCCCAGCCGCTCCACAGCATGTGGGATCTTCCCGGACCGGGGCACGAACCCGTGTCCCCTGCATCGGCAGGCGGACTCCCAACCACCGTGCCACCAGGGAAGCCCAGAATTTATATACTTTTAAGGCAACAATTTTTGATATCATTTGCACATGCAGTACTTTCAAAGAACTAATCAGAGCTTTAACATATGCCCTATTTGATCAAAATGTAACTCGGACATAAGGATGTCATCCCCTTTAGGGAATAAATGTTAAAGATTCTAAGGCCAACCGTGAATGCAGTTCAAAAATCCATTAAGGTGCCAAATAACATTTCATATGAAAAACTCAGAGAATGGCAACTAATTCTCGAGTATAAATAAATGCAGCACCACACTGCGCTTGACTGCCAATGTACTCACACCACTCAGTCTCGGGCCTCGATCTTGAGCCAAGCACCTAACATAGCCCACTGGGCACAAGCTGGCCCATTAACACTGTTACAGACAACTAAATTTTATTTTATTTTTAATTTTTATTGGAGTATAGTTGATTTACAATGTTACTTTCTGCTGTACAGCAAAGTGTATTGGTTATACATATACATATACCCACTCTTTTTTAGATTCTTTTCCCATATAGGTCATTACAGAGTATTAAGAGTTCCCTGTGCTATACAGTAGGTCCTTATTAGTTATCTATTTTATGTATTAGACATCTGAATTTTAAAATGGCTTATCCCCTCAGGAAGGGAAAAGGTAAAAAAAGTAAAACTTCAGGGTAACAAACGTTAAGGCATCAAGCAAAAGCGTTTGCTTGCATTATCAATGTAGACAAATGAGCTGGCAAGTTAAGATTTCTGCCAGCAATCCTGGGTGGCGGTGGAAGGGGTGGGGGATTACTTCAGAAATAGGACCCACAGTGTTCATCAAAGAAATAAGCCTAAATCACAGTCCTGACTGTGCCCAGCTCTTTAGTAATTACTCTTCCTTCTACCACATCCCTCTAGAATCTGTTGAACCAAGACTGAAGCAGCAGTCTGCTACTTGTTAATTCTTGTTAAGAATTACCACTTATAGAGAAAAGAAGTTTATGGTCAATAGAAAACTGAAAAAGTTGTTGCTTTGAGGCTGTTATTAGAGCTTACTAAAGCCAGTTTAAGTACTGAAGTTAAAAATGAGTATTTTTCCAGGGGTAAAAGTGAGAAATCTACACTACAGAAAACCAACCAACCATTAGGCACCAAGGAGCCCAAACTGTCACGTTATTGGACAAAAACTACATATTGGGTTTTATGTACTTGTATAAGACATCTCATATAAAACCATTCCTTGAGTACACAGAGGGTCTGTTCATCTTTGCAACCCCACAGCCAATCCCATTCTGCAGAATGTAACTAAATCTGGAGCTCCCAAACCAAATAGGAAGAAAGGTAATGGTTTATAACAAGATATAAAGAACTCAATTTCAGGGTTAACTCTGGGCCTTTAGAACCAGCTTTATATAAATCCAGAATCTGAAAAGAAGTCAGGGGGTTAAAAGAGCCCTTATAAGCCCTATCCTCTGGAAATTCCTGGATGTATGTATTTATTTAACATGGTTGTAATCATATTGTACATACAATGTTTTACTTTTCACCACAAATATCTTCCATGTTATTACACGGTCTTCAGACCCATCAACTGTAAATGTGTAAGTGCCAGAATATATTAAACCGTTCCCTCCAGCCCTGGATATTATAACGTAACATCTTCATGGATACAATCTCTTAAGCATTTAAGGGTACGTCCTTAGAAGATTCTCAGAAGTGGAATTCATGAATCAGAGTGTCACTATTTTTATGACTGGATATATCTTGCCCAACCATTTCCAAACAGGTTAACGCTAATTTACATTGCTACCACCACGAAAACCATGCCAGTTTTTTTTTTAATAAATTTTATTTATTTGTTTGTTTTTATTTTGGGCTGTGTTAGGTCGTCATTGCTGTACACAGGCTTTCTCTAGTTGCAGTGGGCAGGGGCTACTCTTCATTGCAGTGTGCAGGCTTCTCATTGTCATGGCTTCTCTTGTTGCAGAGCACAGGCTCTAGGCACACAGGCTTCAGTAGTTGTGGCACATGGGCTCAGTAGTTGTGGCTTGCGGACTCTTGAGCACAAGCTCAGTAGTTGTGGCTCATGGGCTTAGCTACTCCGCGGCATGTGGGATCTTCCCAGACCAGGGATGGAACCCATGTCCCCTGCATTGGCAGACGGATTCTTAACCACTGCGCCACCAGGAAGTCCCAACCATGCCAGTTTGATAACAAAGATTTGGTTATTTGAAGTGAATTGGTTTTGTGCCTAGAGAAAGAAATCAACGTAGAACTAGAGATAAAAGATACAAATATGTGAGAATAATCTGTTTCTACTCTAGGATAATACTAGCTCTAACAGCTTTAAAATGTTTACTATGTGCCAGGCATTGTTCTAAACTCATAATCTCCAAAAAAACTTGGAAATTGTATACTCTTATTATCTCCAATTACTGATGAAGAACCCAAAGTAGAGGTGTGGAGGTTAAGAACTTGCCAAGATCACATAAGCACATCGAGGAGCATGGATGTGCACTGAGTCAGGAGCCAAAGGCCAGGCTCTTACCTACCACACTATGCAATGAGGAAGAGAGCAGGTGAGGAACACGTGGATGGAGTAGGTACTCCTTAACAAGCTTATTCTCAGTGTCATGAATAAAGACTGAGAAGTCTGTGAAACAGCAGAATCTGGGCTATGCGTTCAATTTTGGATACTTGGGTTTGATCCCTTACTTAAAATTAATCTACTCATTTATCAAATATTTAATTTTCCTTGAAACAAGGTGTTGTGCTAGACCATGGGGCTTCAGTCTAAACAAAACTGATAGAACTCCTGCCCTCATGGCAAATTTGAGAAACACATCATTCCCTTAGCCTTTCATTCACTTCCAAATCTAAAAGTTTCCAAGGTATCGAATCAAGTTAGCAGTAGAAGCAGACATCATTAGAAATATTTAAATTTATTTCTGACAAAGAGAAACTTCAAAAATTGAATGTAAGTGTGGTGGCCTGGAACAGAGGCCTAAGGACAGGTGACATTACTGAATAAGGCTGGGCTGGAATGACTACACAACACACACAGAAGAATACAAAGATACTGTTCTGGTGTTGATTTAAAATAGACCTACTTATAAAAATTAGTTCCATAAAGTGAGAAATGCTAGAGAATAAAAGAGACTGACATTAAGATATAACCATGGGCAAACGGGAAACTGTAAAAGGATAAAACAAATCAATAAAGAATAAGACCAATAAGAATAGAAATTAATATGTTCTATTGAGATTTCATAGGTCGTACCATCTCTTTCAGGCACTAGATTATGTGAAGCTATACACAACACTTCATCATTTGTCCCAAAATGCACTGGGACAAAGAGAAATAGTTGCCTTGCTACACTTTTTATTGTCACTCAACTGCTACTTCATCGTAAGTGTATTAGTCTGCTAGGGCTACCATAGAGAATACCACAGACGAGGTGGCTTAAACAACAGAACAGTTAGTCACTCCTCACAGTTCTGGAGGCTAGGAGTCCAAGATCAAGGTACGGGCAGGTCTGGCTTTGTTCTGAGGGCTTTCTTCTTGGCTTGCCAATGGCCGGCTTCTCACTGTAACCTCACACGGACTTTCCTCTGTGCACACGGGTCCCTGGTGTCTCTCTTCTGTGTTCCAATTTCCTCTTCTTCTAAGGGCACCAGTTAGATTACATTAGGGATCACCCTATCTACCTCATTTTACCTTAATTACCTCTTTAAAAGGCCCCTCTCAATTCAGTCACATTATGAAGTACTGGAGAGGGGAAGGGTGTTAGGCTTCAAAATATGCAGGTGGGAGGAGTGCACAATTCAGCCCGTAACAATGGGGTAAGTGTAAGGACTCACAGGTTAAAGTGTGATGTTTTAAGAACACATAAAAGAAAAATAACAAGAAAGCTATTTCAATTTGATCTCTGTATAACCTAAGATGGCGCTAAAGAACATTTCAAATGATTCAAGAGCTCACTGCTCCAACAGTAAACAGCTGGACAGTCTTCTAACTTTCTGCAAAATATGTCTGGAAGGGAAAAATGTCATCATTCCTATTAATTAAAATCTTTTTTATACAGAATACAGTGGTTATTAGCCATTTTGCAGTCCCCATAAGCACTTTGAAATTCTGATGAAAATAAAGAGGCCTCTCCTGAGTAAAGAGCACTTGTCTACAAAGTTTGGCATCATTGTTTCAGGAGATTTACAAACCACACCTCCCTGAAGTTCATCAGGGTCCATGGATTCAGGTTAAAGAGGACTGTCCTAAAGGATCCCTTACTGTCTAAATTAAAAACCAAATTTGTCCAAAAATGGAACAAAATAGTTGAAATTGAGATTATCTTGAAAAATACAGGATATGTGATAATCATTTACATTTAGCTACTTCCCAAAGGCCTGGAAGTAGCTAATGATCAACCAAATAATATCAGAATAAATTTTAATCTTACCAGCCAACACTAAAGGTGGGCAGAGGGGGGAAGAGAGAAGAAATATTATTTCAGAAAATCTAAACTAAGAAAACCTATTGCAATTCAGCACAAAATCCTAGAATAAAAAGAAAATAATAGGCAGAAATCACTAGCAAGTCTTGTTTAGTGAAAGAAGCTCCATTATTTTCTACATACCAAACTCATAGCCAGCAAAGATAACATTGTGCTGTGAAATTTTAAAACCTGGCTTGTAGTCTACTCTCTCTCTTTGCAAAGGTGCTCTCTTTGACTTTCCTCAAAAAGCAGCTTTGGACATGTTCAGACAATTGGGCAAAAGAGCAATTTATGTAGAATTTGACCTGGGGAACTCTGTGGATAATTTCACTAAGATGTAAGCTTCCAAGGACAGGGACCCTTAATCTGCCTGGTTTACCACTGCTGCCCAGAATTTTACTCAAAAAAATGTTTGTTGAATTTGCATGAATGATGTATTCTAAATGAGACAGCTGGAATCTGGAAAACAGAGTGAGAATGTAACATCCACCTCTACTGTACAAGCACCTCAACTGGATGGCTATAGCCTGTTGGATCCAACGAAGTATTAGTGGCAAGATGAAGCCTCAGAAAACAAAACTGCTATTTGTTAAAGGGATACCATTATTTTCTAAAGAGTTAGGTAACTCTTTAGAGTTAGGTAATTAACTTGCTGAAGATCCATCTGGCAAACTACTGAAAAAATCAGGTTCATTTCATTGCAGATGTATCTGAAGAAAAAATTCAACCACACTTATTAGCTATGAATAGTAAGGTAAATTGGCTCACCTCAGGAGCACTGAGCTTGACAACAAGATGTGAAGAGAGTACAGAAGAAAGTCAGTAAGAATGTATGAGAGGAAAGAAGTTAATTATCTGGTCACTTTTAGATCTACTGAAGAAAACCTCCCCTATTAACCCCACCACAGATATTCTTATGAGCTTCATTGAGCTGCTCAGACCACTAGGCCTTAGATCACTCTCTAGTCCCTAGCTTCAGCTGCTTGCTTTAAATGAAATACAAATGAGGTGACTGGGTTTTTCTAATAAACAAATTAATTCTTTCCATAAACAAAAATATTGTCATATTATAAATATTAATAGGAATATTTGGAAGGTCATCAAAGATACCAAGTGAGCCCCACAAACCAGTGAATAATACTCAAATGTAGGGCTTCCCTGGTGGCGCAGTGGTTAAGAATCCGCCTGCCAATGCAGGGGACATGGGTTCGAGCCCTGGTCCGGGAAGATCCCACATGCCGCAGAGCAACTAAACCCGTGAGCCACAACTACTGAGCCTGTGCTCTAGAGCCTGCGAGCCACAGCTACTGAAGCCCACGCACCTAGAGCCTGTGCTCTGCAACAAGCCACCGCAATGTAATGAAGAGTAGCCCCCGCTCGCCACAACTAGAGAAAGCCCATGCACAGCAACGAAGACCAATGCAGCCAAAAAAAATAAATAATAAATAAATAAAAACAAAACAAACAAAAAAACACTCAAATGTAAAACGTGGCAGTTATGAAATAGGACTAAAAAACTCAACAAAATCAGATCATCTTCCAAGCCTCCCTTCTACAGTTTTACAAAAAAACTGCACAATTTTGAAACCAAGGTCTTCAGTAAGTAATACCAAAGTTAACTATACTAAGCAGACATATTTTAAGCACTCTAAGGTAATTTCCTAACTAGGTGAACTACATGGGTCTTAAGTCATTCTGAAGTTATCAGCTACCCAATATAACATATCGCACATCTCAACACCGAATCATGCACTATATTTTAACCACTGCTACAAAGTCAGAGAGAGAATACTAATTCAAATAAATATTTATTCAAAATAAAATACACTTAAAGCCATTAAATGCCTTAAATTTTATTTCCCGACAGGTTTTGATTAAAAATAAATAGCAGGAATGATAGAAATAGACATCACCATTTTCCAAACTTTATTGAATTAATGGATCTAGGCAATGATCATCAGTAGCTGCTAACATCACAAAACTGAAACACAACCCAACATTACATGCTCCTGATGGGGGGGGGGGCGGGAAAGACACTTAAAAAAAAAAATCTATTCTAATCTGGTTAATCCTTTAGAGCCAGTCTCAGAGGAAATGTAGAAGACAGCAATATGCGAAAAACTGGAGGAATACAAAATAGCAAAATCTAGATTGAGGGGAAACTATAGAACAAAATAAGACTGGTTTCTTCAAGCAAATTCCAAGATGGGAGGGGGGCTGGGGGGAGAAAGAAAGAAGAGGGGAGCCTATACATTAAGATATTTAACCAACCAATCAACCAAATATGTGGATCCTCAAACAGACATACCATAAAAATTAACATATATGTATGTATGTATGTATTTTTAAGTCCTCATCCCTTAGATATACATCCTAAAATCTTTTTAGCTTAAATGATATGATGTCTTCAAAACAAGATGGGGGAGAAGAGGAGATTCAGAGTAGAAATCAAGCAAGATTGCATGAGGTGATAAACTGTTGAAGCTGGGCAATGGCAAAGTGGGGTTTTATCATTCTAGCTCTGTATTTTTGTTACACAACTAAATTTTCTCATTATCAAGAGGAGAAATAAATAAATGGAAGCATTTGGAAACAATGGATGAATGAGCCCAGAAATGTTAATTATGCACACACAGTTGGAGCTGCATACCATCTGATCTGGAGTGAGAAACTGTGGAATTCACAGGTTCCCTGGGTAGGGCAGCTCTGCAGGGATCATTGTTAAGTCCATCCCCACTAAGGCCCAGGCTGTCTGATGCAGCACTCCTTCCTGGTTCAGACCCAGGGCACCAACCAACATAAGTTCTTCTTGCCCTACTCCACACCCTTTACTGAAAACTGAACAGGAAATAAACCAGAAGGCACAAAAAAGATAAGAAAAGGGAGACAAACACACAGGCAGTCAAATAAAAAAGAACTGAAAGACAACAGTGGTCAAGGCCGATCAACCCATTAATTAAACAAATATGGCTTTCAATCCCTCATGCTGTAACCTAAATGAGCAGCCTAATTAATACCTGACTCTGCCTTGTATAAGTGCACTTAACTTCCACAACTTTAAAGATAAACATAAATTAAATATTTAAATAAATACATAGGGAATTTTACTATTTAGAGACATCTTACTGCAAATTCTTTTACAACAATAGTCACCCCACATTCACTCATGGGGCAGGGGAAATGATAGTATTAATATTAAAATGTTATTATTAATAATGTAGCCATTGATATTTATTGAGTATTTAAGCTGTATACTATTCTAAAGAACTTGATTATGTATGTATATGTATTAGTTTCATCTTCAGGACAATTCTATGAGATACATAAAATTATCATTATTATTTATTATTCCCATTTCACAAATGTGGAAGCTGACCAACTAAGTGTAATGAATACTACGTGCTGGGTCTTTTGTGGCCCTGTGATGCAGCATGTGGGATCTTAGTTCCCCAACCAGGAATCGAACCCGTGCCCCCTGCAGTGGAAGCGTGGAGCCCTAACCACTGGACGGCCAGGGAATTCCCACTAGGTCATTTTTAAAATGTGCTTCATAGTATTTTAAACGAGGCCATGTGTGTGTATACAAACACATACTATATAACAAATAATAGAAGAGTCAAATGATTTGTCCAGAAGTCACTAAATCAGCTGTACAGAGGTTCCTAATTATAAGTACAGTATATTTATAACTGTCACAGACCAAAGTCACTTCAAGTTCATGTTAATAGAAATGTTTCTCTTTGCCCAGGAAATGGTCAAAGACCTGAAGATAACTGAACACAGATCCAAGCTGAACAAAAAGCCAAAGGAAAAGCATTACAATACCATCAACTCCTTAAGGGCAATTCCCTGTCTGACATTTTATAAATACCCCATTGGATCAAGCACGGAACGCTTTACACACAGGAAGAGCTTCATGAAAAGTAAATGCCAGAACTATTCTACAGTAGCATCCTCGTCTCCCACATCTTCATCAATCTGAACTCCAAATAAAGGGGTAAATAATGTTAAGGAGCTCCTGAAAACACCTGCCCTTCAGGGTCATACAGGGTTATTAATGGACCCACCTAACTTGCTAGTTTGACAAGGCAACCTGCCCCCCTAGGGGGACCATTTCAAAAGCTCAGTTCCCCCAAATCCCACCCCACCTCCCACAAGGAAAACTGTTCCACATGACCTCCTTGTTTCTCTACAAAGCCTCAACATCCTCTCAGTCATCTAAGGTTGATAACTCAGCCCAGTGGTTCTCAATCTTCTTGGACCCTAGATCCTTTTCAGAATCTGAGAAAACGTCTGAGTTCTCTGGCCCAGAAAAATGCCAGAGTACGCACATGAACAATTTTGGACAGAATTTTGGGGAAAACTCAGTGCTTATGATTAATAGCTCCTGCCTCCTCCTACTTTTTCCTTCACCTTCACAGTAGCCATTTGACCTTTCTTCCCTACCTATCAACATCTTCCACCAGGGAAGCCTAAGAGTGACAAAGATGTTAACATCTTTGTCACTCTTTACCTACAGGAACTACTGAAACCCAACTGGGCCCTTCCCTGCCCAGGTCTCATCCACAGCCCCACCCACACCCATCAATGGTTACTATAAGCCTTGCTTGAATTTCCAGAACTACTCTCTTGGGACACTTACCATGGTCTATCTTGTCTTCATCTCCCCTACTATACTGTATGCTCCTGAAAGGTAAGAATACTCTTACTCCTTTCTGTATCTCTCATAGAACACGCAGCAAAGTGCCTTGCACATGGCAAGGGTTTTCGTAAGCATGAATGTCAAACCTAAGGATTTAGAAGAAACCAGCCAATCAGCAAGAACCTCTTAAATGGAACATTATGAGTGTCTGACTAATCAATGCTTGGGCAGCCCAGGAAGTTGATGCGATTAAGCAACTCCACCCACCATTTCCTGATCTAGCACCCTGCTCTCTCAGAGACGGGAGGTTCATAAGGTGGAGACACAGAGACTCTCGGCGCCACTTTCCTGCAAAGCAAAAAGTAGTTTGGCTTGAGCAGCAGCTTTTCTCCAGCACTCTAGTTACCTAAAACATTCCTATGCAACATCAGATTTTAAAGAAAATCCTACTCTCAGCCATGCGCAAACACACAGAGCCACAATACTTAATACTGTCACTTTAACTAAAATAAAAACAACTTTCATTTTTTTCACACCAGACTAATGGAAAGAGATTAAAAAAAAAAGAAAACTTTCATGTTACTAATAACCTCCAGGACAGAACAATCTAGATATGCAGGCATTCAGCTATGAGTTAGGCAACCTCCTTCTCATTTTCAAAGTCCCAAACCACATCCTTTAAATACTAAAATACATAGACACTAAGTCCCAACAAGAAACACTGCAAAGTCTCCCCATGACTCTTTACTATATTAAACACAGCTGTCTAAGGTCATGTTTACATATAGATTAAGAAAAAAAAAAAGCCAAACCAACATCAGCATTAACAAAATGTATAATGTATAATAAATGTATAATAAATTTCCAAACTAGAAAAGAAGAAGACACCAAGAAATTTTTAAAACTTCCATCTGTAAAGTATATAAAAACATAAATAATGTCCTATTATCATGTTTTGGTAATTTCTGTGTAAGTTTTTATATATATAAAGTTTACATGTGTGTGTGTGTATTATGTATGTGTGTGTGTATATATATATATATATATCTCACAATGCTTTAATTACTTCAATAGAAAACCCTAACTTCCCTGGTTCTAAATTAGTTATAAAGCATGCAGAGTTCACACCCAGAACCTTTAGGTACTTCAACTGTTAACAAACCAAACCACAAAGGAAAAACTGACACCCAAGATCAGATTTATAATAGATGCAAAACTACACACAGCAAGCAAAGCCAAACATGGTAAGAGTTAGAAATGATACAAAACTCCCTCCCCAAAAATTTCTAGTAATAAGCTTATTCCTCTTTCCTACTGCCCAATCTTATATAAAAGATTATTAGCACAAATAAAGTAATAGAAATCCTAATTCACAAACTGCTTGAATTTGTGACACATGGGTCCAACTCTTGCTTTCCATCCTCAAAGCAGGATCCTACTCCCTAGGCAAGATGGCCCTGTAGCTAACAAACACAGCCCACTGGAAAAAGAAAACAAACATCTTCCCTAAACATAACAGCACCTGAGCTGTAAGGAATGTTTTGTATCTACAAAGCACTTTTACAAACATCTCACTTGGTCCTCTTTCTGTTCCTCAGCGCATCTGCATCTTGGGGTCTTTGTACCAGCTGCTCCTTCTTTCTCCCCAATCCCTGCATGCCCACCTATCACCTTGTGGCCCTCACGTCACCACAAACTTCATTTTCCTCAGTGTTTTTGTAGTTCACAGCCTGCAACCACTGTGCTGAAAAAGGAGATAAAAGCCCAGAAACTGAAACTTGCTCAAGACCACAGTAGTGATGTAGTCATTACTTCAGAGGTCAACATTTTCTGACACACTAAAAATTTTAAACGCACATTTTAAGTTATAAAAGATTTAAATAAAGAGGTTCACCAAGTCCTCCTTATGAAAACATTATACAATATGTTTTATTTCAGGAACTGACATTCAGTCTCATCTTGTATTAAACACTTCCCTCCCAGTTTTAAAAAGCATAGTAAAAGACAATCTGAGAAAGAGCTTTGTATCTGAAAAATCTTCTACAGTGATTAGCAAAGAACTAAAAATTACCCAGGGGCAAACCAGAAGCTAACCTGCATTACCTGGGAACTTATGGAGAGGTGATAGTGCTAGACCCAGGTTCCCATATAAATAGACCCTTTAAATCAGTCTATTCAGTGTTGCACATAACAATGCCCTCATGGAGAGTAACACTCACTGTAATTCTTACTTCTACTGAGTGGAATGTTTAGGTGAGAAAAATATTAAACACCAAAGCATAATCATATAGGATATTCTTCAGTTCCTGAATTCGCTTAGAAAATAATTATTTAATACCTACAGATATGCTCCCATGTGCTTGAAACCCTAATTTAATGAGGGCAAAATGAAAGCCAAACAATGTGAACAAAGGTTTCAGCAGCAGTTCAAATGGAGAAAAAGTTGAGAGTGAGTTATCACAGTCACATATCTTTAAAACACGACAAACCCATAAGAATCTGCAGATTGAATGTCAGCATTTATATTGCATGTATCAATTTAGTTTTTCAAACTTTACTCAAACTAACATCAAAATAATATTGAAGTATTGTATATATTATGTACCTATTTGCTCTTTATAGTTGCCTAAGATCTAGAAGCATACAAGGTTTACTAGTTTTGTTCATTATATATTTAACTACATTATAATGTAATGTAAAAAAAATTATTTTTTTCTTTTTGGCTGCGCCATGCAGCTTGCGGGATCTTAGCTCCCTGACCAGGGATTGAACCCGGGCCCTCAGCAGTGGAAATGTGGAGTTCTAACCACTGGACCACCAGGGAATTCCCTACAAAACTTTCAATTCTACTCACATTGAAGGACCTCAATAAATTTCTTCCTTAGGATGGGATTCACATGTTCCTCAAATTTACAAAACACTGCTCCAAGACCTGAAGTTATTCAGTAAAAGAGAGGATGAGAGCCGCATAGGAAAAACTATTAATATATAAGTATATACTACAGTGATTTGATTAAAACTACAAAAAAGGTAGGCCCATCCTCATCCAGGTCGGCAACACTGGTAGTTGCACTCAAACTGCTACCATCTGGAGGGACGTAAAGAGATCAGGCCCCTTACCTTTGGGAATTTTCACCAATCCTAAACCTTGGTGAATTTTCTCCCATTTCACATCACAAGTATAAAACAATTTCTAGTCTCTAATTTGAATGTTCAAGCAATTATTTCTCCTTTTATTCAAATCTCACAGTTTGACAGCTAAATTATTGAACGGATCTTTCATTCATTCACTTAGTATTATTGAGCATCTATAGTAGATAGTACCAGGAACTTTTCCAGAAATTGGGGATACAGCAGTGGGCAAGTACAAAAATTCCCATTCTCATCAAACCTGTGTTCTAAGTGGGAGACAGATGAATAAAGCGTATGATACATAAAGTTATCTATGGAGGGAAAGGGAAGCAAGAAGTATATGCATCATGTACTAATGATATATATAGGCATAAGATTTCAGAAAGCTATGTTTAGTCACTGTATCATGAAACAAAAATGTAATAAATAAAACCCATTAGAAAGAATATGAGTGCCCATTTACATGACAAATCCAGAAATGAGATGAGACTATCAGGATAACACACAGAAGCAAAATGGCACAAAAAGCAAGGTCTTTTTGGACACTGACTCTGATCCTGGTATGTGCTCAACCCATTCCTGAAATACTCTAAATAGATGTGAAACAAATTTTAGAATAATATTTATGGAGACACACACAAAAATTAAGGAGAGATTGAGATAATACAGGGAAAGGAAGAATACCCAGGAATTAAGTTAAAAATAGGTAGATTATTCTGTAGGTCACTCACTGTTAGCCTAAGTGCACAGTATTTCCTCTGATTTCAATACTAAAAACTAATTTGGATAGAAAGAGAAAAGTGACATCATGGCTATCTGATGCCACTCAGCTCTAAATTTCTTTAATGGTTACAGAAAACACACAAATCAAAACTATAGATAAATGCCTTCCACAGGCTCTTATTTGGGAAGATGGGGAAGGGAAGGGAGGGTCATCAGTAGTTAGAGGAACAAAGAATAGGCTAATCAAGAGAAAATCCCCTTAAAATAGGCAAATTTTATTAGAAAAATCAAATTATTGTGAAATTTTCTTTTTTAAATCCCAAATGCCTTTTAAAAAAAGTTACACAGGTATTTTAATTCTATCCCACTGTCACATGTCTACTCACATTCCACAAAGCCCAGAAACAAAGAAAATTCAGTGACTCTCCAAAACAATACTGAATAGAAAGAAACAGAGTGTTTCAAAAATTTCAAGAAACACAAAACTTGGTTAAATATCCTTTAAGATCATGCAATTCTTTTATTTCATGCTCAAAACAAAAAACTGTGTGATATTTATTTGGTTTCCTGAATAGTACCTCCTTAGTGCTAGAATTATAAATCCTGAGAATCACAAAGGAATCATGAGATGACCACCTAGCCATAACTTCACACACTGATGGAGGACCAGAAACCCACCTTTATCACTGTGCTCTGAGCTGACAAGGCTCCCAAGGCTAGCTCATACTATAAATCAGTGTGTCAATTTATTAAGTCGTAATGGGGATCAAAATTCCAATTTCAGAAATTGGAATACCTGAGTCCTCCATTCATACTGTCCCCTCTTTCTGATATTAAACCAGGAGGTTTGGGTTATACATGAAAAAAATAAAGAAAGAAGAATCTAAGGAAGAATTCAACCAAGCTATAATCAGTTTCTATACACCACCCCGCACCGGCAAAGAGCTCACTCAACACTGAAAGATTCAGCCTCTTCCCCCACCCCTCTCTCTCCTAAAGGCTGGACAAACATGGCTTAAATTTTTGTTTTTAAGCTCCTCCTTAAGGCCTAATCAACTTCCATTTATTACATACTTTCTTCAGCTGATTAACTAAATGGATTTTAGCTTCCTAGGTGTTCCTACCCTTCTGAGTTTGAACTAGTTCCTTGACGGTTCTAAATCTCTCTAACTGCTCATTTGCTAGATTATGTTCCTTCTAAAGATGTCTGATTGCATCCAATACTACTCAACTCTCCCTAATTTTATGAGAGTCATCTTATCTCAAAGTTGAATAGCATACTAACTTGAAAGAGAAGAACCTACTTAACCATTCATTCTTGCCACAAATGTTACTCCATGGCATTAATTTGAACCATTTTTAAGGTTTAAGAATGGGATAATACATTAGAGAAAGAATGCAAAATATGCAAGAATTTTTGAAATAAACTGCTTTTTAAAGACATTTTGCACAAACACCCATCAGTCCTTTCCTGGCCCTCCAGGCAGTGGTTCTCTACCTTTCAGGACAGATTCTCTATCCCACCCTCCAAGAACTTCTAAATAAGTAAAATCAGCTATGCTATACAGGATTGACTGATATACTGGGGAACAATTTGAGTAAAATATGAATTTCGTGTTTGCTTACGTAGGATTTCTTCTGTGAGAAACACTAGGTGCACATACAAAACTGCACTCAGTTGATCCCAGCAGCACAGGACACACACATGCACACAACTCAAACATCTTTTTTAAAACTTTAAAAAAACACACGTCAAGCACATGCACCATCTGTAATGTTTTCCTGGAAATCTGAAAATAACCTGCAGCAACCCAAGTTGGCTATGATGCCTCAGGGCGCCTCAAACAGTCTGGAAACTGGCACCTTAAGTGCCCCACCCCCAGTCTAACATTTCTAAAAATAACCTACACAGTGCACAAAGTGGCCAGCTCCCAACCTCTCTCCAGGGCTCCGGGTTTGTAAACTGACTTTTCTAAATCTCCACTTGGATATCTAATAAGCATCTGAAACTCAAAACGTCCAAGACAAAATCCTGATTCCCTGTGCACGTTCCACAAACCACCCTTCCAAAATCTTACCCATTTTAGTAAACATCAATCCTTTTTCCAATTGCTAAAGCCAAAAATCCTTGAATCATCCTTGACCCCCTTTTTCCTCTCACAACCACATCAGCAAATCCCATTGGCTCTACCTTCAAAATATAATCAAAATGCAACTACCGTTCACCACCTCCACTGCTACTACCCTGCTAAACCACTAGCATTTTTCACCTGCATGAGTCTCCTATTGGTCTCTCTCAATTCTACTCTTACTCCCCATATGGTCTACTCTCAAACTCAGCAGCCAGAGTGATCCTATAAGGAAAAAGGGAAATTCAACAATATCATCTTCAATGCCAAACCGTTCAATGGTTTCCCCTACGATGATACCCCACCATCTCTCATTCCTTACTTGTCTCTCCCCACTTTGCTTACTCTGTTCCAATGCGACTGGCCTTCTTGCTCTTTGTCAAACACGCAAAGCACAACCCCACCTCAGAGCCTTTACACTTGCTGTTGTTCCCTCTGCTTCTTCCCCCAGATATTTACCTGTGTCACTCTGACTTCTTCCACATTTTTGCTCAAATGTCATCTTCTCAAGAGACACTCCGTGACCATCCACATAAAGGAGTATTACTCCCCTGCATTCCCTATTCCCTTTACCCCTTCTTTACATTCTCTGCAGCACTTTCTCCTTCCCTCCTGACATGTCTATGCTGGTGCATCTTTCCTCTGCTAGAACATCAGCTCTAGGAAAAGACTTAATTTTGTTCACTGTTATATCTACCAGGCCCCAAACCATATGTTACGGACACTCAATACTGTTGAATAAAAATTATACCAATTGCTTTAGGATGTTTTACTTTTTTACTTAATATCAAAATACTCCCCGGAGTTTGTATTATTGGGAGTTTTTCTATCCTGCATCTCAAACTCTCCTGTTTTCCTGATAATAATTAAACTTAGGCTTTTTTTGGTCATCATTATCCATACAGAAAATTATTTGGCTAGTCCACAATGAATTATACTTTGATTTTCCTAAGCTCTTTAATTCTATTCATAAGCTAAAAGATTAGATAAAATCAGGGGAGATGTTTCAGGTGGCAAGGCACTTCAAAATCTAACCACAGGACTTCCCTGGTGGCGCAGTGGTTAAGATTCTGCCTGCCAATGTAGGAGACACTGGTTCAAGCACTGGTCCGGGAAGATCCCACATGCCGCAGAGCAACTAAGCCCATGTGCCACAATTACTGAGCCTGCAATCTAGAGCCAGCGAGCCACAACTACTGAAGACCGTGCGCCTAGAGCCCGTGCTCTGCAACAACAGAAGCCACCACAATGAGAAGCCCGCCCACCTCAATGAAGAGTAGCCCCTGCTCACCGCAACTAGAGAAAAGCCTGTGTGCAGCAACTAAGACCCAACGCAGCCCAAAATAAAAATCTAACCACAACATGTTTAAACCAAAGATTACCTGTGGGCCCCAACTACACAATTTGGCCCAAAAATAAAAATCACATTTTGGGGACTTCCCTGGTGGTCCAGTGGTTAAGACTCTGAGCTTCCACTGCAGGGGGTGTGGGTTCAATCACTGGTCAGGGAACTAAGATCCCGCATGCCACACGGTGTGGCCAAAAACTAGATAAATATCACTTTTAACCTTTGCCTCATTTGATTCTCTAGTCCCAGACCTCTACCAGTTATTTTCAATGTGGATTGGGGGTGGAGTGGGGTGGTCATATTAATGAGCCTTAATAGGAAGCTACTTGATTATCACCAGGTAGAAAGTAAAGCCCATCAGGATTTGTCTGGAGTCTTCGTAATGTGATGGAACCTCAACTCAGGGGATTTTAGATTTTACTTCCTCTCCTCTACAAACTATCTCAGTTGTATTTTGTGTATGCTGAGGGTATTTAGACACCCCCTTGAGCAGGCCTGCGGTCTAATCTATGAAAAGGTATTTGGATTGTCTTAGGTCCTTTTGAAAAGCAATGGAGTTGCCTCCTTGTTACTATGGTAATGAGGGCCCTAGGAACAGATGTAATTTCAAAGCATTCAAAGCATTCGGTAGCTTTGTTTTTTATCAGGAATAAGGTAGGAGGAGCAGCAGAAGCAATTATGGAGTGCATTTATAAACATGTAAAGAAGTGTGTTTCTTAACTCTGAATAACAAGATTTTAAATTGTTTAGTTTACAAGAAAAAAATGAAGGGAATAAGAGAACTGAAGAAAATAAACATGCTGCAGCGTATTCTAACACGCATAGCTCTACACCATCACTGAACCTGGCACTACAGATTTTCCAGAACAGAGGTTCTCAGATTGGTTTTCAGATTGGTCTGGATGGGAAGAAAAATCCATTGAAGTAACCAGGAAATCAACCAAAGCAAATAGTGGTACCAAGCCCAATGCTCCCAAAACATTAACAGTTTAAAGGAGAGATGCCACATCTCAATAAATTCTTAAAAGAAAATTCTTAAAAGAAAATAATATTCAGCATCTATTCCTGATTTTAAAAAGTTCTTAGCAAACTAGGGATAGAGTAAAACTTTACCTTAATGAAAGCACTCTCCCAGAAATTTATAGGAAATAGCATACACAACAGCAAAATATTAAAAATATTTCCTCTTAGAACCAAGAATAAAGATGCCAGCCATCATATTATAAAAAAAGATTAGAACATTGAGGGAAAAGACAAAAATCTGTCATTATTTGCAAACTATATGTTATGGGGCTTTCAAGTTAAACAATCAAATTAAAAACTATTTGGTTTAATAGTACAAAAACTTATCAAAGATCAAAATTAAAAACAAAACAAATCTTAAAAAGAATTACCACATGACCCAGCAATTCTACTAAGTATGTACCTAAAACAGGTACTTAAACAAATACTTGTATGGAAAAGTTTATAGCAGAGCTACTTAGAATAGCCAAAGGGGAAAACAACCCAGATTTCCACCAGTGGATGAATAGATAAAGTGTGGCATATACATACAATGGATTATTATCTAGCCATAAAAAGGAATGAAGTACTGATATGTACTACAACATGGATGAACCTTGAACATATGAATGCTAAGTGAAAGACTCATAGGTCAGATAACAAGGTCACACATTACATGGTTTCATCTGTAGGAAATGTCCAGAATAGGCAAACCTATAGAGACAGAAAGTAGATTAGTGGTTGCCTAGGGTTGGTTGGCAGTGGGAGGGGAGAGAGCACAGAGAGATAGGAAATGACTGCTAATGGGCATAGAATTTCTTTTTGGAGTGATAAAATATCCCAGAGCAGCTTCCCTGGCAATCCAGTGGTTAGGAGTCAGCACTTTCGCTGCTGTGGCCCCAGGTTCAATCCCTAGTCAGGTAACTAAGATCCCACAAGCCACACAGAGCAGCCAAAAAAAAAGAAAGAAAGAAAGAAAGAAAATGTCCTAGAATTAGAGGTGATGGTTGCACAACTCTGTAACTACACTAAACACCAGTGAACCATACAGCTTAAAAAGGTGACTTTCCCTGGTGTCCAGTGGTTAGACTCCATGCTTCCACTGCAGGGGGTGAGGGTTTGATCCTTGGTTGGGGAACTAAGATCCTGCATGCCATGTGTCGCAGCCAAAAAAAAAAAAAAAAAAATTAAAAGACAAAAAAGGTGAATCTTACAGTATGTGATTTACATCTAAATTTAAAAAGTGAATGGAAGAGAACAGTCAATAAGATTTGAGGTGGGAAAAACATAAAAACTCCAAAACATATGCTAAAACTATAGTAACCAAAACAGTATGGCAGTAGAGCAGAAACAGGTAAGGAGTTCAAGATAACAGCATCCTCAATATTGGAGATGCATAGTTAGTGGGAAAAGCAGAATGTTTGAATAAATTGAGAAAACCAAATATCTGAGTGAAAAGGTAGATGCCTACTATACCATAAAAACTTAAAAGTGCCATATTGAGTAAACTGTAAAATTCAATACTGTCAATTATGAGAATATGATTTTAAAATCTTAGTGGGAAGTAAATCCTTTCCTAAGCAAAAGACACAAAATATTGACATATCTGACTAAATACAAATTTTAAACATCTATTTGGGGAAAAGACACCATAAAGTTAAAAGACAAGCAAAAGACTGGGAGAATATTTGCAATATACACAAAGATTAATTTCCATGACATTAAACAGTTCACCCTAGCCAATGGGGAAGGAGCTGAGTGTCAATATTTTAGCATAATTCTACTGGTGTAAAACAAACAAAACTGAAAAGACTATATACAGTTTGCCAAATACATAGAAAGATATATAATGCCCAGCAAACTGGATATTTTGGAAGGTGAGTTAGGGACATGTTATTTTTTTCACATCTATTTTCAAACACTCTTTGAACTTCTGACTTTACAATATCAAAAATAATTTTAGAAGGAAAAAAGACTGAGAAGCAAAACTTCAAGGAGATGAGGGCCACTGAAGGATTTTTCAAAGAGAAGTAGGCTGGTTGGATTAGTTTTCTTGACAGATCCCTGAAGCAGCTTTACAAAGAAGGGCTATGAAAAGCACCAGTTTGGAAACAGGTATTGATTCATTTCTGTATTCAACAAATGCTGAACACCTACTGGGGCTCGGCACTGAGTTAAGCACTGGGACCAATTAGAAATGTTGCAAGTTGTCTCAGCAAAAGGTCAAGTATACTAGGTATACAATACTTTGGGGACTGGTACAAGGGACATAAGGCATCATTTTTAAGGCCTCTGTGGATAATATCCTTCTGATACTCCTTACCTTACAAGAGGACCAGATACTGCTAATAAGTATAATCCATGTTTTGACAACTTGAATAGAAAAAGCAAAAAGTCCATATCAGCCTGTTCCTGCAAGTCCTGTTTTCAAGATTCTTTGACTGCGTAAACCCCATGTCCTAAAAATCTTTGAACGAAGAAATTTCAAAGCCACCCTTGGTCATTTTCTCTGTATCCATTTTTTTTTTTATTCCTTGGTTTTGACAAAAGATGACCAAAAACAGGACACAATATTAATAGTTAACCCAAAGGAAAAACATTTTAGTGAATCATATTATAGATATTTTTAATTGTGATTTAATCTGCACTGGTTTCTTTTTACAGTTGACATGTTCCCATTTTTATCACACCCATCTGCTATTTCAACAGCAACCCAGTTTTAGCAAAAGTTAAAGACCATGACTATACATAAAAATTTTTTAAACTTTCTCATCTTAAAACTCATTTTTTAAAAGTGTCCACTAAGTGAAGGGAGGCAGGAAAAATAAAAAAAAAACCTGCTGGTAACTTTGGCAAACAATTCACCCTACCACTTAGCTTAGGGGCATTTCAAAGATGTGAGAAGTGTGGCAGTAGCTCCACGTTATACCACTACGTTAGGGCTAACCGCTTTACCATCTAGGGCTGAGAAAAGGAGCTCCTCTCACGCTGCTGGTTAAGCAGGCAATCACTATCACCTAGACAAAGTCCACCGCCTGAATGAGCTTTTATTAAAGGCACCATAATGCTACCACAATTCTCCCCAAACCATACCAACAAGGTCCCTCATTTTTAGATTTCCTATTACAAATGCATGCTGTGGGCAATGCCAAGGAAAATGGAGGTCAGTTTCTGAGGAAGAGATTATGGCAAGCATGACAGTTAGGACCTGCACACCCCAAAACAGTCCCAATTTCATAGTATTTTATTGTTTTCACATAAGATGCCTTGTTAATTAAATATGTTATTCAAAATGATTTAACAGTCGTACTCATGAAATATTTTTTAATAAGAATAAAGTTCAGAGCTTCCCTGGTGGTGCAGTGGTTAAGAATCTGCCTGCCAATGCAGGGGACATGGGTTCGAGCCCTGGTCTGGGAAGATCCCACATGCCGTGGAGCAGCTAAGCCCGTGCACCAACTACTGAGCCTGTGCTCTAGAGCCTGTGAGCCACAACTACTGAAGCCCACGCGTCTAGAGCCCGTGCTCTGTGTCAAGAGAAGCCACCGCAATGAGGAGCCTGCGCACCGCAACTAAGAGTAAGTAGCTCCCGCTCGCCGCAACTAGAGAAAGCCCTAGCGCAGCAACAAAGACCCAACTCAGACAAAAAAACAGATAAATAAATGAATAAATAAATAAATTTATTTTTTAAAAAAAGAATAAAGTTCAAAGCCCAGAAAAAAAAGTCTTTTCAGACTCTCTGTAGAGAGCATATAATCATATGGAAAAAACCTGGCCTAATCCCCCTGAGCCATTTGAGAAAAAGAAGCATTTCTTCCCAGGCAGGAGATCACCAGAAATTACAACAGATTTAAAAAACAAAAACTAACAAATAACAACCAAAAAACAACCGCCCCAGCCATTAGCACATACAAAGTGCCTGACCTGTATCTCATAAACAGAGGGGGAAAAACTCTCTAATTAAAACACAAAAGATGGTGAGGGAAGGAGAAAAAACTGAAGACTGAAAAAAGGGGCAATAAGCAGCAGTTACCAGAAGCCATTTTAGTAGCAATATTTAACAAGTGGATATGGCTATACCCTCGGTCTTTAGAAATTATTACCATCTTCACAGCTTTGAACAAGAAGGTTCACCTGGACATCTAATATAATTTCACATGCACAGTGTCAAATATTTATTCCTTTTATATCCTGTCAGATATTTGTTCCTTTTAGCCACAACTGTCCTGAGCCTTAAAAATATATGTAAATAGATGCATTTCTCGACAGAGGAATCCAGGAGAAGTACCTGAGAGTCCCACATCCCCCTCCTGAGAGATTACAAGCAATTTCTTCCACTTCAGTTGCCACACTGGTATCCTAACACTTTTCTATTCTAGACTTAACCAAAAGGTAACCATCAATAGATAGACAAAGGGGACTTCCCTGGTGGCGCAGTGGTTAAGAATCCACCTGCCGGTGCAGGGGGCACGAGTTCGATCCCTGGTCTGGGAAGATCCCACATGCCGCGGAGCAACTAAGCCCATGAGCCACAACTACTGAGCCTGCACTCTAGAGCCCACGAGCCACAACTACTGAAGCCCACGCACCTAGAGCCCGTGCTCCGCAACAAGAGAAGCCACCAAAATGAGAGAAAGCCCGTGGGTAGCAATGAAGACCTAAGGCAACCATCCATCCATCCATCCATCAATCAATCGACAAAGGAGAACTTAATGGACTATGAGGTGGCCTGGTGTGAAATTAAGGGTAATGAGAGTCTAACCAACCCAAACACATCAAATCTAATGGGGAAAGCAGGACACTGAATTTGAGCAAAATAAGTTAAGAATGGAGACAAGTCACAAGATTGGAAGACTCACTAAATGAGTGAGCAATAAATGTCTGCTGCAGAGTGGATGAGGTGACCAGGTTGCCAGATCCAGCCACTTGGGCAACTGGAATGGCTACAGAATCTGAGACAACTAGGTACTGTGGTTCCAATTCTCTGTAATACCAAAGTATGTGACCTGAAACTGCTCTGTATTTCCTTATGTCCCCACACATCCATACCAAAAACTAACAGCAGGTCATCTGGTTCAACATCTACTTACAGATGGTAACTTCTTCCTTTATGAAAATGAAAAGTATTCTAGAATCAGTAGAATTTTTTCCTGACTGCATTTATATATGATTTGCAAACCAACAGGAGACTGGCTAAGCCTACTAAGAACTCCCTTAAATTGTTGAATCTATTTACCTATTTTTTTCAAGAATTAGATCTGAGACTTCTGGGTAAGGATGGTGGACTAAACACATAGCTATTCACTGATCCTTCCCCAAACACCAAGGGATAATTTTTTTTTAAGATATAAACCCACAGAGATGAAGAGAACTGAAGATTACAGCCACAAATTTTTGAAAGCTGGAAAATAAATGATTAAAAGGTAAAGGACCCAAAGACCCAAGAAAACGAATCCTAAGGTAAGCTTCCGGGAATACTTCTCCAAAAGGCTCAGCAAGGATAAATGGGAAGAATTAACAGAAAATCGTTCTGAAATGCAATTCTCAGATTCCTTTTCACTCTCTCAGGCAGGCAGACAAATGCCCTTCCCTCACCCTTGCAAGACTCAAGGTAATCTAAGGAGGTTTATAAATAAACAGAGATTTATATGGACTAGGAATCACCCACCAGGTAAAGTGAAGGCAGTTTAAGTTAACATATGTACTAGATTCCAGTCCATAGTGTGTTGGTAAATAAACGTTTAACAACTGGCTGGGGTTTGGGGGGGGCGGGAGGACAAGTGTAGTTATTTGCAATGTTTGCTGTTTACTAGTATAGCTGCTTCAAGCTACCAAATGATGTCACTGAATGCAGAGTTCAGAAGCGATGTCTATTACTACATAGTATTCCCACCATATAGACAGACGTATGTACTCTCAAGAGCATCCACAATAAAAGAAAAAAAAGTAATACAATACACAGAAAGTGGTGGGGTTTTAGTACTTATTAATTTTTAATATAACATTTAATTATAAATCCGCATAACCTTTAATAATTGTAGTATGTAGCAACTCACTCGCAAAGTTCCTGAAAATTTAACAATTGTCTCTGATGTGCTAGTACTGGTCACTGACCCCAGCTCCCTCCCCTCTATCAATACCTTTCCCAAAAGGCTGACAGCCAGGCCTTCACTTCCAGGCAGTGGAGATTAGAAGAGATATCTCTGGGGAATTTGACCAGTGATTAGTCTACAAGGAAAAATATAAAGATACTGAAAAGTTCCCAAACTAAATTTGACCAGACAGATCATCCTACCTCAAAGCACACAATTGATAAGTCCTACCTGCATGTTCAGAGCTCACAGTCAGCTTCTTAGGATCCCACTCTTAAATATTAGCAAACAGCCAAGAGTTGTTAGACATCTCTAGTATGAAAAATAGAAACGGAAACAGAAAAAGAAAGCTGAGAGAGAGACTAGGGTCAGCTTCACAGGCATGTGACCTGGGCAGTCACATAGCACCCTGTACTTGGAAGAGCTCCATGTTAGGTTTGACGCTATGCTCTTGCTGTCTTGGAATGCTTTAATAATGTTAAACAAGGGGTCCCACATTTTCACTCCGTACTTAGCCCTACAAATTACATAGCTAGTCCTGATAGAGATTATGTAGGCAGAAGAAAATTCTGGGGAGAAAAACACCATTAATATTTTCAGAAACATAAGATAAAATATTACAAACATGAAGCCAGAAGAGTATGCTAAAAAAAAAAAAAGACAAAAAAGAGAAAGTGATCACAAGCATGCTTTCTTGGTAATTAAAAATGTAACAGCTGAAATGAAAAACTCAACAGAATAGCATAGAATTCTGGAAGATTAGTCCAGGAGGTCCAATATCTGAATAATAAGAGTTCAAGAGGGGATAAAAAGGAAAAAAGGGAGAAAGTCATCAACAAAACAGTTCCCAGATTGAAAGGGTTCATCAAGTGCTCAGCACAATGGAGGGAACCAAACTCACACTAAGGTATATTATTGTGCAATTTTAAACACTCAGAAATGAAAGAACTGATCATATAAATAATCACAAACTTAATGGCTTTCAGCTTCAAAAGCAATGCAGTAAACATGGAAGAAATTAGAAAACAATGAAGTCATGCCTTGAAGATCTGCAAGCTAGAATTCTATACCAGCCAAACAAACAATTAAGAGTAAGGACAAAGTAAGACATATTCAGTCATTCAAGGTCTCAGAGGTGATTAAAAATCAAACTCCCATTAATCTTTCTCAGGCAGCTACTGGAGAATACATTCTGACAAAGTAAGACACAGGAAGATATGAGATCTGGAAAACAAGAAATCCAACACACAGAGGCAAAGAGTAACCCCAAGATGCTGGTGAAGGGAAGTCCAGGATAAGAAGTATGCATAAAAACAGTGGGCAACCAGTCCAGATGTGATCACACCTTCAGGAAGATGGGAAGTTAATGGAACACCTGAAGTGTCAGAATCCTGAAAGGAAAGTTGAGCAAGTTGCAATTTGAACTATAAAAGGAGTTAATATAAAAGTAGGCAACAAAGAAAAATATAAATTTCAGAGAAAAACAAACGTTGTACAGAAAAGTAAAAGTGTTCACAGATTACTACATGGCTTAACTGTGAATAGCACATTCACTCTTTTTTTTTAAAGGGGTGTGTGTGTGTGTGTGTGTGTGTGTGTGTGTGTGTGTGTGTGTGTATGTGTGTGTGTGTGTGTGTGTGTTTGTGTGTATATATACTTTTTTTTTTTGGCTGTGTCAGGTCTTAGTTGTGGCACACGGGGTCTTCGTTGCCACACGCGGGATCTTTAGTTGCGGCATGCAGGATCTAGTTCCCTGATCAGGGATCGAACCCGAGCCCCCTGCATTGGGAACGCAAAGTCTTAACCACTGGACCACCAAGCACAGAGTCTTAACCACTGGACCACTGGACCACCACTGGACCACCTCCAGTATTCAGTGTAAACACTGAATACTGATCTAAGCAGTTATGAACATCTATACCAAGACAGGAAAACAAAAAAGGTACCTGGGGATGTGGAAAAAGAACTAAATCCTCATCTGCCATAATGGGAAATCAAGAGATAATACTTGAAGGTGAGAAATCAAGAAATCAGAATACAAGAATGCTATTAAGAATGACAAGGTTCAGAACTTGCTACCCCAAAATAACGGTGCCTTGGCATAGTGAATATTTTAAGCTGAAGAAATCTGAGAAAGGACAGGTGCAGGAAGGACTCTCTGACCTTCTCTTCTACCCTGAAGCAGATCCTAAGACCCTCATGTGAGAGATGTCCTCCCTATACCTGGAGGAAGGGAGGATCCTCATTTCTGAAGCTGGAAGGACAAGGAGAGAAATTCAAAGTAACTGGCCTTGTTTCCCCAGTTTACTAACTTTAGCTCATGTTATTTGGTCCTATCACGTTCTTCCAAGACTTTCTACTCTTTCAAACCCAATATAAAAATGCTCAAGCTAAACCACTTCTTCACGTCTGCATTTCCTCATTAAGACTCCCATGTTACATAAAACATATATTAAATAAATGTGTATGCTTTTCCTTTGTTAGTACGTCTCTTGTCAGTCCATTTACAGGGCGCTAGCTAGAGAACCTAGGAGTAGAGTAGGAAGAATTTTTACTCCCCTGCAAGAACAAAGAGGTAAAAATCAGCTATAAGAAATTAAAGTGTTTGCCTCTAGAGAGGGAGAAGTGAGGGATGAAGTGGGAGAACTGTTGCTTTTCAAAACAAGTCTTACAGAGCTACTGAATCTTTAAACTATGCATATTTAACACTTTGATAGAAAAAAATACAAAATAAAAACATGAGAAAAGCTAGCAGAAGTTCAGTTTGATTTAGTTCATGATTCCTTTTTCAGATTACAAGATTTCCCAACAAGAAATTTTTCTCCTTTCATTTGTGGTATTTCCAATTTTTCTACAACATTTACTACTTGCCCAGTAAAAAGTTAATAATCATCTTACAGATACTCCAACTATTATTTAGGGATATTCCTGTATCATATGATACCCAACCTGGTGCAGCTTGGGAAATGGTGGTAGCTTACCTCCCAGGAGTTACCACAGCAGTCCACACCAAATGACTCCCTATCTCACAATGGGTTTCCCTCTGCAAGCCTACATTCTTTCAAAACACTATAAAAAAGACTTTCCATTTAACCCTGTGAGAAATTCAAATAATAAACACAACAAACTCTAGAGTGTGCCCTTAAGGGCAACAAATTCAATTTCTTTCACATCTTTATTATTCCAGACACTAAATTAAAAGCTTTCAGTACATATAAATTTCAAGATACCTTATTTAAACACAACTAGATAGCATTTAGTATTTGTTTTTATTCTTTCCTTATATAGCTGTCAGGTTGACTCTTATCTAGCTAGTAAAGTTATTATAGTCAGTTTACAAAACACAGTTCAGATAAGTAAATGCTGTCACATCCTCTGTGCACCTCCAGATTGAACGATGATGGTGGTCATGGTCAGCATAGGATATTCAAGGAGGAATTTGCTTAGCACAGAGGACTAAGCCTATCTGTAGACAGATGTAGTCCAGCTCAAGCAGCTACACATGTTTTCACTTATTCCTTTAAGAGTGATTGGATTTGTTTGGATTTGCTATAGAATCATTTCTGGATTTAAGGAAAACTAAACAAGGTTTTACAGCTCGTTATGTTGGCAGGCAGGTAGCCATGAAGAAATCCTAATCTAAAAAAGATCCCTTTTGCACTTAAAATTGAGGTGGGTCAGACATACCTGAAGGCATGGTCTACATTTCTCGTCTTCATTCTGCCTAATCATGGCAAAGACTGTTTTGTCTTCATTATTAATTAGTGAACCCTAGCCTAGGTCATGTGGCCTGTAGGATCATGAACACTCCTTACATACATACACCTAATACCAATAAAATATGCCTCTGACATAAAAAAAAAAGCCTTAAATTTTTCTCAAACTTGCAACAAAAACAAGCTGCTACCAGAAGAATTTCTTTTTTTGTCAAAGTGAAATTAAACCTTGCCAATATACACAAAGAACATACTTCCAGATTAGTGGCTGTTAACCAGCTTAATCTCAGGACACTCAAAACTTCATGTTCACACTAGAGTGCTTTAGGTAAATAATACTCATCTCTTCCAGCTTCTAGATAGCTCTCGGCCTTCATCTGGTTTCTTGCCACCTCCATCCATCCCCATCTAACCCTCCCCCCAAAAGCAGCTTTTTTGGTCACATTTTGTTTTTTGAAACGATTGCTTTTTCCATTTTAAGTTTTCCCAAACTATTTCAGGGTTCTGACAATTCTGCCAGTGACTAAGTCTCCTCCTGGGAATAGCCTCATTATCACCATTGAAAACAACCTCTCCTAATACTGACTGATAAGAATCTGGAAACTCTTTGTAACTTCGGGAATGCAAATCCCACCCTACCCAATCTAAAGATAAACTTATTACAAATGGAATAATGGACTCACCACAGGACAGAACGCTAGCAGTCTTTGTGTTCCAATTAAGCTATTGAGTTTTGTGTATAATCCTAATTCTTACTAATATGAAGAATTTACTATTTCCTTCCTCATAACCAATTAATACATAAATTACTAAGAGTCAAGCAAGCACAAAAGAAAAATGGAAAAAAAAAAATCACCACACACACTCAACACAAAAAGGTGAAACTCAGTAGCAAATGCCCGAATGTTTTTAAGGTGATACAGCCTTCCAACTGATCATCTGTTTCAGAAATATTTTGTGCAGTACATGTGTTGTGCGGGTAACTTGTTTTTGGCAAGCTAGTCCTCCTGGCTTGGACAATCAACAGCAGATAACCTAAAATAAAAGGTCTTTTCCTGTATCCCTCAAATGGAACAACTATTTAGAAACTTAATTCTTGCAAAAAAAGATATCCAAAACAGAGAAGATCATGTATTTCTATCATCACCATTTTGCGTCTATCTAGCTTGCTCAATATTCATGGAAAGTTACATAATCATAGTCCATTCATTCTGGAAACGTGAGAGAGCAATGCAGAGATGATTCCCCCATTCACACACAGCCCCCTGAAGAAGCAATGTCCAAAAGTTATTTCACATCGACCAGAATCAACATGGGCCATTTTGTAGTCACAGCGGAGAACATGTAGCTCAGGGGTATATAACCTTTTTTGTGCTACAAACTTCTTTGGCAGTATGCAAACATTATAGACTCTGGAATTATTTTTTAAAGCAAAAATATATACACTGAGAAAACCGATTATACGGTTGTCAAAATATTTAAAACTCATATAGTATTCAATACACTTCTTGTTTAATATATAAAATAGTGAGCTCTAATGACAAGTCTATTAACTACCATAATTTCCAAATTATGACCAACATAAATAATATTTTCAAGGTATCTATAACAACTACAATGTAATATAAAAATATCTAACTGTCAATTGATGACAAAGTCACAGGGACTGCTGACTTGCTGTGGTTTGAAGCAAATGGTACATTTCAGTTAGAGATTAGTGAAAACAAGAATCTAACATTTTTCTCATTCAAGCTCATGGATCGCTGAGGCTTTTAAAGTATGCTCATCCTGAAGCATTTAAAGAGGCATTTAGGGACTTCCCTGGCGGTTAAGACTCTGCCCTTCCAATGCAGGGAGTGCAGGTTGGATCCCTGGTCAGGGAACTAAGATCCCACGTGTGTTGCGCAAGAGGCATTTAGAGATCACTTGGTTCAACCTCTTCATTTAAAAGATAAGGGAACTAAGGAGGAATTTATGACACTGCTTGCCTGAAGTATCTTCGTTCCAAATCACCGAGTTCTATTTAAAGTAAACCACTGTTTTCTTCTGAAAACCTGAATCTCACATCTAGACATACTTAGCACTTACTTCAAACTTGCATCTCAGTTTCATCATCTGTAAAATAAAGATAATAATCCAACTTTGGAAGAATCTTAATGTGAAAACCAAATTTTAAAATCCATGTTAAAATACTATAGCAGTACCTTTAAAGGTAAGGCTAATAATTATCAATTAATTCCATGAGAAATCAAAGGCAAGTTATTCTTGTTCCTTAGTACACCTTAAATATCATCAAATTGTGATTTATTTACAACATTAAATATTTTATGCTATCAAGTGGATTTGCCAAAAGACAAACTGACCCTAGAAATAAGCCACTTTGAAACCGTGCACCTCAGATTGGGACTCAAACCCAGCCAAAACCCAGACTGGGACTTGAACCCATGCGGCCGGGACTCAAACCAGCCAAAACCCACAGTCTTTCAACTGAGATCACACACCTGGTTTCAGGGCTTGGTGAAGCTCAGGTTCTTGATGTCTCATCACAGAAATAATTCAGTGAGAGACAAAGTTATAGGTAAGAAGTGGATTTAGTTAGAGAGAAACACACTCCACAGACAGAGTGTGGGCCATCTCAGAAGGCAAGAGTGGCCTTGGGAGAAACACACTCCATCTCAGGTGAGAAAGGCACCAGGGTATGGGTTTGTCAGTTTTTATAGGGATAGGTAATTTCATAGGCTAATGAGTGGGAGGAGTATTCTAGCTACTTCGGGAAAGGGCGGGGATTTCCAGGAATTCAGCCACTGCCCACTTTTTGATCCTTAAGCTTGGCCTTGGAACTGTCTTGGCGCCTGTGGGTGTGTCATTTAGCTTGCTGACATGTTACAGTGAACATATACTGAGGCTCAAGGTCTAGTGTAAGTCGACTTGTCTGCCATCTTGGACCCATTTGGTTCTAATCAGTTTATGTCATGTCCTCGGGCTATGTCATTCTTTCAAAGGCCCTGCTCCCTTCCCACCTGTTTCAACTTCAAGTAGAAAATATGTTTAGAACCAGAAGTATTGGCTTTGGAGTCAGACTCTTACAAGCTATGTGCCTGTAATTCTATGCAAACTGCTTGTTTTATCTGATCCTCCGTTTTTCAATCAGTAAAATAGGAGTAAATGCTAACAACCATATGAGACTGCCATAATTAAACGTCAATCCCTTTCTCTTAAAAGGGTCAGTGAGGAATATAGGATTCAGATAACCTCATAAAGCAGTAAGGAAGCTTTTCTGATTTATGCATTATGGATATTTACTTTTTCCCCCATATTGTTCCTAGTGAATTTGAGGTTCTTGCTTCATTGCAAAAGAATTTGGAAAAGAAGTGATAGGTAAGAAGTGGAATTATTTAGAGAGAAACACAGTCTACAGACAGAGTGTGGGCCATCTTGAAAGTCAAGAGGCAAGAAGCTTTCACATATGGTGTGGTTAGTTTTTATGGGCTGGATAATTTCATAGGCTAATGAGTGGGAGGATTATTCCAATTATTTTGGCGATGGGGCAGAGATTTCCAGCAATTGGGCCACCGCCCACTTTTCGGCCTTTTATGGTTAGCCTCAGAACTGTCATGGTGCTGGTGGGTGTGTCATTTAGCATGCTAATGTATTACAATGAGTGTATAATGAGGCTCAAGGTCTACTGGAAGTCGAACCTTCTGCCATCTTGGACCTAGTCGGTTCTCACAAGTTTTCGCCAAGTACTATGGCTGTGTCATTCTTTTAAAGGTTGTGCCCTGCCCCCTTCCCTCCTGTTTCAATGTCACTTGATAAAATTATTTAAAATAGAATAAAGTATGACACAAATAATATCCTCAATTCATGGTCAGTGCAGAATCTCTCAGCAATCTAAAAGAAAGCCAATCAAATAGCCAGCAATTTTTTTCCATGTTTAAAAAGAAATTACACAGTAAAGATAGTGTTACTGTGCTTTGAAAAAGGAAGGGAATTAAAACCAAAGGCCATTCCCAAATTTCTAAACCAGACAAAAGCAAACAAACATTTGGAAGACAACAGTCACACAAAATAATTTAAGTACATATTTAAGTATGCAAGTGGGGGAATAAAATGCCAATAGAGGCAAGGCTACTCAACTTCTTCCCACACATTTTGTTTTGCTTGCCTCCACAAAAAGAATTCAAAGTGGTCGACTGTAGACATGTCAAAGTTATATGCAAACATTTTAGTTGACTAGGAACAATACACAGAAAATACAGTAGGTAGTCCTGGAAACACAAAAGGCTCACAGTCCAAAGCAGATTTGTTAAACACTAGGGGCGGAAAAAAGAACCATTATCTGTCATGCCCTCCTGTCACACCCTTTTATTTGTAGTCATAGCTGCAAGCTGTTTTAAAGACAATGGCAATGTTATTAAGGGTACCTTCATGCTGTGCCAAAGCACATATACAGAGCAATTCAGAACAATCAGTCTTACTTTCATAAGAGCAAAGGTTGCAGCCAAATGAAATGGGTGGATACCATATTAAACAATCTTGGAATTAGCTAATAGGATATGGGAAAAAATGATCATAATGCCGATGCTTAAGTTCCCTTCCTCCTTTACACAATAAAAATTTTTACTATTTGAAAAGCACTAGTCGAGAAAGGTTCCATTTACTAAGATGTAAATATGGCCTTTTTTTAAGCACAAAGATGCTTATTATTTCCTTGTATAATCTGTAAACTTAAAATATATGCACGGGATACTAGATTTGACATCATATAAAAAGGATACTATGTAGAAACAACTATAGTAGAAAGCTTTAAACATAGGCACTGCAACTAGAGAAAACCAGGTGTTTCACAAACATTTAATGAAAATGGAAACTGAATGAAGGCAACAAGTAACATAAAACCTAATGCTTGGTTTGTTGTGGTTATTCTACTGCTCTATTCCTCAGGAAACAAATTATTCTCCCACTGGTTTTCCTGACTCCGTTTTCCTAACCATAATGAAGTTCAAAACATTAAGCAATTGTTTTTGAAAATCTGGTAATCACATAACTTCATGGCTTACTTTCAAGCACAGTATAAGCTAATTGTTTTTTAAATGATTGGGAAGAGGACTATGTATTATATACATGCACATATATTTAAGTAGGCCTTTCAGCTAGAATGTAAAATTTATCTGATAAAACAGTGAGCTACTCTGTACGACTAGACTACACAGGTTTAAAATGCAGCACTTTATCTGTCATTGTGGCATGTCAATATTTTAAGCAATGTATTCAATCTAAATTAATTACAATAGTTGATGCTCTGTTACCTGGCTTCAAGGCAAAAATCAGAAAAGGGACAAAAAAGAGCTTAAACAATGATATGACCATAATTACATCAACATAGCCTTATATACAAACATAGTACTATTAGTAGTAAAATGGAAAAAATATGAGGGATAAAATTCAGTGAAAACTTTTATACAACAATTTTAATAGGTTGCTTTTAAGACCTATATTTATGAAATATTACATTCAGGTTGCTTTTAAGACCCATATTTATGAAATATTACATTCAGATACAATTCTAATGCATTAATTAGAACTTCTATTTTAGGTTAATAGCTAGTACAAGAGAGCTACTGCTCAAACTAAACTGAAAGGGGAGTATCTTCTCAGACACACTGTTATTTTTTTTGTTTGTTTTTTGTTTTTTGTTTTTTTTGCGGTATGCGGGCCTCTCACTGTCGCGACCTCTCCCGTTGCAGAGCACAGGCTCCAGACGCGCAGGCTCAGAGTCCATGGCTCACGGGCCCAGCCACTCCGCGGCATGTGGGATCTTCCTGGACCGGGGCACGAACCCGTGTCCCCTGCATCAGCTGGCGGACTCTCAACCACTGCACCACCAGGGAAGCCCAGACACGCTGTTTTTAAAAGACCCCCACAGAGTTTAAGCTCTCTCTTCTTGGGCAGCTCCTCAGTAGGTTCAATATCTACTGCCCTATTTTGCTCTAAGAATAGGAACCATTTATGAAAATTTCTGCCAAAAATCACAAGGTAGATAAAACCCATATTTTTAACAAATCTTTTTAAAATGTGTATTTTGAAAACCAGCTTCACACAGAGCTCCAAACCTAGAAAAAAGATTACAATAAAAATAGGTTGGGATGGTACTTCCCTGGTGGTCCAGTGGTTAAGACTCCACGCTCCCAACGCAGGGGGCCCAGGTTCGATCCCTGGTCACGGAACTAGATCCCGCATGCCGCAAGTAAATGATCCCACATGCCGCAACAAAGATCCCGTGTGCTTCAACTAAGACCTGGCACAGCTAAATAAATAAATACTTTTTAAAAAATAGGTTGGGGACTTCCCTGGTGGTCCAGTGGTTAAGACTCTGCTTCCACTGCAAGGGGCATGGGTTCGATCCCTAGTCGGGAAACTATATCCTGCATGCTGCCCGACACGGCCAAAAAAGAAAATAAATAAAAATTTTAAAAAAAGAAAAAAAAAGGTTGGCCACTGGGACTTCCATGGCAGTGCAGTGGATAAGACTCTGCACTCCCAATTCAGGGGCCTGGGTTCAATCCTTGGTCAGGGAACTAGATCCCACATGCATGCCACAACTACGAGTTCACATGCCACAACTAAGGAGCTGGCGAGCCACAACTAAAGGAGCCCTGGAGCTGCAAATAAGGAGCCCACATGCTGCAGCTAAGGAGGCCACCTGCCGCAACTAAGGAGCCTGCCTGCCACAAATAAGACCTGGTGCAACCAAATAAATAAATAAATATATAAAGGTTGGCTACCTAAATTATTTGTTATTTACAGTGACTTTAGGCACAATCATTTATCGTTAAGACTGAGGCCATACTTTTAAACTTATCCTGTAAATTCGGTGAGAACGATGCAAGAAGTTTAGCACTTACCCAAAGTACTGCAAAAAGCAAAAGAGAGGTACATCTCATGTCTCCAAATGGCATTCCAAAAAACTGCCCAAAGCAAGTATAATGCTGTAAATCTTTTCAGAATTATTTATTATAAATAATAAATTATTTTTAAAGCAAAATTAGAAAATATAAATGAATTCACTCTGTTTTATGTATTTGGAACCTACTTAAAGGTCAAAAGAAAAAACAGCTTAATTGAACAGAACATAGAAAACTAATAAATCATTCATTTCAATCAAACCCTCACCTCACCCTCACTACTTTGAAGTACAGGAACTCTGCTAATCGCTTGACATCTGTGGAAGCTTCAGTTTGGGGTATTTTGCTTTGTGCTTTTGTTTTCCAATAAAACTGACTGGATCAAAGAAAAATCATATGAAAACATAAAATTATTCAAGTTCACAGTAAAATAAAGTGGTGGGAGAGTATAAGGAAATTGAAATACAGGAGAATTCATTGAAAGAGTCCAGCCCCACCTCCCAAAATGACTTGAAATTATGTCTAATTAATACCCAAACTTATATATTCTGAAAGATTTTTTCATGGATGAGAATGACAGTGATGGTATTAAGACAACTCAGGGCTGCTGTTTCAAGAATTAGAGATGATCTGCGATTCCCAATATAAAAAGTACAGCACTCAATTCTGGAAAGTCTTTTTAAATTTTTAACTGGTAGAACAGAGGTTACCATAGTAAAAACTAAAATCACCAGCATAAACATAAACCTATAGCCAATTTTATTAGAATTGAGACATACTAACTCATTAAACAATTTCATCACTTTACCAGCAGACATGTCACTGTAACTAAGCAATAAATCCAAATACTATTCTTTCCTTTGTGCATCCTTAGAAGGTATCAAATAGCTTGATTTATTTTCTGATGTAAAATCCTAAATTTGTTTAATGCATACAAACACATACACATTTTTTAAAAACACCCACTACCGAGACCTTCTTAAACCCACATTAAAAAAAAAAAAAAGGTAGATGAGACGGTATTTCCATCCATGATTTAGCTTAATCCTAAGAATATTCCTCCAGGATTCTGTCCAATGTCTAGCAATATACCTACATCTGGTTAATGCACCAGTTCAAGATACTTTTCATTTTAAAGTTACTTTATAACACCAATACACTAAAAAACAGAAACTAAAAACGGATTTTATAGTCTAAGGTATAAAACCACTCATTATCAAAGTGTCAGTTCTCCCTCCTCAAAAGATTAAGTATGCAGGGGCTTCCCTGGTGGTGCACTGGTTAAGAATCCGCTTGCCGATGCAGGGGACACAGGTTCAAGCCCTGGTCCAGGAAGATGCTCCACATGCCGCGGAGCAACTAAGCCCGTGCACCACAACTACTGAGCCTGTGCTCTAAGGCCAGTGTGCCACAACTACTGAGCCCGCGTGCCACAGCTACTCAAGCCCGTGTGCCTAGAACCCGTGCTCCGCAACAAGAGAAGCTAGCGGCAATGAGAAGCCCGCGCACTGCAACGAAGAGTAGCTCACCGCAACTAGAGAAAGCCTGCGCACAGCAACAAAGACCCAATGCAGCCAAAATAAATAGATAAATAAATTAAATATATATATAAAAAGATTAAGCATTCAGTTTTATAATGACAAAGTATACATTAACCTCGAAAGAAAGTCACAACAGTTGAATTTAATATATGCCAAAGCCCTCATTTCAGATGCTACCCTAACCCCATATCTAGTATGACAGGAGCGAGTAACAATCTGTGGTAGCAAACCCCTACAAAATTCTCTTTCCTAGTAGAAATAATCAGTAAAGAGAATCTGTCTTTCAACACCTACTGCGGGTGTTTATCAGACTCCTGGAAAGTGGCATGAAAGTTTTGTTTATCACAAGGAAACAGAGAAGTTTAGAAACATGGGACTTGCTCATTGGTTTATTCTAGAATCACTGATGGAGACCAGAGTAATAAACAAAACTCTCCAAGGCTAAAAGCAAATGCAATTTGCCCAATTTTGTACAGATACAAAGCCCAATTTTGTAACCTAAAGAGAGACAAGTTCTGAGAACTAAGGAAGGCAATCATAATAAACACATTTATTTTAAGTCTCCTAAACCCTCGGCAGTATAAATACAACTCCTGGCAACACCAACAAAATACAATATTTCAGTTCCTAGCTTTCAAAGAAAAAATAGAAAAGTGTTTCAAGTTAGGGTGTTTAAATACATTTTGATAATAGCTCCTTAAAGTCTGCCTTTCCAAAACAACTAACAATCATTATTGAACACTTAGTATTTTCCAAGACTTAAACGAGCTCCAAACAACAAATAAATTAGATAAGCATCATCCAAGCCCTCCTGTGGTGCTGACATTCTAACAGGGAAGACAGAAAAAGAGTTATAAAACAAATAAGAGCTAAAACTATAAAACTTATAAGTGTTCATGACCTTGGATTAGGCAATGGTTTCTTAGATATGACACCAAAAGTATAAGCAACAGAAGAAAAAATAGACTCTGCCAAAATTTAGAACTTTTTTTTTTTTTTTTTTTTTTTTGTGGTACGCGGGCCTCTCACTGCTGTGGCCTCTCCCGTTGTGGAGCACAGGCTCCGGACGCGCAGGCTCAGCGGCCATGGCTCACGGGCCCAGCCGCTCCGCGGCATGTGGGATATTCCCGGACTGGGGGACGAACCCGTGTCCCCTGCATAGGCAGGCGGACTCTCAACCACTGCGCCACCAGGGAAGCCCCTAGAACTTTTAATTTTAACTATCAAGAAGTAAAAAACAGAACCTCCCAGAATGGGAGAAAATACTTGCAGCAAATAATATGTCTGATAAAGGATTTGTATCTAGAATATAATGAATTCTTGTAACTCAATAAAATACAAAGAAATACAAATAATACAAAGAAATAATAATACAAAGAGATAACTCAATTTAAAATGAGGAAAGGACATTCTCCAAAGAAGATATACTAATGGCAATAAACATATGAAAAGATGCTCAACATCATTAGTCATCCGGGAAATGCAAATCGAAACCACTTCACATCCACTTAAGGATGGCTAGAATCAAAAAGAGATAATAATTGTTGGCAAGAATATGGAGAAGCTGTAACTGTCATACACTTGGGTTGGAAATGTAAAATATACAGCAGCCATGGAGAACAGTTTGGCAGTTCTTCAAAAGATTAAACAGAGAGAGTTACCACATGATTCAGCAATTCCACCCTTAGTTATGTACTCTAGAGAAATGAAAACATGTATCTACACAAAACTTGTACATGGATGTTCATAACAGCATTATTCATAATACCCAAAAAGTAGAAACAACCTAAATGTCCATCAATTGATGAATAAATAGTGTATGTTCATGTAGTGAAATACTATTCAGCCATAAAAAGGAATGAAGTACTGATATGGGCTACATGGATGAACCTTGAAAACATTACATTAAGTGAAAGAAGCCAGACACAAAAGACCACATAATGTATGATTCCATTTATATGAAATGTCCAGAATAAGCAAATCTAGAGAGACAGAAAGTAGATTTAGTGGTTGCTAGTAGCTGGAGGGATGGGGGAAATGCGTGTGACTGCTAATGAGTACAGGGGTTCTTTTTGGTACCTTCATGATAGCAGGTAGTACTCTCATGACTTGAATCAAATGTTCTAAAATTGATTTTGGTGATGATTACACAACTCTGTGAATAGCACTGAACTGTACACTCTATATGGGTTAATTGTGTGGTATGTGAATTATGTTTCAATAAAGCTGTTACTTTTTAAAAACAGGGTATTAAGGAAACATATAAAAGGAATCCTAACCTAATCTGGAGAATCAGGAGAGTTTAGTGAAGACCTGGATGCATAAGCGTTTTAAAACATAAAAGTGCATGCATGGCACATCTGAATGGCTGCTAGTAGCTAAGAGAATTTAAGAATGGCTGGAGTACAGTGAATAAGTGGAAGAGATAGTAATAATGTAGCTTGCATTTACTGAACCTTTACCTATGTGCCAGGCACTTCTTACTCCAAACCCTTATTTATTATATTTAATCCTAACAACTCTTTGAGGTATGGACAGTTACTATCCTCATTTTACAGATAAGGAAACTGCAGCATAGTGGAGGAAAGTAACTTGCCCAAGGTCACAGCAAGTGGTGCTATCATGACTTGAACCAAAGCATTCTGGCCCCAAAGCCCCCCACACTCTAACACTTCAAAACCCACCCTTTCCTGGAAATTGCCTATCAATTAATTACAACTGACCTAGTTTTATATATTCAATCCTATACAGTAAGCAGATACATTATAAATTTATACACAAGTTTCTTTGGTTGAGCACTAGGTGAAGTACTCAACTTGGGTTTAGAGACCAGGTTTTATAACACTTTTAACCTTTAAACTCTGGAATCACACTCAGCAAGACAGGTTGATCACTTATTAGCAGCTCTGAGAATTAGGACTTCCTGAAAGACGTGTTTCACACAACTTAGGAGGCATTTATTCATTATATTATTAATATTATTACTATTTCATTTATGTGTATAAACCAGTAAAGTAGAATGTCGTTAGAACTTGTTAGTATTTGTGTAAGAAAGTAGATCAAGCTTAGGTTTCTAGTGTGAACATCTGTGTGGACGATAGTCCCTATGACTATGAGATATCAAAGTCAAAATGAATTAACATGCAGCTGGATCTGTGGACCTGGTCCTCAGAAGAACTGGACCAAGGAGATAAATTTGGAAGTTTGGGCATACAGCATGGTAACTCAAGCCATGATAATAGATTACATACCTAAGGAGAAAGCACAGACAGAGAAAAGGTCTTAAAACATTGGTTTTCAAGTTTCATAAGCATCACAATCACCTGGTGGGCTTGTTAAAACACAGATGGCTGGATCCCATCCCCAGAGCTTCTGACTCAGTAGGTCTGGGTGGGACCTGAGAATTTTCATTTCTAACAAGTTGATGTTGATGTGGCAAGTCTGGGGAACCACAGTTGGGAGAATCAATGACCTACAGCAAAGCCCTACAAAACTCTGATAGTTAGGATAGGAAACTTACAAAAGAGACCAAGAAGAGGCCACAGTAAGGTAGGAGAAATACTACTCCAATTAAATTATTTTTACCAAGGTCACCAGCAGCCTCCTAACTGATAATCCAGTGGAAACTTATGACTCCTTAAAGCTAATTCAATTCTACTTGCAACAAAAATGTATGGAGCACCTACCATGTGCTACGCAAGTCTGTCCCCTATAACTTGATCCTATCTTCTCCCTTGGCTTCCAAAATATCACTCACTCCCTTGTTGCTACTTCTTTTTTGAACACTTGTTCTCTGGTTCCTCTCCTTCCGCCCACTCAAAACATCTCAAGGTTCCCCAGAATTCTGGGTCTTCTCTTCTACATGCAAGCTCTCCCAAGGCAGTTTCACCTAATCCCCTAACTCTGAGTACCATCTAGCTGCCAATAATTCTCCCACATCTCATCTTTAGAACTGACTTTGCCTCTGGGCTTCAGATCCTATTTCCAACTGCCAACCCAACCACATATTTACAAACTAAGCCTCTTTCTTTCCATATTATCTCTTCAAAAAGCACAACTATCCACCCAGAGGCCCAAGCCAGAAATCTGTGAATCTTCCTAGAGCAATCATTCTCACCTTAGCAGCATATTAGAACTTCCCAAAGAGCTTAAAAAAAAAACCTCACTCGTGGGTCTAGTAATAATATGACAACAATAATCCTGTTCTATGTCCTTAACACACATGCATGTAAAGTGCCTAGCAAAAAATACTTGTGAGCACTCAGGAAAAGGGAGCTATCTTTGTAAACACTTTAAATTTCAGCTCTTCTGAAGTCTCTTCTTAAGTTTCTGATCAGAATCAACATTTGTTTAAGCTGTTTCATTAACAAAAAATCAAACAAATGAAAAAATTTGTTTATAAGCCCCTCTAAGGTAAACTTTAAAAACTCGGGTTCAAATTCATATTCCTACTTTTTTCAAATATCCTTTGGTATATAGATCCTTATAGTTGATTTATAAAGGGAAGAGTAAAAGTTGTTAATTATATCACTTGAATCATAGATTTCTAGTTAAAATTTGGCCCATGGATAAGAGGCAACACAAAACAGTGAGAGAAGTCTATTGTTCATAGAGCCATTCACACAGACACTTATTTTCCCCATAAACGGGGAAAAAAAGAGACACCAATATATTCAAACAAGCTAATAGGAGAAGCCCATTATATACAATACAAGGTTACTTAAAAGTGTTTGCAAATGAGACATTCAACTCCACAGTGATATCAAAGCTCCTCTTTGGTGTTACTTTGTATTTTGAGTATTTTCAAAAGAGAATGACGAAGATTTAACACAGCCGCTATCTTCCAAAGTATAATGTTTTGTTTGTGCCCCTTGTCCAATGATGTTAGCAAATCTACTTTTTCTTGAAAAGATGTGCAGGAATGGGCAAATGGTAAGTCAGTAAGTTCATTTAAGGCTGCAAAATTCTGCCACTTTCACCCAAGAGAGCCAGTTTCTTATAACTTTAGCAATAACAGGAGAGCTCACAAATAGCCTGGCATATGACAGAAAACCAAAGAATAAAAGTTACCAAAAATTTCGACTGGAATAAAGGATAAGGGTTGTTTTTCTTTGACTGTTGTTTGCTTTAGCTGAACAAATCAGTAGTACATCTGTGTTACAAATGAATTAGAATTAAGCTATATATTTTAAAAATAAAATGTGTATGCAAATACCACCAGAGTATATAAACACACTAAAAAACCATCCTTTTTAAAAACAATTCACTGCCTGGTAAGTGGAAAGGGACTTAAAGTTGTTAACTGAAATGGAATCAGTGGAAATAAGCTTTATTTACATTTGGATGGTGGAAGCAGAGGAGGTTTGAACCCCCTTTTTTAATAAAAACTCTATGTACGAAGTAACCATATTTCCAAATAGGAGGGAAACACAGGTATTGATTAGAATTATGAAAACCTAACATGGGTGAGGAATGAGAAAAGAAGAAATTTAAAGGCTTTTCCCCAGTTTTATTTTGTTAGATTTGGGAAAATCTTTAATTTTTCCTTTTTTTTTTTTTTTGCGGTACACGGGCCTCTCACTGCTGTGGCCTCTCCCGCCGCGGAGCACAGGCTCCGGACACGCAGGCTCAGCGGCCATGGCTCATGGGCGCAGCCGCTCCGCGGCATGTGGGATCTTCCCGGACCAGGGCACGAACCCGTGTCCCCTGCATCGGCAGGCAGACTCTCAACTACTGCGCCACCAGGGAAGCCCTAATTTTTACATTTTATAAATGAACAAAATGTGTATATAATCTAAAGGTTACCTATTTTCAATATGATATATATATACATATATATATGTATATATATTTTTTTCTTTTTTTTTCCCCTTTGAGATTTTAATGTCAGCCTCATTCTTAAGAACTTTTGGGGGCTTCCCTGGCGGTGCAGTGAGAAAGCCCGCGCACAGCAACGAAGACCCAACACAGCCATAAATAAATAAATAAATAAATGATTTATTTAAAAAGAACTGTTGGGTTCAATCAGTGGGGAAAACATTAGTCCCTTTTATTATTTGTTTTAATTTACTTTTTGCACAGTCAGCTTTAATATTAGGATGTGATCATTTGGGGTGCCTTTTTAAAACACAGCCTTTCATATAGCTTTAGTGTTTTTTTTAATTGAGGTATAGTTGATGTACAATTATTATGTAAGTTTCAGCTGTACCAATATATTTTTATAACCCATCCCCTAAGAGATCACACAGCCTGAACCTCTCCAGTGGTAGGGAAGTCATTCCATGAGCAAAGATTGTTCAACTTCAGAGAGCTTTGCCAAAGGACTAACAGCATGCTTTTCAAACTTAAAGTTTGAAAAACCTAAATGCAAAATGAGGAAGTTTATTTATTTAATACCATCGTAGTATTAGACCCTGGTACATTCATAGTCCCAAGTTCATAGGGGTATATGAGATACATCTCAAATGTTTTTCAGCAGATCACCAATGCCAGGTGGAACACTTATGCCAGGTGACATAATCAAGTACTTTTCTCCAGAGTCCACCTGGGTGAGCTGTTTGCCCTGTGTCCTGGGTGGGAGACAGTGTGATACGGAGAGAGCAGAGGTGAGGGTCCAGCCACTGAGTTCTCTGTGTTCAATTTCTGAGATGTGCCTGCTCACATCCTCTTCCCAACACCCCGTTGTCCTCTGTTTACAAAAGAATTCATGATGCACCTCTATCCTTCCCAAGCCCCATTTCAGCCACCCACACCAAAAAGGAGCAAGATCTCCTGTTTGCAGACAAGACTGAGGATCCCCTCCCAGCCTCAAGGCTTGCTTTTTGTGTCCCAATAGAATCATTTATTCAATTAACAAAGTCTGTCGACTCAGCACCTACTACGTGCTGCTATGGGTTCTCAGGACTGTTAGTTGTTCCGAATAGTGGGCATCACCCAGCAGCCTCCCAAAGGGAACAAGTTTTGTCTGAGGAAGCATCTGGAAGTGAGCTTCCAATTCCACTCTGCCACACCCAGTGTGGACCTGAAGAATTCCTCTCCCTCTCTAAAAATGTCCACCTGGATTCCCAGTAGGGAAAGGAACCATTAGAGTTGCAACAGCAACCAAGCAAAAACTTGTTGATTCAACTCACCTATAAATTTATTTACTATTATAAATGGATCTCGAAACAAACTGCTAAAATTTAAAGAACTGAGAATTGTTTCATTTTTGTTGTTCTCTTCTGTCTATTCTATTGTATCAGAACAATCCAGGCCACTGTGGGTACCTTCTACTCCAGTCAATGAATGTACAATGTGCTTGACTATTACTTAAGACTCCACACTCAGCTCCTATGTGCTCAACAGACCACTCACTATAGTTGAGAAAGAAAATACCTCTGATCCACTTGGACACAGAACAACGAGGGCCTTCCATCAGTCTAGTGAGACAACTCCTCTTTACGTTAGCCCTATAGGATCCACATGAATGACAGTCTTCAAGAGCAACTGAAATTGTCTCCCTCTTTCCTACCCTTGTACCCAGGCTTTCTCTTCTCTAAGGACACATTTCTTCTCAGGCAGTAACTTGGTCCTAGCAAACATGGCTTCCTGCCCTTCACACTTACAACACTTGTCTGAACCTGCTGGATTCACAATACCCTTAGCCCTCTTTCACAAATATGTTTATTTTTATTGGGGAGTGGGAGTGGAAAGATGAGGGAGAAGGAAATTAAGGGGATAAGGAAAAACAAAACATGTTCCCATGGCTCCAAAAGTTCCAGAAACTTTACAACTACAGAAATAGAAAGGGGATTCAAATTCTTCCCTTCCCAACAGCTCCCCACAGGCTAATGCCTATGAAACTAGAGACTCCCATCCTAGTTTATCTCCATGTTGGGGGGCACAGGGGGGTGTTGTCCCAGCTATCAAATTCTAATTTGTAAAACCTGGTAAAAGTTAGTAAATTATGATATCATAGCCTTAGATACAGTAAATTACTTAAAAATTTCACCTCACTTCTAGTAAAGCCTGGATTCTACTCTAAGAATAACCATTTCTTAGTTCTATGGCCTTGGCAAGTCACTACTTCTGATATTTCAGAGTTGTGGTGAGGATTAGATCACTCAGCACAATACCCAGTTGATACTATAATCATGCAGATAGGTGTTGTCTACTTTGTTCAAAGCAAACCAAAACAAGTGCTCACTCTAGTATAATTATTTTTCAACAGCTGGAGCAATTCCTGTAATGATGACAGCACATAAATTTTATCTAAAAGAATGAACAGCTTGTGCTTAAAAGAGGGGGAGGGTCTTAAAGAACTCTAGAAATTAATACGTATTAAAATATTTTTTATCTGTTTTAACTAGGTTGTTCTATTGTATGAGAATAATGTAGGCCATGTGGGTACCTTCTACTCCAGTCAATGAATGCACAATGTCCTTGACTATTTCTTACACTCCACTCTGATCCAATATATTGTTTTCAGAGTTGTTCTAGAACAGGAACATAAAACTACCTGCTTAAATTAAGGAACACTAGGAGCAAACAGTGGTGGCAAGATTTACTTGCCTCAGAATCCCTCCACAAGCTGACAACTATTAGCCCCTTTACTATTCCATTATTCACCAGAAAAAGGAAACAGATTTAGTTCAAATCACAGTCAAGTCCCTTATACTTGGACATATTTGCCCAAAGACTATTAGATTGGATTTAGAAAGAACCTTGCCAAAGAAGGGAAAACAACTTCTTATCCTTTAATCAATTCTTCTCTAAACCCAGGAAACACCATACAATTTGTTTCCCATATCTAGTAAGTAACCACTTAGCCCTACTTTCTTTTTTAAAATATTTATTTATTTATTTTTGGCTGCGTTGGGTGTTCGTTGCTGCGCGCAGGCTTTCTCTCTAGTTGCAGCAAGCGGGGGCTACTCTTCATTGTGGTGCGCGGGCTTCTCATTGCAGTGGCTTCTCTTGTTGCGGAGCACGGGCTCTAGAGCACAGGCTCAGTAGTTGTGGCACACGGGCTTAGTTGCTCTGCGGCATGTGGGATCTTCCTGAATCAGGGCTCGAACCCGTGTCCCCTGCATTGGCAGGCGGATTCTTAACCACTGCGCCACCAGGGAAGTCCCAGCACTACTTTCTAATTATAAAGCCTACTATAGTCACAGAGTATTCAGACCCACGTCTAGCTATGAGAAAAATAACTAAAGGGAGTTTCCTTGAGAATACTCCGCTATCTCTATACTTTCTCCCAAACAAAATACTACGGAATCACTTGTTGTGATTTCTATCCTATTTACATTTCTATCCTATTAACTAGCCTAACATCATACATTTACATTTCTATCCTATTAACTAGCCTAACATCATACAAATTTCCTACGTGATCAAGCAGAGGCAAATTAACAGATGGTCATTATCCCAGGCCCAAATGTCTGATCTAGCTGGTAAACAGAAATAAAATCCAAAAGTCATCTCCAGCTGATGTCCCACAATTCAAACCTAGAAGCTTAGTTGGAATACTCTTACCAGTAAATTGTTTTTAGGTTGGTCTCATGAAAGAAACTATCATTTAAGGAGCTAGAAAGTGTTCCCCCACTTTTGTTCTCATTAGACTTTCTGCATATAACTTTGTAACCAGCTTGCTCTTGTGCAGCTAGAGCTACAGCTACATCTTCTGGCCAGTCAGCTTGCTTGGTCCCTGGCTTCCCATGGTCCCCCTGCTGCTTGTCTTCCCAGTAATCCAATCACTGTTCTTCCTGTACGCCTAAAACTGATCTAATGCCTATCTTCTGAACTGTACTGTCTATCAGACAGCAAAACCACTGGGGAGGGGGCTGAGGTGGGGGGGAGAGACCACAAGAAATAGTAGTGGACTATGGGTACATGTGGCATAACTCACCTGTTCTAACCAGCAGTTCCACAACCTGTCCTGACCAAGTGACTCAGATTGTACACCCTGGCTCACTCTAGCAGACCTGTTCTTGACCCAACCTAACCGTTTAAACTGGGTATGGTTTCCCTGGCCACCCATCTCGTACCCAAAATATTCTACTTAGCAGAAGAGTCTCATGGTTAATTATGGCCATGCTTACAGAAAAGGAAGCTAGCATTCAAGTATCTCTTCCACACTTGGTACTGTGCTAGGAGCTTTCTCACTCAAGACCCACCAAAGCCCATTGATATAAATATTGCCCTCATTTTACATGAAGAAACCACAGAACTCCACTATCTTCATATTTAAGAAAATAAAGCTAACTGTATCAGATATTGAATAATGTTAATATTCTTTTTAATGTTTCCCTTAACAGGGTTACTTTTCATGTTGTTCACTGTGTGAAGAGTAGTCCACTGCAGTGCCAAGGAATCTAGCTTAAACAATTTCTAATTAGCTACCACCTCACCTTAAAAATTCTGCTTCACCAAAAAGAAAATGCCACATCTTAAACGGCATCATATACTTACACACTATTTAAATTAAATTCTAATGGCCATACTACCCAAAGCAATCTACAGATTTAATGTGATCCCTATCAAATTACCCATGACATTTTTCAAATAACTAGAACAAATAATCCTAAAATTTATATGGAACTACAAAAGACCCAGAATTGCCAAAGCAATCCTGAAGAAAAAGAACAAAGCTGAAGGCATAAACCTCCCAGACTTCAGACAATACCACAAAGCTACAGTAATCAAAACAGTGTGGTATTGGCATGAAAACAGACATATGGATCAATGGAACAGAATAGAGTCCAGAAATAAATCCACACACCTATGGTCAATTATTTTTGACAAAGGAGGCAAGACTATACAGTGGAGAAAAGACAGTCTCTTCAGCAAGTTGTGTTGGTAAAGCTAGACAGCTGCATGTAAATCAATGAAATTAGAACAATTCCTCACACCATATGCAAACTCACAATGGCTTAAAAACTTAAATATAAGATAGGACACCATAAAACTCCTAGAAGAGATCACAGGCAAAACATTCTCTGACACAAATCACAGCAATATTTTCTTAGCTCACTCTCCCAACACAACAGAAATAAAAGCAAAAATAAACAAATGGGACCTAATCAAACTTACAAGCTTTTGCACATCAAAGGAATCCATAAACAAAACAAAAAGACAACCTACAGATTGGGAGAAAATATTTGCAAGTGATGCGACTGACAAGGGCCTAATTTCCAAAATATACAAACAGCACATACAACTCGATAACAAAAAACAAACAACCCAATCAAAAAATTACATTTCTGGGACATCCCTCGTGGTGCAGTGGTTAAGAATCCGCCTGCCAATGCAGGAGACATGGGTTCAAGCCCTGGTCCAGGAAGATCCCACATGCTGCAGAGCAACTAAGCCCACGCACCACAACTACTAAGCCTGTGCTCTAGAGCCCACGAACCACAACTACTGAGCCTGCAAGCCACAACTACTGAAGCCCACGCGCCTAGAGCCCGTGCTCCACAGCAAGAGAAGCCACTGCAACAAGGAGCACACACAGTGCAACAAAGAGGAGCCCACGCTCGCCGCAACTAGAGAAAGCCCACACACAGCAACAAAGACCCAATACAGCCAAAAATAAATAAACAAATTTTTAAAAATAAAGTTTATCATGGATTCTTTAAAAAAAAAAAAAAAGACATTTCTCTGAAGAAGACTTACAGATGGCCAACAGGCACATGAAAAGATGCTCAACATCACTAATTATTAGAGAAATGCAAATCAAGGCATCACCTCACACCAGTCAGAATAGCCATCATTAAAAACTCCACAAACAATAAATGCTGGAGAGGGTATGGAGAAAAGGGCACCCTCCTACATGGCTGGTGGGAATGTAAATTGGTGCAGCCACTATGGAGAACAGTATGGAGGTTCCTTAAAAAACTAGAGTTACCATATGATTCAGCAATCCTACTCCTGGGAATATATCCGGAGAAAATTATAATTCAAAAACATACATGCACCTCAATATTCACAGCAGCACTATTAACAATAGCCAAGACATGGAAGCAACCTCAATGTCCATCAACAGATGGATAAAGAAGATGTGGTACACGCACACACACACCCCACACACACAATGGAATACTACTGAGCCATAAAAAAGAATGAAATAATGCCATCTGCAGCAATGTGGATAGACCCAGAGATTATTATACTAAGTGAAGTAAGTCAGACAGAGAAAGACAAATATCATATGATATCACTTATATGTGGGCTCTAAAATATGATACAAATAAACTTATTTACAAAACAGAAACAGACTCACAGACATAGAAAACAAATTTATGGTTACCAAAGGGGAAAGGGGAGAGGGATAAATTAGGAGTTTGGGATTAGCAGATACAAACCACTATATATAAAATAGAGAAACAACAAGGTCCTACTGTATAGTACAGGAAACTATGTTCAATATCTTGTAATAACCTATAATGGAAAAGAATATAAAAAAGAATATATATGTATAACTGGATCACTTTGTTGTACACCAGAAACTAACACAACATTGTAAATCAACTATACTTCAATAAAATATAAAAAAATTTTAGGGACTTCCCTGGTGGTCCAGTGGTTAAGAATCTGCCTTCCAACGCAGGGGACGCAGGTTCGATCCCTGGTTGGGGAACTAAGATCCCACATGTCACAGGGCAACTAAGCCCATGCACCGCAACTACTGAGCTCGCACGCTCTGGAGCCCATGCACCACAACAAAAGATCCCGCATGCCGCAACGAAGATCCCACGTGTCGCAACTAAGACCCAATGCAGCCAAATAAAACAAACAAGGTAAAAATTAAAAATAAATTAAAAAAAATCAAATTCTAAAATGTACAAATTAGTAATCTTTATATCTTCAGAATTACTAGGATATTTAGTATGCTTACTGGTGATATAACAGCTTAATAAAAACATATCATTCACTCTACACACAATAATTGCTTCTGGGGAAGACATCTAAAGGTACACTGTGAGAAAATGACTGACTTCAATATATACCCTTTTGTACCATTTTAAACCTTTATCATTTGCATGTATTATATATTCTATAAGGAAGTATGCCTCCAGATTCAATCACCAATTTACAGGAGATACAGAGGACATAAGAACGTGTTAATTAAGCTAAGCCCCAGGGATAGAGTCATTAAAATCCAGACTGAGAAACTCTAAAGGACATAAAACCTTATTTCTTTAATAAATATATTTCAAGGGAGAGAGAAAATGAGAGAGGCAGCAAGGGGAACCTCTAGATTAAAAGCCATTACCAACCAACTGCAAATTAGGGACTTTATATGGATACTGATTCAAACTATGATATCTGAGACAACCAGACATTTGAACACTGGATATCTGATGATATTAAGGAATTTAAGGGGGGTGAGATAGATAGATAGATTTTTTTTTTAAAGAGTCCTTATCTTTTAAAGATACACTAGACTCCAAATGAAATGATACCTGGGATTTGCTTAAAAATAATCCAGGAGGAAGAAGAGGGGGAATAAATGAAACAAAATTAGGCATGTTTTGATTACTGTCAAAGCTGGGTGATAAGTACATGGGGCTTTACTAATGCATTTCATCTACTTTTATGTGATTAAAATTTTCCATAACAAGTTAGAAAGTCAAATACTTGCAAGATGCAAATATTTTTATGTAAATGAAAACCAAGTCATTTAAAAATGATACCACATATAACTTGAACATATCTGGGTTTTAGATGACATAAAGGAATCTTATGATACTAAGATGGAGAGTAAAATTCAGAAGCTAGGTGTCAGATCAATCTGTTAATTTTGTTAGGTAGGATAATGGTATTGTGGTTATGGGGGAAAATCATTTTTTAAAGACACATATTGATGTATTTAGGTCTAAAATGACATGATATCTAGAATTTGCTTTAAAAAAATTTAATTGGGACAAGAATAAACAAGTATGGCAAAATATTGAAACTAACTGGTACATATATAGGGGCTCAGTGACTCTACCTTTGTGTGTGTTTCCATTTTAAAACGTAAATAATATGATTATAATAACAGTAACAATAATAGATTCTAAGAACTTCCTCCACTATGTGAGAGAACGAAAAAAACAAGATAAATAACCCAAACTAAAACATCTTAGTTCAGATAAGGGTCAAGTTTGGGGGGAGGAGGGCAAGAACCGCTACACAAGAGTTTTACTGGGACTTCCCTGGTAGCGCAGTGGTTAAGAATCCACCTGCCGGGCTTCCTTGGTGGCACAGTGGTTAAGAATCTGCCTGCCAATGCAATGGACACGGGTTCGGGAACCCGTGGGCCGGGAAGATCCCACATGCCACGGAGCAACTAAGCCCATGCGCCACAACTACTGAGCCTGAGCTCTAGAGCCCACGTGAGCCCACAACTGAGCGCACGTGCCACAACTACTGAGGCCTGCGCGCCTAGAGCCGGTGTTCCGAAACAAGAGAAGCCATCGCGATGAGAAGCCTGTGTACCACAACAAAGAGGAGCCCCCGCTCACCACAGCTAGAGAAAGCCCGCACACAGCAACGAAGACCCAACACAGCCAAAAAAAAAAAAAAAAGTTTTATTCCTTCAACTCACCTGAATTTTACAAATAGCAGACAGTATGGTAAGGAAAATCTCACAGTGTTCCACCATAATTGGGGCAACACTCGAAGCAAAGAAAAAAAAATTTTTTTTTCAAGAATTATTTCCTCCTGCCAGTCTTGCCCTAGATATCCATTTATAAAGAAACTTTCAGTGTTTCTCAAGTTCAAGAAGTAGGATTGTCAGTGAGTGTTTTGTATGGAAACAAAGCTTCCTAACACCCTGAGCACATATGATTCTGCTTGTACATAGAGATTCTGGGTGTGAAAATGGTATTTTTTCATTGCTAGTTTTCTGGCTGTGCTCCAAAACTACTTTTATCAAGTTATCTTGAGTGAGATCCTTTCTTGGAGAGAAGATGAGGACCTTTGAAAGACTTTTATGAAAACATTTGCCCATATACATCTCAGCACTTCAAGTAATGATACCACTTTGAGGTTCTAAAGAGAAAAACACAATCTAAAATTACCTAATCCCGCCAAAATTTCTGCTGTGGGCAATCACCACCATAATTGTTATTACTAGAAGGGAGAAAAAGAAATTAACACTTTCTGAGATTTTACTAAATGCCACTATTTAATATGCATTTTTAACTAAGTCCTCTTAACACTGAAAGGTTAAGTAACTTGTTAAGTAGCTTTCTATAACTAAGTAGCAGAACCAGACTTGAACCCAAACAGTCTGGCTCCAATATCTGGGCTACTCTCTGCTATACTACTCTGTACCCTAACTTTTCACCCTGAAGCGCAGGAAAGATGACCACTTGAACATTTCTAGACCCTAGATCATTGACCCTCTTCACATTCCTGGTTACCTTTGAGATTTTACATTATTAAAAAAACAAAATAAACAAAGGAAATTAACAAACCAAAAAATTCTGGCAGGTCCTTCTTTAATGAAATTAAATAGTCTGGAGAGAATTAACGGCAGCTATTACATTAGAACCACTAACCAAGGCTAATAGGGTCCCCTAACTGCCCACCCTAACGCAAAGCTCACCAGCTGACGAACCCTGTCTAGATACAGAGATCCCAATCAGTTTCATATTGCTTCATTCTTCCATTTGATTGGTTAAATCAGAATCAAACATCTGTAACATGAAAGAGACAAGGAAACAAAAAGTTAAAGAAATGTGACAAAGCAATAAACAATTCATAAAACAGAACAGAACTTGTGAAAAGCTCTCTAACTCAGATCCTCAGAAAGGCAAGATGTTGCATTCATAAAGCAAGACAGGAAGCTGTGAAAAGGGAAAAGAGTACAAGAAGAGACTCTTGAAAAAAAAAATTTTAAAAGGCAGTATAGGGCTTCCCTGGTGGCGCAGTGGTTGAGAATCTGCCTGCTAATGCAGGGGACACAGGTTCAAGCCCTGGTCTGGGAGGATCCCACGTGCCGCGGAGCAACTAGGCCCGTGAGCCACAACTACTGAGCCTGCACGTCTGGAGCCTGTGCTCCATAACAAGAGAGGCCGCGATAGTGAGAGGCCCGTGTACCACGATGAAGAGTGGCCCCCGCTTGCCACAACTAGAGAAAGCCCTCGCACAGAAACGAAGACCCAACACAGCAAAAATAAATTAATTAATTAATAAACTCCTACCCCCAATATCTTCTTTAAAAAAAAAAAAGGCAGTATAAGGTTTTATATGGTGGAGACAAAACCTAGAAAGTAGAAATAGGAAACAGAGACAAGAAATTAACCAAACGACACACAGCATCAGTCCAGGAGGTCAGTATTTAACTAACAAAAATTCCAGGATGAAAAGGAAAAAAAACTTGAAGAGAGGAAATTTTCAGAGAAATATAAATTTTCCACAACTAAAAGATTTAATAAACTAATAGATTTATAGAGTCTTCCAATTAATTGGGGGCACTCAGTGTTCAAATGAATAGAGACCCACACCAAGTTATATCACTGGGAAATTTCAGACAACAAAGACAAAAAAGCTCATCTGCAAAGGAACAAGAATCAAACTGGCCTTCTCCCATGGCAATAGAAATAAAACCAAAAATAAACAAATGGCACCTAATCAAACTTACAAGTTTTTATACAGCAAAGGAAACCATAAATAAAACAAAAAGACAACCTACGGACTGGAGAAAATACTTGTAAATGATGCAACTGACAAGGGCTTAATCTCCAAAAATATAAAACAGCTCACACAATTCAATAACAACCAAACAACCCAATCAAAAAATGGGCAGAAGGGCTTCCCTGGTGGTGCAGTGGTTAAGAATCCACCTGCCAAAGCAGGGGACACAGGTTCAAGCCCTGGTCCGGGAAGATCCCACATGCCGCGGAGCAACTAAGCCCGTGTGCCACAACTACTGAGCCTGCTCTCTAGAGCCTATGAGCCACAACTACTGAGCCCGTGAGCCATAACTACTGAAGCCTGAACACCTACAGCCTGTTCTCTGCAACAAGAAGCCACCGCAATGAGAAGCCCGTGCACCACAACGAAGAGTAGCCCGCCCCCTCCGCCACAACTAGAGAAAGCCCATGCACAGCATCAAAGACCCAACACAGCCAAAAATAAATAAAATTAAATAAAATTAATTTTTTAAAAAAAGAAAAATGGACAGAAGACCTAACGAGACATTTCTCCAAAAAAGACTTACAGATGGCCAACAAGCACATGACAAGATGCTCATGATCGCTAATTATTAGAGAAATGCAAATCAAAACTACAATGAGGTTCCACCTCACACTGGTTAGAAAGACCATCACTAAAAAGTCTACAAATAACAAATGCTGGAGAGGGTGTGGAGAAAAGGGAACACCCCTTGCACTGTTGGTGAGAATGTAGATTGGTGCAGCCACTATGGAAAACAGTATGGAGGTTCCTCAAAAAACTAAAAATAGAGTTGCCATATGATCCAGCAATTCCACTCCTGGGCATATATCCAGACAAAACTATAATTGGAAAAGATACATGCACCCCTATGTTCACTGCAGCACTATTTAGAATAGCCAAGACATGGAAACAACCTAAATGTCCATCAACAGAGGAATGGATAAAGAAGATGTAGGATGTGTGTGTGTCTAGACACACACACACACACACACACACACACACACACACACACACTGAAATATTACTCAGCCATTAAAAAGAATGAAATATGAAATAATGCCATTTGCAGCAATGTGGATGGACCTAGGGACTTCCCTGGCAGTCCAGTGGTTAAGACTCTGCACTCCCACTTCTGGGGGCGTGGGTATGATCCCTGGTCGGGGAACTAAGATCCCGCATGCTGCATGGCGTGGGCAAAAAAGAAGGATGGACCTAGAGATTATCACAATAAGTGAAGTAAGTCAGACAGAGAAAGACAAATACCATATGATATCAGTTTCAGGTGGAATCTAAAAAAAAATGATACAAATGAACTTATTTACATAACAGAAACAGACTCACAGACATAGAAAACAAACCTATGGTTACCAAAGGGGAAAGGTGGGGGGGAGGGATAAATTAGGAGTTTGGGATGAACATACACACACTACTATATATAAAATAATCAACAAGGACCTACTGTATAGCACAGGGAACTCTACTCAATATTCTGTGATAACCTAGATGGGAAAAGAATCTGAAAAAGAATGGATATATGTATATGTAAAACTGAATCACTTTGCTGTACACCTGAAACTAACACAGCATTGTAAATAAACTATACTCCAATGTAAAATAAAAATTAAATTTAAAAAAAGAGAAAGACGAATACCAGATGATATCACTTATATGTGGAATCTAAAATATGACACAAACGAGCTTATCTACAAAACAGAAACCAACTCGCAGACATAGAGAACAGATTTGTGGCTGCCAAGGATGGAGGAGAGGTTGGGAATTTGTGATTAGCAGATGCAAACTATTATATATAGAATGGATAGACAACAAGGTCCTACTGTATAGCACAGGGAACTATATTCAATACCCTTGGATAAACCATAATGGAAAAGAATATGAAAAAGAATGTACAGATAGGTACAACTGAATCACTTTGCTGTAGAGCAAAAATTAACACAACACTGTAAATCAACTATATTTCAATAAAATAAATTTTTTAAAAAAGAATCAAACTGAAGTAAGACTTATCAATATTGAAGAATACTAGTGAATAATGAAGCAATGCCTTTGAAGTTCTGACAGAAAATTATGTTCAACCTAGAATTCTACTCCCAGCCACACTAACGTTCCATTTTAAGAATAAAATAAAAACATTTTCAGACAAGGAATTACTCAATATTTACCTCCCACACATCTTACCTTAGTATGTACCCCAGCAAAACAAGGCAATAAACCAAGGAAGACGACTCTATGCGAAATGAGCATAATGAAGGCAAGTCACAGGATGTTCACTGAGCAGCAGTTCTAAATAAAACAGATTAGAGCAGAAGATACAGAACATCAAGAGAGGGGTAACTAATGAAAAAGGGAGATACCAGAAATTTCATTCTATCTTATAGAAAATGAAAAACTTAAGGTCAGTTATAAAAGCTAACAATACCCCCCCCTCCAAAAAAATACAACAGAGAACTCTGATGTGGAGAAGTCGTGGCACCCTGTTTTATCTTTGTAGAACTACCTTCTCCCCACCCCAACACATGTGCTTCAAATGGGGCAGACTCCACACCCATCTCCATCTGGGCATGTGACCAGGCTCTGACTATTCTAATCTATTCTCTCCACCTTGCCATAGCAACTGGTTCAGAAATATGCACAGAGCCGAGAATCAGTACTGGTGGGGGAGAGAGGTGAAGTAGGATGTTACTGAAAATAAAGGCAAAGGAGGAAAGCACACAGATACAGTGAGAGACCAATTCTTCAAAGTAACATCTGAGCACATGGATCCAATCCTACTCTATCCCTCTGGACTCTCAGTTCTGGAAACCAATTTCCTTTCTCACTTAAGTTCTAACTGAACTGGTTTTCTAACACTTATAAGGATCCCTAACCACAACACTCCTCTTTCAAAGCCAGAAGTCAAAAGATACCACCTATTGTTAATGAAATAAAAATAAACATATAGTATTTATTAAGGTGACCAGAGCTAAAAATGATGATATATAACTATCTCAAAAAGAAGGTAGGGAATGGGGTAGTGGTGTTGGGATATAATTCTTCATGGGTCTCTACGTCTTGCAAGCAAGGCGTTGTCTGCTCTTTTTTCTGGAATATAATCTCAAGGATGTTCATATATCAAACCACCTTAGAAGACAGAAACTCTTCCTCCAGAGCAAAGAGCCAGCATACTACTCTCTCCCTCTGGAGCAAAGAGCAGGCATGCTTACTGCCCATTATAAAATATTTGTAATCCCTAAACTCAAGAGTTTTCTCCAGTAACAAAACTCACTATGTGAACAGGTGTTATCTGGCCCTCCCCTCAGTGCCCTGTGGGAACTGTGGCTCAGGACACTGGCACAAATGAATGTTGAAACCTTAGCTACTGCTATTGCTGTAAGTAATAAACTCTACTTCATCTCTGACTCTGCCTCCTACCAGAATAGGAGTCTTTACCTTCCACCAGCATCCATGAAACTGTGGCAGGTTAATTTGTTAGCTTCAAGTAGAGTAAACTCTCAGATCCTTTCTAATTCCTTTTTTTGTTTTGGCTGCGTTTGGTCTTTGTTGCTGCATGCGGGCTTTCTCTAGTTGTGGCGAGTAGGGACTACTCTTCGCTGTGGTGCACAGGCTTCGCAACACAGTGGCTTCTCTTTTTGCGGAGCACGGGCCCCAGGTGCAGGCTTCAGTAGTTGCAGCACACGGGCTCAGTAGCTGTGCCCTAGAGCACAGGCTCAGTAGTTGTGGCACATGAGCTCAGTAGTTGTGGCGTAGGGCTTAGATGTTCTGCAGCATGTGGGATCTTCCTGGACCAGGAATCGAACCCAAGTCCCCTGCATTGGTGGGCGGATCCTTTTTTTTAATTAATTTATTTTATTTTATTTATTTATTTAATTTTTTTTGGTCTGTGCTGGGTCTTCGTTGCTGCACGCGGGCTTTTCCCTGGTTGTGGCAACTGGGGGCTACTCTTCGTTGTGGTGCACCAGGGAAGTTCCCTTTGTAATTCTTGACAGGTGGTAAATGGGAGCTAAATCTTGACTATCACTTCAGAAAGTCAATAGATAATGCTTAAAATTGACACATCAAGAAATGGAAGTAGGGCTTCCATGGTGGAGCAGTGGTTAAGAATCCGCCTGCCAATGCAGGGGACACGGGTTCAAGCCCTGGGCCAGGAAGATCCCACATGCCGCAGAGCAACTAAGCCCGTGTGCCACAACTACTGAAGCCCACATGTCACAACTACTGAAGTCCACGCGCCTAGAGCCCGTGCTCCACAACAAGAGAAGCCACCACAATAAGAAGCCTGCACACCACAATGAAGAGTAGCCCCTGCTCACCACAACTAGAGAAAGCCCATGAACAGCAGCAAAGACCCAATGCAGCCAAAATTAATCAATTAATTAATTTTTAAAAAGAAATGGAAGTAAAAGCACATTAATATGGGGGATTATCACTAAAAGAATCAAACAGAGAAACAATTGAAGTAGTTCCCTCAGGAAAGGAACTGGGGAGGCATAGGACAAGAGGATTACTGTTTTCACCATAAACTCTTCTGAACCATTACATTTTCCCCCCACCATCATGCATTTGAGAAAGAAGCCTTTCCTGGCTCCTTTAAAGGGGAAAAAAAGAAGTGTACAAGAAAAAAATCTTTTCAGTACTTTCATCCCACTAAAATTGAATAGTAGCATCAAGAAAAGTACCTAATTAAGTATGATGCTCTCATCACAGTTCTGGAAACCTAAAAGGGAAACTCTCTCACCAATGATCATCTCAAGCCAGAAAACAGTCTTAATGTATCTCAAAAGAAGTATGTCACATCTTGCTTTGGAGAAGTTTTGTTCAATAAAATGATTCTACTAGCTATGTACACAATAGTGTCCTACAACTTCTATGGAAAGCACATTACTGGCTTCAGCATATAAATATGTATCCTTAAGCATAATTTCCTGCAATTATAGATTCTAGGTTACCCCTAAATCACTAGTTTTAAAAGTGAAATTAAAATTAATTTATGGGAACAAAGAAGAAATATTTTTATGGCAAAGGGAATAAAATATGCCATCTTACAAGAAAAAAAGATAGTTAATTAAGGTTCAAAAAGTAATTCACATTAAAGAATCAGAATTTTCTAATCAAAATTTGAAATTACAAATTATTTTGTATGGTAGGTAGGGGATGACTATTTCCGTTTAGTATAATTTTATACAAATTACAGGGAAGTTTTTTCTTAAAAATCCAGAACAGCAAAGCCTACCCACTGTCTACCCCTCTACTCCTCCACTAAATTATACTTCCTATACAGCCACATTGTAACTTTTGGCCTCCTGCTGAATCTAATTTTTAGGGAAAATAAAGGAAGAGCATACAAATTCTGCCCCAGAAATAAGCTAAAGTGTTCTTGAGCTAAACTGTAAGTCTAAGTAAAATAGGATCTGGTTAGGAGCTAGCTCTGGTTTTATTTAAAATACACTTTATTTAAATCAGCATTAGTTAACTTTAACCTAACATTACTAATTCAATCACAGTGGTCTCAGTCAATCTACTTAACTCTTGAGAAGCTGGAGCAAATAAAAGATCTCTGTGAAGTTAGAGTTTCACTAAGGTGTTGCTAATTTCTTTTTCACTTCTAGGTGCTCTTCACTAGGAAGGCTTTTTGTGTAGTGAAGTTCCTCAATAGTCAGACTGCGTGGGTTTGAAATCCAGCTCCAACACACTGCCTAGGCAAGCTGCTTAACCTCTAAGACTCAGTTTTCTTTTTTTTTCCTTTTGAATTTTATTTTATTTATTTTTTTATATAGCAGGTTAAGACTCAGTTTTCTGCAAGAAAAAAGGGACTAAATACTTTCCTCATACAGTTGTTATCAAGATTTTTTTAAAAAATACACATAAAATGTTTGGCATAAGACCTAGTCAAAAGAAATAAAGAGGGCTTCCCTGGTAGCACAGTGGTTAAGAATCCACCTGCTAATGCAGGGGACACAGGTTCGATCCCTGGTCCAGGAAGATCCCACATGCTGTGGAGCAACTAAGCCCGTGTGCCACAACTACTGAGCCTGCGCTCTAGAGCCTGCAAGCCACAACTACTGAGCCCACGTGCCACAACTACTGAGTCTGCGCTCTAGAGCCTGGAAGCCACAACTACTGAGCCCACGTGCCACAACTTCTGAAGCCAGCGTGCCTAGAGCCCGTGCTCTGCAACAAGAGAAGCCACTGCAACGAGAAACCCGCGCACCATAACAAAGAGTAGCCCCGCTCGCTGCAATTAGAGAAAGCCCGCATGCAGCAATGAAGACCCAACGCAGCCAAAAATAAATTAATTAATTAAATAAAATTTAAAAATAAAAGAAAGAAAGAAAAGAAGGAAGAAAGAAAGGGAAGAAGACAGCTATTAATATTGTCACTACTTACTTCATAGAAAGCCACCTCCAGTAGGAAAGAGATGTTCCATCTGCACACAGTGGAACAGAGACTCTTCTTATTAATTAAACCACCACTGAAGGCTATGGAAAGGAACGTCACTAAAAAGATGCTAGAAGCATGAAGCAGATGACGCATTTCAGCAAGCCAAACTCAGTCACTTTTCTACCAAGAGGACAGAGTCCTTAAACTTTGCACAGGTTTGTTTACCTTGGTATCATTATGGAATACAGTGGTAGACAAAAGCAAAACTTTTTAAACAATGGAAGTACTTCTAAATATAAATTTTTAATGTAAATTATTTTATAGCTAGCTTTCTCACATTACTTTCTTTTTGACCTTCATTCACTCAACAAATGTTTGTTGAGCATCTATGAGTCTCTTGGAATACAGTGAACAAACGATCAAAGCCCTCAAGGAACTAACATTTTCGTGGTGAGAAAGACAATAAATAATCATAATAAGTAAATTTTATAGCATATGCTTCAAGGAGGTAACTATTATGGGGGAAAAACAGACTAGGGTAGGGGAACTTGGAAGTGCAGGAGGAGAGTGGCGGTTGCCATTTTAAACAGGGTGGTCAGCGTAGGCTTCCTTGAGAAGGTGCTACTTAAGAGATTTGGAAGAGGTAAGGAAGTTAGGCATGAAGATTTATCTAGGTACAGGTAACAGCCTAAGGCAGGCACTTGCCTACACCATCACCACGATCTAACAAATAAGCAAAAATGTTGTCTCTTACTAATATCACGTTCTCCCAAGAAAAACCTGTGCTAACAAAACCAAAAAATATATATATATATTAATTCATTCAACAAATGTTTAGCTAAGGACACAGAAGAGAACATGATATGCACCACTTTCTATTCTCAACTATAAAGACCTCAGCAAGGGGATTGAGGTTGACTACAAAGTTCTGAAGTGTAAGAAATACGGTTTTTTTCTGTTATTTCGCTTATTGGGCCTTCACTTCACTGCTTTTCAAAAAAAAAAAAAAAAAGGCAGATTTACAGAAATCTGTCCTCCAGATAAGGTGGGATGATACTACCTACAGTGAAAGTATCTCAAAGTCTCTATTCTTTAAAGCACAGATATTGGCCCCTTAAGTTTCTTCACCTAAAGAGTTGAAAATTTCAAAAGTACTAACAATGATATTATATTAACATCTTCTCCCCCTGCCTCCAACAGGCCAAAACATTGCTACTGGGAGTCTAATAATTTTTCTAACACTTTTCCAAGATCCACTTCAATTGTAGAAAAAATGTGATCTACCAAGTACATGGTGCTATATGCCATGCACCATGGTAGCTAAGTAAGAGGTCTCTGCTCTCCAAGACCTCATCATGTGGTATGGAAAACATATGCATTATATATCTTTTATGCTATTTACTACTTCAAAAGTAAGTATAGCTCATAATACCACTTAGTTGCAAAGAAAAATACTATGAATTTTTTTCCCTCAAATCCCAACCAAAAGGTTGTATTTATAGAGTTGAAAACACATTTTACAAACCCTTACACTATAAAAGATTACAATCTTAGCAGAATATATTTTATATCATTTATCTGATCCCACTTAGCAACTAGAGAGTAAAAGCTTAGAAAGTTAAGAGACCCACAACAAGAAATGTCATATTAAAGGAACCAAATGGGGCTTCCCTGGTGGCGCAGTGGTTGAGAATCTGCCTGCCAATGCAGGGGACACGGGTTCGAGCCCTGGTCTGGGAAGATCCCACGTGCCGCGGAGCAGCTAGGCCCATGAGCCACAATTACTGAGCCTGCGCGTCTGGAGCCTGTGCTCTGCAACAAGAGAGGCCGCGATAGTGAGAGGCCCGTGCACTGCGATGAAGAGTGGCCCCCGATTGCCACAACTAGAGAAAGCCCTCGCACAGAAACAAAGACCCAACACAACCATAAATAAATAAATTTAAAAAAAGAAAAAAGAAAAAGAAATAATTCTAAAAAAAAAAAAGGAACCAAATGGAATATATTTATTACTTTATTTTTCCCCAATTATGTTAACGGATATTTTAAGATTAGTTGAAAACAAGTTTCTACATATTAAGGCATGTATGCAAGAGAAAACAGAGGACCAAAAGAAAAAAGAGTAGCACACTTTAACCTCATGCCCTGATCTACTTTTTAATTAAGTGCACAAATCCTGAAAAACACTCCTAAGTATTTATGGCTAGAAGCGTTTCTCTTCTAACCTCAACCATCAGTCTCCTCTTAGGACTGGCCTAAATAAAATGGTAACATGCTGCTATATGCTTCACCCAACTTAGCATTACATTAGCTGGCTGTGTAGTCCATGTTTTCAAGGTATCGTACATAGAGCAGAAGTACTTTGTCTCTTTCTACTTAAATGGCCTATCAGGCATATTAGAGCTGCCCTGTCATCATGTTTTACCAATGAGATTAGCAAATATGAAAACTGTCAGCAAGGATATGAAAAAATAGGTGTACTCTCAAACTGCAAATACTCTTTGACCCAGCAGTTCCACTTCTGGGAATTTATCCCAAAAGACAACCCACGAAGAAAATTATTTGCTACAACATTGTTTCTAATAGGAAAAGATAGCAAGACTCCATTTCTCAACCTCCCTTGCATTCAGATGTGGCCATGAACTAAGTTCTGGCTAACAAAACCTGACTAGAAGTGTCCTGAAGTAGCAGCTTCTAGAAACCTCCCTGTAAAAAGGCTGGCATGTAAACCTTTGCCCCCTCTTGCATCCTCCTGCTGCTTAGAATGGGCTGCAGTAGTTGGAGATCCAGCTAGGTCAATGAGGACAAGAGCAACATGCAGCAGAGCTGTAAGAGCATAGAAAGAATCCAGGCAATCACTGCGGGATGGGGGTGGGGCTGACAGGCAGGGGACAAGGGGAATGAGGATAGACTAAAGGGCTATCTTGACTGCAGCGTTTGCTACACAGGTACATCCAACTGTCAAAACTTATCGAACTATCCACGTGTTTCTGTGAATTTTACTGTAATTATTATGCCTCAAAAAGAGAGAAAGAGAAAAGAGTAATGCCATGAGTGCTATACCAGCCCTAGAACACTTACCTGAACTTTTATAAGAGAAATACTTCATTGTTTAACCCACTGCTAGTTTAGCTTTTCTATCACTAATACACTCTTCATATGCCAATATGTAAAGAATGAAAAAATCAAGTGAAAAAGGCAAGATAACGTTACGTAGAATATGCTACCATTTATTTATTTTTTAATAAATTTACTTTTAATTTATTTATTATTTTTGACTGCATTGGGTCTTTGTTGCTGCGCACGGGCTTTCTCTAGCTGTAGCGAGCGGGGGCTACTCTTCGTTGCGGTGCGCGGGCTTCTCATTGTGGTGGCTTCTTGTTGCGGAGCATGGGCTCTAGGCAGGTGGGCTTCAGTAGCCGTGGCTCGCGGGCTCTAGAGCACACGCTCAGTAGTTGTGGCGCACGGGCTTAGTTGCTCCGCGGCATGTGGGATCTTCCCGGACTAGGGCTCGTGCCCATGTCCCCTGCATTGGCAGCTGGGTTCTTAACCACTGTACCACCAGGGAAGCCCTATGCTACCATTTATGTTTTTAAAGGTAGGGAAAATAGACTATACACCAGAAGACTATAAACTAGTAACAGTGGTTGCCCTAGTGAGGGAAAAGTATGCCCAAGGCACAGAATAGAAAATATCTCACTTTCTGCACCTTTCACATTTTGAACCATGCAAACACATTACCTATTTAAAAAATAAATGTTCTTTAATCCTATTAAACAAAATTAAATATTTCGTTTAACTTTTCTGAAATTTTGGTATATGCAGATTTTAATGATTTGAAGACTTACTTTGACTTTAGTTTCAAGATGATCCCACACTGAACTTAATTACTGAGACCACTAGATACAAAAATGACAAAAGAATAAAAAGTGTTGGAAGGGGTAAAAAGGGAAGGAGAGTGCTGAGAACTCTTCTTTTGAGGAAAACGGCAAGAAAACATTTTAACCAAAAAGAGAAGCACTGGGGTCATTCTACTGCTGGAAATATATACTATGTATCTTTTAATTTCTCATTATCTGCTTTTAATGAAAAACAAACAAAAGCAGCTAGCTAAATCAAAAAGGCCAACAAGGCTTTTCTCTGATTAGCTGAAGGAATCAAACAAAAGGTTCTTTCTTGTTAGGAGTATAGATTCTGAAGAGTTACAAATAGTAATGTGAAAGTCTCCGTATCAGATTAGAAATTGAAATAAAATGAGGATTTCTGAGAAATTTATCAAATTGACCATAGGTGGTTTTCTGTTCTCAACACTATTTTGTAACATGTATATGTAAATTCTGTTAAGTTTTTATGGTGTAAACAGTATAACAAAAGAGTTACTCGGACTTCCCTGGTGGCGCAGTGGTTAAGAATCCGCCTGCCGATGCAGGGGACATGGGTTCGAGCCCCGGTCCGAGAAGATCCCACATGCCGCGGAGCAACTAGGCCCGTGAGCCACAACTACTGAGCCTGCGCTCTAGAACCCGCGAGCCACAACTACTGAAGCCCGGGCGCCTACAGCCCGTGCTCCACAACAAGAGAAGCCACCGCATTGAGAAGCCCACGCACTGCAACGAAGAGCAGCCCCTGCTCGCTGCAACTAGAGAAAGTCTGTGCACAGCAACAAACACGCAACGCAGCCAAAAATAAGTAATAAATAAATAAATTTATGTAAAAAAAAAGTTACTGAAAATCTACTACTCTTAAATAGACCATTTAATTTTGTCAGCTGCCCAAGCCTTGGCCTATACATTCATGTATTTTTGTGTATGATTGGTATATATATTTTATATACCATTTTCACATACTTATTTCTATGTAATGATAATTAAGTTGAATGAAATAAAAAATATTCACTTTATAAATCCATAAAATTTGGGATTTTTATTTTTAAAAGGTAACTCAGTAAGGGGTTTCCCTGGTGGCGCAGTGGTTGAGAGTCCGCCTGCCAATGCAGGGGACACAGGTTCGTGCCCCGGTCCGGGAAGATCCCACGTGTCACGGAGCGGCTAGGCCCGTGAGTCATGGCCGCTGAATCTGCGTGTCCGGAGCCTGTGCTCCACAACGGGAGAGGCCGCAACAGTGAGAGGCCCACGTACCACAAAAAAAAAAAGAGAAAAAAAAGGTAACTCAGTAAGAAAGCCCTATCTCTTGCTCTAATTCCGGAAGATGACTATTCAGATCCTAAGTCAGAGGCCACCAACCATTTACTGATGATCCCAACTACCAACAACCTCTTAAGTGACAAATACATACAAATAAACCCAGAAAAAGGAGGCATCATTTACATGCTCTTGCTGATAACAGTAAAAATATTAAATTGTTTCTAACAGGGTTGGATGGTCACAAACAAAATCTCTAACCCTTTAGAAATTCCTAGTAGCTACTATGGAAATTTCTTGGGGCCTCTGGCACACAAGTAGGCATAGACAATATCATTCAGCCCTTCAAAGTAAATCCTTCTGAAGGCAAAGACTATATTTTCCAATACAGTACTGTGTATTATCCTATAAAGATTTCAGCAACAAAGACTAAATGAACATTCAAATGTAGAAGGCTCAAAGTAGGCATAGAATTAACATTTGGTGAACTGAACACTAACAGTTTAGAAACAAAGACAGTGCACATGGAAATGAAATTAAGCTTTACTTCTCTGAATAAGATGTCTACACTAAAAGCATACAAATGACAAATTTCTTAAAAACTGAGTAATTATACTGAGGTTCATTAATGAAGGCTTGACTTTTTCCAAAGGGGGAAAAAACAGATCTGCTATCTGCCAAGAACACTAAATTGAAATCTTCAAAAGTGGTACTGCTATTACCTTAGTAAACCAGTAACACTAATATCCTTTGCAAGTAGAAAGGTGAGAAGTTATGCTCATTGTTTTTGAAAAATTGAAAAGGGAAAAGGTAAAGATTAATTTCCTCCTAACTTCTCCTGAACTATCAATTTGGAGGAAAGAAAAATGGACCAATCAAATTAATTTCATATAATATTCTCAAAGAATACGAAATAAACAGCATAAACACAAGGATAGGGGTTACTCAGATTCAATTCTAACAAATTATTACTTGATTCTATAGGAAACAAAGATCAGTAATTGTCAGACCAGTCCTTAAGGGACTTACTCAAAAAGCCAAAATCTTAAGAATTCTATTGGACTATAAACTGTGGTCAAGAGGTAACATGTATCTAAATCAGAACCATTTAACAAGAGAAGACTCAACAGGTGTTTGGTAAAAGAAATGCCTGGAAACACTGGGAACACATGAAAAGAACTTTAATAAAATGAAACCATAATATTTATGTAACCCAACAAATGAGTTGGCAAGCAAATTTTAATCTCCAAAATTACTCATATCTTTTAAAGAGGCATAGTCCCCTTCTTTCCACGTCCCCTAAAAAGGGAAAATCCATGACATCTTAATAAAGGAACAATTCTTTAAAAAGGCTTTACAACTCCTCATTCTCTACTAAAATAGAACAATTAAAATTCAAGCAGAATAGGGAATTCCCTGGCCGCCCAGTGATTAGAACTCCTCATTTCCACTGCGGGAGGCATGGGTTCCATCCCTGGTGGGGGAACTAAGATCCTTCAAGCTGCATGGCACAGCAAAAAAAAAAAAAAAAATTCAAGCAGTATAGACAAGATAGTCAAAGTTGGTTCACACAATAAAACAAGGTAACAACTACAGTAAGAATCAAGTAACTTTTTGGTAATATACACAAAAATATTAGGTAACTGATAACATTTGTAATACAGAGGCTAAGCCCCTAGATCAAATAAAGGAGAGGAAATAATTCATTTGTTAGATTCAGAAACAAAACAATAGCTAACATGGCTAAAGTTTTCACTTAAATTCCAAGGCCATGAAATTTTTAAACATCAGTAGTTTTAAAATGTGTTATACTGTCATTTTTAAGTGCAAAAACGTTATACTATATAGTCTTAAAATATATGCAACTAGAGTGTAAAATTATGTTTTAATATACAACCTCCTACTAATACAAACAAAAATGTGGATTAATTCTATTAATGATACGGCAGGGGAACCCACAAGGTGTTAAGATAAACAATAAAAAGACAAAAGAATAAATTCTTAAATTTAAGACTGGTACTTGCCAAAGAATACACAGATCTGTAAATAGTGCTAAGAGAAAAAGTGACAGAAGTTAACTAATGCACTGAGCATAATGCCTGGAGTATAAAACATGCTACCCTTTTTTTCAGTAAATGAATAAATAAAAGGCCTTGAAATTCCACAAGTTAAAAATGGTGGTATATAACCATTTTATCAAGCTAACCACATAGCATGCTGAATAAAACATAGGCAAAGAAAATGTCAAATGAAAAATAGGATTCCTAAAGCATAAAGCTATAGACCTTTTACGGACTTTTCAGGATCCATTTTCATAGTCCTTGTAGTATCCCAAATAAGCTTGACTATCGTGATGATGGTATAGCTCTTCAACTAGAATACAGCCTGAACCAGAGAAACCTAACCCCAAGGGCTGAAGTGGTGTGTAGAAAGTACCTAGAACCTCCAGAGAACAATCCTGATGACTGAACTTGAAATCAAATCTCTTGCCCTACTTTGGAAACAAGCTTGCCTCTCCTGGTTCCTGGACAATAGACCAAATGTGTCCTTTGAGACTTCCTTACCAAACTCAAATTTCATCTTCAGAAACTCCAGCTTAATCAATAATTCCCTACAGTAGTTCCAAGAGTGATTTCAGAGCTTTAGATAGACTATTTTTATATTATTATTTAAAATACATTATTTTTTAAATTTTTAATTTTCAAGAAGCAAATGAACACTTTAATACACAAAGTCCTATAACTGAATCTGCTAGAAGGTGTCTCAGTTAAACAGAAAAATGGAAAAAAAAATTTTTTTTTAAAGGTACAAATTTAAATAGCCCAGGTATGTCCTTAAAGATAAGGGGAAAAAGCTAAGCCTTCAATTATGTGTCTACAATTTGGGGATATAAGATATGAAAGCTTAGAATTTAGTAGAGGAGAGAAGACTAATACACATGAAACAAAGAGTAATAAATAACGGTATAAAGTGCTAAGTGGCTAAGTACTCAATTTGGGATGTTTATAAACTCAGATGATGGGGGAAATTATCTTTACTTTCAGTAACCTCCAACTGAAATTTAGCATTTCCTTCTATTGGGAAGTCAGTCAGACCACAATAATATTAACAATATCTGCCACTGTCAGTAGTAGAAATCATAGATATTTTCCTATCACACAATCGTAAGTTGCAGACACCTCCAAACAGTGACAATGTTCATCATTACTTGGAAATTATTAGACCCACGCTAAATCTTATTATTTAATACAGAAGCACATGTTACTATCTCATAATTTAAAAAAATATTTTGATAACTGTATTTTGATGTAACTGGTTTTCTTTGTAATCCTATGTAATTTAAAAATACTACTCAGAAAACGGGTCCAATAGGCTTCAGACTGCCAAAGGTGTCTATGGAGCAAAAACTGTCAAGAGCCCTGCCCTACAGCTTCTATAGAAGCACTCTCCTTCCCCACCTCTGGATTTGATGACAGAAGGACGTAGAGCTTGAGGTGCTGACAAACACACTGTAACCACAAAGGGACAACACCATGGAAGCAGAGCTTATTAAATAAAGAAAATAAGAAGATGATGAGATTCTGACCACCTAAGTACAAGTGGATCAAGCTTCATCTTTGGTCTTTTTAGTACTACAAGCCAGTAAATTTGATTTGGTTTCCTGTTATACTCACTACACTCAACATCTAAATGGTACAGCTGATTGCAATAGTTTCTATCTCAGGAAACCAGAGCAATATCCATTTCTTGGCATAGCAACAGCAAAATTACAAAAGGATTCACTTTACCACCATTAGGGAATCTGGGGAAAATGAGTTTAGTTTTTCACAAACCAAGTGTGCTGAAGACTCACTCAATACGCACTCCAATCCACTCTCACATGGACTTCCTATTTTACAGAGGCTGTAGAGCTAAAAACCACATTTTCCAGATGCCTTTGAAGCTAAGGTTTCACATAAGACCTAAGTGTGGCCAAGCAGCCCACTTAAGATATAGAGAGCAGAAAGTAACATGTAATGATGTTCCTGCCCAAGGAAGTTAAAACTTCTGCCACATATGGTGGCCCGTAATGGCAGTAGCTCCCTTATCAGGCAAGTTCTACAGTGTCTCTGTGGTGTTTGTTCTAGAAGTTCAGTCTAATCTGTTCATTTAGCCTACTCAACATTTACCTATCTCTTTCTTAATAAATCCCATTTGCTACAACTACTTAGAGCAAATGCTCTTGCTACAGATTCTTGAAAAATAAATACAAAGTAAACATGGATGTAAAAAACAGCAGCATCTGTGTGATGAATCTGGAGATTGGGATTGACATATATACACTAATATGTATAAAATGGATAACTAATTAAGAACCTGCTGTATAATAAATAAATAAAATTTAAAAATTTTTTAAAAAAATCAACAGTATCCTATTGCCAGTTAGAAACCTAACAAGAGTTAACAGCTTATGGATACAGATATAGGCTTGACCTGGAAAGCATAATAACTGAGAAGCCTTAAGAGCTAAGGGCCAGATTACAAGGAGCACAACAAGAGTCAAGAACAGAGCTTTAGACAGACTCAAGATATAGAGAACAAACTAGTAGTTACCAATTGGGGGTGGGGGAGTAAGAGGTGTAAACTATTAGGTATAAAATGAGCTACAAGGATATATTGCACAACATGGGGAATATAGCCAATATTTTATAATAACTATAAATGGACTATAACCTTTAAAAATTGTGAATTACTATATTGTACACCTGTTAACATATAATATTGTACAGCAACTATACTTCAATTAAAAAAAAAGAAGAGAACAGAGCTTTAGATAGTTTGGATCTGGAAGAGAAAAAATTGCCAGCCAAGCTGATAAATCAGAAGAAATCAGAGATAGGCAAAGAACCGAAAGGAGAGAATTCAAAAAATGAAGATGTCTTCTGTACAACTAAATACCAAAGATGACAAATGGGCTAGGAATTTAACTAAAAGATCCGTTTTTCACATTACTTCCTTTCTCAAAGATTGTCCTGAGTAAAAAATAATGCTCAAACTCCCTCCATAATTGGGTCCCTTGTCTGCTACTGCAGCTTCATACCATAACTTTTTCTTTTTGTTTTTTTAATACCATACTTTTAATCAGTCTTTTTAAAATAAATAAGTAAATAAACCCTCTTCTCCAGATCCCAAAATAAACGCCCAATCCAAGGCCCACACCTAGGAAGCTTTGTCTGGCAGTCCCAGTTGCCTCCTCTGAATTCATATAACATTTATCAGACACCTAATTAAAATCCAAACTAAATTATAAGCTTAAAGAGAGCAGAGGCTATGTTCTTCATTTCTTTATATTCTGAACACCCAGCAAAATGCCACTCAAATGCACTGCTAACAGCTAGGCCCTTTCAACAGGTAGTTTCAGAAGAGTGGAAGTAAGACTGCAGGAGATTAAAAATTTAATTAAATTGACTTGGAAGGTGAACAAAGAAAGTTTCCGTAGAAATGGTAATGTTCTATATCTTGACAGGGTTATGGGTTAAACAGATGTATGCACTTGTCCAAAATAAGGGACAAGTTAAACTATTTGTTTACTTATTTAATAAGTAAACAAATAGTTCATGATAGGCATGCAAAAGTATTTACTGGTAAAGTATACTTACTTTGAAATACAACCAAAATATAAGATGGATTGATAAATACATAGAGGGTAGAATGGATGGATAAATAGATAAGCAAATACAGCAAAATAAGAATTACAGAATCTACATTGTGGATATTTAGATATTCATATTCAATGTATAAACACTCCTTGCAACTCTTCTGTGATTGGCATTTTCATGATAAAATGTTAGGGGAAAAAAGCAGAGTGGCAATAATGTGAGGCTCACATTATTTCAGAAGTTTGTCAATTAAAGGATTGACCTTAGAGAAGAAAAGGAAGGTATATATACATGCCTCTGAGAGAGGGATATCTGGATTGTTCCTCTCCTCTCTACCTCAAGTCTTAGACTGCCTGTACAGACTAGTTCTGGCCTTGAGTGCTTGCTCTTGCCTGAAAGAAAATGCTCTCACTAAGCTCCCTTCATTCTAGCACAATCCAAACCTGTGGAGCCTGACCCCTTTGTCTGTCTTGGGCTATGATAATCTGTTCCCTATTCTTTTTACCTGAGCTTCTAATACCTCCTTAACTGACCATTAGACAAAACCTCTGGCCAATCTGCGTAACATAAATGGTTCATCCTCTTGGTCCAATTCTTGCCCTTCAGACCCATGGCCCCCATGGCAAGGGAATGTTAAAACAAAGGTCACACAGTCCCTGGCTGAGGACCTGGCAGAGAGGTACTCAAAACATGTTTGTTAGATGAATAAAACCCATGCCTGATAATAATATAATACACACATAAATAGAGCTTAGTTTCACATTTAAATCTACATTGTGCTGAGGGTTGAAAATGTGTGTGCTAAGTTTCTGGAGTTGAACATTTAAAAAGGGAAGATCTGGAGCCTCTTCTCTGAAGAGCAAACCAGAAGACAGAGCTGGAAACAGAAGGTTGACAAACTCTTTCAACTGACATTAAGAAACACCTACATTTAAATTATTAATGCTTTTCCCAGATAATACAGTACATTCATCAGCTTCAAAGTGCCATAAACATGAACTACAGGGGGAAAGATAAATTATGCAACAGTAAGAATGGATAGGAATTCAACTTCCAATGACCTAAATGCACTTGGGAGTTAATTTGCTTTTTGTTACTGTAGCTTCCAAAGGACTGCAGATTATGCACTTGCTGAATTTTGCCTTTGTCACACATGACCTAACAAGGAAGGCATTCATTCTACCATAGTAGCTTCTCTCAAGTATCTGGTTCTAAACAGCTGCAAATTTTGGAAGATAACACTGAATGATGTTTCTAACCATTAGTAGTTCTCTCCCCAACAAATATGAAAACAAGATTAAGGTTTACTAGAGTATCAAAACTGTGCAAATTAAACTGGCTGAGCATGAAGTTATTAGAAAATAAAGTAGAGGACACGGGTTCGTGCCCAGGTCCAGGAAGATCCCACATGCCACGGAGTGGCTGGGCCTGTGAGCCATGGCCACTGAGCCTGCGCGTCCGGAGCCTGTACTCCGCAACGGGAGAGGCCACAACAGTGAGAGACCCGCGTACCTCAAAAAAAAAAAAGAAAAGAAAAGAAAGTAGAAAATTTGTACAAGAATTTAAATTCTAGATGTTATGTTAATAGAATTGATCCAATAAACATATCCTAAAGAATTTCTAAAATACAACACTTTCATTGTTCACATTTGCTTTTATCTGTCAGAAAGATGCTATATCACTAATGACTGGCTGATATAGTCCCTTAAATGCTGTAACTGGATAAAATGACAAAATATTTCAAAATAATACCGATCTCAAATAAATTTCCATTTATAAGAAGTGGAAGCTGCTTCCTAGACCCAAAACTGCTAGGCCTGGGTGAAAAATAACCTGCCAAAAGTAGAAACAAACTGTAAAAATGTTTCAGAGTGTTATGTGTTATGGCTGGTGAAACGGTTATACAACTATACAAAGAAGCTGGTTTTTTTACACCTGTCATTGTTCCTAGGTCATATCAGAATACATGAAGACATTTATTCTCCACCTATCAACTCATTTTTTTAAAATAAATTTATTTATTTTATTTATTTATTTTTTGGCTGTGTTGGGTCTTCATTGCTGCACACGGGCTTTCTCTAGTTGCGGCAAGCAGGAGCTACTCTTCGTTGCAGTGCAAGGGCTTCGCACTGTGGTGGCTTCTCTCTTCTCTCATTGTGGAGCACAGGTTCTAGGCGTGCGGGCTTCAGTAGTTGTGGCACACGGGCTCAGCAGTTGTGGTGCACGGGCTTAGTGGCTCCAGGGTATGTGGGATCTTCCCAGACCAGAGATCAAACCCGTGTCCCCCGCATTGGCAGGTGGATTCTCAACCACTGCGCCACTAGGGAAGCCCCTATCAACTCATTTTTCATTAAAAAAATCATAACTGCTAAACACCATTGAGGAGGAAAAAACGCCAAGGAGAAGCTATTTTATTATCAGCATTTATATGTCTTTCAACTCACATGTAGTTTGACTTTCACCATATACCCTAGTACATTTAATTTACACAGATCCACGTAGTCTCCCCCAGAAAGGCTCCCTGGAAAAGACACATGCAAGTGTCCTTTCTGTACCTCCTTCAACTTCATTACATAATATCCTGTCATGATCTTTTCATTTTAAAGAGTAGGTTGATTAACACCCTCAAAAGCAGTAATTTCATGTTAATTTGGTACTTATCAGTCTTGAAGACCCAAAAACCCAAATTTTGTCTTTAGAGCCTTAACACTGTCACCACACGATTCCTAATTTCTTAAAATAAATATAAATATAAAGTAATTTTCAAGTACTGCACAAAATGCTATAGAATTTCCAAATACAGTAAGCATTAAAATGAGATTTACAGGAACACCTTGTTTTGTAAACTTCCAGTCAAATCTAATGGTAATTAACAAGGGTAAATTTTTGCTTTCATTTTCTACAAAAACGTAGTAACAGAGCATGACTTCCACCAGCATGTTGATGCAGAATCTAGACAGACAATACCTTACCAATCACTTTTAAAGAGCAAATAAGAGAAGGAAGTATTAACAACAAAAAAACCCTAACATTACAAGTCAAGGTCAGTGGGGACGGGCTGAGGACTCTTATCCAAGCTTCCTGCTGAAGACACTAAATTGTAATTATGCTTCAATTTGAAGCCATCTACCTCTCAAACTAGATCCTATTTAAATGATTTTATAGAGAGGAAAAAATGAGCAAAAGTACTGATATGCTGCAATACCTGAAGAGAGTCATTAATGGCAGGTGACTAGCTTCTCTTCTGGCCTGATCTCTTTTGGTAGAAAAGCAATATTCATAGGCAGGGCATTTTTTTTCATTCTGTAGTTTCATATTTGAAAGCATTACAGATGTAATATTAGTTACTTGTCCAGGCAAGCAGTCCTGGTATATGTTATTATACTGTTACAGCCCAGTCTCAGTAAGAAAACAAGGAAAATCCTTGTTGTTGAGCTATAAGTATAGGAAACCCTCAACTATCCATGGACAGGGACAACCTGGATAAATTAAATCCCCAGGTAATTATTATTTAAGAAGAATGTTGGATTAATTCAGAACTCCTCCTCCCTTCTTTACAAAAGAAAAAGTTGACTTAAAATCTCCTCTCTCTCTTCCAGACCACTAACAAAGAAAGCAAATAGGTAGATAAATGATTTAAAAATTGTCTAGCAAAAAGGAGTAAGGCAAATAATTATCAGCACTCGAATTGGTTCTATTTTTTCCAGCAATTCCGATCACAAGCCATCAAACTATGAGTTTAGCTTTCTCAAATGCATTTACGTTAAACACCCACCCATCCACCCCCCACAAAAAAAAAACCTCCTGATTGAGATTTTCCTAAATCATATGGGTCTTACTGAACTGTACTAACAATATTCGAAATGGAAGTTAAAGAACTTAACAACTATTACATTAAAATTGTAAAATGCTGATATCGAACAACTTTCGATTCAAAATCTCTGCGATGCTAGGCGTTGACAGAAGCTTTACCTTCCTTTTTCTCCCCTCCCGGCCCTCCTGGCCCTTCTGCGTGTCAAGCTCCCCGCCGGAGTCTGCATGACATCACAGCTCATCTCTTGGAAACCCCTGACGTCACAGACATGCTAAACCACAGCACTATGACTTCATCGGGACTGGGGCGGAACCGCAGTCGACTTGCGCCAGCCCGGAGGCTAGAGAAGCTTCCGAGCCTCGGTCCTGCCAGGTCCCCGAAGAAGGTTAAGGACAGGCGCCAGCTCACCTGCGCTGGGACGGGGAAGGACGGAGCGGTAGAGCCCCGGCGGGCGCGACAGGGCGAGGCTACCCCCACCCAGGGCCCGATTTCCTCACCGGCCGCCGGTCCCGGGGGTGGGAGAGCCGACCTGGAGCCTCCCCACGGCCTATCCCGGATCTCCTCCGCTTCAGCCCTGACCCGGGACCCCACTCCCGCCCGCCGGCCTGCCCGACCCTCCGTGCCCCGTGGGGGCGCTCAGCGCCCGGCCCGTGTGCGGGCAGAGGACGCCCCCGGACGAGGTGCGGGCCGCCGGGTCCCTGCCCCAGACCGAGCCCCGGACCCGCGGGCGGCGCCCCCGCCCCCACCCGCCCGGCGCCCCGAGAGCGCAGGCGGCCGGCGGGAGGGGGCGGGGAGCGGCCACGGTGGCCGCCGCCAGACCCCGACCGCGCCGCTCTCACGCCACGCCCCACCCCGGCCCAGACCCACCTGCGCTCCTGCCCCGGCCGGGGCCTGGCCCGGGGCTGCACACCGCGATACAGCGGCGGCGGCAGTTGGCCTGGCTCGCTCCCCACCGCTGAGGCGGACCGAGCGCCCAGCGCGGCGCGGCGGAGCCCAACGCTCGCCCCGAAACCCATTTGTTTGGCTAGAACGGCGTGACGTCACGCGCCGGCCCAATCGACGGTTGGCCAGGGGCGGGGCCGCGGAGCCAGGGAGTTGCAGCGCCCCTGCCGGGATTCTGCGACACTTCGGACGCTGGGGGTGCGAAGAGTGGGGGACTTAAAAAAGGGAGAACCGAGTGAGGCATCTTCGGGCCCCCAAGTGGTGAAGAGTGAAAGCTCGAGTAAGACCTGAAGAGAAAGGAATCAACCCCTCAGGCTAGCCAGAATGGTAGTAACGCCAGTGTTCAACAGCCAATAGACATGACAAATCTACTAATAATACTCATGGGTGGATGTGGAGCTATAAATGGTGTTAGATTACTGTTAGATAACCTAGTAGACTTGGGTTCAAATTTTGCTTCTGCTACTGTCGGGAGGCTGGGCTTCAGAGTTCTCATTTGTAAAATGAAGGGGTTGAAAGAGTCCTTTATGTTATTCTTTTCTATGCAAATCATGGCAGGAATATCTACCAGCAAGCTGATACACTTTGAGGTTGACAGTCTCAAAATATGATCTTTAGAAGTTTAAGAGATTGTAAATGATGACTATAAGAAGTTTTTAGTATTTTACTTAATACTTTCAAATCAGAGTGCCAGTGAGGACCCTTTTACACTCAGCCTTTAAAATGCTAATTGCTTTCACTGTAAAAATAATTTTAACCACATCATAAAAGATGAGGACAATAAAGAAAAAAAAAATCCTTCACTCTAACACAGCCACTCAGCATTCAGCTTATTTTCTTTTAGACCTTTTGTCTCATGCATATTACAGTGTTGTGATCGTAGTGTACACAAAATTTTGGATCCTGGTGGGTTTTGGGTTTTTGGGGTTTGGGGGGGGGTTTCTTTCATAACTATTTCTGCTATTTCTACATAAGCTTCATAAACACTTTAACAGCTGCATAAAATTATATTAGGCAGACATACAAATTTTACCAAATTCTTTGTTCTTGGACTTACTTATTTCCTTCCCTTTATGCCGTTATAAAGAAACCATAGGACATTCTCGTGAATGTAAATTTTTAAAGATAAATACCCAGAAATGAAATTTCTAGTTGAAAGAGTATCACCACTTTTATAGTTACTAATACAAACTGCCAAAATGCATTTTAAAAGGTTGTACCAAGTTTCATTTAAATCTGCAGCTTTGATTTTAGCCAGCCCTTTTAAAAAGTAGTTTTGTCCAGTTATAAAACCACTCTTTTTTTTTTTAATTTACTTATTTATTTATTTTTTGGCTGCATTGGGTCTTCATTGCTGTGCGCGGGCCTTCTCTAGATGCGGTGAGCGGGAGCTACTCTTCGTTGTGTGCACGGGCTTCTCATGGCGGTGGCTTCTCTTGTTGGAGAGCACTGGCTCTAGGTGCGTGGGCTTCAGTAGTTGTGGCTCACGGGCTGTAGAGCACAGGCTCAGAAGTTGTGGCGCACGGGCTTAGTTGCTCCGTGGCATATGGGATCTTCCCGGACCAGGGCTCAAACCTGTGTCCCCTGCATTGGCGGGTGGATTCGTAACCACTGCACCACCAGGGAAGCCCTATAACTACTCTTAAAATATATATTATAAAACCTTAAGTATCAAAAAATTAAATAAAATAAGTATTTCCTATGATCTCACCACCAAGAAATAACCACATAACACCTCCATCTAGACTTTTATCCGTATAGATAATTTTAATCAAAGTTGGAGGGGGTCATATTGTACATACTGGAATTAAGCCATGTCTTATTTAATATCTGATCAATATTAGCTCAATGTATCATGATCACTTGAACCTTCTTTATGTCAATTTTTTTTTTTTTTTTTCTGTACGCGGGTCTCTCACTGTTGTGGCCTCTGCCATTGCGGAGCACAGGCTCTGGATGCACAGGCTCAGCGGCCATGGCTCACGGGCCCAGCCGCTCCACGGCATGTGGGATCTTCCCGGGCCGGGGCACGAACCCGTGTCCCCTGCATCGGCAGGCAGACTCTCAACCACTGCACCACCAGGGAAGCCCTATGTCAATATTTGACTCAAAGTTCAATCCATCCTCTCAGGTTCATCTCAAACACTGTCCTCAAAACCTCTTGATTATTCAATTAATCAATAATTGATTCCTCTTCCCTTATGGCCCTTATTTTACTCCATGCACATCTTGCATATGTGTATTTAATACACCCCACTAGATTCTAGGGCTTCCCTGGTGGCGCAGTGGTTGAGAGTCTGCCTGCTGATGCAGGGGACACGGGTTCGTGCCCCGGTCTGGGAGGATCCCACATGCCGCGGAGCCGCTGGGCCTGTGAGCCATGGCCGCTGAGCCTGTGAGTCCAGAGCCTGTGCTCCACAATGGGAGAGGCCACAGCAGTGAGAGGCCCGCGAACCGCAAAAAAAAAAAAAAAAAAAAAAAGATTCTAAACTGCTGGAAAATAAGAATTATACCCTAGTATCCGCCAAAGGATCTTGCAGTTGATATTGCTTAAACATTTAATAATTAAATCCATGTTAATCATCTGCACTTTTCTCATGACAATAGATGAATATGATCTCCATTTTCAGTGTTTTCTGAAGTTGGTTAATAGCCACCATTGATTGCATTTACAACGTATAATCCAGACTCTATGTTAACTGTTTTGTATACATTATCTCATTTAATCAGAAAACACCTGTATGAGATAAGTACAGTTGGTCCTTCATATCCATACCATTTTATATAAGGTACTTGAGCATCCGCAGATTTTGATATCCACCAGGGATCCTAGGACCAATCACCCTCAGAATCCATGGGACAACTATATGTTTCAATATTCCGTGTTCATCAAAGTGTGTTTTAGAAATGATACTGTTTCTCAACTGAAGTGGGGATATTCTGTACATTAACCAATGCAGAATAAAAAATGTACTGTGCCTTGCCTCTTGTTTCAAATGTATAACCTTAAAGCTAAGTATACCTACTGAGAGCTTATGAATATTCTGCAGTTTAAGCAAAATATATTAAATTTTCCATATAAAATTCCACACAGTATGAATGTATGGAATATATCTATGTGTATGGAATATAAAATATGTATATATGTATGGAATATAAAATTTTCATACAGATGAGGAAACCCAGGCTTGAAAAGTTAAACCATTTGACCAAGATTAAACAGGTATTATTAGAGCCAACGTTAGCAAAGACCCCAGAATTCTTACCATATCACTCACTGTATTGTTACTGGGAATTTCGGAGGGGTGAAAGACACTGAAACTACAAAACACAAGATAAATATCATCAAAATGAAATGACAATGGTTTCCATGTGGCCAGCACGTCTTCATCGTAAGAGTTCCATTAGAGTTGGTGTGGTCTACGGGGCTTCCCTGGTGGCACAGTGGTTAAGAATCTGCTTGCCAATGCAGGGGACATGAGTTCAAGACCCGGTCTGGGAAGATCCCACATGCCCCAGAGCAAATATGCACGTGCTCCACAACTACTGGGCCTGTGCTCTAGAGCCCACGAGCCACAACTACCGAGCCCTCATGCTGCAACTACTGAAGCCTGCGTGCCTAGAGCCCATGCTCCGCAACAAGAGAAGCCACTGCAATGAGAAGCCCACACACCACAGCTAGAGAAAACCCATGTGCAGCAGCGTAGACCCAACGCAGCCAAAAATAAATAAAAAATAAATTTAAAAAAAGAGTCTGTGTGGTCTAATGCAGTGTTTCTCAAACTGTCTCTGGTTAAGGACCAGTTGTGGGTTTTTTTTTAATATTTAATACATTGAGAACTGATTATTTTGTAAAATATAGTAAAACTGAAACTACTAGAAATATGAAATAGTTTGAAAAAAAATAAAAGCTCAAATTCTTGATTCTTAAATTCAGCACACAGAAAGTTAGTCAAATTGCTAGTAAGGTTTCTGAAACTCTTCCTCTCATTTCTGCTCTTATCACAGGCTTGCTCTAAAGCTGGCCAGTGGGCCACACTTCGAATAGCACTGGTCTAGGAGAAGGATCAGACTAGGAGGCAGTGAAACCACTTGAGGCAAGTCCTTCCTTTGATTCTATTTCTCCATTTGTACAATGGGAATAATCCTTGAAACAAGCCAGTAGAGCCAGTGCAGTGCCTCAGGCCTGAGAGGGAGCTCTTGGGTGGGGCTGGGCATCAGTGTGGCGTGGTGAGGTCATGGGACTGATAAGGTGCTGACAGAAGAACAGATTAAGGTGGCCTGAGATAGCACAGCCACAGAGAAGTTCTAAATATACGTAGTATATAACTTTGGTTATTTCATCAATGATTGGAACTTAGTCATCTCAAATCAGCAAACATCACATTAAATTAAAACCCAGTGCAATGGGCTTATTTGTGTAGACCAGGACTCAGCTCAGAAAAAAACTAAGAACTTACCACTTGCTCCTCAATAGCTCACTCCTACCTCCAAAGGAAAAACACCATCTCATCTTCCTCCCCACCTCCAAACTCTTCATCCTTAACCCAACCTACTCCCTCCACTGCCAGACAGAGGAAACCAAGAGGCAGGCTCCACTGGACTTTGCCTCTAGGTCTCTTTACTACAGAACTACAACCCTGAGTGTGATTGTGCCTTTCCCTACCTACTAACTGTATTACCTTGAAGCTCAAATAAATGAGAAAAGTGAACGTGCTTTCCAAAATTTAAAGTTTACAAAGGCACGCATTTAACTTCGCCTGGAATGAAGTCATTGGAGCATGTGTGAAGCGCTGAGCTTATGCCCGGCCTGTGCGTGGATGAAACGTGGTGGTGGTGAATGGAGACGGTAGAGGCTACGCAGCCACAAGAAAGAGCTTCATTCACAGTAAATAAAAGAGCAACTAAAGAGAAACAGAAGAACGAGGGCAGCAAACTGCCAAGAGAGAAGAGTATATCTCATAACTGAGATGTGGATTGTGAGGGATAGAAAGTTGAATAAGTATTGAAACCAGAAAAAGACCAGGAAATCATAGTTCTTGTCTTTCTTTTTGGATCTTGTGCCCCTGTGAAAATCTGATAAAAGTTAACAACCAGGAGTCTTCTCAGGAGAAAACAAAACCAAAAACTGATACATGCAGAAATCATTTTGAAAATAATTTTAATTTATTCGAAAACTAAGTCCCTTAGGGGACTTCCCTGGTGGCACAGTGGTTAAGAATCTGCCTGCCAATGTAGGGGACATGGGTTCAAGCCCTGGTCCAGGATGATCCCACATGCCGTGGAGAAACTGAGCCCTGCGCCACAACTACTGAAGCCCTTGCCTAGAGGCTGGGCTCCGTGACAAGAGAAGCCACTGCAATGAGATGCCCACGAACCACAATGAAGAGTAGTCCCCGCTCACCACAACTAGAGAGAAAGCCTGCACGCATCAACAAAGACCCAACACAGCCAAAAATGAAATAATAAATTTTTTTAAAAAGTCCCTTAGATCAACTTGCTTTATGGTGACCTGCACACTTATAAAGGGAAGTAAAAGACAGCAGCCTCCTCCAGGGAAATGCCAAGGCAAAACCAAATCAAGGTCTCAGGACTTCCTCTCTCCAAGGTATTGCCCTTAAAAGATCCCATTGTTGGGCTTCCCTGGTGGCTCAGTGGTTAAGAATCCACCTGCCAATACAGGGGACACAGGTTCGAGCCCTGGTCCAGGAAGATCCCACATGACGCGGAACAACTAAGTCTGTGTGCCACAAGTACTGAGCCTGTGCTCTAGAGCCCACGAGCCACAACTACTGAGCCCACGTGCCACAACTACTGAAGCCCGTGCGCCTAGAGCCCATGATCCGTAACAAGAGAAGCCACTACAATGAGAAGCCTACGCACTGCAACAAAGAGTAGCCCCTGCTCACCACAACTAGAGAAAGCCTGCACAGCAACGAAGACCCAAAGCAGCCAAAAATAAATTAATTAAATAAATTAATTAAAAAAAAATCCCATTGTTGTCAGTGCCCTTTGACCTTTCAGCAACATTCAGATGATGGCTTCTACAACACCAACACAAAGATCCACAGCAATTTCCATATGTATCCCACCTCTTGATAACATTAAAAAAATGGGAATCCTTCCAGAAATCTTCACATTCTTATCATCATAATTAACACTTGGGTAGATTTGATACCCTGCCCAATGGTCTCCCTCCCTAATGTCTGACTTTTTACCAGAAATAAAGGCATAAGCAACAATCTGCATTCCTGATGTTCCTATATTCTAAATCTCTGTATTGTCAATGAAATCTAAGAGTAGTTCAGCAAGAAACATTTTGTTAGCTCCTTTATCAAATCAGGCAATCTCTGTTCCATCTCAAGGCCTTTGGGCCTACACATCCCTCAGCCTGGAGGGCCCCTTTTCCCCCTCTCAGCACCTGGTTAGCTCCGACACTACTTTACATGTTGGCTTAAAAGCTCTTCAGAGCATTGGAAGTACCTTAATATATTTAAGAGGGACCTTGGAGGGAGAGGAAGGTGAGCTGGCGAACTTGGCTTAAAGTACCTTTGCCTAGCAAATCCGGTTTTTACTTAGATTTTATATATTTTTAAAATTTTATTGATGTATAGTTGATTTACAATGTTGTGCTGTACAACACTTTCTGCTGTACAGCAAAGTGATTCAGTTACACATGTATATATTCTTTTCCATTATGGTTTATCACAGGATATTGAATATAGTTCCCTGTGCTATACAGTAGGACCTTGTTGTTTATCCATCCTATACATAGTAGTTGGCATCTGCTAATCCCAATCTCCCAGTCCTTCCCTCCCCTAGGTTTTATTTTCATCTGGGGTCACATGGGGAGGTAGCTAAAGCCTCTTCAAGCCATGACTTCCCTAGCCATACTATCCATTCTCTCTGAAGGAGAGCAGTACCCTGTGGGGCCCTCCCAGGTACAAATCCTTTCTGTGTCTCCCCCCATCCCCCCACCCTCTTTCTTGTTTGTAGGAAATAGGCTTCATTCAGCCTCCTTGACCTACCCTGAGTTCCAAAGTGCAGGTTCAAACAGTCGCTTATCAGAGAAGAGAAGGAATGCAGAAACAAGGAGGAGCAGTCAAGAAACAATAGTGCAGGACTTCCCTGGCGGTCCAGTGGTTAAGACTCCATGCTTCCACTGCAGGGGGCACAGGTTAGATCCCTGGGAACTAAGATCCCATGACCAAAAAAAAGAAAAAAAGAAACAATAGGGCAGCCATGGGGCAGGGTCCTGGTTCCTCTTCAAGGAATGTACATAACAATACCTTTGAGTTCTTCTGTGGGAGCTAAGGCCCCACCCAGGTGGAGGATGGTAACTTCAGGCTGAAGCACAAGATTCTTGGAGCACGGCCCTATTACCTCACCACCAGCCAATCAGAAGGAAGTCTGCACACAATGGAAGATAAGGAAAATAACAAAGACAGTTACCCCCTCCCCAAGTGGTTCTCCCTTTTTTTTTTTTTTTTTTTGGTTCTCCCTTTAAAAACTTTCACAGTTGAGCAGAATCTTCAGAGTTGGTTTTGGGCCATGAGTCTACCTTCTCCACTTTGCCGGCCTCCTGAATAAAGTAACCTCTCTCTTCCTACTAGCACTTGTCTCTCAAATATTGGCTTTCGACTGATGAGGAACTGAACTTGAGTTCAGTAACATCTCCCAAATTACCCTCTTTCACAAAATTGTTTCACAAAACTTCATAATACTAATCACACTACTTTTTTATTTATTATAACTCCCTGTAGAGGGACTGAGTTTTATTCATTGCTCTATCTCAATGCCAAGTCCAGTGTCTGAGACTTAGAAGGTACTCAGTGAGTAATGTTTGAGTGACTTCTTTTTAAATGCTAGAAAGATTTTTCTGCAAGGACAGCAGTGATCTATATTCAGAATGGCTTAACTCCTGCAGTTATGAGAGGTAGAAATTTTTGAAGGGAGGTAGAAAAAATAGAAGGATCTTCCTGCTCCTAGAAGAATCTTCTTAGTGGGATTTTCCCCAGGAGATATTCTCTCCACAGCTAGTGGAATAAGATCAAAAGTGATGGTCCAGATAAGACCATAGACTCAGTAGCCTGTAGCCACTGATGTGAGAACACCAAGTCTGAAGCTAGATGGTGGGGCTTCTTACAGAACCAGGAGGACAGCTGTGCTTAAGAGACTAGAAGCCTGGACTTCCCTGGTGGCCCCATGGTTAAGACTCTGTGCTTCCAGTGCAATGGGCATGGGTTCGATCCCTAGTAGGGGAAGTTCTGCATGCCACATGGTGGGTGGGGGGTGAGGAAGAGACTAGAAACCAAGGAGCAATGCTGTCTAAAGAAACAGAAGGAAAAGAAAATCACGAAAGGAGAATACAGGGACTTCCCTGGTGGTCAATTGGGTAAGACTCCGCTCTCCCAATGCAGGGGGCCCGGGTTCGATCCCTGGTCAGGGAACTAGATCCCACATGCATGCCGCAACTAAGAAGCCCAAATGCTGCAAATAAAGATCCCACGTGACACAACTAAGACCCAGCACAGCCAAAAATGAATAGATAGATATTTTTTTAAAAAAAGGAGAAAGCAGTTTTGCATATCCTGCTAATTATTATAACACAAAGGAAATTAAACCCACTCAAGAATCATGCTGCATTCTATGTACAAACATACAACAGGCAAAAGGAAAGCAGCTCATCACACACACACCATCCCCAAGCCCATCAATCCTTCTTCCTGCTCTTAGCATAAAATTGGAACTATTTACTACAGCACATTATAATTAGACATGTCCCCTTCCTCAATCTCTCTCCATTCTGCCCCTTGTCTTGGCTGAAATGTTACCTCCCCAGAGAGCTTTCTTTAACTCTCCTATGGAGTATTTCAGCCTTGTCACTTTCCTTCACAGTATCTATGCCTGACACATAATGGGCGCCCAATAAATATCTGTTGAATTATTTAAAATGTTCATACTTTTTCACACCAAACAACTTAATCCAGGATGCATATGTTCATCACCAATGGATGACTAATAAAAGCAACAAGAGTAGAAGGTCTTGTACATTAGAAATAGAACCTGAATAAAGTCAGAATCTAAGGTATCGGTACAAGAAAATGACCAAAAGTAGGAACATCTGAACCCTGCAGAACCCAACCAACCAGTCATGATTTTAGTGCTTCAACACAAATTACACTTGATCAAATTTTCTGGTTCACCAATTGATTGTAAGTATATTTATACTATCTACTTGGCATTTAGATGGGAACTAGTGTTCGTTGGGTAATACCAGGTAACTCATTCTTATATCTTTCATATTTTTAATAAGGCTCTGATCTGTTTGTTGAAAAATGACAAGAAAGAAAATGGTGGGGGCAGAGAGAAGTCCATTGGCTGTCTATAAAATAGCAATTTCCTTTTTCTTCCTTGCTAACAGGATCCTGGTTTGGGACACCTTCTCTGTGCTTCAGGGGAGCTGGGCCCAGATCCATGGGATGAATAATGATTGACCTAAGCCGGTGGTTCTCAGTGGGGTGATTGATTTTGTCCTCCAAGGGACATTCAGCAATGCCTGGAGATATTTCTGATTGTCACAACTTGGGGGGAAGTACTATTGGCATCTAGTAGGAGAGGCCAGGGATGCAGCTCAACAGCCTACAATGTACAGTTCAGCACTGCCACCACAAAGAATTATCCCTCCCCAAAGGCCAAAGGTGCTAAGCTTGGGAAACACTGCACTAGAGTAATCGGTGTGGTCCCGAACTCTTCGTCAGGGTTTGGTTCAGGCACAGGTGTGTGATGCAAATGTAGCTAATGAAATGCAATGGGTAGTTTACTGAGATACTTCTGGAAATGTTTTTTCTTACCCTTAAATAAAAAACATTCATTTTTGGTTGAAATGCATTACTTTCCTGAATAAAATTATATTTAGGGACAATAAGACAGAGAGAGAAACACACAAGTAGAAAAAGTCCCTCATCTGCTGCTAGATGTCATTGTGTCTGCATGTGGTGCCTGGTACTATGACTGCCATCTTGGGACCATGAGAGTTGTTAGCTGCAGAGAACATGAGAGAATGGCAAAGCAGAAAGATGGAAGTAACTTGCATCCTTGATGACATTGTTGAACTTCTGATTAAAACAGTCCTTGAGACTTCTTTTTATATGAAATAATAAATTATATTACTTTTAAGGCATTTATAGGACTTCCTGAAAATTTTGAAAGTAGCTGAAAACATCCTGATACATATAATATATATTTGTGGGCAGGAGTTTGTCATATAGAAAATAAATCAGAGGGGAGAGACACTAACCTATTTCTTTGGGTGCAAGTGCTACCATAACCTAATAATAAAATAATTTTGTTGGGCTTCCCTGGTGGCACAGTAGTTGAGAGTCCACCTGCCGATGCAGGGGACACAGGTTCGTGCCCCGGTCCGGGAAGATCCCACATGCCACGGAGTGGCTGGGCCCGTGAGCCATGGCCGTTGAGCCTGCGCGTCCGGAGCCTGTGCGTCCAGAGCCTGTGCTCCGCAACGGGAGAGGACACAACAGTGAGAGGCCCGCGTACCGAAAAAAAAAATTTTTTTGTTTTGCTATGCTTCTGGAATAATCTTAAACTAATGATACTAGAAGTTGATAAAACCAGTGGGAAAAGAATCTCTGTCAATGCATGTTTGTGTTCCTTATTTTTTTAACTAATTAAGTTTATTTGTTTATCTTTGGTTGCATTGGGTCTTCGTTGCTGAGCGCGGGCTTTCTCTAGTTGTGGAGAGCAGGGGTAACTCTTCGTTGCAGTCCGTGGGCTTCTCATTGCAGTGGCTTGTCTTCTTGAGGAGCACGGGCTCTAGGCACGCGGGCTTCACTAGTTGCGTCATGTGGGCTCAGTAGCTGTGGCGCACTGGCTTAGTCGCTCCAACGGCATGTAGAATCTTCCCAGACCAGGAATAGAGCCTTTGTCCCCTGCACTGGCAGGTGGATTCTTAACCACTGCGCCACCAGGGAAGCCCTGTTTGTGTCTTTAAATAAATGAGTAGGAACTCGTGACACTTTGAAATCTTTAAGAAAATGATATTTTCGAATCATTGAAATTTAATCTGGGGGAGCCTGTGGCATTAGCACAAGACTAGCCAGCCTCTCCTTATTCTTCCTCAGCTCCAGCACACCTAATTCACAGGCACCTGCTATAGCAAAGGAAAGGCTGCCTGGTTAAAGTAACGTAGTTACATCAGCTTGCTAAAATGGTCCAGGGCATAGATTTTGCTCAAAAGTGAGTTCTTTAAAAAAAAGCCACCAACATATTCTGCAATTATAGAATTTGCTGACATTTTCTACCAGGCATAACTATGCTCTTAGTGCCAAGTCTTACTTTGAAATACCAAAGATACTTTGCAAAAAGTACAGAGCTCAGTTCCCAGCATTTCCTTGCTAAATCATTTGTTTTATCAATGAGTACTGTACTAATATTAAATTAATCAACTAGATATTTTCCTTGGAAAAGTATACAGCGGTTGGCTTCTTTTGAATGCACCACCACACAGACCCCATCACACTACTGTATTAGAGTTGACCGTTACTCTAAGAGAATCCCACCAATTTTTCACACCTCACTCCTTGCCCCTTCTTAAGACTGCTGGGTTATAGGTAATGTTTTGGTGGGCCTTCAGCAAGACGCATGCGATCAACAATACATACATGTATTGTTAAAGCAAATTGAGCCTGTTTTGTCCTTTCTTTCAGTGCCCCTCCTCTCAACAAAGACAAAGCATGCCTTCAAAGTGGCATAATGACCTTATGAAAGAGTGGGAGCATCTGATTGCTCCCTCTCATTCAGAGCCACTCTGGCTTTCTTATCCCGGAGCCCCCATTTTCACATTCAGATTATATGCTCCTTAAGGCCCCATTCGTTGCTCCTGTGGCTTTGCCATCTGTTCCTTTGACTACTGCTGCACTTCTCCAGCTCCCTGTATGTTGTCCTTCTCTCTTCTGCCTCTGACCTCACTATACCTCTCATATTTCCTGACTTTCTTACCAAAATGACTTGACTTTTATAAACATTGCTAGTCGAGAAGAAGACTCCTGTTGGCCCGTAAGTGATACCATGCGAGTCTCTACATGTTGAGTGTAGGTTTGAATCCTCTCTCTTTCTCAGTGACTTCCTTCATTCCCTGCTACTCAGGGGCTACTTTTGCATGGCTGCATGCATTATTTTTTTCACATTTCCAGTATTGGCAAAGCTCTAGAGCTCCACTCTCTGAATAAAATCAATGTGTGGTTAATATGTGTGGTAAGAATCTCATTCTTAAGTTCATTAAATACTTCTCTGAAATGTCCTAAATATATTTCCACATAGGAGTTATTCTGTATGTTGGCACATCTGATTCTTAATTTCCTGCTTTGCAGAGGAAGTTGTACTCTGATGATAAAAGCCTTGCTGGAACATCACAGGAAAAAAATTGTTTTTCAAGCTCCAAAATTATTGGTTAAGCCACTCTTCAACTAAGAGGCATAAAATGAATAAAACTGGTGTCCTTCATCTTTTACCTTTTTTGCCATTGCCCTTACATTAGGGTGGCTATCCAGCTGCCCAGAGAAGACACAAGTGCTGTGGTTCATACAAACATGTTATCTACCTACTACAATATCACGACTCCAGTGACTCATTCCCTGAATCCCTAAGCAAAATTTGTCATCCTCCCAATCTATGTTTCATGGTAACTTGTTCCACTTTTGCTATTTAACTTAAACCATTTCAATGTACTTTATTATGTATAGAGCTTGCCTTCTCCTCTGTGAGCTCTTTAAAGACATAAACTGATTTGTTGCATCAGTGAATGAATGAGCTATGAGAACAATTTTATTGACTACATCAAAATATTCAGAGGTAAAAATATCTTTTCATTAAGTGCAATGCTATTTAAATTGCCAAACTTGTCAATTTTACCTAAATGAAACCAAATTAAAGAGCATGACCCTCTCCAATGGTCATAGCTCTGTTATCCTTCCCTGAGTGGTTAACTTGTCTTCATGCCCGGAGCGCTGCCTGTTGGCCTTTCAAAGGCTCACATTTTTCCTCGGTGCCTTCTCAAAGGTAAAATGACTTATATATTCTCTCCAGAGACACTGATGCTATAAATTAACACTGGGTTTTATCCTGTATTGGACTATAATTTGTGCGTTGTTGTCAAAGATGAATTATTTGAATCTTTTTTAAAAAATATTAAATTACAATTTAATGAATTTGTGGCAAGTGTTGTTTTCTTATTTGTTTTAAAAGCACAATTTAATATTCATTTAGGCAGTAATTGAGCCTTCCAACTTTAAATTTTATTCCAGTCGGGCTCCCCCCCTCTCTTTTACCCTTGTCATTTTTATAAAACTGTCAGTCAAGTTTAAATCCAGAGTAGGAATGACTAGCACCTAATGAAAAAGGAAGAGGAGGAGGAAGAAGAAGACGAGGATGAAGAAGAAGAAAGCTGTTTTCAAATACTTAAGGAAAAGTACATTATTTTCATGTATATATAATTTGCCCTTATTTATAGGTGTAAAAAAAGAAGAAAAGGAGATCTGGACAAATAGGGGATAGATGACTATGTAGGAATATATTCATACAATGGAATAAGAAACAGTATTAGAATTAAATCATTTAGATCTATATGTATCAACATGGTAATTCTCAGAAAACATTTGGTTCAGTGATAAAAGCAAGTTGCAGATGGATACACACTATACGTTACCATTTACACAAATCTTAAAAACATGCAAATAAAACACACACACAACAGTGCTAAGTATTGTTTATGGACAGCTACAATCGCAATAAAAGTATAAAGACATGGGTGAGAAGGGTCCAAAACAACTTCAGAATAATAGTTACTTCTGAGAAGAAAGGGAGAAGAAACTATTAGAAAGAGGCACAAAGAGGGACTTTGATCATATCAGAACATTTTATTTATTTAAGAAAGAAAATATCTGAACCAAATATGAGTGGTTCACTGTTAATATTTGCAAAAATCAAAATGGTGAATACATAGATATTTGTAAAATTATTCTGAATTTTTCTTTTGCATCTTAGATGCATTTCATAAATGTAACAAGTAAATGAAAAGTTTTCACTTGAAAATTTTAGAAGACGTTGTGATGTGAAGAATACTCTTGGGAAGAAAACCAATTAACTTACTTATTGCCTATAGGTAATATTGATGCAAAGCAAAAAACCTTCAGTTCATTCCTCTTTTTTCCCCTCTTCCCCCAAAGTAGTTATGACACTATTAATGAAACATGTAAAAGTCTTACTATACAAAAATGATACTTCTTTGTTAAGTGGAGGAAGTGAAGTTACGATTTCTGTCTTTCAGGAATAGACACAGACCTACTAGAGCATGGACTTGAGGATATGGGGAGGGGGAAGGGTAAGCTGTGACAAGGTGAGAGAGTGGCATGGACATACACACTACCAAACGTAAAATAGATAGCTAGTGGGAAGCAGCCGCATAGCACAGGGAGATCAGCTAAGTGGTTTGTGACCACCTAGAGGGGTGGGATAGGGAGGGTGGGAGGGAGGGAGACGCAAGAGGGAAGAGATATGGGAACATATGTATATGTATAACTGATTCACTTTGTTATAAAGCAGAAACTAACACACCACTGTAAAGCAATTATACTCCAATAAAGACGTTAAAAAAAAAAAAAAAGATTTCTGTCTTTACTTACCCTGGGATTACTGCTCCATTTTTCCAGCGAGAAGGCAATCACAAATCTCAGGCATTTATAAGGCACCTGGAATGTGAACTCTAGGGGCAAATGCTTCCATAAAGAGGTTTAAAAGCACACACAGAATTGGCAGTGAGACAGAGTATCAAAGTTCTCTTTTCATCCCTAAATCATCCTCCTATCAGCTTCTTTTTTTTTTTAATTTTTAAAAATAAATTTATTTATTTTTGGCTGCATTGGGTCTTTGTTGCTGCACGCGGGCTTTCTCTAGTTGTGTCAAAGAGGGGCTAGTCTTCGTTGCGGTGTGTGGACTTCTCATTGCAGTGGCTTCCCTTTGTGTGGAGCACAGGCTCTAGGCGCACGGGCTTCAGTAGTTGCAGCACACGGGCTCAGTTTTTGTGGCTCACGGGCTCTAGAGTGCAGGCTCAGTAGTTGTGGTGCACGGGCTTTGTTGCTCTACGGCATGTGGGATCTTCCCAGACCAGGGCTCAAACCCGTGTCCCCTGCATCGGCAGGCGGATTCTTAACCACTGCGCCACCAGGGAAGTCCCTATCAGCTTCTTTTCTGGTTAGTTGCATGTCCTCTAGAGCTGTACACAAACAAAGCACAGAAATATATGTCTCACCTATGACAAAGCATCATTCAATGACTAAGCACTCTGGAGGGCACAGGAGCTAAGACGTATGTAAGGAGACACCCACACGATTCCATCATGTGTCTTTACGGAGCTGTGGCAAAGACACTGTCTATGGGCACCCCACCAAGTGCCCAAACCCTTGACCCCTATGCTTCATGCAAAATAAATTTCAAACATATTGTTAGGGCTAATGAAGTCTCAGTAAGCTCTAAACAAAAAGCTAATTAATCATTAAAACCTTTTACTTTTGCCTGAAAGATTTAAAAGTCTTATAAAAAAAAACAAAAAGAAAAGGCTCTACTTATTTAAATGAGTTAGTGCCAGGGACTTACGTCAAAAGCAGCAGTGCAGCATAAAGAAACCATGCAGTGATAATGTTAGAGAGCTGATGGGAGAGAGAACTGATAATACCCAAGCATCCTCAGGAGGGATTTCCAGCTGAGAAAAGCCTGTGGCTCTGTGCAAGGCATTCTACAATCTTCTCACTACTGTGTTTACTTGCCTCAGGAAAGAGAGGTCCCAGGAAATGAGAACTCAGACTTGATAGGGTAGATTTATTTTTCCATAAAGAAGTGTTAAGGAAACATCCAAAGGTCTCTTGCACAATAAACAGATCAAAGGCTGGTTGAAAGTATTTATAGGCAGTGGTTCTGAACCTTGGCTATCGTTAGAATCACCCAGGGAGTTTTTGTTTTGTTTTGTTTTGTTTTGTTTTGTTTTGTTTGCAGTACGCGGGGCCTCTCACTGTTGTGGTCTCTCCCGTTGCGGAGCACAGGCTCCAGACGCGCAGCCTCTGCGGCCATGGCTCACAGGTCCAGCCACTCCGTGGCATGTGGGATCTTCCCGGACCGGGGCACGAACCCGCGTCCCCTGCATCGGCAGGCGGACTCTCAACCACTGCGCCACCAGGGAAGCCCACCCAGGGAGTTTTTGAAGAGCAGGATGCCAAGGCGCCACCCGACCAACTGAATCAGAATCTCTGGGAGGAGGAGCCCAGGCATTTGTGATTCTGGTGCGCAATAAGATTGAGAATTGCTGCTATAGGGCCAGGGATCTGCTGGTAAAGTGTTTCTTGGGGGTGGGGGAGGGTTATTCCAGGGATTCTGATTCATACAGCATGTGCCTGTTTCTTCGTGTAAATACTCCCACCCTGGCCAGTTTCAAGCTACTAATGTGAAGAGACAACGTGGAATTGGAAAGAGACGTGCATAATCGGCCCCCACAAGCTCCTGAGTGCCAGCTCCAGCTCCACCCTTAGGAGCTTTTGATGATGAAGTTACAGTCAAGGGTGAGAAAGCAATAAATTACGTCCTGGGGCTTTTTTACATACCATAGAGCCTTAAGTCAAAGATCATTTCCTCATGAGAATATGAAGAAAAGCCAACATTATATTAAACCATGACTTATCTACAATTCCATCAGTTTTTGCTTGTTCTGAAACAGGAGGGAAGGGGGCAGGGCACAACCTTTGAAAGAATGACATAGCCCGAGGACATGACATAAACTGATTAGAACCAAATGGGTCCAAGATGGCGGACCAGTCAACTTCCACTAGACCTTGAGCCTCAGTATATGCTCACTATAACACATCAGCAAGCTAAATGACACACCCACAGGCACCATGACAGTTCCAAGGCCGACCAAAAGGATCAAAAAGTGGGCAGTGGCCCAATTCCTGGAAATCCCCGCCCTTTCCCAAAATAGCTGGAATACTCCTCCCACTCATTAGCCTATGAAATTACCCACCCCTATAACCCCATACCCTGGTGCATTTCTCACCTTCTGAGATGGCCTACACTCTGTCTGTGGAGTGTGCTTCTCTCTAAATAAATCCACTTCTTACCTATCACTTTGTCTCTCACTGAATTCTTTCTGCAGTGAGACATCAAGAACCTGAGCTTCATTAAGTCCTGAAACCAGGTGTGTGATCTCAGTTGGAAGACTGTGGGTTTTGGCTGGGTTTGAGTCCTGCCACGTGGGTTCAAGTCCCAATCTGAGGTGCACAGTTTCAGTTCCACTCTATTCTTTATTTTTTTCTATTTTTTTTGTTTTTAAAATTTTTTTTTAATTATTATTTATTTTTTGTTGTTGTTTTTCCACTCTGTTCTTTAAACCAAAATTTATTTTTTAAATATCACTCTTATAAATAGAATTATATCTTTTTCCACTTTACTAATAATTAATATTTGAAATTAGGTCATTTTTGCAATAATAATTTATTTAGACTTATCAGTCTCATAACTAGAGTAAATTTAGTCTTTGGTGTAGAGAAATAAACTATGAGTTTCAAATGCCTCTGGTTGTGAGACATCTCATATAAAATTGTTACAACAATTCATGTATGGAAGACTTGTTAAACAGAAACAACAGAAATGTTGTCCTTATACCATCCAGAAATAGAAGAAAAGGAAACCATTCACTTGTGAAAGTCACTTTTAAATAATACATTTATAAAACACTACCTGTGAATTATAATCCTATCAAGCTTATCTCTGAGCAAGTGTATAACTACTTAACTAGAGCAGAGAAACTAAATGAGAAAATTCAAAATCACCCTGTAAGAGAGACCAAAAAAAAAAAAAAATGCTTTTTCTGGATCAATAGAAGAGACTTGTTAAACAACAATACAAAAGTACCATACACTAGCTAGAAATCAAATAAGATGGAAACAATTTATTAATAAGATTCACATTTATATAGTGTACAAAGAATTATAGTCCTATTAAGTTTCTATTTGAGCTATTGTATAATCAGTTAAACAAAATAAAAAATCAAATATTATTTTAGAAGCAAAAACTCGTGTGTTTTGAATTATCTTAATGAATCTATTAACAAAGATGAAAATATTGTAATTATTCTATCTACAAATGTTGTAAAATGAAAGCAATTGATTTTTTAAAAAATTTATTTGGCTGTGTCAGGTCTTAGTTGAGACATGCAGGATCTTTGTTGCAGCCTGCGAGCTCTTCTTTGTGGCATGCGGCCTTCTCTAATTGTGGCACTCAGGCTCAGTAGCTGCAGCATGCAGGCCTAGTTGCCCCATGGCATGTGGGATCTTAGTTCCCAGACCAGGGATGGAACCCATGTCCCATGCATTGGAAGGCGGATTCTTAACAACTGGACCACCAGGGAAGTCCAGCAATTGATTCACATTTTAAAGATCTACCATTGTAAAACATTATCCTAATAATTTATAATCCTATCGAGCCTCCATTTGAGCCACTGTATAATCACGTAGTAGCATTTGAGCCACTGTATAATCACGTAGTAGCAATAAAACTAAAAGAAAAAAATGTAATTTACTTTAGAAGAGAGAAAAAAAGTAACCTGCTGTTGTCTTGAATTTTCAAAAGTAGACTCATTGAGGGCAGATCAACTTGGAAGGTGATATACTTTGTTTTCAGGCTGTGTGGATAGAGACTGAGCCTTGGTGTACAGACCTTTCTTGCTGCCAGTGGAGGATGTGCTGGGTCAGGAATTTGCCCAGGGGAGGGTGGGAAGAATTCCTGGGGAGCTTTGTCCTCACTTTCCAGAATAAGGGAAGAATAGGGGGACCTACTTCTTAGAAATTGCCAAGTGTCCCCCCTGCAAAATCCTGAAAGGAGGATGAGAGAGGAACTGCCTGGCTCAGAGGCTCCCAGTTCAGTGGGAAGTTGAACCAAAAAAAAAAAAAAAAAAAAAAAAGATCCTAAGCATCTGTCAATGTAAGGAGCACCGGGAAAACTCTGTCTTGCTCCTGGTAGAGGATTCATAACAAGATGAAGTTGGCCTGGGAATTCCCTGGCTGTCTAGTGGTTAGGACTCCATGCTCTCACTGCCGAGGGCCCAGGTTCAATCCCTGGTCTGGGAACTAAAGTAAAATCCCACAAGCTGAGCAGCGTGGCCAGAAAAAACCAGATGAAGTTGGCCTTATGGGTGGATCCTTTTTCTGGGATCCAGACCCTGGAACGGAGCAGGACCCTGTGGGGCCCTTCTGGGTAAAAATCTTTTCTCTGTCCACCCCTCCCCTCCCACCCCTTTCTTGTTTGTAGGAAATAGGATTCATTCAGCCTCTTGGACTTTCCCTGAGTTCCAAAGGGCAGATTCAAACAGTTGCTAATCAGGGAAGGGAGGGAAGGGAGGGAATGCAGAAACAAGGGAGGAGCAGTCAGGAAACAATAATACAGTCTTGGGGCAGAGTCCTGGTTCCTTCTCAAGGAATATACATAATAATATCTTTGAGTTCTTCTGCAGGAGCTAAGGTCCCCACCCAGGAGGAGGCTGGTAACTTCTGGCTGAGAACAGAATTCCTGGAACACAGCCCTGTTACCTCACCACCAGCCAATCAGGAGAAGGTCATACACCCTGCAGCCCTCACCCTAAATTTTACCTATAGAAGCTCCCCCCAAACCACTGAGGAGTTCAGGGGGGAGTTTTGAGCATGAGCCACCCACTCTCCTTGCTTGGCCCTGCAATAAACCTTTCTCTGCTCCAAACTCCCATGTTTTGGATTGTTTGGCCTCACTGTGCATTGGGCACAGGAACTTGCCTGTGGTAACAACCCCTTGGGGGTGGCATGTGGTCCATATAGGACCCTGGCCCTCATGGATCTCTGCCAAATATCCTATTTGGAAGACCAGGAACATCAGGATCTTTTTCCAAACGTCTTAAAGCATGCTTTTCTCTTCTTAAATTATCAAAGTTTCTCTCAGCCAACAGCTCTCAACCCATTACATGAGCCTTTCTCTCATGGAAAATAAACTACCATTGATAATAGCCAGCAGTTCTTTTGAATTTTTCTGAAAGAACTTTGGTTTCTATTTCGTAGGACTTCAGCTCTTCACATGCATAGCTGATCTTCACATCTGCTTTGAAAAGGTTTTCCTCTATCTACCGAGGGTAAAATGGTTATTTGGTAAAAATTCATTTCGTTTTCTTGATGCAGTTCAGAAAGAACTTGGAGCTTCAGCCAGACTGTGGGCCCCTCCCTTGCCCTGTTTCGTTTTTTTTTCCTCACTTAAAGGCACTTACATTTACAGACTTTTAATGTGATCTTAAGTGCATCAAGTAACTTACCTTTTTCCATTAATTCAGTGTACATTTGGTTTCTCTTTTCTTTAAAAAGTTTTAAATAAATATTTCACTCAGATGTATCAATCCACTTCTTCAAAATCCCTTTTATTCATCTTCTAGGAGGTGAACATTTTCTAAAGCATTTGTTATATCCAATTCCAAGTGCCCACCATGTATGTAGTCTTAAGGATGGCAGCCTGATGGCTCATTGTTAGCACACGCTCACCAGAGCCTTGCTCTGACTTTATCATCCAGAACTTGTTCCATGGGCATTTTAGCATATTCTAACTTTTTTTTTTTCTGTTGGATTAGTTTGGTCATTCTTCCTTTCTATTCTTCCGAGTACAGATTTACGTTTCCCTGAAAATCAGAATTTTCATTCAAAGCATCTTTTAGTGCTTCTGAAATTGTTTCTCACTCTTGTCATGTATATTGAAGGCTGTTTTGGTTGCAGTTACTTCAAATTTTGTGGGGGTTTTTTGATGCCTCTTCTTGTAACAGGGAAGAGCCAATTTTGACTCCATGTTGGATCTGTTTCTTTGAATTTAACTTTGCTTTTTGTTGCTTCTGTTATTATAATCATATATAATGGCCTGCCTCAGGGAACCCTGCCCCTCTGCCTGAATTTTAAGTTTTTTTTTTTTTTTTTTTTTTTTTTGCGGTATGCGGGCCTCTCACTGTCGTGGCCTCTCCCGTTGCGGAGCACAGGCTCCGGACGCGCAGGCTCAGCGGCCATGGCTCACAGGACCAGCCGCTCTGCAACATGTGGGATCCTCCCGGACCGGGGCACGAACCCGTGTCCCCTGCATCGGCAGGCGGACTCTCAGCCACTGCACCACCAGGGAAGCCCATCTGCCTGAATTTTAAACTAAAGTGCCTTTGTTCAGCTCACAGGGAGACAATCTGACCCTGCCCACCTGTGAATGGCTACAGAAAAGAAGAAAGTAACACATCCCATCCCCGATGCTGGCCAACCAGGCAAAACTAATGGCATTTTAACTTTACTTCCTCACCTCCTCCCTCTCTCTGTTGTATAAAAGAAACTCGCACCCAGACCCCATAAGATGGTTATTTTGAGACATTAGTCTGCCATCTTCTCCTTCTGCCCGCTTTCCGAATAAAGTCGCTCTTCCTTGCCTCAACACCTTGTCTCCCGATTTATTGGCCTGTCCTGTGGGGAGCAGAGTGAGCTAGAACTTGGTAACATTCTAAAGACTGAATCTTTCTTAATGTCAATCATCAGCTCAACTTGTTTTAAGTGTTTACGTTTCTCTTCTTTCGTTTCTTTTCTCAATTTCTTTAAGTCCCCAAAAAGCATCGGAAATTTCCAACTCTTTTTTAATGATTTCCAGTTTTTATATTTCTGATCATTTGTCCTCAAATGTGGCATCCATTAAAGTTGATTTGAGGCTTCTACATTTTTTTTTCTTTTCCTGAATTGTATCTTTTATTTTGCATTAAAGGATACTACTGGGACATTTGATAAAATTTAATGGGCTCTGGGATTCCCTGGTGGCGCAGTGGTTGGGGGTCCGCCTGCTGATGCAGGGGACGCGGGTTCGTGCCCCGGTCCGGGAGGGTCCCACATGCCGCGGAGCGGCTGGGCCCGTGAGCCATGGCCGCTGAGCCTGCGCGTCCGGAGCCTGTGCTCCGCAACGGGAGAGGCCATGGCAGTGAGAGGCCCGCGTACCGCAAAAAAAAAAAAAAAATTTAATGAGCTCTCAGGATTGGTTTGTATTATCAATGTTAATTTCCTGATTTTGATGGTTGTATTGTGACTATGAAGGAGAATGTCCTATACAGACCCCTAAACTATTTGGGGTTGCTGGGGCATCAGGTTGGTAACTTACTCCTGAATGGTTTAAGATAAAATGTTATCTGTATTGCGCTTGCAACTTTTCTGTAAGTTTCAGATTGCTTTTTGTAATTAATAAAATTTCTTTCTTAGAACACTTTTAGGGTCACAGCAAAATTGAGCATAAGGGACAGAAAGTTACCATACACCCCCTGTTCTCTCTCACACGCAGGCACACACCCCTCCAATTATCAACATCCCCCACCAAAGTGGTCCATTTGCTACAACTGATGAACCTAGTCTGACACATCATTATCACCGAGAGTCCATAGTTTACATTAGGCTTCACTCCTAGTGTTGTACATTCTTTGGGCTTTGACAAATGGTAACCATCCTTACAGTTTCATACAGAACAGTTTCACAGGTCTAACATTCTGCTGTGCTCCACCTATTCATTCCTTTTAGCTCCACAACCCCTGGCAACCACTGATCTTTTTATTGTATCTGCAGTTTTGCCTTTTCTAGAATGTCATGTGGTTGGAATCATGCAACATGTAGCCTTTTCTAAATTCTTTTTGAATGAGGCTAAGCTTGTCAAAAACTAGATGTCTTTCTCCAGAAGGGCACAGACTCCAGTAGCCAGTTCTTTCTGTCTACTTGCATAAAGTAGCATTTAATAATTAAAACTATGACTATGAATATAAGTACATCATTTCCAGGAATCCATGAGGATCTGGGCCAGGTCTGCATTCCTCTGTCTGTGCTGCCACCACCTGGCACAGTGTCTCTGGGACTGGTATGACACAGAGAATCTCTTGGAACACTTCATGTTCCCAGGACCCTGCCAGCTACCTCAAACTGCAGAGAAGACACCAGATCATTTGGCCCAGAGCCAAACCAGTGGCTGGCAATAGGCACAGACCTCAATGGAGGCGGGGAAGAAGAGCCAGTAAAACATTGGCCAATGGCTCTCCCTTTTTTGAGTAAACATTTTATTCTGAGGCCTTGGAGGCCTTATCCTGCGCACAAAGCTCACAGAAAACTCCCTATTCTCAGCTCCCTTCCTTGGTTTGTGTCTGGCTGGCCTTTGAATGTGAGTGAGAAGTGCTGAAGGGGTTACAGAGTTTCAACTTCACTAATTTTACGTTTAAAACTAAGGGAGAGGGCTTCTCTGGTGGCGCAGTGGTTAAGAGTCCACCTGCCAATGCAGGGGACATGGGTTCGAGCCCTGGTTCAGGAAGATCCCACATGCCACGAAGCAACTAAGCCTGTGCACCACAACTACTGAGCCTGTGCTCTAGAGCCCGTGAGCCACAACTACTGAGACTGCATGCCACAACTACTGAAGCCCACGCACCTAGAGCCCATGCTCTGCAACAAGAGAAGCCACCGTAATGAGAAGCCCGTGCACCACCACGAAGAGTAGCTCCCTCTCACCGCAACTAGAGAAAGCCCATGGGCAGCAATGAGCACCCAACGCAGCCAAAAATAAATTAAACAAATTAAAAAAAAAAACTAAGGGAGAAGCAAGTGGTATTTTCAAAGTCTTCACGTTTCAAGAATGTGCAGTCCAGCTGGGATCAAAGAAAGCATGATTTTCAAACTATGCCTGTATATAGTGGTAAAATGATTGATGACCCAGAAGCCCTTCAGGGGCTGCTGTTCAGAGTGAGAATCCTAGGGGCTGTTGTGTGCTGGATAGATGCTCCTCTCAGTGGCAGGAGTATTGGGCCATGTGAGCGTCTCCTCAATGCAGAGCCTGGTCCTTGAATCATGGGGTACCCAGGTCTGGTCCAGCTCAATGAGTAGCTCAATCTTGTTGACAGTGAAACTGTGTGTCATCTGGGAATTGGCTGGTTTTAACTAGTCAGGGATGAGTAGGTCTGATGGTCCCTAGCTGGCCTTGCTTACATGTGTCAAGGTTACCTGGGGGTGAGCTGATCTGGGCTGATCTGGGCAGTGCTGCTGATCTTGGCTAGATTTGCTCATGTGTCTTGGGGTGAGTGGATGTAGGGTAGGTGGGGCTAGACTAGCTCAGTGTATCTCTGGGTCAGATGGGAATCAGCTGATGTAGATTGGACCCTGCTGTGCACTGAGCTCTGCCCTATCTGTTCCATATCTTCCACCTAGAACAGCGGAAAAGCCCAGTCACACCTTCCCTTGGCAACAGCAGAGGCAGAAGGGAGTCTTTGCATTTTAAGAAGTTTCCTCCGGCTGTGAGATGTCAACTGTTTTGATGGCCTTTTCTTTTCTTTCCATAGTCCTCAGACTCTGGGAGACTAAAAGCTTTTTGGAACTGGGATACAGAGTAAGAGTAGCTGTTGATGCCCATCTCTTCTTTTGTTTCTATGGTTCACTTCACCAGCTCCAGAATCACACCACATTTGCTAGAATCTGCAGCTGCAAAATGCATACCCTGACCTCTCCCTCTTTGCGCATAGAACTCCATTCGGAAACAAAGTCTTGAATCTGGTTAGCAGAATTTATATCACATGTCTGCACCCTAACAAGAAGGAAAGCTGGGAAAGGGAAATGGTTCCACACTGAAGGCAGGATTTCTACTGTGAGGAAGTATGATTATGGAGAGAGAATGATCAGAAGATTTGGGGCAGCCGTGAATGACAGATGCTCATTACAGTTGCCATACTTGGATCATGTGACCTGGCTACACAGGACATAACGGTTCATCTATAGACTAAACATAAGGAAAATATTTGCCCTTGAAGTGGCTTATAGAAGAACTCTAATAGGGGCATAGAGGGTCAAAGTGACACAGTATAACCCTGTCTCAGGGAATCTGAGGGAGACATACAAAGAGATGAGCAGTTAGCAAACAGAGAAAAGTAGGGTTACAAGAATAGAGAGAGACAAGGGACTTCCCTGGTGGTCCAGTGGTTAACAATCTGCCTCCCAACACAGGGGACACAGGTTTGATCCCTGCTCAGGGAACTAAGATCCCACGTGCTGCGGGGCAACTAAGCCCGCATGTTGTAACTTCTGAGCCTGAGCACCACAACTAGAGAAACCTGCATGCCACAACGAAGAGCCTGCATGCCGAAATGAAAGATCACACATGCCTAAACTAAGACTCGATGTAGCCCCCCCCAAAAAAAAAATTTAAAAAAGCAGGGAGAGAGACAAGAGCAGGGAACAGAGAGCCACACCACCCGATTCAGAGGTGATTCTTGCAAAAGCCATTGTGGTATTGCCAGGTTTGCCACAATATCCGGACTAATGTTCTAGTTCTAAAAGGAGCCTGACATAAAACTCACATCCCAAGAGAAGACATCTCTGAACACATCTCTGCTCCTGCAATCTGAAATGTGCAATCCTCTGCACACCCCAAAGCCAAGCAAATTCCAAATGTCCAGGGTTTGCCCATTAGATTTGAGTTCCTAAGGGACCCACGTCTGGTTAATTTCATCCCAAAGCATCTAATATTTATGGAAAGTGCTCAGGAGATGTTTGTTGAAAACTGAAACGAGGATGTAAGCCTAAGTGCTGTGGGATTCAGAATAGGGAACAATCGCTGTTCTAACTCCAGTGTGTGAGGTACTCTGGGTTGGTCCGCTCACCACAAATCCATTATCTGCTCTTCTCTGCCCTGCTTTCTGTGCCTTAGAAGGATGACCTCCAAGGACTGCATGCCCTGTACTCCCTTGGGAATAGCCAAAGAGAAGCACTGCTCCTGATAATGGGAGGGAGGGAAGGAGAGATATGGGAACTCATTGTCTAAAACCCTGCGTGGTTCTGGCAGAGGTCATGTTACTCTATGGCCGCACCTACTGCCAGGGAGTCTCTCTTCCATGGTTCCAGCTCCCCGAGTCTCTATTGACACTGCTCACTTCCCTTGCCTTTTCAGATCTATGGTGGTAACAGCTCTCAGCTGTTGCTAATCCCTGGGTACTTCACCAGCACTGTGTCGGGGCCCTTAACCCTGCCCACAACTCTGACAATAGTCCTTGTATAAACTCTTCAGTTAACCCCATTGAGTGTGCCATTTATTTCCGGCTAGCATGCTGACCGATACATTACATTGATATTCTAGAAAGGAGGGAATTGTACTGTACTTGTCCCCAAGTAGTCTTACCACTTGGAGACAGGTCCAGTTCACACAGACTGAAAGAATGTGCAAAACAGCCTTTAACATCTAGCACTGGAGATACAGGAGTGACCTCTCTGTTTTCTTATATCAGTTTCTACTCCCCAAATTCCTTCACTGGAGCCAGATCTAAACCTCTCCCTCCCCCACCTCCTTATCAGAGAAGCCTCCTCCCCTATAGCTACAGAGTTTTTTGTTTTTTAATCTCCCTTTCCCTGGCTTCAGGGACCCATTTCTTCTTGTGCCAGTTGTCAGTCTTTTGACCAAGTCCCTTGGGGTTTCCCAACCTGGAGGCTCGAGATGGAAAGAGAACTTAGTGGTCTGCACACAGGTTGTGGTATCCGTAAAATAATCAATCATCCATAGATATGGTAAAAAATCCTGTAGTTGTTTCCTGCACTTGCTAGAAGGTTTACTAAAAGGCTGGATGTCTTCTACTAGGCTGGCCTGACATGTATCTAACTCTGGGAGAGAAAGGGAGGAGTTGGAGAGGGGACCTCTATCCTACCACCCTAAAAACTACTTCTTTGAGGAAGCAGAACTTGAGATTAGCTTTAAAGGAGAAACATTAGACAATGGATAAGGAAGAGGGCATTTCGGAAAGTGGAGAAGGATGTGAGCAAAGAAGATATAAATGCAGCAGTTGGGAAGAAATGAGTACACCACTGTGCTGGTTGATGTAAGCAAGCACCAATTTGGGAGGCCTTAAATGCCAGGATAAAAGCTTTAAGGAGTCTTTAAAGCTTTTTATTTATTTTATTTTTTTAACATCTTTATTGGAGTATAATTACTTTACAATGGTGTGTTAGTTTCTGCTTTATAACAAAGTGAATCAGCTATACATATACATATATCCCCATATCTCCTCCCTCTTGCGTCTCCCTCCCACCCTCCCTATCCCACCCCTCTAGGTGGTCACAAAGTACCGAGCTGATCTCCCTGTGCTATGCGGCTGCTTCCCACTAGCTATCTATTTTACGTTTGGTAGTGTATATATGTCCATGCCACTCTCTTACTTCGCCCCAACTTTTTAGCAAGACAGTTTTTCAGAATTCACATATAAAATAGATTGGAGGTGTAGAGAGAGGATGACAAGTTAGAAAATAAATGCAGTTATCCAGATGTGAGGGTGTGAAGGTCTGTGCCAGGGTAGTGGTCCTTGAAAACAACACAAAGGAAGAAACTACACTTTGGTTACAGGGTACATGTGGTAGAAAAGGGAAAGTAGAGCATAAGGATGACAAGTTTTGAAATTGAGAAACTGAGAGAATGATGGTGCAGAGGCAAAAATAGAAAACTTCTTAGAGAGAGCTGTTTTAGATGAAAAATTATTTAGGCTTTAGGTACACTGCATTTAGGTGACTCCCGTACTTCGTAGTGGAGGTGGAAATGGAGGCGTGAAACAAAAGGAGAAGGCCGAAGACATGACTTGAAGTCATAAGAGTGAGCAGCACCTCTGAGAAAGACTTCGTATTAAATCAGGGGGTCTGGGGCTTCCCTGGTGGCACAGTGGTTGAGAGTCCGCCTGCCGATGCAGGGGATGCGGGTTCGTGCCCCGGATCCCACATGCCACGGAGTGGCTGGGCCCGAAAAAAAAAAAAAAAAAAGAAAAGCAGGGGGTCCAGGACTAAACATTAAGACATGCCCACCTTTAGGGAGTTAGAAGAGAAAACAGAGAAAATAAAATAAAGGGGTCAGTACAGAAACAATGTGAAAAATTGGCAGAGAAAAAGGTGAGAAATGAGACAGCATAAGAAAACCAAGGAATATTTCCAGAAAGGATGAACTCTACATTTGAATTTTTTTTTTTTTTCTGGCCTCACTGCAGGGCATGTGGGATCTTAGTTCCCTAACCAGGGATGGAACCTGCACTCACTGCAGTGGAAGCGTGGAGTCTTAACCACTGCACTGCCGGGGGGGGGGGGTCCCTACATTTGAACTTTAACACAGACACCTCAGCCTTTGCAAAAGGATCCTTCAAGATTTTGAAAATAAAATTAGAGAATAAAGCAACAGGGTCACCAATATGAACAAGCTGTGTTAAATTAGGACTTCCTGTCAAAAGTACTTCCCTGGAGGGCTTCCCTGGTGGCGCAGTGGTTGAGAGTCTGCCTGCCGATGCAGGGTACATGGGTTCGTGCCCCGGTCCGGGAAGATCCCACATGCCGCGGAGAGGCTGGGCCCGTGAGCCATGGCCACTGAGCCTACGCGTCCGGAACCTGTGCTCCGCAACGGGAGAGGCCACAGCAGTGAGAGGCCCGCGTACTGCAAAAAAAAAAAAACTTCCCTGGAAATGTTGATTTACATTATTGGATACTGATATAATCCTGAAGCCATTGGAAGGTATATTAGTTAAGATGTCTTTAGATGCAGATAACATAAAAACCAATTCAAATTATCTTAACCAATGTAACTGAAAGTTTGCTGGCTCACTTTCCTGAAAAGACCACTAAATGGGCAGGCTTTAGGGTTGGTCCAAACTTAGGGAAAACACCATTTTCCCACATTTCTCTTGGTTCACCTTCCTCCACAAGCCAGCTATATCCTCACTCCAGTTTCTCTAAAGCTACCTGCTTCAGTGTTTACATCTAGGGTTACATCCTTCTCCCAAACATCACACTGTTTGTATCACACCTGAACCAACTGCTAGGGCCAGGGGAAAGCCATAAGCTGATTGCCTTGGGTGCTCATCATTGAACCAATCACTCTTACCACCTCACATTGCAATAACCCAGGTTGGCTGGTAATCAGTCATGTGACCTCTAGTTGTGGGGTTTATGGTCAATCTCACTCCACCACCAGGCCGGTTCCTAATGGCAGAAGGCTGAAACAAATGTTGGGAAGATAACTAGGATTCCACAAACGGATACTGAATTAGGTTGTGACTGGACAAGTCAAAGTACCATTAGCTTAAACAAAGTAGAAATTTTCAATCTCTCTCTCTCCATTAAGAGTCTGGAATTTTGTAGCACAGGATTGGTACAGCAGCTCTGCTCCATAACGTCCTTGGGACCCAGAAGTCTCGCTCTAGCTCACCACCCTAATGACATTCCTAGGGGGTAGCCCTAATTCTCATTGTCCAAGGGAAGATCTCTCCTGCAGGCAGTAGGATGGAGGAAGTGACAAACAAAAAAGGGCAAAGGGGCACATGTGAAGGAAGGTTCCTAGAAGCTGTCACACATGGCTACCTTACCACATGATCATACCTACCTGCCAGCAAGACTAGGGAATGAACTTTATTCTGGGTGGCCATTTTCCCGGCTAACCATTCTATTACTGTAGAATGAGGGGAAAATTAATATTGGGGGACAAGCACTCTCTGCTGCTCTGGAGAAATGAGATCTGAGTTGCTTGAATAACCTCAGGCTAATTAGTAAATTACTTGGGAAAGTAGTTATCCATTTGTAATCTGGCCAACAGGAGTGAAATGAGAGAAAAATCCCAATTCAGAGGAATGAAATAGTGAAAAGGAAACCATAAGTTATGTGTTAAAAGAACTATGTGTACATCCCATTTTTGCCACCTAATAGTTGGTCAGTCCTTAACAAGTTGCATAACCTCTATAAGCCTGTGATCTTATCTGTAAAATGGCGATAATATCTTCTACTTCACAGAGCTGGAAAAAGATTAATTGAGATAATATCAATAGTTGTTAAGTGTTTTATAAGCAGTAATGCTCATACAGATAAAAGTTATTATCTGCAAACAGTAGCTATCGATTATGGCAAAGCTTACAATAACATTGTTAATATTTTAGAGACACATTTATTGAGTTAAATTTGTGTTAGCTTTTTTTCCTTTTTTTAATTTATTTTGGCTGTGCCAGGTCTTGCTTGCTGCATGTGGGATCTTTTAGTGCAGAATGCGGGCTCACAGTTGTGGCATGCAGCCTCCTAGTTGTGGCATGTGGGCTTCTTAGTTGCAGCATGCATGTGGGATCTAGATCCCCAGCCAGGGATCGAACCTGGGCCCCCTGCATGGGGAGTGTGAAGTCTTACTCACTGGACCACCAGGGAAGTCCCTGTGTTAGCTTTTTTTTTTTTTCCCCCATTTTTTTTTATTATGGTGAAATATACATAATATAAAATTTACCATCTTAGTCATTTTTAAGTGTACAGTTCAGGGCATTAATAAACACATTCACATCATTGTGCTCTGTGTTAGCTTTTTAAGATCAGTCTTTCAGTACAAGAAGTGATTTTTGTGGCTAATTGAATTTTTAAAATTCTCACTATATTTTTTTCCTACTGGTCATGTGTCGCCTATTAGACTGTTTGATGTACACCCAGAAAGCAGTTGAGCAAATATTCTCACTGTGTCATAACAAACACATAAACACAAAACCAGAAATTTCAGATAAGAAAATTTGAGTTATAATATTTATGACATTAATTTCTACAGTAAAATGAATCTTTTAAATTACGATAAATTATGTTAATGGAATCCCAAGTTTCAGATATACTCTCTTTTGCATAAAGAATAGGAATGAGTTGAAAAGTATCTCATCTGCTTTGTATTGGTATAATGCAATTCACACGTTACAGTGGGAAGAGCAATGGAGCTGGCTGATTGGGAGAGGCCTCATTTCCACTACACATTGGCCTCAGTGGCGGGTGATGTCTCAGGCTGCCATTAGGTCAGGAGATTGATGGCACACAGGAAGATTAAGTAAGTATATTGAGACAGTGGGAGCTAGACTTAATGTGGAAAGGAAGAAAACTTGGCCTGGAAGAAGTGATCCCCTAGTAGTAATGAGCACTCCTAGCACCCAGAGGGTGACTTCTGAATATCGTTCTCCACTAAGATGATCCAGAACTCCTTGAAGAAATGGTTGAATTCAGGGCTGGGACAGGGAAAGTACAATATGTTCCTGGAACATCTTGTTGAGCATAAAAGTAAAGAAGTACCCAAAAAATGATGAGGACATGTGATGAAAAATGATGAGGCTCATGAGGACAAGAGCCAGACTGAAGAGTTTCTGTCAGCTAAATCTGGGACAATTTAAACGTTTGTTTTTTTTTTTTGCCACACCGTGTGACCTGCAGGATCTTAGTTCCCCAGCCAGGGATTGAACCCAGGCCCCCTGCAGTGGAAGCACGGAGTCTTAACCACTGGACCGCCGGGAAGTCCCTGGAGCAATTTAAACTTAAAATGAATACTGAAAGCAACAGATTATGATTCTTTGGATAACATAGGAATCCATGGGGCTTCCCTGGTGGCGCAGTGGTTGAGAGTCCGCCTGCCGATGCAGGGGACACAGGTTCGTGCCCCGGTCTGGGAAGATCCCACATGCCGCGGAGCGGCTGGGCCCGTCAGCCATGGCCGCTGAGCCTGCACGTCCGGAGCCTGTGCTCCGCAACGGGAGAGGACACAACAGTGAGAGGCCCACGTACCGCAAAAAAAAAAAAGGAATCCATGGGTCTATCCTGATGTAAATAGATGTAAATACATAAATGGGGTAAGAATAGAAGCTTTATTTTAGAGTACGACAATGCCAACTAATAAATGTAGAAGGAATGATGGAATTAGAATATCACCATTTGCCAACGATTATAGTAATAATTGGTTCAGCAAAGAACCAACAACGGGCATGAAAACTGGGAGTGAAAATGTGATGAGGAACAGGACATTTACATAATATCAAAGTAGCTCTCCATAAAATACTTATTAACAATGTATTAATTAATAAGTACAAGATACTTATTAATTTTACAATGAAAAAGTTTGGCAGAGATCATTTTAATGAAATGATAATAGTCAACACTGATAGAAATGGGACAAATTAACACTTGCTAATTTGCCTCCTGATAATGCACTGAGAAGAACTTAGCATCATGTCTCTGGTACTTCGCCAAAAAGATGAATAACCTGAATCCAATCATAATAAGTATAAGGCAAACTCCAATTGATGGACGTTCTACAAAGTAACTGGCCTATTCTCTTTCAAAAAGTCAATATCAGGAAATCTCTGGCAGTCCAGTGGTTAGGACTCGGTGCTTTCACTGCTGTGGGCCCGGGGTTTGATCCCTGGTCAGAGAACTAACATGTCCTGCAAGTTGCGTGCTGTGGCCAAAAAATAAATAAATAGTCAACATCATGAAAGACATGGAAAACTGAGGAACTGCTCCAAGAAGGAGACTAAAGAGACATAAAATTAGGTATAACACATGATCCTCTATTGGATCCAGGATTAAAAGGGAACGGGTGATTTAATGGTACGTAACTAGTGAAATTCGAATGCAGGCTATGGGTTGGATGGTAGTTTTGTGTCAATTTTAATTTCTCGATTTTAATGATTTTACTGAATTTTACTACACATACAAAATAATTGAGTGAGAAAGAGATAAGAGAGAGAATAAGACAAATATGGTAAAATGTTAACAACTGATTAGAGAATCTGTGTAAAGGGCAAACTAAAATCCTTCGTACTGTTCTGAGAATTTTCTGTAAGGGTGAAATGATTTTAGAATAGTTATTTTGAAAAAGCATAATGTGTAATTTAAAAATAATTAAATTTCAGTCCATGGAAAGTTATATTGGGCTTCTAGGAAGTAACAGCATAGTTTTGGATCTTCTCAAAACCCTACATACAAACAAAGAAATTGAAAAGCAAAATTAAAACCCATGGATAACACTTACAACAAAACAAGATGATAAATTATCCCCACAAAATATGAGCAGGTGGGGACAAATCACCAACAACCACAGGACCACGATATTAGAGTCTATGCAAGAGAGGAGAGGAATCAATCAATTAGATATTCAATGAACCAGAAAATTGGAGAATCCCAAGGAGAAACAGATATTTGCTGCAAAGCCAATCTGAGAATAGCAAATGAAACTGGGAGGGGTTTTGTCCATTCCAATAGCAGATGAGTGCAATGGAGTCCTCGTAAGACCTGAAAGGGTGGGAACAGTCTCACGCATATGAATTCTCAATGCTGACCAACCAAACCTCGCTTCCAGGACATACCCCTGAGGAGAAACTACTGGCCTTGGAATAAAAACTGCTAAGGATAGGGACAACACTGATGAAGTAAAGAGGAGATCCAGATGAAAAGTAGTTGAGGGGAACAGGGTTAGGATATCTCTGAAAGCAGTCATAGTTTTTAAACATTACATAAAAACAAGAAGAAGCACCATGGTCAGGTTAGATAGCTTTTCTATTCTTTTAGTAATTGGTGATAATATTAGTAATATTAATATCCGTAGTAGTATTAGTTTTGTTTTTTTTTTTTTGGGTTTTTATTTTGTTTGTTTTTTTGGCTGCACCATGCAGCATGAGGGACTAGAGATGGAACCTGTGCCCTCTGTAGTGGGAGCACGGAGTCTTAACCACTGGACCACCAGGGAAGTCCCAGTATTGTTATTCTGAGACAACCAGTACTGTTATTCTGTTGTTGGTTGTTAGTATCATGTGGGAAAAAGTAAATGAAAACTATGGAATATGCTAACTCTATCATCCCCTGTTACCTCGAGAACCAGGGTTCTTGGTGTGGAAGACAGAAGATACAGATGTAATATATTAGAAGAGGTTAAGTAAAAACTATGTCGTTCTGAATTTAAAACAGAAATATGAATATGAACTTGTAAGGTAATATATATTCTACTAAAGAGGCTTAGAAATAGCAACTATGTTGTGGTCTTGAAACATTTCCCATTCAAAGAAACCAGGAGTCCTTGGGAAAATGGCTGATCCTAGGGTTCAAAGTCCGTGGCAGAAAATGGAGCATCTTGACATACCAGCTGGCAAGAATGCTATTGAAAACTATTATGATCATGTCCAAGGAGCCAATCTGAAGAGTCCCCACAGTCAAACAAGGGAAAATGGAAACTTCAAAAAATATAAGAGTTGGGGAATTCCCTGGCGGCCCAGTGTTTAAGACTCTGAACTTCCATTGCAGGGGGCGTGGGTTCCATCCCTGGTCGGGGAACGAAGATCCTGCATGTCACAGGGCGCGACCTAAAAAAAAATGGATAAGAGTTGCAATAAACTGAAATCTCTTAAATATGTTTATTTATTTATTTATGTGGTTGCTCCGGGTCTTAGTTGTGGCAGGTGGGCTCCTTAGTTGCAGCTTGTCGGTTCCTAAGTTGCAGCATGCATGTGGGATCTAGTGCCCTGACCAGGGATCAAACCCCGGTCCCCTGCATTGGGAGTGCAGAGTCTTAACCACTGTGCCACCAGGGAAGTCCCTTAAATATGTTTAAGTTCATTGTAATATTTTAAAAATCTCATTGAAAAAAAAATTTTTTAAGAAGATGTTGGGGGTAGGAGTTTATTAATTTTATTTATTTATTTTTGGCTGCGTTGGGTCTTCGTTTCTGTGCATGGGCTTTCTCTAGTTGTGGCAAGCGGGGGCTACTCTTCATCGCAGTGGGCAGGCCTCTCACTATCGCGGCCTCTCTTGTTACGGAGCACAGGCCCCAGACGCGCAGGCTCAGTAGTTGTGGCTCACGGGCCTAGTTGCTCCGCAGCATGTGGGATTCTCCCAGACCAGGGCTCGAACCTGTGTCCCCCGCATTAGCAGGCAGACTCTCAACCACCACGCCACCAGGGAAGCCCTCAATGAAAATTTTAAAACATGATAGGGAATCAATTCATTGTACCAAAACCTAGGGAAGTAGAAGGGAAAACTCAAACATTTTTCCTGCCTTTTCTGTAAAAACTGTTCCATTGGATAACCAAATAGTAGATGAAAGATAGCACCTCATTAGACAATCATTTATCTAAAGTAATACATAAAAGCAAAATGGTAGAAACAGAATATCATCTTTTTGCAACTCTCAGTGAATTAATGAATCTAAATATTGAGTATCAATGGCTGCTAATGTTAAAAGGAAAAAGGAGTGAAAAACTAGACTTCTTGAAAAAAGAACACAAAGGAATCGAACCTGAGCCTGATGAAGCCTCTGGATCCAGTTGCCAGCTTCTAGGAAATGCAGAGGGCACAGAAACATGCTGAACTATATCATGAGTGTGCAATCAGCAAAATCCAGTTGGTAGAACAGTCTATGTGCCAAACAGACTGAGTTTATAACAGATAAAATATAAGGAAAAGAAAGGACAGAGGGAGAACATGTAGATTAAAAGAGATTTAAAAGACATAACAAGATGTTTTTTTTCTTTTTCTTTCTTTTCTTTTTTCTTATTGGCTGTGTTGGTTCTTCACTGCTGCACACAGGCTTTCTCTAGTTGTGGCGAGCGGGGGCTACTCTTCTTTGCGGTGCGCGGGCTTCTCATTGCAGGGGCTTCTCTTGTTGTGGAGCACGGGCTCTGGGTGTGCGGGCTTCAGTAGTTGCAGCATGCAGACTCAGTAGTTGTGGAACACGAGCTTAGTTGCCCCGGCATGTGGGATCTTAGTTCCCCGACCAGGGATTGAACCTGCGTCCCCTGCGTTGTAAGGTAGATTCTTTACCACTGGACCACCAGGGAAGTCCCTCTACTTTTTAAAAAGTTACAGTGGTTTACAGAGATAAATAAACCTGGAAAAGGAAAGAAAAAAAGTATGTCCAATAGACCCTTTTTATTTATTTATTTATTTATTTAATTTTATTTTTGGCTGCATTGGGTCTTCGTTGCTGCATGCGGGCTTTTCTCTGGATGCTGTGAGCAGGGGCTACTCTTCGTTGTGGTGCACAGGCTTCTCACTGTGGTGGCTTCTCTTGTTGGGAGCACGGGCTCTAGACGCGCAGGCTGAGTAGTTGTGGCTCACAGGCTTAGTTGCTCCACGGCACGTGGGATCTTCCCGGAACAGGGCTAGAACCCGTGTCTCCTGCATTGGCAGGCGGATTGTTAACCACTGCGCCACCAGGGAAGCCCGAATAGACCCTTATATAATATAGTTGATTATTATTATGTATTTGGGCAAGTGCAGGTCCATTTTTGTCTTCCAAAACTTAACCATATAAAATAAAACTAAAACTGATATAGAATCATAGAATATAAAAACTACTATACATAAAATAGATAAGCAACAAGGATTTACTGTATAGCACAGGGAACTACATTCAACATCTTGTAATAACCTATAGTGGAAAAGAATCTGGAAAAAATATATATAACTGAATCATTTTGCTGTACATCTGAAACTAACACAATATTGTAAATCAACTATAATTTTAAAAAAAGAATCATAGAACATATATAAACAGAAAAACAGCAATACGAAGAGCTCTTACAGTTCAGTATTTTCTAAAACTGGCTTCTTTGGAACACTCATTCCACAGGAGGTTAAGTGCTAGCCCAAAAATGAAAAAAAAAAAAAAAGGCTAAATGGTCAAATAAGTTAGGGAAATGGAGTTAAAGAGTTTCTTTTATTGGCTAATATCTTAGGGGTTAATATACCACTGTGTAATTTGAAGCATTAAGAAGAGACTATAGTTGCATTATTTCCCAAACTTATTTGACCACAGTTTTTTTTCTATTCTATTTTCTATATTACAATTTTATTAAATAGAGTAATGCCTACCTCTAACAACAGCAAATAAGGGATTTTATCATGTTTCATAATACCTCTTCTCAATGAGATTAGGGACTTAGTTCTATGTATTACCCCCAGTACATAAAGCTGTGCTGATACACAGTAGGTGCTCAAAAACCACATATGAATGAGTGAATGACTTCTCAACACAGCAAGCAGATAGGATTAAAGACCTTTTTTTTTTGTAGAAAATCAAATTCATTTGTAGATTTTGTAGAAAAGCAAAGAGTAGTGGCCTGATTAACAGATCTGCTGTCATCTCAGTGGCCTTATGTGTTCCTTTCACATTATTGTGTTTCCACCAATAAATTTACAGGAACGATTATTTAAAGAAAGCTGTAATAGCCAAGTGCTAAGTTCTATTCCTTTTATGAATAACTTTCATTTTATTGTCTAAATCTTTGCCTTTGCACCTTATGAAACTGAGGAGGCAGTAAACATCATAGTTAATTAAGATCACAGGCTTTCGAGTTAGGCAGTGACACCCCATTCTACTTATTTCCTTCTATTCTTAAAGGAGGAAATTTTAATACCACAACATACTCTGACATCATGCTAGAAAAGGAACCAAAGATTGTCAGCTGAATTAACATAACCAGAGATTCTGCTGCAATGACTGTATTTCCATGCTGCCCCACTCTCCTATTTATTTCAGTTTGGCATTTTGACAGAAAAAGTGATCTCATGAGTACAGCCTTGAACTAAAATTAGAGTACTATTTTTCATTTCCAGGGCTACCTCTGATAAGCACTATTACCGAAGGAAAGTTATTTAACTTAAGTGCATTTCTTTCTTCATCTATAGCAGTGACAAAATTCTGACCTTCATGGAAGCAGATAAGATGATAACAAATAGCATAATGTGCTATTTTTTATCTCAGTATTTTGAGGAAGTAGCAGGGTGTGGTGGAAAGTGCAGTGGGCTGAAAGATTTGGATTCTAGTTGTGATATGTCACTAGATGGCCGGGTAGTCTTGTGCACATTACTTAAGCCCTGTGGGTTAGAATCTAGCTGCTAGATGACCTCTGGGATCCTTTCCAACTTTTAAAACACAGTCTAAGATTCTAGTCATTACTCTGGTGATTACTATTGTGCATGTCTAAAACCTGTCTGTAAATTGCTCCTTCTATTTCCCCATGCTGGGGTCTTTAAGGGGACCCAACACTATCACCCCTCTTCCCTGCCTCAATTCAGAGCCAATTGAGGAATAATATAAAGTCTAAGGCATTTGGGGCTGAGATGAACCAAAATATCACCTTTATTATTAATAAAGACTAGAGTGGATAATATGGCATATACCTGTGAGCAAGTAGACTTCTTAAAACTGAGTCCCACGCTTAGAAGACAATCTGACCCAGGCCCAGACATTGGACTGTTCCAGACCTCTCTACATAAAATCAGGTAAAAGTAAAGTTTTCGGAATGGATGAGCAAAGGACGGTGTGGGCTCCCAGAAGAAAGACTTTTGTAGATGTCTTTTACTAGGTTGAGAAAGTTCCCTTTGATTCCTGGTTTATTGATTGCTTTTATCATGAAAGGGCATTGAATTTTATCAAACGCTTTTTCTTACATCTATGGTTTTGTCCTTCATTCTATTGATAAAGTATATTACATTAATTCACTTTGGGTATTAAACCAACTTTGCATTCCTGGGATAAATTTCTTGGTTATGGTGTACAACTCAAATCCAAGCAATATATTCCAAATCCCATGTCATTCTACCATCCCATACTCTCTCTGACAAGCTGTACAATCATCATGTATTGCTTAATGGACAATAAAGTGAGAAGGATCAGAGAAATTAAACACCATTGCTCTTATTCAGAATGATATGAGAGCATGTGCTTCCCTAATTAGAAAGAGATTAATACCAACCATCAGTTGCTATGAGTTTATTAGTGAGCATGGAGAGACACATACTACTAAACAGGATTGACTTATAATTTCCCGATGTGAAAGAAAGGATCCATTAACTTCTTTCTATATATAACATCGAAGACGATAATAAAAGCAATTTAAGACATTAAATATATCTTCAAGTCTGAGTTTACCCATTTCACCTGAGAGCTGAAGTGGAAGGAAGGTAAGAGTCAAGAATCAGGGAGTCAAACAGAAGGTAAAAGACAGGCACAGATTTATGGAACAGTGAGTTCCAATAATTAACCAAAAGGTAATAAATAAGTAAGAGAAGTTGCAACACAAATTGTAACCAAAAGTGCCTTGCAGTTTTCTGTGGAGAGAATAGGATTATGGATACCTTACCATAAGGGTCTGAGAAGACGTTGTAAACTAGGGATGTCTTTCCATGTGTCTTGAGTGAAGACCGGTTTTCTTCAAATTCTTATTTTAAAAAGCCCAGGGCTTCCCTGGTGGTGCAGTAGTTGAGAGTCTGCCTGCTGATGCAGGGGACACGGGTTCGTGCCCCGGTCCGGGAAGATCCCACATGCAGCGGAGCGGTTGGGCCCGTGAGCCATGGCCGCTGAGCCTGCGCGTCCGGAGCCTGTGCTCCGCAACGGGAAGAGGCCACAACAGTGAGAGGCCCGCGTACCGCAAACAAAAAACAAACAAACAAACAAAAATAAAAATAAATAAAAAAGCCCAGGTCTGGACAAAAAAGCTTAAAGACTTTGCCACCTTCTAAAAATCGTGAAATATTGGAAAACAAAATGACTATCCTTATGCGGGATTTAAACTTTTCTACAGTAGTTGGACTCTCTTCAAAGGAAATTTCACAAATAATTTGGAGGAATGCACATCTTGAGGCAAAAATTCTTCATTTAGGGACATTTATAGATGGTGAAGGAAAGCAACACCTCCCACCCAGGGATGCTGTGATAAAGTGTTGCTAGATTTTATACTGTTATGAAAGAAAGTTTCACAAGAAAGATAGAGCATGTAAAAAAAAAATACTTCTGATTGTTCCAGAAGAAGTAAAAATATCATCAGTTTATGTCAAAAAGCCATTCCTAATTTACCACACCTGCTATAGTCCTTGTTCACTATGTAATTTATTGCTTATTTATACAGGACAGTTCAGCAAATGTCACATCTGGTTATTCTACAGGTTTGGAGTTTTAGTTTTTTTTAGCCGGGATGGCATGAGAAAGTTCAGTGCCTTGCATGAGCTTACACTGCAAAAAATTTTAACCTGAACTTTGTTACCTCTAAAACTGTACTGAAACTTTAAGATTGACCTGAAAAGGAAGAGAAAGTGAACACTATTCAAAAGAAGTAGGACAAGGAAGATAGGGGGAAAGAAACATCAGTAGTGAAACCTTCCAGATTAACTGTTCACCCTGGACCTCACACACTTATTAATGCTTTATCAGATAACCCGGTTCTGTACAGTGAGCGAAAACCTTCCAATGAAAAATGTTTGGCTATTATACATAGTGGTTAGCACAGTTTTCAAATCACAGTTTTCTGAATTTAATTTAATTTTACTATTAGCCCCTCTTAATATTTGGCAGGCAAAGAGTTGTACAGTTTGGAAAGCATCATGATGCAGGGTTACCAGATTTCTGAAAAATTAACACTATTCTTTGTTTCATTGTGAAACAAAATAAACAACAATAAAGCTATATTTGAAAGTTAGCTGCAATAGCTACCTAAACTAAACATGATCAAAAACACACACACACACAAAAAAAACCCCACCCTCCAAACATGATAACACACATACACACGCACAGAGGCTAGAAGTCACAAGGCAATAATTTGATTAAAAGTACTTCTATTAAAATTATACAGCTCCAAAACAAAAATACCAGAAACAGAGAAGATATGGGTAAACAGGAATCTTCATTTACTGCCAGGGAAAATAGAAATTGTATGATACAAACTTTTGGAAGAGCAATTTGACAATATCCAGTACAGAGATGTGGGACTCACAAAGCAGCAGTTTCACTTGCAGTCAGACAAACTAGTGAAATTCTCAGACATGTGCACAAGGAGATATGTTCAAGGTAGCACTGTTTTTACCAGAAGAAAAAAGAAGAATCTAAATGTTTATTAATTTAAAAATGGAAAATCAAATTCACGGAGGGAAAACTATTGAATAGATAAAATGAATCAACTCAAGCTATTCAATACATGTATCAACATGGATACATTCTGAAGTCATGCTGAATAACCACGATGAGCCACAGAAGAATATGCACAATAAGAAGTAATTTTTACAAATTTTACAAAGTTATGTTATATACATTTTAAAAGAGATCTGTGAAAAAAGTATAAAGCCATAGAAGTATGCTGTTTAAGATGCTTGTCAAAATCACTGTTGACTCCCTTGTTTAGGCTAAGCCTAACTTGGGATCTTTTAAAGATAAGCAGTGATGGGACTTCCCTGGTTAAGACTCCATGCTCCCAATGCAGGAGGCCCAGGTTCGATCCCTGGTCAGGGAACTAGACCCCACATGCATGCCACAACTAAGGAGCCCTCAAGCCACAACTAAGGAGCCTGCCTGCCACAACTAAGACCCAGCACAACCAAATAAATATTTTAAAACTATTTATTTAATAAAATAAATAGTTTTAAAAAATAAACAATGAGGTAGAAGTTTCAGAATATTTTCAAAAGACTAGAGATTATTCAAAGATTTTTTTTAAACTCTTTTAATTCTTTCTGCAAAAATGTTCAGACATGACCACAATGGTTTCATCACTATTTAAGAAATTTCTTCTTTTCATATGTTCAAGTGAATCTGAATACCCCTGCCCCCATGACCATCACTGCTTATATAGAGGGCTTTGACCCAAATTAACGTATGCTTCAAAGTGGGCAAAATGTGGTACTATGACCCCTTAAAAAATAAATTCTCCTGGAGTCAAAATAAATTATAGTATAATATATAATATATCCAATCATAAGCTCATTTGAGTCAAGTTTGATGGGTAGATTCCTCTTTGTTCTTTATTAGCAACCTTAATCAGAAGGCTGGCACGCTTTGTGAAGAGCTTCTCACGGGAACTTTGCAAGCCCTACTATTGGAATAATGTGAATTAATCTTAGAAAGATGCTTGCAGATCCCGATGAGACTTACTTGAGAACAACTGTTAACAGTCAATTTGTTATTGCTGTCTTTTTTTTTTTTTGAACGACGTAGGAAAATATTTAAGCCTTTGGTGAATAAGAGGGGGTTTTCAAGTATATAAAGTCTCCAAAAACAGATGCACATCACCTTCAAGGTGGTGGTTACCTCTGGGGAGAGGTGGAGAGGAATAGGATCAGTGAGAATATAAAAGAAGCTTTGATTGTGTCTGTAACATTTTACTATTTCATTTTTAAAAAGTGAAGCAAAATTGCAAAGGATAACATTTTAAAGCTGAATGGTGGGCATACAGGTGCTCATTACATAATTCTCTCCTGTTTTCTGTATGCTTGAAATGTTATACTAGGAAGAGAGAGAGAGAGAGAGAGAGAGAGAGAGAGAGAGAGGAAGGGAGGGAGGGAGGGAGGAAAGTAAAAGAAAGAAAGAAAGAGAGGGAGAGAGAGAGAGAGGGAGGGGGAGGGAGGGAAATAAAGAAATGTTGAAGGACAAACAACAAACTTGGAAAAATATATTCAAACCATATGCGAGAAAAGGGTCTGTTTTCTTTCTTTCTTTTTTGGCCATGCCCCACTGCATGTGGGATGTGGGATCTTAGTTCCCCAACCAGGGATGGAACCCATGCCCCCTGCAGTGGAAGCGTGGAGTCTCAACCACTGGACCTCCAGAGAGGTTTCAAAGGGTTTATTTTCTTAATTTATAAAGACAAATCAACAGGGAAAAGACAGATGACCCAAAAGAAAATTGGCAAAGGATATGAATGGGGAATTTATAAGAAAATAGTTAATATATAAAATAGCCTAAGTATGTACGGGTCTCTCCATTTGTGTTTTGTGTGTTATACATTCATTAAAGAAATGCATATCAAGAAAACAATACTGCTTTTCATTTTCATATTGGCAAAATTTCTTAAATTTCACAAAACGCAGTGTTCGCAATGGTGAGGAGAAACATGTTCTGTTTCTGAGAAGAGTGTGAATTGGTGTAATTATTCTGGAGGGCAAAATTGTTAACATACATTCCCTTTGAAAGAGCAATTCCGTTTCTAGAGTTTTTTTAATAATTGCATAAATGCACAAAGACATGTATCAAGGTATTGTTTATCAAGGTAAAAACTGAGGAAAAATTAATTTCTATCAGTGGAAGACATTAAATTGATGATGATACATTTACAGACTACTTTGCATCGACAAATGAAGATGTTCACAATACAGCGTAAGATTAAAAAAAGGAAGTGGTGGAATACAGTCTTATTTGCATGAAAAGGCAAACAAATGTCTGAAAGAAATGTAACAGTGATTATCTTCAGGGGATGAAACTGGATATTGGGGAATAGGAAAGAAATCTTTTATTTCCTCTTAGACTTTTATTGTATCAGTTAGGACTCTATTGCTGCAAATGATAGAAAACTGAAAGTCAAACTGCTCCTAAAAAATGAATGAATTTATTGGCTCAATTTAACTGAAAAGTCTGTGAGGAGTTTCAGTTCATCTTGAATCAGGGCTCCACAGTGTCACTAGGATGCTTTTTCTGGGGGCTGACTTTTTCTTTTACACCTGTAATTGATGCCCCCTGTGGGTATGTATCTGACAGGCCTGATTGTCTGGATGGCTTCCCTCAAATTAGCAACATAGTGACCGTAACCAAAGGCAAGAGTGAACGCTTCACTTTTCCAGAAGCCTCTACTTCATGTCTCTCGGGGAGTTCATCAGTTATAATTGAATTATTTGCCTATCCTTGAGTCAGTCATCATCAATTGTGGTCATGGGCTTGGGGTCAGTTCCACCCAAACCAAATAACATAGAACTGGGTCTGGCGATTTCCCAAAAGAAAGAGGAATGCTGGCCAGCAAACAACAGATACCCAATATTGCTAGATAATATTTTCCCTAGTGCACATAATTATCTATCTATCTGTCTATCTATGTCTGCCTTCCTGTCTGTCATCATCTTACAGTCCCTTAGGGCCTAGACACTGAGTTCCACAGGAAACGACTATGTCTGTGTCATTCATCTTCCTGTCCTTTGGGTCTAAGTTGGGTTCTGGCTGTCAGAGAATATTTGTAGAATAAAAACAAAACAACCTCTCAACTTCACGCTCCTACTAATCCTTGCCTATGAATTAGAAAAACGTTAGTCACAGAATGAACATCATCAGGGCTATCTTCCACAATATCTTCATCCAAAATCATCAGAACAGATGCTGATGCAGTGAGAGAGATGCAATTTTTAGCAGAAACACTGGTGGCTCTATTAAATAGTTGCTGATATCGCTTTTTGTTGGTGGAAATTGTTCAATAGTTTATGTCGATTCATTGCTTTTGAACTATTGCCATAATGGTTAAACTCAGCACATCCATTACTCTGTTGTTCAAATAGGGGTTTAGGATCAGGCTAATTTATTTTAAGACTTTTGTTACCAGAGGGGCAGAAATAGAGACACAGATGTAGAGAATAAACGTATGGACACCAAGAGCGGAAGGTGGTGGGGGAGTGTGTGTGTGTGTGTGTGTGTGTGTGTGTGTGTGTGTGATGAATTGGGATTGACATATATACACTAATATGTATAAAATGGATAACTAATAAGAACCTGCTGTATAAAAAAAAATTCTAAAATTCAAAAAAAAAAGAAGGACTTTTCTTCCTCCTCTTTCCTTCCCTTGATCCTCCTCTGGTTACTCCACTCAATGGCCCACTGAGAACTGGTTCTGCCTGTGCAACTTGCCACATAATTGGTGTTGCCACCACATAATTGGTGTTGCCAGATTAAGTAAGTATCCCAGATATTGCATGGGATCAGATATTGAATGGGGATATACTCATACTAAAAAATTAGTCTTTGTTTACTAGAAATTCACATTTAACTGAGCTTCCTGATTGTTATTGGCTGTAGTTTCTTATTTTATTAGCTAAATCTGGCAACCCCACATATAATGCCAGGTGCCTGTGACTACTTTCAGTTTGCCAGAAGATAAACCCCTGGGCTTTCTGGACTATAAAAAACCTGATTATTGGATTTTTACCTTTAAATCTACCTCTTTTGCACTTCAAGAGAAATTATAAAGCAAACCCCTGTGTAACCACCATCCAGGTGAAGAAATATAGCAGAATGATGCCAGGACCTTAGAAGCCATCTGTGTTCTCCTCTGCAGATGGCATCATCCTCCCTCCCCTCAAGGGGTGACCACTATTCTGCCTTTTATAATCATTCTGGTGTTTCTTTAGGTTTACCACCTATGCATGCATCTATAAACAATATTGTTTATTCTGACTATTTCTGAACTTTATATAAAAGTTTATATATAAGTGATTTTGTGACTTGTTTCATTCACCTAATTTGTGTTGTGAGAGTTATCCATGATGATGCATGTAGCTGTGCTTCCCTAATTCTTATTACTGTATAATGTTCTAGTATGTGATTATACCCATGATTTATCCATCCACTGTATTGCTGTGCTGTTGATGGTCCAGTTTTAACTGCAATTGACAATTTTAACGTTGACAGTTTCAGAATGTTTTAAATGTATTGCACTAAGTTAAAATAACTATTATTAAATAGTTTCATAATATTTAGGGAAATTGTTAATACATAGTACTCCTCTGAAATTTTTTTTTTTTAATATTTATTTAGGTCTTCCCTGGTGACGCAGTGGTTGAGAGTCCGCCTGCCGTTGCAGGGCACACGGGTTCGTGCCCTGGTCCGGGAAGATCCCACGTGCCGCAGAGCGGCTGGGCCCGTGAGCCATGGCCGCTGGGCCTGCGCATCTGGAACCTGTGCTCCGCAACAGGAGAGGCCACAACACTGAGAGGCCCGCGTACCGCAAAAAAAAAATATATATATATATGTATATATATATATTTATTTATTTATTTATTTTGGCTGTGCCTGATATCAGTTGCAGCACGTGGGATCTTTTAGTTGCAGCATGCAGACTTCTTAGTTGCGGCATGCATGCAGTATCTAGTTCCCCGATCAGGGATCGAACCCGTGTCCCCTGCATTGGGAGCATGGAGTCTTACCCACTGGACCACCAGGGAAGTCCTCCCTCTGAAATTTGTTGTTGTTGTGTTCAATAATAGGGAAAAGTTTAAGGTGGCTTATATAAAAAGTTTTTCATTTATAATCACTTAAAATTTTTTTATTGAGGTATAATATACATATAGTAAAATGCACAAATCTTAGATATATAGCTTGATGAATTTTTATATATGTATATACCTATGTAACCACAACCCTGATCAAGTTATAGAACATTTTTAGCATTTTTATTTATTTTTTTAAATAAATAAATATTTATTTATTTGGTTGTGTTGGGTCTTAGTTGCAGCTCGAGGGCTCTTTAGTTGTGGCATGTGAACTCTTAGTTGCGGCATGCATGTGGGATTTAATTCCCTGACCAGGGATTGAACTCTGGCCCCCTGCATTGGGGGCACGGAGTCTTAACCACTGCTGCGGCAGGGAAGTCCCTAGCATCTTCTAATACGACTGTTTCACAGCTCTGTTTGTTTCCTGTTGCTACCTACAAGATAGCTGTCTGCCTAAATTTTTAAGTACAGGCCTGATACAGGTCTGTATGATGCTTGTTTCTGGGCTTTCGTGTGCCACCACGTGGTAAGTCTGCTGTACTGCAACTTGGTTCCTTTAAAGAAGGACTCCAACAATTAGATTTCCAAAATGAAAAGTGATAACACAGATTCTGATGTAGTTAACAAAGTAAGTGAACTAACGTTTCTATTAAAAAAGAAAAAAGATTTATCTTACAAAATGAGGATTTAAGATCAGGTAGATAATGACATCACATATATTTATAGTTAAATTGAATATATAATTTTCTGCTTGTATATTTAGCATATAAAGAAAAAAATGACTTATTGCAAATAATATCAGCTGCTAGCTGTAAAATGCCTTGAAGCTTGTAATGTATGGAAGTATAAGAATAAAATTATATGCAAGTAATTTATTCAAACCTTTGAACTTATTCATTTTTTTAAATTATTGTACTGAATTCTGACTATAGATTGCTGTAATTCCCTTTGGAGTTATGCCATTCTACAATGGCCACATAATAGTATAGTAATATGTCTTAAAATGTATGCCAAAATTTTTGAAAGCTCACTAGAGATACATCATTCAAATAGGTCTTTCCAGTATTTTACATTTTCCAGTTTTTACATTTATGAGGAGAAAAGAGAACTAAGGCACTGAGAATTTTAATGAATATTAAGGAAAAGCGTACAGATGATAAATTAAATGATTTTGTGTGCATATGCAATGCATGTTGAAGAATAAAGGAAGGAAGAAGAAAATGGATAGACGCTAAACAGTGTTTTATTCCTATAAATTTGGTGTTTATTAAGACTCTCTAAGGGGGGATTTCCCTGGCTGTCCAGTGGTTAGGGCTCTGTGCTCTCACTGCCGAGTGCCTGGGTTCGATCCCTGGTCCGGGAACTAAGATCCCACAAGCTGTGCGGTGTGGGAAAAAAAAAAAATCTCTAGGAAAAATTCCAGGTCCAGGTGTAGACTGTGATACATGACAACCCCACACCCTCCCACTGGAATAAGACAGATATTTTTTAAAACATAAAGCCTTATCAGTAGAAAATGATTAGAGTATCATCAGTGTACCAGAAAATTTGAGGACTACCTGGAAAATAGAAAGCAAATGGGTTTGAATTTCATGAAAAAAATCAAAAGAGAAGAAATTGCATCTCAGGACAAAGGCAAGCCAGGTTCCTTCTAAGAGGCTCAGCAACAGCAAATTCTAAGAGAGGAGCTGTCTGTGGAGCAACCATCAGTGCAGTTTATGAAAGGTGCTTTCTGGTAAGAGTACTGGCGCCTCAGAGAAAAATCAAAGCCAGACTTGTAGTAACTTCAGAATTTGGGCCAAAAAAGCATTAAACAAGATACTTTATAATACTGAAGGGGAAATTCACAATGGAGATATAAAATCTATCCACTGAAGAACATAGCATTAATATTCATAAAGCAAAAACTATAGGCGATACAAGGAGAAATAGAAACACACAAGAAGTAGAGGCTCCAATTCACTTTTCTTAATCTCTAGCAAGTGGAGAAAAAGTAAGACTATAGAAGAAAGTGGAGGGAATTCCCTGGCGGTCCAGTGGAGAGGACTCCACTGTCAAAGGCCGTGGTTCAATCCCTGGTAGGGGAACTAAGATCCCACAAGCAGCGCAGCCAAAAAAAGAAGAAGAAAGTGCAGTAATGTCTTCAAAGATCTAAGGGAAGATCTTTTTAAACTTAGCCTTATTATTGAATAAGCATGAGGACAAAATAAATATATTTGGGAATTAAAAATTTACCACTCATGCTCCATACATGAAAAAAATTACTTGAGGAAGTGCTTCAGCACAAAAATAAGGATCCAAGACATCAGGTTATACAACAATGGTGGCAACTAAGCAGAAGCAGAAAAAATTAAGGAAAGATTTAAGCAGCAAACTTTTAATGTCGTAGGATTCAGTTTCCTTCTAAATTAGTCCAAGCACAATATTTGGTTCACAGTGAATAATACTTATGTAATCATAACAGCATATGTGCTAGCTATTTATTTTCACTTTTGGGTATAAACAATGCCCAAAGCACAGGAGATTTAATAATTATATTACAGATGTGCACATAAATGTCATAAATCATGACAATTTAAAAATCATGTGGCAGGGTATAAATCTCAGGGAACAGATTCAAGTATGTAAGAAATATCACTTTATTCTCTACATTTCAATTTAATTTTTGCCTCTGGGAAGTATTCCCTTTCTGTTCCAACCTCCCCCATAAGTCCTGATTGATGGGAAATGTAAGCACAGATATTCTTGGGGTTTCTCTGCCCTCCCTGGGTCCTGTCAAGGTATACAGTTGCCAAAGCATCAGAGAGCACAGGCACTGTCCAGACATTAGTAATCTGTACACCCAGGTAACTGAGAGCCTCAGTGAGTGATTGTTTCCAATGCAGCAGGTCTCTGCTCCTTTGAGGCCCCATGTGTGGCATGGGACTCTTAGCAGAGGTTGGGAACCCTGTGCTAGGGTCCTGCCTTCTCCAGATACCTGACATCACTACCTCTTCTGAGGCTTACCTTCTCCTCAGAGTTCCATGATGGGGCAGTGTTTGAGTCGCACACAAGTTATCACCACAACCCAACCCTCATGGAATCTCTAGGGGAGAAGCCTATCCCCACCTCCTGCTTCTCCATGTCATCAAGCTTTCTCCCTCAGATTCTGAGCTCCTCAATGAGCTTAGGCTTATAGAAAATAAAAGCCAGAACAAATTTTACAGGCTAATTCTGCTTTCCTCCCTGTCCTATACTTCCCCTGAAGTGCTAGAATTCAGAGCCTGTTACTTGCTTGAATGGAGAAATGGAAAAGGGAAAATACAATATAATTCAAACACATATGAATACAACTAAGAGAAACTGGGAGGTAGATAGAAATAGAAAGGAGGGTATTATACTCATTTTTCATTGGGGGTACTCAACCCATACTAAATTTGATAAATCAAGACCTAAACATTTAAATATGTTATTTAAATAAATAAGGCAGGATTTCCCTGGTGGCGCAGTGGGTAAGACTCTGTGCTCCCAATGCAGGGGGCCTAGGATCAATCCGTGCTCAGGGAACTAGATCCCACATGTGTGCCACAACTAAGAGTTTGCATACCACAACTAAGGAGCCCACCTGCCACAACTAAGACCTGGTGCAACCAATAAAAATAAATAAATAAATAAAACTAAAAAAAATAAAATAAAATAAATAAGGCAACCACTAGAAAATAAAAATATAACACATAAGCAATAAAATCCAGAGATGGAAAGGTAGCTAGATCGTGATAAATTCCTAACCTTTTATAATAGAATATCAATAGATTCTGTTAAATATGATAGAACTTGAAGAAATATGAAGCAGAAACTGTTAACAGGAGTGATTTCTGGGAAGTGAATTAGGGCATGAGGAGGAGAGGTGGTAACTGGGAACAGGAGGGAGACTTCTTTATTTTCATTTTAACTTTTTTATCTTAATTTTTTAAAATAGATCTTTTTTTTAATTTTATTTATTTATTTATTTTTGGCTGTGTTGGGTCTTCGTTGCTGTGCTTGGGCTTTCTCTAGTTGTGCTGAGCAGGGGCTACTCTTCGTTGCAGTCCATGGGCTTCTCATTGCAGTGGCTTCTCTTGCTGCAGAGCACAGGCTCTAGGCGTGCAGGCTTCAGTAGTTGTGGCACGTGGGCTCAGTAGTTGTGGCTTGCAGGCTCTAGAGCTCAGGCTCAGTAGTTGTGGCTCATGGTCTTAGTTGCTCCGCGGCATGTGGGATCTTCCCGGGCCAGGGCTCGAACACATGTCCCCTGCATTGGCAGGCGTATTCTTAACCACTGGGCCAGCAGGGAAGCCCCAATAGATCTTTATTGGAGTATAATTGCTTCGCAGTACTGTGTTAGTCTCTGTTGTACACCAAAGTGAATCAGCCATATACATACATATGTCCCCATATCCCTTCCCTCTTGAGCCTCCCTCCCATCCTCCCTATCTAACCCCTATAGGTCATTGCAAAGCACCGAGCCGATCTCCCTGTGCTATGCTGTTTCTTCCCACTAGCTAACTATTTTACATTTGGTAGTGTATATATGTCTATGCTACTCTCACTTCACCCCAGCTTCCCCCTCCCACCCCATGTCCTCAAGTCCATTCTCTGTGTCTACATATTTATTCCTGCCCTGCAAATAGGTTCATCAGTACCACTTTTTTTTTTTAGATTCCATATATATGTGTTAGAATACGGTATTTGTTTTACTCTTTCTGACTTACTTCACTCTGTATGACAGACTCTGGGTCCATCCACCTCACTACAAACAACTCAATTTCATCTCTTTTTATGGCTGAGTAATATTCCATTTTGTATATGTGCCACATCTTCTTTATCCATTCATCTGTCGATGGACATTTAGGTTGTTTCCATGTCCTGGCTGTTGTAAATAGGGCTGCAATGAACACTGTGGTACATGTCTCTCTCTCTTTTTTAATATATATATTTATTTATTTATTTGTTTGTTTGTTTATTTATTTTTGGCTGCATTGGGTCTTCGTTGCTGTGCGCAGGATTTTCTCTAGTTGCAGTGAGCAGGGGCCGCTCTTCGTTGCAGTGTGTGGGCCTCTCATTGTGGTGGCCTCTATTGCTGCCGAGCATGGGCTCTAGGTGAGCGGGCTCAGTAGTTGTGGCACACGGGCTTAGTTGCTCCGCGGCATGTGGGATCTTCCCGGACCAGGGCTCAAACCCGTGTCCCCTGCATTGGCAGGCGGAGTCTTAACCACTGCGCCACCGGGGAAGCCCTACACGCCTCTTTCTGAATTATGGTTTTCTCAGGGTATATGCCCAGTAGTGGGATTGCTGGGTCATATGGTAATTCTATTTTTAATTTTTTAAGGAATCTCCTTACTGTTTTCCATAGTGGTTGTACCAGTTTACATTCCCACCAACAGTGCAGGAGGGTTCCCTTTTCACCACACCCTTTCCAGCATTTACTGTTTCTAGATTTTCTGATAATAGCCGGCATGAGGTGATACCTCATTGCAGTTTTGATTTGCATTTATCTAATAATTAGTGATGTTGAGCATCTTTTCATGTGCCTCTTGGCCATCTGTATGTCTTCCTTGGTGAAATGTCTATTTAAGTCTTCTGCCCATTTTTGGATTGGGTTGTTTGTATATTTTGGAGATTAATCCTCTGTCTGTTGTTTCACTTGCAAGTATTTTCTCCCATTCTGAGGGTTGTCTTTTTGTCTTCTTTATGGTTTCCTTTGCTGTGCAAAAGCTTTTAAGTTTAATTAAGTACCATTTGTTTATTTTTGTTTTTATTTCCTTTACTCTAGGAGGTGGGCCAAAAAAGATCTTGCTGTGATTTATGTCAAAGCATGTTTTTCCTATGTTTTCCTCTAAGAGTTTTATAGTGTCTGGTCTTACATTTAGGTCTTTAATCCATTTGGAGTTTATTTTTGTGTATGGTGTTAGGTAGTGTTCTTTATTTTATTTATTTATTTTTGGCTCATTGGGTCTTCATTGCTGTGCACGGGCTTTCTCTAGTTGCGGTGAGCGGGGTAGCGCTACTCTTTGTTGTAGTGTGCAGGCTTCTAGTTGCGGTGGCTTCTCTTGTTGCGGAGCTCTAGGCATGCAGGCTTCAGTAGTTGTGGCTTGTGGGCTCTAGAGTGCAGGCTCAGTAGTTGTGGCGCACGGGCTTAGTTGCTCCGCGGCATGTGGGATATTCCTGGACCAGGGCTCGAACCCATGTCCCCTGCATTGGCATGTGGATTCTTAACCACTGCGCCACCAGGGAAGCCCTCTTATGCTTGTTTTCTGGAAAGACCTTACCAGTTTATAATTTTGACCAACTAACGTTAATTTTGTCATTCCTACTAATTTTTGATAGCAATACGTCTTGCACTTTATTTCTCAATATTTTAATTAGAAGTGCGCATAGTTTCTATTGGTAGATTCAAGGATACTGTTATTATTCTTATTTTTGTCACTGTTATTATTTTAAAGTACCATTCATTGAAAATCTACTATTTGCCAAGTATTTTATATAATGTATCTTTATCTTAAAATTCCATGAGGAAGGTGTTATCAAACAGAGGCTCTGGAAGGATTGAGTCTCTTGTCCAAGGCCATATGTGGCCTTTAACCTATGGATTGAAAATGTGGCAGTGTTGGGATTTAAACCCAAAGCTATGGAGCCAAAGCCCATACTCTTTCCACACTATGCTATACTCATCTTGGTAGCCTGCTAATCCCAGGCTTGGTTTACATGGACCCTGGAGCCACTAGGCATTAAAAGTTTATTAAGTTACAGAGTGAAGTAAGTCAGAAAGAGGAAAACAAGTACCTTATGCTAACACATATATATGGAATCTAAAAAAACAATGGTTCTGAAGAACCTAGGGGCAGGACAGGAATAGAGACGCAGACATAGAGAACGGACTTGAGGACATGGGGAGGGGAAGGGGAAGCTGGGACGCAGTGAGAGAGTGGCATGGACAGATATACACTACCAAATGTAAAATAGATAGCTAGTGGGAAGCAGCCGCAAAGCACAGGGAGATCAGCTCGGTGCTTTGTGACCACCTAGAGGGGTGGGATAGGGAGGGTGGGAGGGAGAAGCAAGAGGGAGGGGATATGGAGATATATGTATATGTATAGCTGATTCACTTTGTTATAAAGCAGAAACTAACACACCATTGTAAAGCAATTATATTCCAGTAAAGATGTTTAAAAAAAAAGTTTATTAAGCATATAAAGTAAAAGCATCTTTAAAACCTGGGAAAACAGAAAAGGAGAAGCCTTTGTGCGTAATTCCTTCACCCTTTAATTCCAGTGGAGATTAGAGGCCCTTTCACTCTCCTTTCAACTTTAACTGTTACAGGCAAATTGATTAATTAATTAATTAATTCCATTTGCCACCCAAACCCCTCTCCCTGCCTTGTCAGAAGCAGGGCTGGTCCAGAGAACACAGGAATGTCCACAGGATTTGGTTCTCATCCTAACTTTTCCCCTTTGTGGTCAGCTAACCGTAACAACCATTTTTTAAGTGTTCGCTGTACGTTAGCTGCTCTGCTGAGCTCTTCAGATAGGGTATTTTATTTAATCATCACGACAAACTTACCAAGTAGGTATTGATAGAACCTGCATCAATGAAGTTTGAGAACAGACATTGAGCAACCCAGGACTCAGCCCAGGTTGGCTGGACTCTAAAACTCCACCCTTTACATCATAAATGTTTCTTGAATCAATGAATGATTCATTCCTTTTTGGTAATCCAGTTTCAAGATTTCAAGACTCCACTTCAAGAGGTCCACAGATAAAGCCCATCAGACGAAGACCACCGGGAACACACTTGTGGTTTAAGTTTGGTTAATTTACTTGCTGCTGCAAGAGAGCATGCAGCCTCTCCCGGGGATCCTGGGATGTCTGGGCAAGAGAGACTTGGGAGGGGCTTACCTCAGGGCATGGGCCAGTGCTGAGTAGTGCTGAGGAGGGAGCAGAAGAAGCGGGGATCCACTGTGGACTGGTGCTGTCACGAACAGGGGCACTTTAGCAATTGAGGTTTCTCTGTCACCTTTGTTCTGGAAGCAAAAGCAGAGCAGGCGATGTCACTGGTAAGAAAGCAGTGATCACTCCAAAGGAGAGGAATTGTACAGCCTGAGGAGAAACATTGTTTACATGGCCTTGGCCTCCTCCTGTTGCAAACATTTTTTAAACTTCTGTTAGACATATTCTGGTCTGATTACCTGTTTCTTGGAAACTACCATTTAAAAACCTCTTTTCTGAATCCCTGGGTTGGAAATTGAGGCTCCTTCCCTGTGTCAAAGTAAGCCACAGGGAGTGAGACGTTCCATTTTCCTTGATATTTCAGACAGCGAAGTTTCTCATAAACTACAATGGCATTTCCCAGTAGAAATGTAATGTGAGCCAGACACGCAATTAAAATTTTTCTAACAGCCACATTAAAAAGAAACGGGTGAGTGGCGAGGCCTTCGTGGGGCAGCCAGAGCTGTGTCTGCTCAGAGGTCAGCCTCGGACACCAGCTCTCAGCCTCCCTCTCAGCCTGTGTCCTCGAAGCCAGAGGACCAGGAGGCCACTGGCCATGCCCAGCATGCAGGAGGTGGACACTAGGCAGCAAGGCTGCTGCCAGAATCATTTCTCCAATCAGTGTTCAGAGTATTATCATTTTGTGCATTTGTGGTGGGGGGAAGGTAGGGCTAATTTATTTCTCAATAAGGTTGGAGATGTAAGTTTGGTCCACTGGCAGTGCGGAAAGAGACCCACTGAAGGGCCCCTCAAGCCCAACCAGTGGGCTTCCTGTAGAGTGGGAGTGCCAGGACTAGCCTGCTCTCGGGCTCCGGGAAGGGGGGCAGGATCTCAGGCCAGCCCACTCCAGCTCATGACACAGTTTGGCTTTTTTGGGAAGCAGATGGGATATTCCCACTCAGCAGCCCCCAGCTTTCCCACAGGGAAACCCTGGAGCCATCCTTTAAGCCAACAAGATGCCCCGGGCTTGAGCAGAGAGAACTTCAGAGCCTGGGAGGTGAGGCCTGGCCCAGCCTGATGGGCCCCACCCCCCAGCTGCCACCAGCCCCTAGGACTGTGCCTGAGGCCTGGAGTGACCAACCTGGCAGCTGTTCTGAGTTTCAGCAATGAGACTGCCAGGTCCTTGGACCTGGACCAGAGGGAAGTGAGTCTCAAGGACCTCACTCAGGCTGTGGCAGCCATCCTGGGCATCCATCATGGAAGCAATAAAGCTCTTCCCGGAAATAAATAAATAAATAAATAAAAATAAATTTTTAAAAACAGCAGGTGAAATTAAGTTTAGTAATATATTTTAACTCAATAGATTCACAATGTATCCAAAATATGATTTCAATACAGAATCAATATATTAAAAAAAAAGTTAAATTAGACATCTCACTTTCTTTTATTCATACGAAGTCTCCAAAATCCAGTATAGCAGATCTCAGTTCTGAGTTTAGATTTTCATTGCAATAGTTTATCTGTATTTAGATGTCATAAAATTTACAGTTGAAAAAGTGTACTCACGGACCAAAGTTGTTCCAAACATACTTGAGTTTTCTAATAACTGAATCGGGTATCAGGTTGTAAATTCAAATTTAGACTAATTAAGAGTAAGTAAAATTTAAAATTCAGTTCCTCAGTCACCCTAGTTACATTTTAGCCACATGTGGCTGGTGGCAACCATGTTGGATAGGTCAGGTCCATGATTTTAGAGAACAAGTTTTCTCATCACCATGCCCTTGATGGTAACTAGTGAAAGCAGATTTTATAGGTTCACATTATCCTTAGTTCTTTTTTTAAAATTTTTATTTATTCTTTAATTTTATTTATGGCTGTGTTGGGTCTTCGTTGCTGCGCGCGGGCTTTCTCTAGTTGCGGTGAGTGGGGGATACTCTTCATTGTGGTGCGCGGGCTTCTCACTGCGGTGGCTTCTCTTGTTGCGGAGCACGGGCTCTAGGTGCACAGGCTTCAATAGTTGTGGCACACAGCCTCAGTAGTTGTGGCATGCGATATCCTTAGTTCTTTCTTATCCTATCCCACCTTTTTTGTACCACAAATTCTCTGCCACGCTAAAAGTACTCTCGATTTTCTTAGATTCCAGTTTTTCTCTTCAGCTGCAGGGCAGGCCCGGCTACCCTAAATCGAAGCTCAGGACGGCTGATCAGCCCAGTTTCCTCCCCTTTGCAGAGATTCTATCATTATTGTGAAATAGAGACATTATCGTCTACATCTTCCAAGTACATCCCTGACAGCATAAAGGGACTATAAAGAAGTTTTTCAAAGCTCTTCCCTGAAATTTGATGCTGTTACAAGTAAGACACACCACAGGTTCCTTTGGACAGAAATAATTAGAAGTGCCTGGAGTCAGCATTAAAGAGTTTTGGCAGGGCTTCCCTGGTGGCACAGTGGTTAAGAATCCACCTGCCATTACAGGGGACACGGGTTCGAGCCCTGGTCCGGGAAGATCCCACATGCCGCGGAGCAACTAAGCCCATGTGCCACAACTACTGAGCCTGTACTCTAGAGCCCATGAGCCACAACTACTGAAGCTCACACGCCTAGAGCCTGTGCTCCGCAACAAGAGAAGCCACCGTAATGAGAAATCTGTGCACCACAATGAAGAGTAGCCCCCGTTCACCGTGTGGCGTACAGGCTTCTCATTGTGGTGGCTGCTCTTGTTGCAGCACGTGGGCTCTAGGGTGAGCAGGCTTTAGTAGTTGTGGCACGCGGGCTCTAGAGCACAGTCTCAGTAGTTGTGGTGCGTGGGCTTAGTTGCTCTGCGGCACGTGGGATCTTCCCAGACCAGGGCTCGAACCCGTGTCCGCTGCATTGGCAGGCAGATTCTTAACCACTGCGCCACCAGGGAAGTCCCTCAGTGACTAACTTTATTGTACATATATGCTTTGAAATTTGTTGAAGCTTTCTTCATGGCCTAATATATGATTATTTGTAACTGTTCCATGTATACTTGAGAAAAATATGTATTCTCTGATTGTTGGATGTTTATCTGGCCTAGTTGTTAATTGTTTTGTTGACATCTTCCATATGTCCTTGCTAAAATTTTGTCTGTTTGGCCTATCAATAATGAGAGACGTGTATTGAATTGCTCACAATAATGGTGGATTTATCCATTTTTTTCTGTAGCGCTATAAATATTTGTTTCATCTACTGTGAAGCTATTTTGTTAGGTGCATACATGTCTCAGACTGCTCTAGCTTGGTAAATTGAACCTTTTATCATTCCACCATGAACGTCTCCACCCCTAACATGTACCAGCTTTTTTCTGGTTAGTTATTGCCTGACATAGTATATACCATCCTTTTATTTTTCATTCTTTATATCCATGCGCTTTGGGCATACGTCTTTTAAACAGAATATGTCTGGATTTCTAAAATCCCATCTATCTTCTGACTGGTGAGATTACTTCATTTATACTTACTATAATTATTGATATCTTTGTAACTTTTTCTATCATCTTAATTTGTAATTTCAATTTATCTCACCTTTTTCATATTTTCTACTTTAAAAAATGATATAGTAGACAAGAATTTTATGACATCTTCATATCCCTTGTTTTTCCTTCATTTCCACTTTCCATATCTTATTATCTAGAGTGTTTCATTCTAGGTTAGTTTAAATATATGCTCTCCTTTTCCTTTGCTCGTAGCAGTTTTTAAACAACAACAAATATTTCAAAGGTATTTGCTCATCTTAAAATATCTGTTTGTCTCTCTGTACCTGCTGCTATATAGAAGTAGGTGCAGTTTGTCCCAAGAGAATAGCAGGGATGACACAAAAGCCAAACAATTTCTATCATATTTTATCCTCCATTGCCTTATGCCCCATGCCATATGCATTATCCCATAAACACCAGTTCAGAACAGCCATATTGCCCCAGAATTTTCTATTTCCTTGGTATTTGGGTGTTTACTAGGTAACTTGGCTGTTTTCTGTTTTTTGTTTTCTCTCTGTAGCTCCTCTGAGATTGATCTTGGGGGAAGGAGCTAGTAACTTTACTTTGTCAGCATCTTGTAGGAAGCGGAACAGGAACTAATTATTTCGTTTAATTTTCCTAACATTCCTAAGAGGTAGATAAGGAAATGGAGATTCAGAGAAGTACAGAAAACTTGTCAATGTGAAGTGGCCATTTTAAATGCCATCCATTTGACCCCAAAGCCTATGCCCTTTTCCATTCTCAAATCAACACGGAAACAAGCTATGTTTCCAGCCAGGAAAATGAAAATACCTCAGTTTGAGTCCTGATTCTGCTACTTAGTTAGCTGTGGGATCTTGTACAAGTCAGTCATCTTCAAAGTCCTTTCCATCACTAAAGCTGCTAATTCCTCAGTTATACTCTCTGCCTGTGTTTCAGTAATTCCTAATGAAATTTTAATTCATTGCAGTATGGTTTCTGCCGCCACCCTTCAGCTGAAATAATTCTCACCAAAGCTGCCAATCACACCCTTGCTGCTAAACGGATTGAACGTGCAATGCTGTGTCCTTCCATATGTTATGCTTTGCTTTATTATTTCTTAATGCACTAAAGTGCTTTAGTTATAGTTAACTCAAAAAAATCATCTGAGGCTTTGCAGGGGGAACTTTTCCCACAAACAGCTATACACATGGATTTTATTTACATGTGATGCTGGACAATGTATTAAAAAAGTGAGAAAAGATTGAAGATACCACACACAAATTAATTGAAGATGGATCACAGACCTAAACATAAGAGCTAAAACTACCAAGTTTCTAGAACAAAAACATAGGAGAATAACGTTATGATCTTGTGGTAGGCAAATAGTTCTTAGAGAGGAAACAAAGCACGAAAGATAGAAGAAAAATATTTTAAATTAGACTTCATCAAACTTAAACCCTCTGCTCACCAGTGATGCTAAGAAAATGCAAAGGCAACCAACAGAGCCAGGTTTTCTACTGTTAGGGTGGGAGGTTACAGATAAGCAAGGGGAGGAGGCTAGAATGATCCATGTGGTAATGGATTAGAGTTGGAGGCATCAGCATGAACTCACGATTAGCTTAATGTAGGTACAGATGTTTACATATAGAAATATTTATAGATCTGTATATACATATGTTAGTCTACTTTCTCACCCTATCAGCTGAGAAACTCCCTAGTAGCAAGGAGCACACCTACTGTCCAGATCTTGGTTTCTAGTACCATTCTCCAATAAGAGGACCTGAATAGACATTTTTCCGAAGAAGACATATAGATGGCCAATAGACACATGAAAATGTGCTCAGCCTCCCTTATCATCAGGGAAATATTGATACAAATCAAAACCCCAATGAGCTACCACCCCACACCTGTCAGAATGGCTATTATCAAAAAGACAAGAAACAACAAGTGTTGTTGTAGATGTAGATGTAGAGAAATGTAGAGAATGTAGAGATGTAGAGAAAAGGATGTAGAGAAAAGGGAACACTTTTGCACTGTAGAGATGTAGAGAAAAGGGAACACTTTTGCACTGTTAGTGGAAATGTGAACTGGTGCAGGCACTATGGAAAACAGTATGGAGGTTCCGTAAAAAAATAAAAATAGAACTACCATATGATCCAGTGATTCCACTTCTGGGTTTTTATCTGTAGAAAATGAAAACATAATTCAAAAAATATATACCCCTATGTTCATTGCAGCACTATTTACAATAGTCAAAATATAGAAGCAACCTAAATGTCTATCAATGGATGAGTCGGTGGTATAATAAGATGTAGTATACAAAGACACACACACACACACACACACACACACACACACAGGAATGTTACTCAACCATTAAAAAAGAATGAAATCTCACCATTTGTGGCAACATAGATGGAACTGGAGGGTAATATGCTAAATGAAATAAGTCAGACAGAGAAAAACAAATACCATATGATTTCATTTATATATAAAAATCAAAACAAACAAACAAAACAGAAACTGTGGGAAATGGTCAGCCTTGAGAGCAAGCTGTGGACATGCCAGGCATGCTGCCACTGCTCGAAGGGACTGTCCCTACTTGTTCCCCTCCTTGTTTCGTTCCATGGGAGCTAAATCACCAGGGCCCAGAGATCAGAAAGAATGTAAAATGAGACAAGCAAAGCTGTCTCCCCCCTGCACGTGCAGGTTATTTTGGATAATTCTGGGTTTTCTCCCAGGGAAGTTAACCTTGAAGCCGAGACAGTCTGTAGATGATGTAAACCACCATCTGGCAACCAACTTCCCTTTTTCTAGTCTATATAATCTGCAACTGTAGCATAATAAAATTTGCCTTGTCACCATCAGTTGTCTTGGTCCTTCTGACCCCATTCGTCGGTACTGCTTCGGTTCCTTACCCCTTCCCTTCTGACCCTGGGCGGTGAAATCCTCTTCCTCCGGCTGGTCCGCGGCAAGAAACAGACTCATAGATACAGAAAACAAACTGTTCGTTGCCCAGGGAGGGAGTGTCAGGGAAAGGACCAAATAGGTGAAGGGGATTAAGAGGCAAAAATTTTCAGTTATAAAACAAATGTCACAGAATATGGTAAATAATATTGTAACAACTTTGTATGGTGACTGATGGTAACTGGATTTATTGTGGTGCTCATTTCATAATGTATAAAAATATTGAATCACTATGTTGTACACCTGAAACTAATACTGTATGTTAATTAGAACTCAGTTAAAAAAAAAATTCCACACCTACATTTCCCCAAGAGAAATAAAACATGACCACAAAAAGACTTGTACAAGAATGTTTATAGCAACTTTATTCATAATAGCTAAAAATTGGAATAATCCAATATCCATCAACAGGAGAATGGATAAGCAAATTATTCAATGGAATACTTTTCAGCAATAAAAACAACGACTGATTCATAACAGTAGGGATGGATCTCGAAAACATTACACTGGGAGAAAGAAGGCAGACAAGAGTAACTACCACTCCTATTTTTAAGGTGATAGAAATCAGAAGAGTGATTGTCTAAGCTGTGGGAGATTTGGAAGGGGGCTTGAGAGAACCGGGTGATGGAAATGCTCTATATCCTGATTGGGTGGTGGTTACACAGCTGTTTACATTTAGCAAAACTCATCAAATCATATACTAAAAAAACTATGCTTTTCACTGTATTGGATAATTTTACCTCTATTTAAAAAGAAAAAAAAAAGGACGAGAAAAAAAAGACTGGTAACGCTGAAAGGTAACAGTAAAAGATGTAAGAAGAAATTTGATGTGGTAATAAGCCCTTTCTTTAAAACGTTAAGTGAAGAAAATATTCCAATAAGCTCTGCTGGATTTACGTAATCAAATAAGGACTCAGAGTCTGAGTCCCCTCTCCTCCGTCCGAGTTCCTCGGTCTTTTCTCGGATACCCGCGAGGCCCCGGGAACTCCAGGGCGGTTTCAGGCGTAGCGCCCTCTCAACCGCCGGCCATTGTAGCTCCCCGCCAGCCCCAGTGCTCCCACCGCTCCCCGCCTCATCAATATCGCATCGCGGACCCGCCCATTGATTCAGCTCACAGCCACCCTTTGAACGGTCCGTTCACCTTTCAATCAATTCAAACATAGCAAGGAGCTAACCAATCGTAAGCCTCGGCGAAGGGAAGAGGCGGGTACTTTTACAGGAAGTGTTGCTTAAAATACCTCCAATCAGAAGTTCGGTGTGGGAAGTTTGAATTTTGCCGAGTCTTGTAGGCGTTCCTTCTTCGGAGGCGACGGTGGTCTTCCAGGCCCAGAGGGTTCCTTTACTTTTAGTTTGGTTGAGGTTTCACGCTAGAAGCTGCCTCAGGTAGGTGGATGCTGGGGAGCTGGGGGGAGGGCGCTGGTCCGCTTCCTTCTAGAAGGTCTAGAAGGGTCGGAGGACCGGCGGCTGCGAGCTGGACGCCGCTCAGGGGAGGCTCCTCTTAGGACCGTGTTACCTGTCCTTCCCGAAGCTGATGACGCAGTCCTTCGGAAGAGTAAATATTTGTTGCCATGATCTGTGTAGCAGCATCATTTCACCACCGGGGCGTTATTGGCTTTGGGCCCCAAGATTATTCCAGTGGCTCTTTCCAGGTTCTATGACAACTAAAAACGCCTGGGTTGACAACCTTGGCAAGCAAAACTAAGGCATTCTAGACTTTCAAGCTGGAAGAAACTCCAGTCAGCCAAAGAAGAGAACTTAGATGTGTGTGAAGAGCCAGGCTGCCTGGCTTAAGATTCCAGCTCCACTACCTTTTAGCTGTGCAAATGTGGGCAGTTAGTTTAGCTCATCTGTATAACGGCAGTTATACTAAATACCTTTTAGGGTTTAGGCGATAATTAAATATGCCTTCGGTGTTAGTTCTCTCTCTCTCTCTCTCTCTCTCTCTATTTGCCGTGTATAGTTCTATGCTGTGTTTTTAAATACCTAGTACGTAATTTTAATTTTCTTTAATATTTGCGGGAAGTGGCAAATCAAATAGTAGAGGAGAGTTCTTGATTAAAAAAGCACAGTCCTTTGTCACTTCCCCTGGGCCCTTAAAGGAGAATGTTATTAGCATCCAGGTCAGATGAATTCTCATGTTTTTATACTCTTGATTACCTAAAATAATACAACATTTTAATTTGTTGCATTTCTTGTGCAGTTTTTTTATCTGCATTTTTCTAGTGGACGCTCTTCTTGTTGTTGAAGGTATAGTGTGCTTGTATCTTTTTTTTTTTAAATAGACCTTTATTGGAGTATAATTGCTTCACAATACTGTGTTAGTTTCTGTTGCACAGCAAAGCGAATCAGTCATATGCATACATATATCCCCATATCCCCTCCCTCTTGAGCCTCCCTCCCACCCTCCCTATCCCACCCCTCTAGGTGGTCACCTTCTGCATCACCATGGTACTTCTGAAAACCCTTTTTGGGCTTCCCTGGTGACGCAGTGGTTGGGAGTCCGCCTGCTGATGCAGGGGACGTGGCTTCGTGCCCCGGTCCGGGAAGATCCCGCATGCCGCGGGCCTGCGCGTCCGGAGCCTGTGCTCCGCAGCGGGAGAGGCCACAGCAGTGAGAGGCCCGCGTACCGCAAAAAAAAAAACCAAAAAAACACCTTCTTTTTCTCAATCTCGTATATCTAACTGCCTATTTATCATTCCTACCTACCTAATAGGCATCTTGTGTGTTTTGTTTGTTTTGTTTTTTGGCTTGAGAAAAAATGCTAGCCTGCCTGCGTTCATCACCAGGGGAAAGTTAAGGAAACTATTCTGTATACTATATCCCTATTTTCACCTTTACTTCCTACTCTATTTTGCAGTGCTCTCTATGGTAAGCCTAGACCCTCTTATTTATATTCTGGACTTTAGCTTCCTGGGCTTCACTTCATCTGTCAAGCAAGTTCCTGTTCAGAACCTCAAAATAGGTAGTAGTGTTTTATCTTTTGATAACCTCCTTCCCACTCTTCAGTCACATATTTATTCCATTTTGTATTTTTTATTATGTAAATTAACCCATTTATTATAGGCTAGCAATGTTTCAAATGGTGGCCTTCTACTGGTCCTTCAGTTCCTTCAGTCTTCTGGTGACTTTACTGTGACGGCAGAAGTGGTGTTGTAGGTCCAGGCACCATCAACAACCGTTTTCATGCAGGAAATGCCAAATGCCCACAGCTTGTCTCTTCATCTTGGTTTTGCCACAGGAGCAAGTGTGCTAGGCATGCTGGCTGATTTCAGTTTTCTTCACCATTTTCCTGAGGGAGGCAACGTGGGTCCCGTATTTACCCACGATTCTGACCTTGGTGCGTTTAGCCATGTTGCCACAACCTAGGTCTGAGCCCAGAGAGCTGTATTTTAATTTTTTTTTTTCAGAAGACTCTGGGGTGGGAGGTGAACTGGAATCCTAACTTTTTAAATAATCAAATGAAATTTCACGTAAGTTGGTCTTTCTCTCTTTTTCCTGATAGGATGGCTTCATCACATTTTGCCAGTCGACACAAAAAGCAATTAAGTACTGACATGATTAGAACTAAAATTGCTCATAGGAAATCACTGTCTCAGAAAGAAAACAGACATAAGGAATATGAACGAAATAGACACTTTGGTTTGAAAGATGTCAACGTTCCAACCTTGGAAGGTAGAATTCTTCTTGAATTAGATGAGATATCTCATGAGCTTGTTCCAGAAAAGGCCGATGTCAAGCCAAGTAAGTAAAAGTCTATTGTAATTTCAAGTGTTTGAAGAGTGAATAAAAGTTGATTTAATACCTGAGGTTAAAAACAACCCTGACCAGAAGAATGGAGTTTTGAAATGCCATTCTAAATAAATAACTTGGTGTTTTCTACAACTAAATACTGTCTATTTCAAGTAAAGGCTGTGTTGGGAATTCCCAGATGGTCCAGTACTTAGGACTCCACACTTCCACTGCCAGGGGCCCGGGTTTGATCCTTGGTGGGGGAACTAAGATCCTGCAGGCTGCCTGGCGTGCCCCCCTCCCCCCAAAAAAAAGCACTCAAGTAAAGGCTGTGGACGTCCTAGCTAGGCTAAAGCCATTCACCTATGGAGTATTATAACACTTTTTACGTATATGGCCTTACAGGAATCCTAAAGTTCTTACTTCTGGAGCTTGGATAAGATAAATATTGACAAGATAAATTGATAAGGGACATAAAAATAGAACTGATTTGAAGTATCCATGAAGTAAGGGTACTTTGCCAATGGGAACACTTCTTAGAGGGAAGAGCAAAGGATTCATCCCTGTAGTTTGCCCAAAAGGATTTGGGGTAATTAGTAGGGAAAGAACCAACCAGAAAAGAGAATGATCTCAGCAAGAGATAAAAATAATAAAAATGGATGTCTTAGAAGGCAAGGGATGCTATAGAAAAGAAGGAAGAGAACTGGGAAATGACATGCATTTAATCGGAAGGACTTATTGGACTCCTATTTAGTTGTGTTTATATAACAGGCACTAGGAGCTAGATTGCAGTGAAATAAAGCAAGGATAAATTGTGAAGAAATGGCAGAAAGATGAAGTCTTAGAAGTTTTATAGAGAAAGAAATGAGATGTCAAGTTGTTTTACGTGTTCACTACTTCAGTTTTATCATTTTTCCAGAACCAGTGTAATGTGTGACACGTACAAGACACTCAACATATTCAGCTTAATTGCTTCTGTAAAAGGGGAGGTTGGGCTAAACTATTTCTTCCAGATTTGTCATTTTTGTGATTCTAAAGGAAAGTGAGAGAAAGGAATTGGATTAAAGTGTCATAGGGTACTTTTTTGTTTTTGAGATGAAGTGATCAGTTTATGTTTGAAGGTCAAAGGAAGTGGGTTGGTGGTTGAGGGGGATAGAGTAAAGAATAACATCTCTTAGGAGTTCAGAGAAAATGAACACTGGGTCGTAGGATTATATAGGATGGCCTTTGAAGGAAGAGCTAGACATTTTCTGTCTGAGAAGAGGTGACATTACCTTCCTCTACTCATACCCTCTCAAATGCTTCTTTCCTCGACCAAAATCTTTCAAACAAAATTTAACCTTGTCAATATGCTATTAGAATATCTTTTATTCCTCATTTGCGAAGACCTGGAGGTGGGAGTGGGTCTGGTATGTTCCAGAGAAAGCAAGTAGGTAAGCATGGCTGGAGAAGGCAAACAGCTTAGCTCCCATGGAGCCCTGAGGGCCATCATTATAAGGACATTGGCTTTTTTTTTTTTTTTTTTGGCTGCGCCGGGTCTTAGTTGCGGCACGCAGGCTTCTTACTTGCGGCACATGGGCTTCTCTAGTTGTGGTGCCTGGGCTCAGTAGTTGCGGTGCACAGGCTTAGTTGTGGTATGTGGATCTTAGTTCCCCAACCAGGGATTGAACCCGGGCCCCCTGCATTGGGAGTCTTAACCACTGGACCACCAGAGAAGTCCCTGTTTTGATTATTGTAAAGGATCTGCTTCTAAGGTGACTCATTCACATTACCAGCAAGATGATGCTGGCTTTTGGCAGGAGGCCTTAGTTCTTTGTCATGTGGACATCTCCATGGGGCCGCTTGAGTTCCTTAAGGTTCCACGTGGCCACTGGCTTCCCCCCAGAGCAAGGGATCCAAGAGAGAGCAGGACAAAAGCTGTGATGTCTTTAATGGCCTAGTTGTGGGAGTCATTCTCTATCATTTCCACAGTACTTTCTTGGTTACACAGGTCAGCCCTATTCAGTACGGGAGGGGATGACACAAGGCATGTCTACCAGGAGGTGAGAATCGCTGGAGGTCAGCTTGGAGGCTGACTATCATAGAAGCTAATTAATTTAAACATGAAGTAATACATGCCTAGTATATAGTAAACAGTTATATATTTGAACAAATGAAGGTGAAAGAAATAGGAATTTTAAAATAGGGGTGGAAATAACTTGAAGTGCTAAGGAATTAACAAGAAGTTACTAAAAGCATTTCTTAGCAACAGTTGAAGTTAGAAGTTGTTTGCCTAACTTTTTATCTGAAATGTTTTATATATTGTATTTTTCTTTTTTTCTTTTTCCTACTTAGAGTCAGTGAAAGCTATTCTAGGTGATCAACGAAAGCAAATGCTCCAAAAATACAAAGAAGAAAAGCAGCTTCAAAAATTGAAAGAGCAGAGAGAGAAAGCTAAACGAGGAGTATTTAAAGTGGGTCTTTATAGACCTGATATTCCTAGTTTTCTTTTCTCAAACCAGAGTACTATGAAAGCTGAGCCAAAAAAGGTAAGTTTAGTATCCTAACTTGATATATATTCCTTTTAACTGGAATTTTCTTTGGGAGATTAGATGACTAAAATAACCATTTCCCCGAGTCCCTTTATTCATTTAATTAGCTGGTAGGAGGTGGGAATGACATAATAGTAACTCAGAAGATGAAAACAGGGTCTCTTGATGTAGCTATATTTAGGTTGAGATTGGATAAAACTAGGACAGCTGGTAGAGCCAGGCTGAACAGTGAATGCTATACCAAAGTATTTGGCATTTATCCTCTAGGATATGGAGAGTCAAGGGAGGTTTATAAACGAGGTTGTACCATTATCAAAGTAATACTCAGGGAAGATTAGGCTGGACTTGAGGATTATAGTCTAGAAAGGGAAGCATTTATAGATAGGAAGACTAGTTGTGAGTTTATATTGTGAATATTCTTTATAGAATAGGTGAGATGAGATAAGTGGACTGAGACATTTGTTTAAAAAGAAGAAATAGGGGGCTTCCCTGGTGGTGCAGTGGTTGAGAGTCCGCCTGCCGATGCAGGGGACGCGGGTTCATGCCCTGGTCTGGGAGGATCCTATATGCTGTGGAGCGGCTGGGCCCGTGAGCCATGGCCGCTGAGCCTGCGCGTCCGGAGCCGTGCTCCGCAGCGGGAGAGGCCACAACAGTGAGAGGCCCGTGTACCGCAAAAAAACGAAAAACCAAAAAAAAGAAATAGGTTTAAGATATCATTTTTCTGGAGATATAATTGACATATTAGTTTCAGGTGTACACCATAATGATTCATTATTTGTATACATTACAAGATGATCACCACAGTTAGTCTAGTTACCATCCATCACCACACATAGTTACAAAACTTTTTTTCTTGTGATGAGAACATTTCAGATATACTCTCTTAGCAACTTTCAAATATACAATACAGTATTATTAACTGTAGGCACCATACTGTATATTACATTCCCGGGAATTACTTATTTTAAACCTGGAAGTTTGTACTTTTTGACCACCTTCGCCCATTTCACCTACCCTGCACCTCACTCAAGTGATGGACACCTGAGTTGTTTACAAGTCTTGGCTATTGTAAATAATACTGCAACGTGCATGGGGATACATATATATTTTTGAGTTAGTGTTTTCATTTCCTTTGGATAAATACTCAGAATTGGAAATGCTGGATCATATGGTAGTTCTAATTTTAATTTTTTGAGGATCTTCCATACTGTTTTTCATAGTGGCTGCACCAATTTACATTCCTACCAACAGTGCTCAGGGGTTCCTGTTTCTCCATATCCTCACCAACACTTATTATTTCTTGTCTTTTTGATAATAGCCATTCTAACAGGTGTCATGTAAGACATCTTAAGAGATAAATTTGATAGGACTGGTGACCAAGTAGATGGTGAAGGGTGGAGGAAGTTGAAAAGTTAGAGATAAGATGATGATTCTGAAGATAATAGTTTGATCAATAATACAAATTTTGCTGCTGCTAGAAGAGATGAGGAAGGCAAGAAAAGCTTAAGTGGGTGAATATTAATGCCCTTTTTAAAAAAAATCCTATTTGGGCCATCTAGACATCAGGCAGTTGGGAATAAAAATTAGGAAATCAGGATGGGGATCCATGCTAAGATGTGGATTTTGGATATGATATTGGGAGTATGAATGGACACTTAAGCTGTAGGACTAAATGAGACCATTCCAATTAGGGTATATAAAATTATGAAAGAGTGAGGTCTAGAGAACACCTTTAGGTGGGCAGTGATATGCTGAAAAGGACTGGTCAGAGTGGCAGCAGAGCTAAAATGGAGGATAGAAGCTAAAGGAGGAGTGATCTAAAGAGAATGGTTAGTGAATCAGGGAGGATGAAGTTTGAACAGATCAGTTGGATTTGTAAACTTGCTAGTCACTGGTGATTTGCTATTTATTTATTTTATTATTTATTTATTTATTTTTGGCTGCGTTGGGTCTTCGTTGCTCTGTGCAGGCTTTCTCTAGTTGCAGCAAGCCGGCGCTACTCTTCATTGTGGTGCGCAGGCTTCTCACTGAGGTGGCTTCTCTTTGCGGAGCATGGGCTCTAGGCGCGCGGGCTTCAGTAGTTGTGGCATGCAGGCTCAGTTATTGTGGCTCGTGGGCCCTAGAGCACAGGCTCAGTTGTTGTGCCGCACAGGCTTAGTTGCTCCGCGGCATGTGGGATCTTCCCGGACCAGGGCTCGAACCCGTGTCCCCTGCATTGGCAAGCGGATTCTTAACCACTGCGCCACCAGGGAAATCCCTGATTTGCTATTTAAAGATATGTATAAAAGATCTCATTGACTGTATACTCATTCCTGATTTAAATAAGAACTGAATAATATAAAGGCCGAAGATATTGCTTGTTTTTCTAGGCTTCATGAATCTCAATGATTCATTTGACAGATCTTTGATTTATTTACACTGTATGATCTTAGGACACTGTAGAAGAGACCAAAATTAATAAACTGTAGTTCATGGTGGAAAGATACAGATAAATATGTTCTTTATATTAGAGGAAGGATAGATTGCTTATATTTGGAGGAACATCAAAGAAGACCTCTTGGGATTAGATTTAAGCTGTCTTTTTAGGAATATGTAGATACCAATCATTGGTCTACACTGTAAACAACTATTTTAAAATATCTTAAAAATATGTGTAGGAGGAACAAGAGACACATCGTTGTGGGTTTTTTGTTTTTTTTTTTAAATTTTGGCTGCGTTGGGTTTTCGTTGCTGCATGTGGACTTCTCTAGTTGTGGCGCACGGGCTTAGTTGCGCCGTGGCATGTGGGATCTTAGTTCCCCAACCAAGGATCAAACCCATGTCCCCTGCATTGGAAGGTGGATTCTTAACCACTGGACCACTGGGGAAGTCCCTGATTATGTTTCTTAAGAAATTTTACAGAGTTGATAAATACCTTATAATTTTTTAATTGGTCTTTCTCATGCTAAATTTTTTTCACATTTTGTGATTAGGTCTCCATTTTCTTACTGACAATGGACAGGTGTATAATCATGAGATTTGAAGGCAAATTGTCAAAGCTAGGGAAGTAAGCTGTACAGTATCTTTTCATAAACAGAAAACAAAAGATCCTAATACTCTAGTTTGTTCATCTACCCCCTTTTAAATATGTCTAGCTAATCACATTAATGAGGATCCTAATACTTGGAAAATATGCTTTGAAATTTCTTCTCTCTCCTCATTGAAAAATATGGGTAAGTTTTGAAGTTATTAACTTAAACATAATTTAAATCAAGCCAGAACCAGAAAAAACAATAACTTAGGGAATTCCCTGGCAGTCCAGGGGTTAGGACTCAGTGCTTTCACTGCCAGAGGCCTGGGTTCAATCCCTGGTTGGGGAACTAAGACCCGCAAGCTGCACGGCACGGCCGAAAAAAATTAAAATTTAAATTAAAAAAAAATTAATTTAAGTTAGCAAGTCTCTTTTTGCCATAAATTATTAAGGATAAAATTTAACTTTAAAATGGAAACTTTATTTCATAATGAAACATGGAAGTAAATTTTGCCAGTTTATTTATTTTTTTAACTTTATCTTCTTTTGACTGTTTTAAGGCTGTTCCATCTTCTGTACGGATTACAAGGTCAAAGGCCAAAGACCAAATGGAGCTGACAAAGGTAAGGTTGATAGTTAGTAGGTCATTGTTACTAAAATGACAAATTGTACTTTTTTTTCCTCAGAGTAAGTAAATTTATTTTTAATCTAATACCATCTTCAAGCGTAGTGATTATTTTACTAGAGTCGATAGTACTACCAAAATCACTGTTTTGGTATGGTGGCAGAGCAGATTTGGCTAGATGCTAAGGAAATAGTCACTTAAAATATTCTTTGCGCAGACATCCCTTATGAGATCTATACTAAGCTCTGTGCCACACTCTTTTTTGTTTGTTTGTTTACCGGGCTTCTATTATGCATCCCATGTCACCATGAAGTGCAGATAGGGATATAAAGCATACAGGGTGAGTGTTATAAACTTTTGGGTCTTCAAAACACGGTTATGGATAAGCTTATTAGGAGGATTACTAAAATAAAGTCAAGTGGGCAAAGAGGGAAATAGTATGCCTCTTTGTCAGGAGAAGAAGCTAAGTTTCATGTATTCAATGAATTTGAGTCACTACCATGTTCCTTTAGGCTCTAGAATATAACTGAGCAAAACAAACAAAATTCCCTGTTTTCAAGGAGCTTACATGAGAGATAGCACTAAAAAAAGAACTATATAGTGTGTCAGATGGCCAAAAGTATTAAGTATTATGGGGGAGATTAAAAAAAAAGAAGAAGGGAGGTGGGGAGTTTTGAAGTAGGTGTAGGGTGGAATTTTGATCAGGCCTCACTGAGATGGTGGCATTTTATTTTATTTTTAATAAATTTATTTATTTATTTTTGACTGTGTTGGGTCTTCATTGCTGTGCGCAGGCTTTTCTCTAGTTGCTGCGAGCAGGGGCTACTGTTTGTTGCAGTGCGCAGGCTTCTTATTGTGGTGGCTTCTCTTGTTGCAGAGCACGGGCTCTAGGCATGCGGGCTTCAGTAGTTGCAGTGCGTGGGCTCAGTAGTTGTGGTGCACAGGCTTAGTTGCTCCGTGGCATGTGGGATCTTCCCAGACCAAGGCTCAAACCTGTGTCCCCTGCATTGGCAGGCAGATTCTTAACCACTGCGCCACCAGGGAAGTTCCCAGATGGTGGCATTTTAAATGAAGTCTTTAAGGAAATAGAAGAGTGAACTGTGGGAAAGAGCTTTCTTCCAGGAGAAGAATTTTCTAGACAAAATTCAAAGGTCTTGAATTGAAAACATGCCTGGTATGTTTAAGGAGTCTCAGAAGATTATAGTCAGTTATTTTTTTAATAGCTTAGGTTATTAGCATTTTCTAAATTCTAGGTTTCTGAAAAAGCTTGTAAGGAAATGTATATAATGGAAAACTTGTTTCTTCATCTCATTTTATTTGGGGTAGTGGTTTTTTTGCTGAGTCATTTACAATATCAGGTTTCAGATGAGGGGTCAATTTACACATTAAAAATGTGGTGGTTTGGTTCATTATGCAATTAAATCACATAGTACCTAATATTTTGAATAGATTGATAATGGGAGTGATGTTCCAGCAATCCGACCTGGTCAAAGACAGGCTTCTGAAAAGAAAGTGTTGGACAAAGAGAAAAAAGGTAAGTTCTGATGTTGCCACAACAATAATTTAAAATTACCACAAACATTTGATTTTATTATTTGTTCCCACAGCTATACAACCTGTAATGCCACCAGTGAGAATGACTCGATCGGCTACTCAAGCAGCAAAGCAGATTGCCAGAACAGTCCCGCCTACTACAGCAAGAAAGCCAGTGACAAGGGCTACTAATGGTAAGAACATTTCTTGATCAGTGACTGAGCTAGGATGTTTTGGTACTTAAGGTTCTTTGTGTTCAATTTTTAAAAATTAATTAATTTTTGGCTGCATTGGGTCTTCGTTGCTGCGCGCGGGCTTTGTCTAGTTGCAGCCAGCGGGGGCTACTCTTCATTGTGGTGCACAGCCTTCTCATTGCATTGGCTTCTCTTGTTGCGGAGCATGGACTCTAGGCGCACTGGCTTCAGTAGTTGTGGCTCTTGGGCTCTAGAGCACAGGCTCAGTAGTTGTGGCACACGGGCTTAGTTGCTCCGCAGCATGTGGGATCTTCCCGGGCCAGGGGTCGAACCCGTGTCCCCTGCATTGGCAGGTGGATTCTTAACTACTGCACCACCAGGCAAGCCCCTGTGTTCAATTTTTAAAATCATCATGTTCTTCTTTGAGTAGGAGAGGAGGAAATGGAGATTCTAATTCCCGAAGATAGGTTTTGTGCCCTGATATCCCCGTGGGTGCTCAAATGTTTAAGTACTGAATTGGTATAAGCAGTGCTTCAAAGTGAAAAATTAATGGCCCCAATAAGTTACAGTCCATCCATTTGGTGGAATACAATGTAACCATTTAAGAACAATGTATGAAAGAACACTTAATGACATGGTTCGTATTAAGTGGGCAAAGATAATCAGCTCAAACTCTGAACAGTATGATTGAAATTCTGAAATATGTATATGAATGTGAACATAGGAAAAAACTGGGAAAACGTACTCTGAAGTGTCAATAGTGATTACCACTGAGTAGTGTAAGCTTGGGTAAAATTTTTGATTGTTGTTGTTTTTGTGCTTTTTAAATTTTTTTCTAATTTTCTATAATAAATACATATTTGATATTCAGAGGCAAAAGGTAAAATACCTTAACACTTTTGTTTTGAAAACAGATGGCCTAAACTTGGCAGGAAATTTCATCTATTTTTTTCCTATTTTATAATGTGACTTTTAATCATAAAATTCTTTGATATACATTCCTATTGCCTGTTTTCCTTTCCCAAATTACCTAGTACTTTTAATGCAGCATTTTTTATCTAGTCTAAATGGATGGCTTATTTCACTTTTATTTTAGTTAATGAAGCAGAAACACCAAATCAAGGAAGACCTGCCAAAAAGATAGAAACAAAACCTGACAAGGTAGAGTATAAACATCTGTTTATTTCTAGGTACTTTGAAAATCTCACTACTACTTTCATAAAATTGAAATTAAGCCTATAGAACTGCTTCAAGAAGATAACTTACAACATGTGTTAAAATCTCTTGAACCATAAAGAAGCATCAGGAGGATTTACTGTTGTTTTTCAGGTGTCTTATCCTCAGAGTTTTATAGGTAGAGAAAGCATAATTTGATTAACAGGAAATAGAGAAAAGTGATAAAAACACAGCTGACCGAAACCTGCATGTGGGAACTAGCTAAGAGATAGGATGGAGTAGGGTGAAATGCATTGACTTTGGATTCAGCTAGGCCTGAGTTTGAATATTGTCTCTGCTTCCAATTAGCTATATAACCTTGGACAACTTAGGAATTTGTTTTCCCATCTCCAACCCGTAATACCTACATGGAGTAGTTTTAAGAATTAAATAACCTAACATTTCTGATAGCGTCTACCATAGTACATGGTAGAGTCTTCAAAAAAGAGCCACAATTTTGAGGCCCCAATGCCTTGTTTTATAATCCATGCTACACAGTTCCTTAACCTTAAAAAAGTTAGGGACTTCCCTGGTGGCGCAGTGGTTAAGAATCCGCCTGCCACTGCAGGGGACACGGATTTGAGCCCTGGTCCGGGAAGATCCCACATGCTGTGGAGCAACTAAGCCCGTGCACCACAACTACTGAGCCTGAGCTCTAGAGCCCGCGAGCTACAACTACTGAGCCTGCATGCCACAACTACTGAAACCCATGTGCCTAGAGCCCATGCTTCTCAATAAGAGAAGCCACTGCAATGAGAAGCCCATGCACTGCAATGAAGAGTAGTCCCCACTCACTGCAACTAGAGAAAGACTGTGTGCAGCAATGAACACCCAACGCAGCCAAAAATAAATTTATTTTAAAAGAAAAAAAGTTATGCCAAAGTATAAGAAATGTGGCTAGATTCTTAACTAAAAATTAAAAATCAGAAATGTAAAAACCTCTAAAAATTATGTTTATATGGGTGGGTGAAATCGGTGAAGGTGGTCAAAAGTTATAAACTTCCAGTTACAAAGTGAGTCCTGGGGATTCACTATAAAACATAGTGACTATGGTTAATAATACTGTGTTGTATATTTGAAAGTTGCAAAGAGGGTAGGTCATTAAAGTTCTCATCACAAGAAAAAAAAATTGTAACTTTGTGTAGTGACAGTTGTTCATTAGGCTCATCGTCTAGATCATTTTGCAGTATATACAAATATCAAATCATTGTGTTGCACACCTGATACTAATATAATGTTATATGTCAGTTATATCTCAGTTTTAAAAAAACCAAATAATTAAATTGACAGAGAAAATAAGCACATTTTATATGGTTAATCTCACTGTGTCGTCACACTGAAAAATATTTTTCTCATGATAAATTTATTTATAATCAAGGTGATTTTAAAAGAGGATTTGGTCCTTGACAATAGTAGTCATCCAATAAACATTGGATTTCTGATTCTCAACCATTGTAATTATCAACATAATTTAAATAAAAAGGTAGGTGTTTGTTAGGTGGGTAATTTTTCCACCTTAGTTTTCATATATTTAATTTTAATACTTAAAACCTATTATTTAGTCCTTTTAATGAGGATTGGTTCTGTGTCTCTCTGGATCATGACAGTGGTTTAGTTAGCTGGCTACTGATTCCATATTTACATTTAATTGTATTTATTTTTTTCTCCTAAATTATGCACAAGGGACACATATCTCAACTTTCATATTTTCAGGCCTGTAAAAATTGGTTTGAATATATCCCCAGAAGAGAAATTCTTACTCCATTCTGTTTCCTCCCATCTAGGCCATTTCTTTTAAAGTTGATAGTGAAGAAAGTACTTTGGATTCACAAACCAGTACAACAATTGGAATGGATCCAGATGGTGTCTTATCAAAAATGGAAAATTTATCTAAGACAAATAGTGCAAAAATGAAGGGGAAGAATTCCTTTGCACCTAAAGATTTTATGTTTCAGCCACTAGATGGTCTGAAGACCTATCAAGTAACACCTATGACTCCCAGAAGTGCCAGTGCTTTCTTGACACCCAGTTATACCTGGACCCCTTTAAACACAGAAGTGTAAGAATTTAATGTTAATAATGAATTCCTTGCTAAGATGGTTAACAAATGCCTTTCTTAGATTTGTCCTGTGCTTTTTAAAAGTTAATATTTAGTTAGTAAATTATATTAATTATAAATCATGAAACTTTGGTCTTTTAAAAAAATTCTTCAGAAGGCTACAGTAATGTATTTGACAGTTTTGGTATTTCCTATACATTGTTTTTATCATTATTTTCATGGTACACTTTGTGTTTTTTTGCTTTTTATAAGTGTCTTTATTATAATACTTAGAAATAAATGTTTAGAAGGAAGAGATTTCTATAGTACTGTAGTTCAGACATGGTTTGGGGTTTTTTTGGTTTGTTTTTTTGCCAAGTATTACTTTAGAAAAACTACTTCTAAAGCCAAAGATAATTAACTTGCAAAGTGGGGGGAAAATCAGTTGGAATCATTAAGAGAAACAGCAAGGTTGTTTTGCAAAGACTGGCTGGCGGCAAATTTACTAGAAACTGCTCAGCAGCATCCAAGACTATGAGCGCTTATGTTCCATGAGGAGATCTTCACAGTCTTTGGATCTCATTATAATTAGTAAAGATGGACATTCCACTCTAGGTGTTTAAATTTTTCCCCTCCAGAAAGACACATTAAAAAAAAAATAGAAACATATTTCTATTAAATCCCAGGTTTTTAAAAAGTAACATCATTTTGAAATCCTTCAGTTAGATATAGGAGGCTCATGTTTCATAAAGTATTTTTTTGCTATTGTTTTTAGTGATAAGACTGTAGCAACAAAAGAAATCTTGGCACAAAAATGTAAAACTTTCTCTGCCAAGACAGTACATCAAGATTCAAGTAAACTACAATGTCCTTTGGGTTCTCTAACAGTTTGGAATAAAGGTATTGTATTTTAATTAATTTTTTACTTGCTTTTCTGGATTGTGATTTATCAGACATTTGTTTAGAGCCCTTTTCAACATATAGTTCAGGGATGCGATCTCAGGGTCAGGAGAGATGGGAAAACATGGGGAAAGATATCTGGAGAGAGAAAGAGTTGGAATAAGGAATACAGACTGAGAAGATGGGGGGAAATAAATGTAAATTTGAGGAGATGAATATAAGGAGACACTTTAGAGGATATGTGGTGAATGAAATCATTGAGTCAGAAATAAAATTTTAAAATTCAAATCTGAAAAAAATTTAAGGATTTTTTAAAAATTTGTCTTGTGGGGGATGTCATTTTATGAGTTACTGCTTTGAAATTTATATGTAATATTTTCTTTAATCTATAGAACATGTTTTAAATAAAAATGAAAGTACTAATAAAAATTCAGATGGCCTCTCAATAAAAGAAGAAGTCCCATCACTTGAAGTAAATCAAGATCAGATATCTCAGCCACAGCATGATGTGCCATATTTCAGGTTTGTCCATTTGTTCCTAGTGTAAGAATTTTGTATCAATGTCTAGACATTTAAAACCAAAATTATACTATTTTTAACCTGAATATAATAGATGAGTTGGGGGAAATTGAATTTTGGTGATTTTCATTTATCTTTTAAATTTTAATGATTTTTTTTCAGTAACTAGTACATTCATGTGGTTCCTAATTCAAAAGGTAGAAAAAGGTACAAGTGAGAAGTCTTTTTCCCAACTCTGCCTCCCAGGGGATAGTTTGAACCTTCCACGGAGGCAAGTGTTACTCGTTTCTTGTGAATATTTCCAGAGGTAGATAATGCATATGTAAACTAACATAAATATATATATATATATATTTTAATATTGTTTCATTTAATGTTAAATGTAGTAGACATTCCATTTTAGTACTTAAAGAGCTTTCTCATGTTGTTTTGTGTGTGTGTGTGTGTGTGTGTGTGTTCTTTAATGGCCACATAGTATCCAATAATATGGATATACCATAATTTACTTAATAGGTCCCTGTTGGTGGTTATTTACATTGGGTTCAGTCTCTTACTATTACAATCAAGGCTGCCAACAACAAACTTGTATTATGTTTCAATTTTCTCGTGTACAAGTATATAAGGACCTCAATTTACATTCCCCCCAGCAAGGTATGGGAGTTCCTATTTTCTCATACCTTTTTTTTTCCTCCACAAAGAACTAAATTAAAGTTTATTTTATAAAAGAAGGATAATGGGAGATGGTAGGAGGCTCTTTGGCCCACCAAATTATGAGATAGGATTATGTTTCTCTAACTGAATTGAAAATTAACATCCTGTTTGGGGAACTTCAACATGTCACCTAAATGCCTTGGAAGCATATCAGAGGCCTGCATTTCGAGAAAGGCCTTAACATTCCACATCACACAGAAAATGATTACATTCTGTTATCTTTGAATACAGCAAGAAAATTCCCATACCTTTTCCAATACAATGTTAACAATTTTTGAGCTTTACCAATCAAACAGATAAAAAATATTAGCTTTCTCTAGTTTATTTTATTTATTTATTTTTAATTAATTAATTTATTTATTTTGGCTGCGCTGTGTGGTGTATGAGATCTTAGTTCTCTGACCGGGGATCGAACCTGTGCCCCCTGCAGTGAACGCTTGGAGTCCTAACCACTGGACCGCCAGGGAATTCCCCTTACTCTAGTTCTACTATCCATTCTTTCTATTATGAATGAGTATCTTTTTATATTTTGGGGAACCACTTCAATTGTTTTTAGAGCATAATGTTTTAGGATTATAAGGTCTTTCAGAGATTAGCTAATCCACTGTGTTGTTCAACTGAGACATTGAGATGATAAACAATTTATCCAACTAAATAATGTCAGATCCAAGCCAGGTCTCTTTCTCATTAATTAAGCTGTTCCCTGTTGCCACTGGACATAGGCAGCTAAATTCTTCTAAGAAAAACTAGCCTCAGTTTTCCTGCTTGGATGTTTTTGTAAAGAAACAGTTTAAATTTTTAAGCCAGGGTTTCTTTTTTTTTTATAAATTTATTTTATTTTTTAAATTTATTTTTGGCTGTGTTGGGTCTTCGTTGCTGCGCGCGGGCTTTCTCTAGCTGTGGCGAGCGGGGGCTACTCTTCGTTGTGGTGCATGGGCTCCTCGTTGCAGTAGCTTCTCTTGTTGTGGAGCACAGGCTCTAGGTGTGTGGGCTTCAGTAGTTGTGGCTCGCAGGCTCAGTAGTTGTGGCTCATGGGCTCTAGAGCGCAGGCTCAGTAGTTCTGGGGCATGGGCTTAGTTGCTCTGTGGCATGTGGGATCTTCCTGGACCAGGGCTCGAACCCGTGTGCCCTGCATTGGCAGGCAGATTCTTAACCACTGCGCCACCAGGGAAGCCCGAGCCTGGGTTTCTTAACCTTGGCACTACTGACATTTTAGACTGGATAATTCTTGTTGTGGGGTCTGTCCCCTGCATTGCAGGACGTTTTGTAGCATCCCTGGCCAGTAGCACTCCTCCAGTTCGTGACAATCAAAAATGCTTCTAGATATTGCCAAATACTCCCTGGTAGGAAAAATTGACCCAGTTGAGAACCACTGCCTTTGGACAAGCAAAGCCTAATAGAATCTTTAAGGCCCTATCACTGTAATTTGAGACTTACAGTAATTTGAGACTTAACAGTTTTTAGCTTCATCTTACTCTTGGCGATTGAATTCGCCTTAGTTTCATGGAAAATAACAGAACTAAGGAATGTCTGATTCTTTCTGCTTAGCCACTGAAAAATAAGAACAGAAAAGACTAGAAATATTAGCTTGAAAAATGGGCTCTTGGCATTAACCATCCACTTAAGTTTTAGGTGTGGAAGGATAGACATACATAGAATATCAAATTGTATTTATGGATTTTAACATATCACATTTCATAAAATAATTAAGCATCAGCTCTGGGAAGTTAATGTTGTATAATTGTCATAGTGCTAATGTATGTCATCATTTTAGAAATACTCTCCAGTCAGAAACTGAGAAGTTAACTTCACACTGCCTTGAGTGGGACAGAAAGCTTGAATTGGACATTCCAGATGACGGTGAGGGAACATTTATATGTTTTTATGTCTTATCTTTATTTTTTTTAATATGGTTACATTTATTTGAAACACAAAAATCCAGTGTTGTCCAACTTTATAATTTCATTGTTATTCAAAATAGCAAGAATTTTTCATATCTCACATATGTTCACTAATATCTCTGTGCTAAAATGGTACCTGACTTAAAAGATATAAGTAGTTAGAATATTGACTATGATTCCTGAGAGTTAGACATTTGCCTATTTTATTATTAGATTTTTTTACTGTGACTTTATGAATGACAGCTATAGCTGGTATTGCTTAATTATACAAAAATATTTTCTGAACAAAAATTACCTAAATCAATATGAAATCAAATCAAAATCAATCAAGTTTTCTGAAAAGTTCCAACCTTACCTATCCAGGAAAGCTATTTAGAAAAAAGTCGTTTGTGTACTGCCACATCAGTCCTTAGATACTGATGTGCAGTGAGTTGTTTGACGTTGAATTCTTATAAAATACAAGGAGAAGTAGAATGCTCTTTACTGTGTAGCAATATGTATGAGAATGTATATTGATAATTTTTAGCAGGAATTGAAGCAGATAGTAAATGCTCAATATTTGTATGACAAAGTTTTGTAGTAGATATTTTTTGTTTTGTTTTAAAGTAAGAATTTGATTCTGTAACTGTAGGATATTTGGAATGAGGTCGTCTTATCAGCTGGTTGGCTTGCAGTAAAGGTCCTGTCTTGTCCCTTAACTTTTAAAAACCTCATATTTCTTTTAGGTAAAGATCTTATTCGCACAGCAGTTGGTCAAACAAGACTCCTTATGAAAGAAAGGTTCAAACAGTTTGAAGGACTGGTGGACAATTGTGAATATAAACGAGGTGAAAAGGAAACTACCTGTACAGATCTGGATGGATTTTGGGATATGCTTAGTTTTCAGGTATGTGGTCAAGTATTTTGAATATGTTAACTTTGAGTCTGTTTTTTTGTTTTTTTGGTTTTTTTGAAAATGAGGTAACAGTAGTATAAAAGGGTTAGTATTAGCTACTTATGTGCCTGTAATATTAGTTATGTATTTCTTTATTTATTTGTGGCTGCATTGGGTCTTCGTTGCTGAGCGTGGGCTTTCTCTAGTTGTGGCGAGCGGGGGCTTCTCTTGTTGTGGAGCATGGGCTCTAGGTGTGCGGGCTTCAGTAGTTGTGGCACGCGGGCTTCAGTAGTTGTGGCACGTGGGCTTCAGTAGTTGTGGCTCACGGGCTTCAGAAGTTATTTCTCGTGGGCTCTAGAGCACAGGCTCAGTAGTTGTGGCGCACAGGCTTAGTTGCTCCGCGGCATGTGGTATCTTCCCGGACCAGGGCTCGAACCCGTGTCCCCTGCATTGGCAGGCGGATTCTTAACCACTGCTCCAACAGGGAAGTCCCTGTGCCTGTAATATTAAATGAGATATTAGCACCTTAATAAACTGTAATGTGCTATCTAAATTTTTATTTTATTTATTTATTTATTTGACTACGTCGGGTCTTAGTTGCAGCACACGGGATCTCCGTTGTGGCATGTGGGGTCTTTTAGTTGCGGCATTCGGAAATCTTTTAGTTGTGACATGCAGGATCTTTAGTTGCAGCACGTGAACTCTTAGTTGCGGCATGTGGGATCTAGTTTCCTGACCAGGGATCGAACCCAGGCCCCCTGCATTGGGAGTGCAGAGTCTTAGCCACTGGACCACCAGGGAAGTCCCAAGTGCTGTCTAAATTTGATGACTGATTTCTTCTCCTCCCCTATATTGTCAGTATGATTTCTATTTGAGTTGGAAACTGAGATTATATTCAACTGTTGAATAATCTGTAATGATTCTACATGTGAGAAGATGAGTAAATCTAGTCTTTAGTAGTTCCGTTCATCCATCAGTTACTGAGTTCCTACCGTGTGCCAGACATTGTACTAGGAGTTGATAAAATAAGGCACATTCTCGGCCTCAAAGGAGTTTGTAGTTTGATTAGTGAGTTAGACAAAATATATAATTCCAATCTAATGTAAAAAAGTGCTATGAGGGTTTCCCTGGTGGCGCAGTGGTTGAGAGTCTGCCTGCCGATGCAGGGGACGTGGGTTCGTGCCCCGGTCCGGGAAGATCCCGCGTGCCGCGGAGCGGCTGGGCCCGTGAGCCATGGCCGCTGAGCCTGCGCGTCCGGAGCCTGTGCTCCGCAACGGGAGAGGCCACAGCAGTGAGAGGCCCGCGTACCAAAAAAAAAAAAAAAAAAAAAAGTGCTATGAGACAGGGAATCACTAGGAAGATCAGTAAAGGCATGGGAGGAGATGATACTTTGTAGCTTTTTGAGCATATTTTAGAAATAAGCATATAAATTACTATTTCAGGAACCTATAGTCAACAACTATTAGACATTTCAAGAAAGCCTCAAACCTGAAAGAAAGAAGCCAAAGCAAAAATAAGAAGAAAGGTATTTGGATGGAGGAAGTGGACCAATCTAGGAAGTATAGTATCCAAATAATAGGAATTCCAGAAAAGGAGTACTGAAAAAATAGAAAATCATCAATGAAATGGTTTAAAAATTTTCCCCAGTACTGCATGAGATGAGTTCCAGATTGAAGGAGCCCACTGAGTGCCTGTCACTGTGAATCAGGTGTAGACCCACACCAACGTATACCATTAAGTATAACTGTAGAACCCTTGGGATGAAGAGAAAACTGTAGAAGCTTCCAGAGAGATAACAAGTTTCATACAAAGGGTCAAGGATCACAGTAGCCGTGGATTTCTCAACTGCAACATTTAAAGCTGGGAGAACAATGCCCTCAAACTTCTGAGGGAAATGACTTCCAACCTGGAGCTCTGTAGCCAACCAATCAAGTGTGAGGGTGGAAGGGCATTTTCCAAACACACACAGTCTCAGATTTTACCTCCTAAGCACTCTTTCTTAGCAAGCTAAGTGAGAAAGTACCTCACAGAAATGAGGGAGTAAGCCGAGAATGGAGGAGGAGGTGGGTTGGATCCCCAGCAAGGGGCCAAGAGAATTGAGGCCGAGGGGAGACAAGAATGTGTGAAGCATGCTTAGGAAGCAGCACTTCCTGATCAGCACAAGGGGACCAGGGGCTCTACCAGACCTGTCTCTGGAAAGCTGAACTGAGTAAAATGCCTGATTTGTTTTTTATTAAGAGGAGATTTAATGCATTCTTTTTTTTCTTTTCTATTTTTAAAATTTATTTTATTTATTTATTCTTGACTGCGTTGGGTCTTTGTTGCTACGCGTGGGCTTTCTCTAGTTGTGGCAAGCAGGGGCTACTCTGTTGCAGTGCGTGGTCTTCTCACTGCGGTGGCTTCTCTTGTTGCGGAGCACGGGCTCTAGGTGCATGGGCTTCAGTAGTTGTGGCACGTGGGTTCAGTAGTTGTGGCTCTAGGACTCTAGAGCACAGGCTCAGTAGCTGTAACGCACGGGCTTAGTTGCTCCGCGGCATGTGGGATTTTCCCGGACCAGGGATCGAACCCGTGTCCCCTGCATTGGCAGGCCGATTCTTAACCACTGCGCCACCAGGGAAGTCCTTAAGAGGAGATTTATACTTACTGTGCAGAGTTTAGACTGAATCGATGATAGACACATGAACAACTAAGCAAACAAAAAGCAAAACAATTATTACGTCTAGAGAAAAGTGAGTAAGGGAACATAATAGTCTCAATAACTTTATGGCCCAGATGTGAATAGTGTTTATGTAGTCATAATATAAGCATTACTTTGTGAGCAGTTTTTATACATTTACCAGTTTTCATATTGATGAGTTGGTTAACTAGTATTCTTTGATGGTGGTCAATTAATTCTGTGTTTCTTACTATCATTGTTAATTTATGGATTTAAAGATATTTGATGTGTTTTCATTATTTGCAGTTACTGTCTTTACTGATGCTCGTTTCTCAGCTTTGGCCAATGACAGCCTCTTCAAACTGGCTGCTGGGGCCTTTTTTTTTTTTTTTTAAGAGTTGTATTGAAGTACAATCTGTGTATCACAAAATTAGCCTGTTTTAAATACCGTATGCTAACACATATATATGGAATCTAAAAAAAAAGAAAATGGTTCTGAAGAACCCAGAGGCAGGACAGGAATAAAGACGCAGACATTGAGAATGGATTTGAGGACACGGGGAGGGGGAAGGGTAGGCTGGGACGAAGTGAGAGAGTGGCAAGGACATATATACACTACCAAATGTAAAATAGATAGCTAGTGGGAAGCAGCCACATAGCACAGGGAGATCAGCTCGGTGCTTTGTGACCACCTAGAGGGGTGGGAGGGAGGGAGATGCAAGAGGGAGGAGATATGGGGATATAGGTATACATATAGCTGATTCACGTTGTTATACAGCAGAAACTAACACAACATTGTAAAGCAATTATACTCCAATAAAGATGTTAAAAAAAATTTGCCTGTTTTAAGTGTACAATTCAATGACTGTCAGTAAATTTACAGAGTTGCACACCGTGACCGTAATCCAAATTTAGAACATTTTTAGCACCACAAAAGGATCCATCCTGCCTATTTGCAAGTCAATCCCCATTCTCACTCCTAGCCCCAGGCATCACTAATCTTGCTGTCTTTGTAGATTTGCCTTTTCTGGGCATTTCACATTATGTAGAATAATACAATATGTGGTCTTTTGTATGTGACTTCTTTCACTTAGCATGTTTTTGAGGTTCATCCATGTTGTAGCTTGTATCGATATTTATCAATTGATGGACATTTATATTGTTTCTACTCTTTGGTGATTATGAATAGTCTCTATGAATATTCATATACAAATATCAGTGTGGATATATATTGTCATTTCTCTCGGGTAGATACCTAGATTTTGCTGGATCATGTAGTAAATTTATGTTTAACTTTTTAAGAAAGTGCCAAACAGTTTTCCAAAGTGATTACTCCATTTTACGTCTCCACCAACAATGTGTGCTCCTGTTTCACCACATCCATACTTGTTATTGTCTGTCTTTTTTAATACAGCCATCCTAGTGGGTGAGAAGTGTTTCTATAGTTTTGATAATGATGTTAAGCATCTTTTCATGTGCTTATTAGCCATTCATATGTCTTTTTTGGCAAAATGTCTAGTAAAATCTTTTGCCCATTTTTAAATTGGTTTGCCTTTATTACTGAGTGGTGTTTTTCATATATCCTGGATACAAGTCCTTTATCAGAAATATTATTTGCAAATATTTTCTCCCAATTTGTGGCTTCTGTTATAATTTCTTAATGATGTCTTTTGCAGTATAAATGTTTCTGATTTTTGTATTTTTTGGCCATACTGCACGGCATGCAGGATCTTGGTTCCCTGACTAGGGACTGAACCCGTGCCCCTAAATTGGGAGTGCAGAGTCTTAACCACTGGACCACTGGGGAAGTCCCAAGTGTTTTTGATTTTGATGAAGTTCAATTTATCAACTTTTTTTCTTTTATGTTGTGTACATGTCTAAGAACTCTTTTTGCCTAACCACAGGTCACAAAGATTTTCTCTTATGTTTTCTTCTAAAAGTGTTATAGTTTCAGCTCTTACGGTTAGGTCTGTGATCCATTTGTAGTTCGTTTTTCTGTATGGTGTAGATAAGAGTCTAAATTCATCTTTTTTCTTGAGGATATCCAATTTTCCCAGTACTGTTTCTTGAAAAGATTGTCTTTTCCTCATTGAATTACAGTGGCAACTTGTTGAAAATCAGTGATCATAAATGTAATCCTGAGTCGTTTTGACATTTAAATTTTTTTTTTGAGAGAGAGAGATTGAGAATACATATGAATATAAATGCATAGTAAGGGGACTTGAAGCAAGTTTACCAAACTGTTGACAGTGGTTACCTCGTTGGAGGAGATTGGAAATACCAGAAGGATGGGGATATTATTTGAATCTTTTAAAATGAGATTGTGTGAAGAGAATGAGAAGGCATGCCACAGACTGGGAAATGAATATTTATAAAAGATGTATCTGATATTTGATATAAACATCTGTATCAAAATATACAAAGAACCCTTCAAACAACCTGATTTTTAAATGGAGAAAAGACCTGGTCAGACCCTTCACCAAAGAAGATACACAGATGGCAAGTAAGCATATGACAAGATAAGGCTCAACATCGTAGATCATTAAGGAATTGCCAATTAAAACTACAATAAGCTACCACTGGATGCCTATTAGAATGGCAAAAATCCAAACCACTGACAACACCAAAAGCTGGTGAATATGGAGAGCAGCAGGAACTCTGATTCATTGCTGGTGGTACATTGCAAAATGGTACAGCCACTTTGGAAGACAGTTTGACAGTTTTTTACAAAACTAAACATGCTCTTATCATACAATCCAGCAATCACAGTCCTTGGTATTTTCCCAAATGGTTGAAAACATATGTGTACACAGGTGTTTATAGCATCTTTATTTATAATTGCCAAAACTTGGAAGCAACCAAGATGTCCTGTAAACAAAGAGAGAGAGATTGTATTCATATTGTATAATTTAGGAAACAAAAAAAATTTAGGATATCTCTCCTACCATTTAGTGATCAAAAATAATTTAGGAGAGTTATCCATATATGGCATTCTTTTTTTTTTTTTTTTTTTTTTGCGGTACGCAGGCCTCTCACTGCTGTGGCCTCTCCCGTTGCGGAGCGCAGGCTCAGCGGCCATGGCTCACAGGCCTAGCCGCTCCGCGGCATGCGGGATCTTCCCGGACTGGGGCACGAACCTGTGTCCCCTGCATCGGCAGGCAGACTCTCAACCACTGTGGCACCAGGGAAGCCCCCATATATGACATTCTCTGTGTAGATTTTGAAGGTTTGTAAGACCAAAAAGAACAATGAACAATTTTACTTATAAGAGTTTTTCACTTGAATACTAAATTCAGGGTGATTTAGTCTAATTTTATGTTGCCATTCTCAATTTTTTTGAAGCTTCAATTTATTAGTTTGTAATTTTAATGTGGTTAGCATTAATCTGATAAACTTGTGCTTTATTTATTAATAGATAGAAGACGTAAATCAAAAATTCAACAATCTGACCAAACTTGAGGAATCTGGGTGGCAAAACAATAACAATACAAGCAAAAAAGTTTTTCGGGTAAGTTTGTGGGTTTCTAATATAGACTCTTCTACTCTAAATAATTTTTATTTTCAAGCTTTATAAACATTTAGCTTCAGATTTTTTATCATTTTTTAAAATAAGTTTCATATATTGCTTACAATGTGCTGATTGTCTTTGAAGAAAGAAAGGAAATGAGCAATGCAAAATTCAGGATGGTTATTTCCGGAGGGAGGAAGGATAGGGGCTATGATTGAATTGGGGCTGTGATTGATTGAGAGCTTCTGAGTTGCTACATAGTGGGTGTGTGTGTGTTTTATTCTTTAAATTGTGTTTATACATTTTTTGGTAATAATAATGGTAGAATTAGATAATTTATATAATGCTTAGTATGTGACAAATGTTGTTCCAAATACTTTACATGTTTTAACTCATTTAATCCTCAACAATCCTCATGAGGTGGGTACTGTTATCCCCATTTTACAGTTGAGGAATATGAGGTCCAGAAAGATTAAGTTACTTGCCCAAGGTGGAGCTGGGTTTCAGGCCAGACTTTCTCATTCCAGAATTCCTATTCTTATCCAGTAGGCTGTGCTTTTGTGTGATATATTTCAAAATGAAAGATTTTTTGGGTTTTTTTGGCCATGCCGAGTGGCTTGCGGGATCTTAGCTCCCCGACCACAGATCGAACCTGGGCGCGCCCTGCAATGTAAACGCAGAGTCCTAACCACTGGACCACCACAGACGTCCTGAAATAATTTTTTAAATAGAAAAGAAAGAGGAACAATGGCTCTTTAGAATGTCTGTCTTCTTCCCTATACTTTGTCTTGTAAAATTTCCTATTACTTTATCATGATAGCTTCCATTCTTATCTATTTGTAGAATTTTTTCTAGTAATGTTTTAAACTCAGAGTTTTTGATTCAGATGAATGCTTCTCAAACCACAGTAGAGCATTGCCAGTTTTCCTTTTAGATTTTAGAAAAATGTCTGTGGTTATAAAATCAGGTTTCTAGATTGGTACTTTATCATGCTATGTAATCCATAGCAAAACTGTTTTAAATTCTTAGGAGTTTAAGCTGTTAGGGTATTAAAGAAACATTTTAATAAAATTATTTTACTAATTGTTATGACAAAGACTCAAAGGACATTGACAAAATTGATTGAATGAGTTTTAAATCTACTAAACAATGAAGGATGCTTGAACATTTTGAAGCTACTGTGGATATTTCTTATTGAGTACTTAGTCCTGGAAACATTAATATCATCAGTGATGCAGATAATGGCTGTATCAGTACAGCAGTATATCAGAGCCTTGTAATTCTGCCCCTTGTCACCAGGTGTCTCTCTCCTCCTACTTTATTTATAGGCTACTGTTAAGATATTGGACAAATAAAATAAAATTTATCTTTTACCTATACTTTGTTACCATTCCCTTCTACCTCCTATTCATTGCCTCTCATTCCATCACTTATCCTGTTTTCATCTTTCCCTCTTTTTTCCATCAGTTTTTAGATATGTTTAAGGGTCTCATCTCTGTTTACATTAGGAAAAAGCAAAACAACAACAGCTAAACCTGTGAGGTCCACATCTCTTACAGTTATCTGTACCTCTCCTTCCCCCATTCCCATTTCTTTCTTCCCAGTCACAGACAAGCTTCCTGAAAAAGTTGTCTATACTCTGTCTTTATTATTTTGATTCCCACTTACCTTTCCAACTCACTGCAATTCAGCTTCACCCCCTCTATGCTTCCAGAACAGTTATAACCAAGGTTATTGATCCACTAATTGCTGCAGTTATTAGGTACTTAATTATAAAATCTACTCGCTCTGCAGTATTAAATACAGTCTACTCCCTCTTTCTTGAAATTATTTTATACTGATTTTCTTCCTACCTCTGTCCCTTTTTATCAGTCATGTTTGCAAGTTTCTTTCCATTTATCCCTTAAGTGTTTGTGATACTCCAGTTCCTACCTCAACTCTCTTCTCTCCTTCCATATTCTTCATGCGCAATCTTACCCACTCGGCGATGATTCCCGAATCTGTATTTCAAACCACTCTTACTGCTGACACAGTAATACTTTAAAATCTGTGTATCCCAAACTGAAATCATCTTCACACACATCGATGTTTCCCTGTCTCAGAGAATGGTATTATCATCCCTCCAGGCATCCAAGATAGAAACCTGGCTATCTTCTGTGGTCCTTTCCTTTCTGTATTTCACCACCTTCATTCCACCTATCTAAAAGATTGCTAAGTCCTCTCAATTCTTCCTCATATCCCCTGAATCTGTTTACTTTTTTCCATTTTTCCCTCCGTAATCTAACCACTAGCATCTTTTTCCAGTATCACTGAAGTAATCGCCTTCCTAACTGGCTTGTAACCCTCCAATCCATTCTCCAGGCTGGACACAGAGTGACTTTTCCAGAACGCAAATTTGATAATGTTAACCTCCTGATTAAAAATCATCAGTAACCTCTATTACTTTGTCCTCTGTGTAAATGTAGCTCCTCAAAATGGTTACATGTGAGGGATCATAATTAGCTGTTACTTACCTCTTGCCAACTCCTCTGTGCTTTCTTTCATTTCTGGTTTTGCAAACATGCTATTCTCTCTACTTAGCCCTTTCGTCATCCCATCTTGTAGCCCATCTAGCTGTGATTTCAGCTCAGGTGCTACTTCCTATAAGCCTTCTTGGTGCCTCTGAAGGTTGATTAATTGATAAATTCAGCCCTCTGAATTTATTTCTAACACGACATTTATTCTTCTCAGTGTCCTTATCTAGCTCTTCCACTGTGAAGCTGGGAACTCCTTGAGGGCAGGAACTTTGTCCTTTACCTTTTGACCCCCAGCATTTTATTTATTTATTTATTAAAAATTTATTATTTTTAAATTTTTGCCTGCTTTGGGTCTTCGTTACTGCATGTGGACTTTCTCTAGTTGCAGCAAGCGGGGCCTCTCTTCGTTGCGGCGCGCAGGCTTCTCATTGCGGTGGCTTCTCTTATTGTGGGGCACGGGCTCTAGGCACGCAGGCTTCAGTAGTTGCAGCACTCGGACTCAGTAGTTGTAGCCCATGGGCTTTGGAGCAGACTCAGTAGCTGTGGTACACGAGTTTAGTTGCTCCGTGGCATGAGAGATCTTCCTGGACCAGGGGTTAAACCTGTGTCCCCTGTATTGGCAAGCGGATTCTTAACCACTGCGCCACCAGGGAAGTCCAACCCCCGCCCCCAACAAGCATTTTAGCACGTATTAGGAGCTTGGTAAGTATATGATGAATGTGTTGAGTATTCCATGTATGCCTTATTTGTTTTTCTTATAAGATGGTAATGAATCCCTTTAATAAGTCATAATTTCTCTTCACAGAAAAAAGTTGTCTCAGGTATAGTGAGTAAACCCAAACAGGATGATGGTGGAAGAATTGCAGCTAGAAATCGCCTAGCTGCCATAAAAAATGCAGTGAGAGAGAGAATTAAGCAGAAAGAACATGCTGAGGCAGCAGCCTCTGCAATGCCAAAGGAAGTGGATAAAATAGTGTTTGATGCTGGATTTTTCAGAATTGAAAGTCCCGTTAAGTCATTCTCAGGTTAGTTTTTCTGCTGAGACTACTAAACGGAAATATTTGGGTTGGATGGGAGCTTGTGTAAGAGGTGAAAAATAGTTTTCACATGAAGATTTATGTGTTTTCTGTGATTTCTGAGAAATAGCTTATGGAAGGTGGGTTTGGTTTAATTTTCATTTGGAGTAAAAATTTTCCTCCTATCTTTTTTTTTTTTTTTTTTGTGGTACACGGGCCTCTCACTGTTGTGGCCTCTCCCATTGTGGAGCACAGGCTCCGGACGCGCAGGCTTAGCGGCCATGGCTCATGGGCCCAGCTGCTCCACGGCATGTGGGATCTTCCCGGACCGGGGCACGAACCCGTGTCCCCTGCATCGGCAGGTGTACTCTCAACCACTGCGCCACCAGGGAAGCCCCTCCTATTATCGTTTTGAAATACAGTAAATGTACCAATTTCCTTATTTTATTAAAAAAAATTTTTTTTTAATTTATTTATTTGGCTGCACCGGGTCTTAGTTGCGGCATGCGAACTCTTAGTTGCGGCATGTGGGATCTAGTTCCCTGATCAGGGATCGAACCTGGGCCCCCTGCATTGGGAGCGCGGAGTCTTAGCCACTGAACCACCAGGGAAGTCCCCCATTTTCCTAATTTTAAAATATTGCAGTGTAACCAGCTTTTACTACTTCAGGAAACCATTCTTTCTTATGATTTTCTAACTCTGGTTGTATTTTTCAATAGCTATTTTCCATAGGCTATCTTTATTAGATTGAATTTATTTACCTAGATTGAAATTATATATAAGCCATATAATGAGAGGTCATAGTTGAGGTAATCTGTTCCTTCAATCTTGGTAGACACTTTTTTTTTTTTTTTTTTTTTTTTTTTGCGGTGTGCAGGCCTCTCACTGTTGTGGCCTCTCCCGCTGCGGAGCACAGGCTCCGGACGTGCAGGCTCAGCGGCCATGGCTCATGGGCTCAGCCGCTCCGCGGCATGTGGGATCTTCCCAGACCGGGGCACGAACCCATATCCTCTGCATTGGCAGGCGGACTCTCAACCACTGCACCACCAGGGAAGCCTGACACTTCTATTAATGCTTTAAGTGCTAGATGTTTATTTTCAAGGAGAAAGGGGCTAAGTCCTCTTTAAGTACTAATCAGGAGAAGGGTTTTTTTTCCTATTATTTAACTGTGTCCACTTGGAAGATTTCTGACAATAAACTTGAGTTGCTACTTAATATTTACATTAAAATGTAAATTTATCACCTCAAGTATATTATTACCTCCCTGTCAATTTAGGTATCACACCTAGTGGGTGGTTTTGGTGTGTTTCCTTTACACCAAGCAGCTGCACTCCCTGGACTCCAGGAATTGCCTCACTGCTAATGGCATGGGTCCTTGTTACTTACTTCCCAAGGATCCTAGTGGTTTCCATGACTATGGGCCCACCACTGTCTATTCTTTCAGGGAGCCATCTTGGTACTTATGACCAGAGAGATCAAGGTTTTTGATCAAAATTGATCTTTCTGAAATTGATTTTTAATTATAGAACTCAATAGAGTTTTAATTGTAGAACTCATAGTTTATATGAGGTTTGTTACAAAACAGAAGTTCCCCAGGAAGCCCCACTCATCCCGTTTGTCACTTCCTAAAGGCAACCACTTCCAATGCTTAAAGGAGTCTTGGGGTATTGTTTACAGCCCTCTCTAAACAAGGTGTAGATTTTTTTCTTGAATTATTCCTTTGATGTACTTTCCTTGGTTTTCTCTGATCTTTCTTTCAGAAACTCTTATCTTTCTCCTGGTAAATAGACTGTTTTTATCATTCTTTCCTGTACTTGTCATTTTCTTCTACTTCCTGAATTTCTTCAACTTTCCTTTTGGCTATCATGTTTTTAATTCCCAAGAACTCTTTCTTAGTCTTTGAATGTTCCATTTTATAACATTCTGTACTTGTTTCATAAGTGCACTGTCTTATTTTTCTACAGACGTTAACGATAGCTTTTACGTATTCTTCCCTTGGATAATTTGTTCCAAGATACTCTCATCTGTTTGGTTTTGGTTTCTGTCTCTCGTATTAGAGTCTTCCATCGGGTGTCTGATGATCATTCACTGCTTGCTCGTGGTTAAGAGCGGGACTCTGCACGGCAGTGTGTGGGTAATAAGGTCTTTACTGTGGGGTGATTTAGCTGCACCATTATGCTGGGAACCTGCACACCATCACTGTATTTAAGTCTTTTTCTCATGGGCTAGTTAGATTCCCCAGAGAAGATCCTTCTGATCTGTTGCCTGGAGGGTATAATTCTGGCTTCCAGTCTTTCAGGAACCACATGGGAGGAGGGAAACTGAGTGTATCAACAATTTAAATAATACTCATTTAATCCCCCCTTTACCATATAGTACCCGTCTCTCAACCTTATCCCCTAAACCAGAGATGCCCTGTTTCACCTTTTTGGGGAGATAAGCCTCTAGTTTTTTTTATCTTGGTGGTGGGAGGGGGTTGTTGACAGTCTCCCAGCTGTGCATAATGAGGAAAGGAATCTGGACTAATTGTTCTTTAAACTGACTTTCAACGAATCTTCCTGTTTTTACCTCTGCTTGCAGAGATTCTTGAGGCCACCAATTCTTTTGAGAGGTGCTGCGGTATAAACTGGGTTGATTCACATCTTTCCTGACTAGTGGCTTAGGATTTATTTTCTTGAGTCTACTAAGTAATATCCCACTCATCTATCTATATTACGCTTCCAAATTTTTCTGAGTTTTGTTGTTTCTGGTTTAGTTTCCTTTGTCCTTGAAAATTATATTTCAAATTTTAAAAGCCACTGACCTTAAAAAAGGATGCTTTGTCCTTGTAGCATTCAACCTTTCAAGATTATCTGTTACTGTTTATAGTAGTGGAATGTCAAGAGGAAGCAGTTTAGTGTGTGTATTCAGTACTACCTTTAACTGAAAGTCCCAGGCATTGACTTTAACAAACGTTATTTTATAGGAGAAAGGTAGGGGTATAGGAAGAATTTGCACTGTCTTCCTAGTTATAGTGAAAAATGAATGAAAGAGCTTTTTGGTATTAAGATGATTTCTCTCATCTTCTAGGACTTTCTTCTGAATGTCTTTCTCAACGACTTAGAATACCTAAGTCTGCCAGCAAAACTGCGTCTGAGAGCAGGGCTGAGATGGGCGTTCTAAGACAAACCACATCACCAGAGAATCCTGATCCTCAGGGCACCAAAAGTGAACATGTTGATAAGACTTTGATTTCAAATATTCCTGGAAACAGGTATTTCTTTAATATTAAGAGTTTAACAGATGCAGACATTAAATACCATTTCAGATTGTTAACCTGGTTAAGTATGCAAGATATGTATTGTTTATTAAATTTCACAATGACCCTGTAACGTATAGGCAATACTTCTATTTTATAAATGAGGAAATTAGGGCTTCACATTTCAGATTGGTAAATGGTCATATCTAGATGGGCAAAGTAAATGCTGCAGAACCAAGAAGAAAAGAAGTAATATAGTGTTCTTTGTTGATAAACGGCCTGAAATTTTGGTGCTTGACAGATCTGAGCTCAAAACCAGCTCTATGACATACTAGCTATGAAACTTCAGGACAAGTTTAATTAACTCACTAAGCTTCAGATTCATCATCCACAAAACAGTGCTGATACCTCCCTGCAGTGTCGTTGAGAGGTAGGCACTTTTGTACCGGCCATTATAGAAAGTACCTTGAGGTTGCTGACTTGACAGATGGCAGAGTGAGAGAAGGGGGAGCTAATATGTACTGAACAATTATTATGGGCTGGACATTGTTCAAGGTTCCTATCATATATTATCTCATTTAATCCTCAAAACAACCATGTGAGGTACTAGATCTCCATTTTTAAAAAATGAGGAAACTTGAAAAGTTAGTAACTTACCCAAATTCAGCTTACAGTTGGTGAGAGTGGATGTTACCTACATTCTTTATGCTACATAGTACTGCCTCTGCAAAGATGCATCAAAATTACCTATATAGTCCTTGTTCATGGAACATAAATGTACCAGAAATATGATAGGAAAAAGATACTTTAAGTAGGAAATAAAATTGTAGTCTGGAGCCAAGATAGCACTGTTGGATTTATTATTAATCTGGAGATGGGACAGCATTGAATATTCTGCCGTCACACCAAACAAGGTTGTCAAAAAATAAAGAACACCCTATGCATTGACTATTTCAATGGGGAAACAAATGAAAGTTTTTCTTTTTAAATATTTCATGGAACAAGTTATAAAATTTCTAGTTTTCAGTATAAACTAAAGTATATTTAGCCTTTGTAGATTAAATTAAATTAAATTATTAAATTAAATTATTTTAGATGTTTTAGAAATCTGTGGATTATAAAATACCAATTTATTGTCATTTCTTAAATGCAAGTTACTTTACTTTGTATACCCTGTAGTTCATTATCCTGTACTAAGAAGATCCAAAATTGTATTTAAGTGATATTACAAGTACTCTTTAAAAATTTTTTTACTTTATTTCTGATAATAGTCCTGAAAGAGCATCTTACAAATAAACAACTTCGTACAATGAAGGCAAAGTGAAGCTGAAAACCAGAAAAATAGAGTATATATACATATTTTTAAATGACTCCAAGAGGTTGAGACAAATGTTTCTAGTAAAATGCAAGTTAAGAACTTCAGGATTAGAATATATTGTGCTATAACTAGCTAACAAGTAAAGGTAGGCAACTCCAGCCATACAATAATTGAGTTGATGCTTTAATCCCCCAGAAGTAAGCTTTATCCTGACTTTTTCTAGTATGTGGCTCTGGATTTGGCTGAGGTTCAAAAGATTGCCAGCAGACTGACCAGCACGGTCACAGCTTGTGAGCTTTCTGAGGAAAATGCGTTTGGTTTGTAAGGCCATCCTGAAGTAGCTGTCATCCAAAACTAATCTATTTGGAACAGGCCTGATCTTGGATGAGGCTGCATCTTTGACCTATAAAGGATAGTCTCAAAACACAAGTCAAAACATAGCAAAATGTTTAATTATCTGAGTACAATGCTGCTTTTTTCCTTTTTCAGGAACAGCATAGTAGAAGATGCTAAGTGTCCTGGATTACAAGATTTAATTGAAGTAAACCATGTAAGTCCTATTCCAGTGCATTAGATAGCCCAGTATGTTATCTATTTATATCATTATATATAGTAACTCCATAAACAACCTCCAGAATTTCCATTGGAAATCTAAAGCAGTCATATAGAATTACAGTTCTTATTTCAAAGACTTGTTTGAGATCATAGTGCCAATTTGGTTTTCAGCTCACATCAAGATTATTTTTGTAAATAAAGTTTTATGGTATCACAGCCACAGTCATTTGTTTATGTATTGTATCTGGCTGCTTTCAAAATATAACGGTAGAGTGTTCATGTTTGTGCAGAGACTCTTTGGATCACAAAGCTTAAAATATTTATAGTTGGCTCTTGAACAACAGCATGAGGGGTTGCCATCCCTCTGCACAGTCAAAAATCCACGTATAACTTACAGTTGGTGCACCCCTTATACTTGGTTCTTCCATATTTGTGGGTCCGCATCCGTGGATTCAACCAACCACAGATCCTGTAGTATTTACAATTGTAAAGATTCTGCGTATAAGTGGGCCCTCGCAGTTCAAACCCATGTTGTTCAAGGGTCAACTGTACTACCTGGCCTATCACATGGAATGTTTGCCAATCTCTGAGCTGGACTGTTGGTACTTGATGAGAAACTTTCCTTCATTTGTACTATTGCTGTAATATTATCTGATCTAATTGTTCAAGAAGCAAGATGGTAGGATTTACGGTGTTCTTTAGCTTGTGCTCAGAATGTCATCCTTGTATTATTTCTTATTTTTAATAGCAATAAGACTTTTTCTGTTTATTTCAATTTGGGGTAATTAAATGTAATAACATTTTTACTTCCAGGATGTAAATAAGATAAACTTTGAAATAAATTGTTTGCCTAGTGAAAGAATGAATTTGGCTCTCCTTGCTGGCAAAGCGGCAGATGATGTTAATACTAACAAAAAGGAAGAAATTTCAGATGTTGTGTATGGAATGGAGCTAAATTCAATTACAGCACAGGATGTTTTGATGATTAGCCCTGAAAAAAATGTACCATCACAAAATAACATCTCACAGGAAGAAGAAACTAAAATTTCTCAGTCAGGTAAAGTCTTTTAATATATATAAATGAGGCTTTGTTAAATAAATGAACTTGGACTAAAGTATAGATTATTATAAACACTTCGGGATACAGTTTCCAAGAATGAAGGTTGAGGAATTGGACACTTGCAGTAAATATCTTGTGAGAATTAGTTTGTGTTGTGGTACCCTACTATCCACCCAAACCTTTTGAGGTAGACCCATTAAAAATCAACAACAGATACTGATCCATATTGGATGTCAGCAGCACTTTACATTAGACCTAACTATGTGGCATCCTTTGTTGTTTGTGAAGACTCAGAAAAATTCCCTGAAGTTTTTTTAGTTCTCTTCTTTTCCATCAAACATCCTCAAACCTTTCTTCAAAACACCCTCTTTTTCTGCCCTAGTGCCTTTTCCCACCTACTGTGTTGTGATTGTTCAGTAGGAAATGGCTCTTGTAGTTTTGTTATAATATAATGTGTGATGGTTTCACCTACTATTTTCATCTGCTACTGCGTGGTGCCCTTCTGGCTGGGGTCTAAGGCAAAATAAACATTATAACCTTGGTCAGACATTTAAGGCACTCCAGCTATGTTCTAGCATCTTTTGGGTACCTTTAAATTACAAGCATGAGATTTATTTATAGAAGCCTTTTTTAATACTGAAATTAAGGATGAGAATTTTACAAAGAAATTTAACTACATTTAAAAAATATTATAGCATAAGATGATCCATATTTTTCTTAGCATATGATGTATGGAATTTTTCATATCTTTCAAGGCTTTGTTCCTTTCTAACAACACTTAACTGCGAGAATATTACTTTAAAAGTTAAAAATTATTCCTTTTTGTTTTTCAGTACTATTTGATAATAAAAGTCTCACTACTGAATGCCATCTTCTTGATTCAGTAAGTTTTCCAACTTGATTTGAAAAGTTCTTTATATTCCAGATTTGTTTTATAAAATGAATATTACTCACTTTTCAATTTACGTGCAAAGTTTACATCTTGTCATTGTTTTATTTACTCTGAAATCCACTTTTATTCATTTTTTCTCAAAATGGGAAAAATTGTATTGTTATATTAATACTTTAAAATATAGTGTGCTTTAGTATTAAACTCTGAAGATTTAATTCTCTATATGGTTTATGTATCAAATTTGTTGTGACAAAGTGGTTGAATACTTGAACATCTAATACGTAGCTTGGATTATGCTGGGTAGTTCTCAGTGATGTATGAAAAATATAATGCAAGATTTCTGTACTTTTGAAGCTTACAGTTGGGGAGATGTCTGTCCTACCTTCAGTCATTGCTTATTTTCATTCTAGTTCTTTTAGATTACTATATTTATGTCCTGCTATTTTATTTGGAAGCTCCCCAGCCTTTACTTTTAGTGACCTCTTGCCTTTAAATCGAGTTCAAACATTTGCCCATCTGTGAAGCCTTCCTGTATAAGCTCTCATCTCTCGCATGTTAATTTCTGTATAGGCACAGGTGCACAATGCATACAGTGCACACATTGAATCTCTTTTGAAGAGTATAATATGAATAAACGATACTGTATTCCTAAAACATATTGTACTTTCAGGAATCTATTTCCCTTATTAACTATACATTCCTCTTTAGGCAGAGCTGTCTGATTCGCATTCTTGGGTGCTGGCACTGAATAGTAGGGCATGAATGGAATAGTGCTCTCTTGCCTACTAAGTGTTTACAGCATTGGCTTTCACCCCTACTGCCAGATATTTTTATTTCAATGATCTGTATTAGGATGTTTGTCAGGCGATTCTAACATGTGGCCATGGTCAACAACTCTGGTTTATAACCTTACCTTGAAATTTTCCAGGACCAATTGCTAAAATAAATCAGGGAGTGGCTTTGGTTTGCTAATCTTCGATCTCAGAATATAAAAAATTCATTAAGGCAAATGTAGGATCAAACAGAAACAATTTTTGTTAACCTCATGAAGCCTGGCAAATGCTTGGCGTCCTTAAGCCACTAATTCCTTAAGGACCTCCGAATATGTTGACTTTTATTATCTTTCGAAGATGCCTTCTTTGTATTCAGCCTTCTGGGGTGGCTACGTCTCAGGAGCTGAACGGAGTGTGTTACTGCAACCACACTGTTCCTTCTTAGTCTTGGCCTTCTTTATTTATTTATTTTAAAAATAAATTTATTTATTTTATTTTTGGCTGCATTGGGTCTTCGTTGCTTCACATGGGCTTTCTCTAGTTGTGGTGAGCGGGGGCTACTCTTCGTTACAGTGCGCGGGCTTCTCATTGTGGTGGCTTCTCTTGTTGCAGACCATGGGTTCTAGGCATGCAGGCTCAGTAGTTGTGGCACACGGGCTTAGTTGCTCCACAGCGTGTGGGATCTTCCTGGACCAGGGCTGGAACCCGTGTGCCCTGCATTGGCAGGGAGATTCTTAACCACTGCACCACTAGGGAAGTCCCAGTCCAAGCCGCCTTTTTTTTTTTTTAATTAATTAATTAATTTATTTTGGTTGCATTGGGTCTTCATTGCTGTGTGCAGGCTTTCTCTAGTTGTGGCGAGCAGGGGCTACTCTTCATTGTAAGTTGCAGAGCACAGGCTCTAGGCGCGCGGGCTCAGTAGTTGTGGCGCACAGGCTCAGTAGTTGTGGCTCACGGGCTTTAGTTGCCACGGCATGTGCGATCTTTCCGGACCAGGGCTTGAACCCGTGTCCCCTGCATTGGCAGGTGGATTCTTAACCACTGTGCCACCAGGGAAGTCCCAGTCTTGGGTTTCTTTAATCCTAGGCTGAGACCTAGAGAGACAGGGATTTCAGCATAAGGCCAAGTTATATAAACCTGATTTAATCTTGTTCTCAGAGCTGAATTCTGAATGATTGGTTCTGATAATATGTGGTATTATAAGTAAATCTGGATGTTAATGAATCATAATATTCTATTTTTGATACATTAGTAATATGATTAAAATTGCTTCACAGTTATCATATATTATCTTGTTGATAAATCTTAGTATCTTAAAACTTAGTCTCCCTGTGAATTATTTTCCACTTCCATAAATTTTAGAAGTTATATTTTTGGATTTTTATTTTAATAGGTCCACCTGTCTATTTTAGACCCACATTATTACTAGCTCTGTGCATCATTTGAACTTGAAGTAGGGTTTGAGAGGGAACAAAGAAAAGGACCCCAGCAGGATCACACTAGTAAAAGACCTATGAAGTACAATTATATGGACTAGGATTTGTGGAATTTGCATAAGTGGCCTCAGTTTTATTCATCCTGCATATGTTGCTGAAGTCCATTTACATATTAGTAATCACCTTTTAAGGCGTATATTCCTAATATGCTTTTCAGTTAAAAAAAACTATATGTTTGAAATTAGATCCATGGAAAGTAGCATAAGCATGTCATTAATAACTTTTTATTGTGTATAAGAAACGTCATTTATATTATTAGTTAATCCATTACTAATTTGCAATGTTGAAAACTTAATTGGTGAAACTCTTGATGGTTACTTTAGTGACTTCTCTAAATTTATTCTCTAGCCAGGCCTAAACTGCAGTAATACATTCACTCAGGTGGAAAGAAGACATCAAGAATGTACCAGACACATTCCCTTTGGTGGTAACCTGATTACGTTTTCACCTCTAAAGCCCCTCAGTGGAGATCAACCAGAAGAATTTTGAATTTAAAAATAAATCCAGACATTTTTCTTCATGTTATCAGTGCTGTGGTATATTCTTAGAATATTGAAAAGTTGAAGAGTATGTATTTGTGTTCACTTCCATTCAATCCATTTATATAGTGTCATACAGCAGCCCTCCATATACTGAGGGCCTACTGTTGGGGACTTGAGCATCCTTGAATTTTGATATCTGTGCATGTGTATGAGGGGAGGGGGGGTGTCCTGGAACCAATACCCCCCACCCCAGGATTCTGAGGAACAACTGTATACTATTTCAATATTCAGTGTTCATCAAAGTATGTTTTAGATATGATACTGTATCTCAAGGGAAGTGGGGAAATTTTGTATATTAACCATGCAGAATAAAAATGTACTGTGCCTTGCCTCTCTTGTTTAAAATGTATAAGCTTAAATGTTAAGTATACCTACTCAGAGCTTATGAACATTCTTTCATTTAATCAAAATACAGTGTTAAACTCTGACAGAAATATTTGCATTCCTTTATACTTTATTCTTAATTTGAACTCTTAAATTTGTTGATGTTGAACAGCTTTGCATAGTGCATTTTCCAGGGTACGTTGAGTTTCTTTAGATGAGCTTTCTGGATTCTGAAGTCAGTTTACATGCTGCAGTTTCACATGGTTAAATTATAAGCGGTTCCCATTAAATTCTTGTATTTTTTTTTTCATTTTCCCCTTGACGTGACTGACAGCCTTTGAAGGAAATGCTGCCTTCCCTTAAAGAGAATTATATCAATCACTTAATGCGTTCGAAATATTTTCTCTTTTATGAAACTCTTAACTACAGGATTTGTAGAAGACAGGGTGATCAGAATAACAGAGCACCAAGATGACTCATTGTAGCTAAAGCTGTCACCAGACCTGGATCCAGTTATTTCTGTTTGCAAATGAGGTGAGTGTTCGAGGTATTCACCAAACAAGCAGCAACTTTATGGATAGTCCTTTAAGGTGAAGAGTTTGCAAACAAGAAGGGAAAGCACATCTACTTTTGTTGTCAGAGGAAGGTATGTTAGGCTTGTGGAAAAGACAGTATTTATTATCAAGCCCATGTGAGCAGTTAGCAGTATGTGAGGTGCTAGTTTAGAAGCATATTCTCAGAATGCCTAGTCTTAACAAAATATAAAAGCAGCTTTAACAGCCCATTAATGAATAATCCAAGCAAGACATTCAGAACAAAGAAACATTTTATGTAAAAGTTAGGGTTATCTAAGGGTCCAGGGCCATGAACATGTAAAAGAGATGGGTACCCAAGCAACCCAAGACTTAGAATCTATATAAAGCAATATGCAACAATGGGACTGGCCTGGTGGTGCAGTGGATAAGACTCCGAGCTCCCAATGCAGGGGGCCCGGGTTCGATCCCCGGTCAGGGAACTATATCCCACATGCATACCACAACTAAGGAGCCCGTGTGCCGCAGCTAAGGAGCTGGCGAGCCGCAACTCAGGATCCCTGGAGCCACAACTAAGGAGCCTGCCTGTCGCAACTAAGACCTGGCGCAACCAAGTAAATAAATTTTTTTTTTAAAATGCAACATAACAATACCCCAATAAAGATGTAAAAAAATTAAAAAAATAAATAAATAAATAAATAAATAAAAAACTCAGATCCATGTAATGGAAGAGGGTGTAGAAGGAATAAATTAATATGAAATAAAAAAAAATAAAAAAATAAAAAAAATAAAATGCAACATAACAATAAAATAATGTTTGCCCTCAAGGATAAAGTAGATGAGAATAAAACAATGTGAGTAAACATGATTTTTTTTGGTAGGTTTAATAAGATGTACTATTGAATCATTTAGAAAGCTTTTGGCTATTAAGTGATAATGAATTGAACTCGAATTGGCTTAACAGTAAGGAAATTTATTATTTCACAAGTTGTCAGGGTGATTTCAGGCACTTTACAATCAACAGCTCAATGATGCCATTGAAGTCCAACATCTGTTCATAGTTCATTCTGGCATCCTTGGTGTCAGTGTCTCTAAAGCTGGGTCCTTTTGGAGTCATATGATGGTGCTAGTGGTAATCAGAGCTGTGTCCTTCCCTTTAGTCTGGTTAGGCCAGCTAATGCCACATCTCCATCTGCAGATCAGCTGGGGTTTGATTAAACTAATCAGGTTTCCCTATTTTATCTGGGATTATACCTGGGTAAAACCAGGACTGTTAGGAAGCAGGGAATGAGTTGGGTAGGCAGCCATCAATGTGTCCTACAACTAGAGAGAGTGTCCTTGGGCTATTGGACTCTAGAATTATGAGGTATTAAGAAAATCTTTAAAGACAAAATGAAAGAAAACTGGGTAGAACAAGAGCCTTTCCAAAAAGAAAAAAAAAAGGAATTTCCATTTATTGAGGACCTACTATATGACAACCTCTTTGCAAACAATATTTTATTCAATGGTCATAGTAACCCATTTTATAGACAAAAGATGTGTTATAAAATGTATTATACAGTTCGTTTTACAGACAAAGGAACCAAGGCTCAGAGGATTTAAGTAATTTTGTATAAACCAAATTCCCTTTTTTCTCCATAGCTTACTATGTTCTTCTGTTTAATCACTGGACTACAACAGTCAAGATCAGAATGTTAGAATAAGGAATTAACATACTTTTTGAAATGAGACGTGATGTGCTGCTCACATCCCACTTTAGGACTGAAGGACTCATTTTTTTAGTTGCTATAACTGCTGCTAGCAGACAGTCCTTGGGAATCATCCCGTGTGAGAACTGTCTCAGGTGAAGAAAGCCACTTCACCCAAGATCAGACTGTTTCCTAAGATCAGACTGTCGCCTGTATCAACTGACTGAAGTGAAAATATGAAGGCATCCCCCTCTTGACAGCTCTAAAACATCATCCCAGCTCATAACCCCTATAGTGTAGGCTGAGGCATGGATGTTCAACTTCTTACTCTGCCTAATTGTGTGCCTTCTCGTCTCCACACCTGTTGAGAGAAAGGGCACTCCTTCATAAACCTCTTGCATTCTAATCTCTTTGCCTCCTGGGGGACACAACCTGTGGCAAAAAAATACTTGAGAAGATGGTATTGTAGAAACAATAATAGATCAAATAATATTTGGTCTCCTATAAAATGAGGTGATGTGAGCACACCCTGGTTTTGAAATTATATTAATCTTTGGCCTTGCTGGTAATAAGGAAGGGCAGAAAGGCATGGTTGAGAGTATTACCAATGGGAACTATTAACTTTTTCAAGCTGATTACATTTCTAATTAAAAACCTACTTTTTTTTCCCTCTATAAATCTGGAGATTTCATAAAACCAAAAGAACCCACGGGAAGATTGTCTGATATTGGTATCCATTACTGATTTGAAAGCAGTGAAGTATAGTTTAGGGAGATGAAATAGTTAAAAGGAGTCCAGAGAAAGATACCAGAATGCTAACAGTAATTGTCTATGGGTCGCCTATATGTAAACTTTTTCTTTCTGCTTTTCTCATTTCCTGAATATATTATGTTTCCTGAAGTAAGAAAATAGAACAATTTCTTTGTAGCATCTGTTGGAGAGGTTAATTTGGGGGTAGTATTTACTCCTATTTACTTTTTTTTTTTGTCTTTATTGAATTTGTTATAATATTGCTTCTGTTTTATGTTTTTTGGCCATGAGGCATGTGGGATCTTAGCTCCCTGACCAGGGATGAACCTGCACTTCCTGCATTGGAAGGCGAAGTCTTAACCACTGCACTGCCAGGGAAGTCCCTCCTTTTTAAAAAATAGTTTAACAAATATTGAAAACTTCGGGAGACTCTGATGCAGTATTAACATTGCTACATATTTCTTTTTCCATTGAGTCCTTTTCCATTGAGTCCATTGCGCATTATCAAGAATAAACTGCCCCAATTAAATGACATATGAAGACAGGTAACTCTTTATTAAATGGATGATTTGCAAGAAGGACATTGATGAATAAAGGTAAAATTTTTCACTCATAGTGAACATGAAACTTTTAAATGTGTAAGGTTTACATTCAATTTCATTTCTTTAAAAAGTATCTGCCCCTTTATATCATGGTGTGCGAAGCACTGGTGAGATTTATGTCACCAGAAATTCCCAGTTTGCTGATTTCCCCGAGATTTTTCACCCGATGATTGTACTGCAACAAGTGAGCATCATTGACCGCAACCTTGAAGTGGTCAGCTTCAACCAGGACTTGTATCTGAAATGGCACGTACACAAAACTGTTAGGAATGCCCATTCATCACAAAACCAGTGTGGCCTGAGCTCAGGATGTCCAGCATTTCACCTTTATGATCAATTGTAGAACTAATTAAAGTCAGAAAAAGTAACTTTACAGCAAAAATAAACTCCAACTTATTCAAGATTTAAACAAAACAAAATGATAAAATTTTTAGAAGGATATATTTGAAGCCACAGAGGAAAAGATTAGGTAAAGTTTTTGGATGGCCTCAACCACCTAAAACTAAAACTAAAAATAAATGCTAAAATAGGAATCCTCTACTTAGAGTGGCAAATGTTATGAAGATTGATAATAACCAGTTTTGGCAAGAGTAGGGGAAACACTCTCCCAGTAGTTAGAGGATGTGTTAATCCTTACATCCTTTTGGAAGCAGCACTTTGGCAATATCCTTATCTAAATTTTAAACATGTATATTCTTTGAGTAAAGTTATTCTAGGAAGCAAAGATTTATAAGGATAGTTATCACAGTATTTTAGTAAAATAAATAAAACTTTCCCGGTTTTATTTGTTTGGAATATTTCCATACTCCAAATTTTCATCAGTAGGGTACAGGCTGAATTATTACACATCTGAACAATGAAGTACTATTAGGTGGCAATGTTCTCATAAGGAAAGATGTCCACCAAATGTAGAATATGGTCCCTGTTAGACCCTGCCCTTGAGCTGGCGGTCTAGCTGTTTTTTTTAAATTAATTTATCTATTTTTATATGTGGCTGTGTTGGGTCTTCGTTGCTACGCACAGGCTTTCTCTAGTTGCGGCGAGCGGGGGCTACTCTTTGTTGCGGTTCACGGGCTTCTCACTGTGGTGTCTTCTCTTGCTGCGGAGCACGGGCTCTAGGCCCACGGGCTTCAGTAGTTGTGGCTCATGGGCTCTAGAGCACAGGCTCAGTAGTTGTGGCACACGGGCTTAGGTGCTCCGCAGCATGTGGGATCTTCCTGGGCCAGTGATCGAACCCGTGTCCCCTTCATTGGCAGGTGGATTCTCAACCACTGCGCCACCAGGGAAGCCCGGTCTAGCTGTTTTATAACCCAATCTATAGTCAACCCTTACCTGATACTGTGGACCTAATAAATATTTGTGAAGCAGTGCTTAAAAATGAAAAGTGTGTTGCTTGTCATAGAAAACACTGGAAAGTTACTCATGTTGAAACCTTTGTGAGGATGGGGGAAGCAGTAAAGGATGGAGGACTTTTTAGTTAATTTTTAAAAATCTATAAATTTTTCTTTTCATAAAACAAGTATGTATTACTTTTAGAATTTAAAAATTTTAGGTTTTTAAATTTTTTTTGACTATGCCACACGGCATGTGGGATCTTAGTTCCCCAACCAGGGATTGAACTCACGCCCCCTGCATTGGAAGCATGGAGTCTTAACCACTGGACCACCAGGGAAATCCAATATTTCGTTTTGATTGCCATGCTAACTATGTTGTTTTGAGGAATTAAGTCTCAGCCCAACTGTACCATAAAGACTCTACTTTTTAAATTAAAGATGCTATTTTTCTCACTTCCAGAAAAGCTTAAACTCAGAAGGGTGGTAACGGGTGATGGTAAGGTGCCTGAATGGAGTTGGGGAGAGTGCCACTATTTCTGAGACCTGTCCCCTGGTATGGAGAGCAAATGTACTGGTTAGGTGTCCCAGGACAGCTGATGAAAATTCATTTCCAGTGCATTGTGGTTTAAGAGTGATTCCCCATGAGAAATACACATTATCAATAAATAATAGTAGCAATAACTTACTTTGAAAGGTTTACCACTTTCAAATGGGAAAACCGTCTGTCTTTCTTCCTTCCCCCAGTTATTATTCAGCTTCGAATTGCAAACGATGACTTTCCTGTTGTCCTCATTGAAGCGTGGGTTAAAGTGGAAGGCGACATCATTTCCTGTCTTGAAATCTAAAGCAAGTCTGTTTTAAACCAAAGACCAGAGTTAGTAAAATTATTCAAGTTGTACATTTGTATCAAGTGAAGAACATAAAATTTTCTAAAGAGCAAATCATTTATAAAATACAGGAAAAATTTCTAAACAGAAAGCAAATAAACCAGAGAATGGGTTCAAACTGGAAAGTATACTGGGCCAAGTACAGTAGTTCCACTTTATGTGCAGAGGGTATGTTCTAAGACCCCAGTGGATGCCTGAAACCATGGATAGTACCGAACCAAACATCTATTTAGCTAGCTAGCTAGCTGGCTAGCTATCCACGCACACTTTTTTCCTATACATGTATACCTATGATAAAGTTTAATTTATAAATTAGGTACAGTAAGAGATTAATAATAAAATAGAACAATTACAGCAATATACTGTTGTAAAAGTGATGTGAATGTTGTCTTTCAAAATATTGTACACATTTAATGCCTTTTCCATCTGAACTAATCACTTATGCACTGGGGCTGTAACTTTTGCAGTTTGAGGTATGACAGGAAAAAAAAAAAACTAGCATGAGTTTCTTTCCTTTCTCACAATTTCATGGACAGAAGATTTGTACTTACTATAGATCTTAGCAACCTCAGTATACAATTTTTTTCTTTCCATTAAGTCAAGAACCTTCCCTTTTTCACTTAAAAGGAGCCTTTTATAGCTTCTCTTTGGCATATATGAATTGCCAGCATCACTACTCTTGCTTTTGGGGTCATTATTAAGTAAAAGTTTACTTGGACACAAGCACCAGGGTACCACGACAGTGGATCTGATAACGGAGAGCTACTAAGTGACTAATAGGCCAGATATTGCTGCACAAAGGGATGATTTCACGTACTGGGCAGGATGGGGCTGGACAGCGTGAGATTTCACCATGCTGCTCACAACGGTGGCAACTTAAAACTTATGAACTGCTTATTTCTGGGAATTTCCATTTAATATTTTCAGACCGTGATTGACCCTGGGTAACTGAAATCGTGGAAGGGGAAACCTCAGATAAGGGGGTACTACTGTATTCGATGTACTACCACAGTATCTCAAAGTAAACAAGACAATATGTGTTGAGTTTTTTGGCCTCGTTGTCTTTGGTCATATCCTTCTATTCAGCTGTAATTCTTTTTACTCTCTACACATGAAACAGTCAAGGTGTGCTCGCTTCGGCAGCACATATACTAAAATTGGAACGATACAGAGAGGATTAGCATGGCCCCTGGGCAAGGATGACACGCAAATTCATGAAGCGTTCTATTTTTTTTCCCTGGTGGTGCAGTGGTTAAGAATCCGCCTGCCAATGCAGGGGACACGGGTTCGAGCCCTGGTCCGGGAAGATCCCACGTGCCGTGGAGCAACTAAGCCCGTGCGCCACAGCTACTGAGCCTGTGCTCTAGAGCCCACATGCCACAACTATGGGTGCCTAGAGCCCGTGCTCCACAACAAGAGAAGCCACCGCAATGAGAAGCTCGTGCACCACAACTAGAGAAAGCCTGTGCGCAGCAACAAAGACCCAACGCAGCCAAAAATAAATAAAAATAAATTTTTTAAAAAAATTCAATTGAGTCAAATTTTTTTAAAAAAAGCAAGGTCTGCTTTCTAGACCTACTAACAATGATTCCTTGGGTATTTAATTCACCCAGTAACAGACACATACAACCACCAATGATTAAATTCACAGGGAAAGGACCAATATGGTCAAATGGCAATAGAAGTTGTATTTGACTAAATACGCAATGCCTGTATTTTCTCAGCAGTGAAAAGGAAGATAATTGTCAACTCTACTGCCGTACGGATTTTTTTCTTTCATGTAACTGCTCACATAGATTTTGCAGATCAAAGCAATACATTTCTCAGTTTACTACCACCTTAATCATTTCAACCAAAATTGGTTTTGACCTGCCAGTCTCAGTCAACATCTCTATTGTTATTGGAACTAACCTTTTTAGTGCAACAGTCATAAATAAGGCAAAGATACCAGTGTGGTCCTGCGTGACAGCAGCTGCAGCAGGAGGAGAGCAGATATTACCAAATCGTGAGTGCTGTCTGCAGAGGATCAGGGCGCTGGGTCCTATGTTATTTTGGGAGGCAAGATGGATAAGGACACAGGCAGAGGATATATATGTTGTGTAACTTGCTGTGAGACAAGCTTTATTATGTAGGGAAGTATTGTGCTGAGAGAAGCTGTATAGGCTGTGTGGAAGAAAGAGCTGGCTTAGGGTAGTGACTACCACGTAGAACCAGAGGAGGCTGGCTGGAGGTGGAGTGAACTGGTTAGCTGAATGTAAAACGATCAGATCAGAATCTGAGTCCACCTCCTGGTAACAGAGGAGGTTGCTCCTGCCGATTCACGCAGATCAAGATGACAGGCACTCACAGGGGCTGTTTATAGATTCTTAAATAAACCTGTGTACACAGCTGGAATTTGTACCTTTTGTGTCCTGTCTATAAGACCCAGAAGCAGATATTAGTTAATCTAGGAGCTTTAATAGTACTACTAACCTCAAGGACAGACATACTGAACAGCTTCAGGATAGCCCTAGCCTGCTTGTATTATATATAAATATAACCAGTGGTGATAACCAGAGCCAAGCATCCCAGGGCAGCCCGTAAATCAGCATGGATTTTCCTAAGTGAGCTCAAAGTCTTACCCGCCCCGAGCTCACCCCACCAGTACCAATAGCAGAGGCTGACTTATTTTTACAAAGTCTTTAACTTGCAGAGTCTTTTCAAACTTTTTAAGTAAACAGTGTCTACTCAAAAGACTGGGGTTCCCCACCTTGTCACTTATCTGTAGACCAGGCCGACACGTGGGAATCTGTGACTCTGCTGTTTCACCCGGTATGAAGACAGAAATGGCGGCCAAGCTCACAAATCTGAGAGTGCACCAAGACCTGCACAACTGCAGGGAGATTTGTACCACTATGAGGACAGAGAGGTATAATTTTTTTTTTTTTTTTTTTTTTTTTTTTGCGGTACGCGGGCCTCTCACTGTTGTGGCCTCTCCCGTTGCGGAGCACAGGCTCCGGACGCGCAGGCTCAGCGGCCATGGCTCACAGGCCTAGCCGCTCCGCGGCATGTGGGATCTTCCCGGACCGGGGCACGAACCCGTGTCCCCTGCATCGGCAGGCGGACTCTCAACCACTGCGCCACCAGGGAAGCCCCGAGAGGTATAATATTTAAACTCTCAGATCAACTAGACATCTTTTTGTCTTTGACCCTAGTTTGTTTTTTTTTTTTATATTTATTTATTTGGCTCCACCGGGTCTTAGTTGCAGCACGCATGATCTTCGTTGCGACATGCAGGATCTTTCAGCTGTGGCATGTGGGATCTTTTTTAGTTGTAACCTGAGAACTCTTAGTTGAGGCATGTGGGATCTAGTTCCCTGACCAGGGATCAAACCCCGGCCCCCTGCATTGGGAGCATGGAGTCTTAGCCCCTGAACCACCATAGAAGTCCCTGACCCTAATTTTTGATGGGCTTTGTGTTTTAGACAATCTATGGCTCAGAGGTGGAGGGATGGCCAAACATTACATTACAAAGGCTCTACTTTCCTTTAATTCTAAGGCTTTCACTGCCTAGAAGAACCAACAGAATGGGTTTTCCTGCTCTTCCTCTTTGTCCTCACAAAGTAGAACTCTGTTTTATTCTGGTTCTGGGAGAAACACAAGATTTAGTGAGGGAAACCTTGTCTTCTTGGTGGGAATGCGTATTGATTTATGGGGAAATCCCAAACTATGGTATAGCCAAGATTCTAAATGTGCCATTTTAAAAACTCTATCAAAATTCAAAACAGATCACCCTTTATTCCAAAAGCAATCAGTAAATATGTTAGACTTGCTGACTTTGCTCTTTACCTGTTTGCGTCGGGCTTTACTGTGCCCAGGATTGTTATCAGCATGCGAGGCATGACTCCTCCGGAAAAAGGCAGGTCATAAGGCACATTCTGGGAATTAAAAAAAAAAATATATATATATATATCAATAAAGAGTCATGTTTTCTTGAGGCAAGAAAGAAAAAGATATCCTAAAGTTCAACCGCTTTTAATATGTGTGAATAACACATAACCCTACTTTAGCCATCTTTTCAGACTCTCAGGCCACCTTGCCCAGGGCCTGGAGAGAGAAGGCTCCCTACACAACTGCAGCTAATAATCGAGAATAAGGCCATCAGTTAATTGGTGCCAAAGGCAGAACATGTTCCCTTTCGGAGCACTGTATCTCTCATGACAAGGCCCATCCCAATCTATAACTCATCCACTTCACCTATTTTTTGGAAAGACCCTTGTCATATAACATTCTCTGTCAGGTTGTTCTGCTCCCTGTGGGCAGGCACTGTGGTACCTTCTGGGCTTCTGAGGCCCCCTATGTTCCACTCACACAAGGCCCTGAGGAGTGCTTCGAATGTGGCAGGTACTTGATATTTGTAGAATGGACACTTTCCAATTAATACCTTCCCCAGTTCATTTTACAAATATTTCTTGACCTTCTATGTTCAAGGTGCTGTAAATATTCCCAATGCTCTGTCCTTGGCCTCTTCTCTTTTTCCTGTAAAATTGTTTCCCCCTGGGTTCGACCATCACCCAAGTCTTTTCTCTCTTGCACTGATCTGTCTGATCTGTACTAGTCCTGTGCTTCCTCCCGGAACTCAATAGTCCTGTGCTATTGAACTCTTTCCTCATATCTGTATCTTTTCTCCCAACTACACTATTTGGAAGGGAAGGGTCTGTGTCTGAGATGTGGCTGGAGCCCCACAGAGTTTTATGCTTAGAACTCATTTATTAAAATGGGTTTTAATGTAAGTGAAAATTTAATCCTTAGATGACAAAATTATCTTTAGAAGGTTTTTAAAAACCCGATTACCGTGGTTCCCCCAAAGGTTCCCTCTATGACCATGGGAAGGTTGTATAACTCTTTATTGCCCCATTTCCTCATTTGTGAAGTGGGGATAACAACAGTATCTTAGAGGGTGCTTATGGGGTTGAATGAGATCATCCATGTAGAAGCACACAGCTGGGACATGTTATATACTCAGTGTTTATTCATAATAATAACCAAAACTTCCCCCATTGCTATGATCTTAACTTGATTTATATTAAAGCTGCTTTACAGATGCCTTTAAAAGATGCACTAGCTTCTCTTTAACAGTACACATATTGAACTCAACACGAGCAGCAATTTTTTCTATTGGACCAACATACACTGTGGCTGGTCCTTGCAAAGCAGCTGTAAGCAGTGAGTTTAAAGCTTCAGCTCTCCCAGGAGCCCTTTGCAGGTCAGTACCCAGAGCCAGCTCCCAGCCACAGCACCTCAAAGTGATGGCACCACTGCTCCAGACAATTGCTACGGGCTTCATTAGCTTTGTCCTGATCACAGTCAAGCATACGAAATGACTAACACCATCTTACCAGGGGTCCAGAGGGGACGCCATAAGGGCCAGCAGCAGGGTAGGCTCCAGGAGCACTTGGCTGTCCAGGAGGTGGGTAGACCCCAGGCCCAGGGTAGGCACCTGGTGCAGTTGGTCCAGGATAACCAGGTGCAGTTGGGCCAGGGTAGGCCCCTGGAGGTGCCTGGCCTGGGTAACCCCCAGGAGGGGTTACCCCTGGGGGTAACCCCTGGCCAGGGTAGGGGCCGGGTGGTACCTGGCCAGGGTAGGCCCCAGGATAGGATGCTCCCGGGTAGCCTCCTGCCCCAGCAGGCTGGTTTCCCCATGGACCAGGCCATCCTTGAGGGTTTGGGTTTCCAGACCCAGATAAGGCATCATTAAGCTGGAAAGAAAGACATAAACAGTTACAGGATGAAAGACATTCACCACAACAGAATTTTCAGGAATATGTGATCTAAGAATTAGAGCGACATGCTGAAGATACGAAATTCATATCAATAAAATTTCCCCCACCTATTAGTTTTGAGTTCCTAAGACTAAAATTAGACTTTAGGATTATACATGCTTGATCACTCTATTCTTGCTTCCCATCGTCTCAGATCATTAAGGGTTGCCTTTTCGTAATTTGCTAAAGTCAGGAGCTAGCCATCCTCTGTGTAAAAGCACATACTTTCTGACACGAGAAAAACAATCATGAAAATCAAGATGCATGTGGGCTGGAAAACCTCCACCAAGCTGGCGCTGGTTGCCTTGGCCTTCCCTTGGCTGGATGTCTACTGCACTTCAGGTGCACCAGGTTAGTCACCACTTAGTGGCATCCAGGCTAGTATCAGAGAAGCTGCCTTGTACACAGGGATGTGGAATCACAAGATCTGGTTTGAAATCCAGTGCCATCCTTCAAGAGCCCCAAACTCTTGGAGCCATCATGCCACTTGTACAGGACTTAGTGTCTCTGTCTGTGTAACAAGGATAATGATCTTATCTCATGTGATTGTTGTGAGGAACACATGAGGCAGCATTTGGGACGGCTCTTTATAGACCGCAAGATGCTGTGCCAGTGTCGGTTTGTGTCCTTTCTCTCCAGGAGGAGACTCTGCCTTCTCCCTCTCTGACATCTACAGTATTTAGCAGAGCGCTAGGTGGTACATGGAAGATACTCAGTAAAAACTTCTACGTTGATTGAATATGATCTGCCAGGATTGTCTGACCCTTTGGTGCATCAGGAACCCAACCCCAGACCTGGTATCGGGGCAGCAGAGTGAGGCTGTGAAGGGAGCCCATGGGGTCTGGGGGAGGGGGAGAGAGAAACAGAGGGCTGGATGACGACGGAAAGTAAACCGGATTTAGAAAACAACTCAAGCTCCTGGCTGTAGGTGGTGTGAGTCATTCTGTTAAGGAATTTGAGAATACATAAGCATGCTAATAGGAATTTATTTTGGCTGCTTCTTACTCCAGCATTTGGGAAAGGAGGAGTAGAGGGCACTGCAGGATTTAAAAAAAAAAAAATCAGGATGCTCAGACTGTACCACACTGCCCTTTGTTCAGCTGGTTTCTCAGCTCCTGCCAGTGGAATCCACCCACTTCTGTCCTAGGCCTTGGGTAAAGGGGTTACTGTTAGTGAGGCCCAGGCCTCTCTCTTCCTGGCTTTCTTCCCAAATCTGTTGCTGGAAAAACAAGACTCCAGCTAACAAGCCCTCATTGGACGGGTGAGGCCAGAGGAAGCCAAGTGGTGGGAGAGTTAGGAAAACTTGAGTGGTTAAAAAAAAACAACCTTCAACCTGCATGACTGTATACATATTAGGGTAGGAAAACAGACATAAAACACTTACCGAAAAACTGTCTGCCATTTTCCTGAAAGGAGAAACAAACAAACAAACACAGGTTATTGATCCTAAAAGATTTCACTGGTTTCCGTATGAATTTAACATCACAAACAGCTCATTGTGCAGGTCTAGTCAGTGCACAGGCATTCTCCTAACACAAGCCAGTCTATTCCTCAAATATGCTGAAATCATTAGCGGGGAACCACAAAAATGTCTCATCAAAGGGCGGAGATGCACTCCACCTGGATCACCACGCCCTATTTAACTCATACCTTTAAACTCTAATCACACTAGCCTGTGGCCTGAATCCTGGGAGTACCAGGCGACCCAAGGCAGGTGGGAGAGGGGGGAATAAAATGCTCTGCCCCTTTCCTAGGTAACAAATGTAAACGGTCCTGGGTTTTTGGTCCTCCTTCACCTTCCTTCCTGTGTTCTTTTTCTACCACCTCATAAAAAGTGTTCAGTGCATTAATCTCACCCACCTCCCCTCCGGTTCCCTCTAACAGCCCCACACCCTGCTCTGGGTTTTGGGAGGAAGCAGTTGGTTCTTCCTACTGAGATTTGAAAGACAATCCTTGCCTTCCCCGCCCCACCCTCCAAGACCTAGTTGCTGCTGTTGATTTATTCCTTTATTTGTACACATTTATGCCTACTCTGGGCCAGGCACCGGGTGGCTCCTGTCTGGGTTTGAAGATGAAATCGACCAAGATGTATGGCCAAAGGGTCCAGAGGCCAGAAGGGGGTCACAAGTGATGGACGCTGTGAGCCAGACTGCATGCTGTGGGAAGTCACAACTCGAAAGATGACTTCTAACAGGGGAAGAGACAGTGTTGCTTGAGCTAAGCCTTGAAGGAAAGGTGAGATTGTGATGTGGAGCAATAAAGAAGAAAGGCGGGCACAAGATGATTCCCTTTTTTTTTTTTTAAAGATACTTGTTATTCCAAATGAAATGTCTGGCAGTATAACAAACAACTAAGGTTTAAAAAAAAAAGTCAGGGTTTCCCTGGTGCCGCAGTGGTTGAGAGTCCGCCTGACAATGCAGGGGACTCGGGTTCGTGACCCAGTCCGCGAAGATCCCACGTGCCGCGGAGCGGCTGGGCCCGTGAGCCATGGCCGCTGAGCCTGCGCGTCCGGAGCCTGTGCTCCGCAACGGGAGAGGCCACAACAGTGAGAGGCCCGCGTACCGCAGAAAAGAAAAAAAAAAAAAAAAAGTCAGACAATGTGGAGGAAAATATTTTTGGGTAGGATGCTACCAGAAAGGGTTGGCCTTGCCCACAGCTGCCTCAAAGGGTAGCCCCGAGACATCATTCTTGCTTCTCCGGCTCCTCCCCCTGTGCCAAGGCCCCATCCAAACACGATGTTTTACACCTGCTCCCGCTGCGGGTGCTCTCTAGCGGTGAGGGGAGGAGAGTAGCTTTGGACTCCTCAGGTCTGGGTGAGTTTTCTCAGCTCAGGATCACTGGTGCTGTGGCCAAAATTACCTGGACTTGAACAATCAGAATCTCTTTCTCCTTAAGTCGCCTATTTGTGATAGTTACTCAATTATTCTTCTTAAAATAATTGAGTAAATGGTGGCTACTTGATAGGTCCTAAAAATGTAAAATATTAGATTTTATTGTTAAAAAACCAAACAGGCAGACCTCCTCCTAGAACTTAATGTGTGCTTTATTTATACACCAGATATTTTATCCTACTCTGCTGTAGGATAAAATACTCTTTCTTTTTGCACATCTCTTTTAATCTGGGCATTCTCAAATATATTTGGAAACACTCAGGTTGTCACTGTTACCACTGTGCCCATCTTCCAACATGGAAACTGCTAGCAATTTGATTAGGAAGTCATGGTGACTCTCCCAGGGCTTATATTCACTGTATTTAGTATATAGTATTTGACCTTTTAAAGCAAAAGTCAGGTGCTCTTCTGTGCTTCCTTCCCCAAAAGGCTACCACTGCCTTGAAAACTGTGCTGCTACCCTGGAAAGAACTTAAGAGTTGTTAAAGAGAAAGAAAGGACATTTCTTAAGTCAAGAAAATAAAGCTTCTCATTTTGGATGCCAGTAGGAAACAATCTTGAACTTCATAGTGGGCAGAAAGCTTAGTTCCTTTGATTACACTCCTGGGCAACGTATCAAAGCCTCAGCAATAACATTGTAAGTGTTTTGACTTCTTTTAAATATCCCCATTGTGTTCAGGCTTATTCCCAACCTCACACCACTGACATTTCAGGTGGGATACTTTGTAGGGAGGGGCTGTCCCGTGCATTGCAGTACCTGCAGCAGCATCCCTGGCTTCAACACACAAGATGCCAGTAGCACCCCTCCCGCGCCATCGTGATAATGCAGAATGTCTTAAGACATTGCCAAATAACCCTGGGGGAAGCGGGAAGAGGGCAAAATTGTGCCTGGTTTGAGAACCACTGGTGTAGGCTAATTAGCATATGTATCCTCACATAAATGTACCTATGCAGGTCAATAAAAAACAGAAAGGTAGTTTCAATTGTTAAAACTAGCTAAATCTGTTCCATTGGCCTCATAAAGTGTCGTATTAACATAAATCCAATTAAACTTAGATGTGTTTAAAGGCTGATCATAACCAGAAACTCACACAAAGACATTTACATTTCTAAAATGTAACATTTATTCTTTTCAAAGTTTCTGTTCAAGCATATTCAGTTTATTTTCCGACTAGCCCCAAACAATTTAAGAAACAAAGCAGATTCCACTTTATTTCTACTGTGTTTCACATGACACCAAGGATGACGCGTCCTTGGATTGTGGATTTGGATTGTGTTGTGTTTGGATTGTGTTGTGACACATTAGACAAGCCCATTAGAATAATGACACCCTGCATTTATGTGGTGCTTTTCAGTTTACAAAGCACTTTCACATACCTTACCTATTTTGATTCTGATAATAATCTTATGAGATTGACAGGGAAAAATTAATATCCTCACTTTAAAGGTGAGGAAACTGAGTCTCAGAGAGGTAATGTGGTGACCCAAAGTCATTCTGTCATTGGCAGGCCAAGGACCAGGGTCCAAGCATCCTGACTCCTAATTCAGGCTGATTTTACACTAGTATAAAACCTCACACTTTGAAATTTTAAAGTATAGTCCTTCGAAAGTGTTAGTTACTTCATTTAGAAATTCATTCTCTGGCTTAAACATTCAGAACTGCATAAACATGCTGAAATTGTAAACAAATTAAAAAGAGATCATGGGGACTTCCCTGGTGGCACAGTGGTTGAGAATCCTCCTGCCAATGCAGGGGACATGGGTTCGAGCCCTGGCCCGGGAAGATCCCACATGCCGTGGAGCAGCTGAGCCTGTGCGCTACCACAATGAGAAGCCCCGCCCATAGCAACGAAGACCCAATGCAGACAAAAATAAGTAAATAAAATGAATAAGTTAAAAAAAATCATGTTTTTGTCAGAAAACTAGCTGGGTGACTCAGTGTGCAGTGATATTGAATACAAGGATGGCATTTTGCACAGTCACTTTGCTAATTATAACCACATTTAAACCGATAAAGCTTACTTTTCCAAAAATTGGGTATGCATTGTTTTGATTATGTCAACTCCCAACCATCAGATCTCTGATGAAACAGGTTCTAACCAATGTTCTTTTGAAATCAAGGTTAGCAACCTTAGAACTTAAAAACAAAAAAAGGAACCAAAAAAAGAATAAAAAAAAAACCAACACATCTATTTGGGTAAATATCTTCCCTACTTGCCTGGAAATTTTCTTTTTTTTTCTTTCTTTCTTTCTTTCTTTTTTTTTTTTTTTTAGAGGAGTAGCTTATAGAGACAATCAAATGTAAAATTTAAAAAATCTTCCCACTCCACAGGTACTATAGGTTTGTGAACTCTGGCATTCCCAGAATCAGAGAATTTTGAAAAGCCAGGATAGAAACACTATGTCAAAGACAAAAACATTTAAAAACTACTACCTGAGTCTTCACATTTGGAAAAACCTACAGAAAGTAGTTCAGTATTGCTTTGCAATAAGGAATTGAAACATGAGTCAGAACGCAGGGCACTTTAATCGGTTGTTAATTGCAGCTCTGCCCTTCAATAAAGAGTAGCTATCCACTGTACTAAGCTATTCTAGGCCCATGCAGCAATTAATTCAGTTGCCAGGGTTCCCAGGAGCACTTCTGAAATTTCTGCCCACGAAGGGCCCCAACTTTTATAGGAGCTGTAAGGGAAGTAGATCACAAACGTATTTCCTCAGAACCCCAAGCACTGCCCACACTCCTCCCCAAAGAACACAGGACAGGCAGTCTACGTCCTGGACTTACAGAAACACAGAACAGGCCTTGAGGAACGCTCACTTACCAAAGCCAAATTCAATGATGCTGGTTAGAATAAAGGAAACTGGTCCTTTACTAGGATTTCTTTTTCATCATTGTTCCTCAGCATCAAGGAAGGTAAAGTTACTTTGTGCCTCTCAGTTACTGATTTTTTTTTCCCTTATGGAAAAGCTGAACATCAGTCAAGAGAGAACACATGATACTTAGTCAGCAGCACATTGGAATTACTGCCCTGGCAGGCTTACCACTCAGAATTTAATGAGAAGAACCCATTCAGGCACCAGACACAAAATGTTAACTAGCTGTCCTCAGAGAAGCCTGTGTCCCAAACTATCACAGGAAAGAGAGGCTAAGTTTTAGATCAGTTACTATGAGTCTCAGGTATATGACGTTTACAAGCCAACTGGTATTTAAGGTAACATAAGAGTCTCAAGTTTTACTATATGAATAAATATCTGTATTACAGTTAAAATTTAGAGTCTGACTGATGAAGGTTCTAGGCAAACAGTATCTAAATCACAGGTGAGACCAATATTGGCCTTTGACCTCACTAGCAGTAAGTAAAAAGTCTTTATAAAGCACTTCTGCATATTTGTGGCATAGCAAAATGTCATTGATTAAGGACCCCTCAACAGAGTGAAATTTGCTATTCCATTTTTTTTAAAACTAGCTTTTGCACTTCCCTGGTGGAGCAGTGGTTAAGAGTCCGCCTGTCAATGCAGGGGGCACGGATTCGAGCCCTGGTCCGGGAAGATCACACATGCCGCGAAACGACTAAGCCCGTGCGCCACAACTACTGAGCCTGCGCTCTAGAGTCCGTGCTCCACAACAAGAGAAGCCACCGCAATGAGAAGCCCGTGCACCGCAGAGTAGCCCCCGCTCGCTGCAACTAGAGAAAGCCCGCGCACAGCAACGAAGACCCAACACAGCCAAAAATAAATAAATAAAATAAATTTAAATAAATAAATAAAAATTAAAAAGGCATTGGTGACTTACAAAAGAAAAGCATGTGTTAAAAAAAAACCAGGGCTTCCCTGGTGGCGCAGAGTCCGCCTGCTGATGCAGGGGACGCGGGTTCGTGCCCCGGTCGGGGAGGATCCCACATGCCGCGGGGCGGCTGGGTCCGTGAGCCATGGCCGCTGGGCCTGCGCGTCTGGAGCCTGTGCTCCGCAACGGGAGAGGCCACAGCAGTGAGAGGCCCGCGTACCGCAAAAAAAAAAAAACAAAAAAAACCCCCAAAAAACTAGCTTTTGGGGTCAATGCTCCTTCTTTTCTGCTTCTTATGTAACCTGGTGAGGCACCACCTAATATTTCTAAGCTCAAAACATTCAAGACCCATCATCAAACTTCTCCCAAGAATATGAAGTAAATGCTGATTCTAAGTATAACGCCCACACATTATTAACTTAGGAAAGAGCTCCAATCTCCCATAGATCAAGGATGAGGCATAGCCATCAAAGGATTGAAAGACTCTCCTCTAGGGATTCAAAGTCAATGTCTGAAAAGGAGACTACTGTGGAACAATAAATTTTTATTATTAAACTTTAACTTTTATGGAAACAATTTCCTAGTATGAAAGATAAACTTGAGGCAAATGAGTCAGAATTTTGGAAGCTGGTGAAAATTTTCTCTCATGCTCTGTGCCAAGAGGTCAATTTTCATTGCTATCATTTTCTTCAGAACTAAATGAGCCTTTCTTCCATTCCCTTTCCAGAATCCTAGAAACAGACTGGGTCACTGAGGTCCAACTGTCCTCATTGTCCAGCAACCCAACTCCCAGGAGTCAGTTTACAAATATTCCACGGTATCTGGAATAGGAATCGCTAAGGGGAGGGCATGAATGAAGCCTAAGGCACGGCCTCAAGCCCTGTGTCCCTGAGCTCTTACTCCTCAAAATGCATGCATTTTAGTGCTTTGATTTGAGCAACTCACAATCCAGAATAAATGCTCAAACATGTTTGAAAAGCCTCCCCACCCCCGCCTCAGCTAGGCCTCTGCACCCTGGGACCAACATTGTGCCACACCCCACATATCCCCGGCACAGATCGTTAATGCCCAAACCTGGACAGGGATGAGTCACTGATTTGCAAAAACTGAGGGTGTACGGTCTTTGTCAAGCCGGGCACATGTCCACTCAGCCTTGGGGCAGCACCCTTTTCTACGGGATCAGCATCCTGAGAGAGGCTGCAGCCCTTGACCCTGTTGGCCAGGTAGCAGGGCGCATTCCCATCCCACAGCAAGATCAAGTGGTCGACAGCCAAGTCAGGGGTCGTGGAGCCGCCCGACAGAGTCCGGGAGCAGTACCCTCTGTGGACTGGGGGCAGGAAGGCCTGCTTCCTCCCGCCCAGCTGGAGCGCGCGGCTGGGGTGATGCGCGCGCGCCCGCCGCTCACCGCCGGCGGCCCTGGGCGGCCGACGACGGGAGGGCGCGACGCCGGGGCTGAGCCTCCCAGTCGCCTCAGAGGGTAACACACCCGTCCGCCTCGAGTAAATGCAGGTGAGTCCTTGTAAGGCGTTGCTAACTTTCCCCGAGTCTCAGACTCCGCTCTCCCTTCTCGGCGACCCCCTCCCGCGGGCCTCCAGGAAGTCAAGCCCCGGCCGCGCACCGAGCAGCGCCCGGGAGTCCTCGCCCTGACAGGCTCAGCCGCCAGCAAGCCCGTGCGCGCCCCAGTCCCGGCGCCCCGCGCCACTCACCCGACGCCTCGGCACTAGCTCGCGCGCTGCGGGGGTGGCTTCGGCAGAGGTGCTGTCGTCCTGGCTGGGTGGCGGCCGGCTCTGCGCCTCAAATACGCCGGGCCAGGCCCGCCTTTCCCGGGGCGGGGCCGCCACCCCTGCCACCCACGGCCTCGCTCTGCGGACCAGGCGGGGCGAGTCCCCGGCCTCGCTGGACACCCGGGCGCCCAGGCGCCGCGGTTGCAGGGCGCAGAGGAGACGCCTGACTCGGAACAGCGGCGGGTGGGACCCTGACCCGAGGCCTCCATCCCCGCAGCGTCCAGTCGGTCCCCTCCGCAGCCGCTGGAGATCGGGGTTCACCGCCCTCTCGCCAGATTCACCTGCTAACTCCTCAGACCAAGATAGGGAGAGTCTGCGAAGCTTTTTGTGTGTGTTTCTTTGGGGAGTTTTGCTTGCTTACTTGCTTTAACTGTGTTTACTCTTTTTCTGCCTGAATCTCAGGCACTCTCAGCCCTTCTGCATTTACTTTACCTAAATCCCTTCTCAGCATCAAAGCCTTCGCACAGTGACTTGGGTCACAGTTTTCTGAGATGCTAGGTGAGATGCTCCCTGTTCCTGGCCTTGCTTTCATTCCCTTTATGAACTGTGATGTGGGTCCACACCTCAGACTAGGAGCCCTAAATTGTTTTGCTGTTTGCTCCCCGCTGCATCCTTAGCATCTATCCTGTGTTTGGTAAATATTTGTTTAATGAATGAATGATTGAAATGGTGAATCACTTCCTATTGGGAAGAGTCCTGATAAAGGAGGGAAGAATTAAATAAAATAAAGCTATGGCTCCAAAAAGGTTGTTACAACAAGTAGTGATGCTTCCAAGAGAAATGGTATTTGTTTGGTAGCATTTAGCTGGGTAATAGCTGAGTGAAATGGCTAAGGATGTCAAAGATGAATTTCTTTTTAAGTTCACACTCACAAAAATTAACTCGACTCACAGACATCGAAAACAAATTTATGGTTACCAACGGGGAAAGTGAGGGGGGGATAAATAGGAATTTGGGATTAACAGATACATACTACAATATATAGAATAAAAAACAAGGAACTACTGTATAGCACAGGGAACTATAGTCAATATCTTGTAATACCTATAATGGAAAAGAATCTGAAAAATAATATATATATGACTGAATCACTTTGCTGTACACTGAAACATTGTAAATCAACTATACTTCAACATTGTAAACTATACTATACTTCAAAAAAAAAAAAAGATTAACTCAAAATGGATTAAAGACCTAAATGTAAGACCTGAAGCTATAAAGCTCCTAGAGGAAAACAGGGGAAAACTCCTTGACATTGATTTTAGCAATGATTTTTTTGGCTATGACACCAAAAGCACAAGCAATAAAAGCTCAGAGTAAACAAGTGGCAGTACATCAAACTAAAAAGCTTCTGTACAGGGACTTCACTGGTGGCGCAGTGGTTAAGCATCTGCCTGCCAATGCAGGGGACACAGGTTCAATCCCTGGTTTGGGAAGATCCCACCTGCCGTGGAGCAACTAAGCCAGCGAGCCACAACTACAGAAGCTCATGCACTCTAGGGCCCGTGTTCCGCAACAAGAGAAGCCACCACAATGAGAAACCCGTGCACCGCGACTAAGGGTAGCTCCTGCTCGCCACAACTAGAGAAAGCCCGCGTGCAGAAACAAAGACCAAATGCAGCCAATATATAAATAAAAAGCTTCTGCACAGCAAAGGAAACTATCAACAAAGTGAAAAGGCAACCTACAGAATTGGAGAAAATATTTGCAAATCATATATCCAAAGAAGAGGTTAATATCCAAAATATGTAAGGAATTCATTCATACAACTCAATTACAAAAAAAACCAAATCTGATTAAAAAATGGGCAGAGGAACCAAACAGACACTTTTCCAGAGAAGATATACAAATGGCCAACAGGTACATGAAAAGGTGCTCAGCGTCACTAATCATCAGGGAAATGCCAATCAAACCCACAATGAAGTATCACCTCATGCCTGTTAGAATGGCTATTATCCAAAAAGACAAGAGATAAGTGTTGGAGACGATGTGGATGGAGAAAAGAGAACCTTTGTGTACTTTTAGTGGGAATGTAAATTGAAACAGTATGGAAGTTCCTCAAAAACTTAAAACTAGAACTACCATATGATCCAGCAATTCCACTTCTAGGTACATATCCAAAGGAAATCAGATCACTATCTTGAAGAGATATCTGCTCCCCCATGTTCATTGCAAAATTATTTATAATAGCCAAGACCTGAAAACAACCTAAATGTCCGTGGATGAATGAATGGGATGAAGAAAATGTGAGATACATATCTATAGCTATATACTGTCTCTATATCTATACACATTCATACACACACACACAGTGAAATATTATTCAGTCATAAAAAATGGCAGGAAGGAAATCCTGCCATTTGTGACAACATGGATGAAACTTGAGGGCATTATGCTCAGTGAAGTAAGTCAGAGAAAGACAAATACCGAAATGATCTCACTCATGTGGAATCTAAAAAAGTCGAACTCATAGAAACAGAAACATAGTTTGATGGTTGCCAGAGGCTGGGGGATGAGAGAAATGGGGAGATATTGGTCAAAGGGCACAAACTTCCAGTTACAGGATGAATACGTTCTGGGATCTCATGTATAGCAAGGTGACTATAGTTAACAATACTTGAAAGTTGCTAAGAGAGTAGATCTTAAATATTCTCATCACACACACACAGAAAGGTAACTATGTGAAGTGATGGATGTGGTAACTATTGTGGTAATCATTTCATATATATATATATGTATATATATCCATTATACATAAATATATCTCATTTTATGTGTATATGTAAATGAAGTTTAGATAATATTAACGGCTACTATTCATCAAGCACTTCTTATGTGCTTTGTATTATACCTAGTGCTTTACATGCATATATGGGGGGGGAGGTAGGTATTTTTATCCCTATTTTAAAGATGAAAAAACTGAGGCATAGAGAATTAGATATGACCAAGATCACAACACAGATCAAGTTGAAAGTATGTCAGGGTCTAAGAAATAAGCCTTTGGAAATGGGATTTGCTATTCCACAGATTGAGGCAAAGAATACACCAATGAACGATGGAAGGAAGGGAGGGAGGGAGGGAAAACGCCACTGCCAGCAGACCACCAAAAATTGGTAGATTTAGAAGTTGGAGGGGATCATTCAGAAAAGGAAAGAAGAATTGACCTCACCGTGAAATGATCTCTGAAAGAACAGAGGAGCAGACTTGCTCTTTTGATTCCAGTGTTTCAATTCTGAGGGACAGTTTTCTATCTTATAGTGGGATTCTGTGTCTGGCTGATAGCATATGTGAGAAAGCCTCTGTATTTGCTTGACCTGTGTCTGGGAGCTTTTGGGTTTTTGGCTAGAGGAGGAAGGGACTTGGTGCTGGACAATGGAGTAAGGACAGAGAACTAGGGAGGGGATGTCGAAACCAATTCCAGTCCAGCCTCTTTTGCTGGGCTGGAGCCCCAGGGAGAGAGGAATGGGGCCAGAAACTGATGGGGCTGTCTTTGTGAAAGCTTTTTGAGAAGTAGCATCAAGGCCCAAGTGACAAAATACAGCTCTGGGGTATAAGGCGTCTGTCCTTTCCCCTTCTGCACACACCCCAGGACTTGCTGGCTCTTTGCAGATTTCCAGAGCAGACTCCTGGGACCGACGTTGGCGTTCTCACCAGGAAGACCCACTGGCGCTGGGAGTTCCCTCATGTAGGTAATGGACATTTCCCAAGGGGCGGGCAGAGGCTGCATCTGCCAGGGGCTGGGGTGGGGGGTAGGGGAGTGAGGTGAGGTGGCCGGCACACTGGTTTGTTAGCATGAGTATGGTCCACACAGGTTACTTCTTTGGGGTGAACTGAGCAGGGGAGGGGCTGCGGAGGGCTCTGCTCTGTACCAGAACGGACTATGGGAGGCATAGTCCCACAGTGGGACAAAGGAGGCCTCGCTAGAACTGGCCAACTGGGAGTTGTGATGTAACTTGGTGATAGTTACATGTGTTCTGTGTTTTGGGCAATGAGTTCACTCAGTAAACCAAAGTGGAAAATGGAAATGTGGCCTCGTGGTGTAATCTCTGATACAATAGGATCGAAGGGTAGAAATTTATGAAAAGTCCAAATTACATTTTATGTCCGCAGAATATATTTAGATATATAAATATTTATCACTCCATGTATCTGTAAATAACTCTGAAAACTAAGATACATTAATGTTTTTAAAATGTATGATTCATGATGGACTGCAACGTTCCTGTGAACTCCGACATTACATTAAGGTGACCCAGGTAGCCTGACAATGTTGCTTGCGTGGGCCTTATGATGTCAGAGAACGAAGGATATGTAATATATAAAGCTGTATTGCCCCTAAGAAAGTTGAAGGAAGCAAACATTTATATTTGGAGTTTAACTCTGACTTCTCTCCTATTCTCCTCCCCTTGCTTACACACTGGGGCCACAAGGGCCCCCAGCTGTTCCATCCCTGCACACTCTGAGCTTAGCATCCTTGCCTGGCTGTCCCCATATGTGAAACTCTCTCCTCCCATTACCGACTGTCACCTCCTTCAAGTCTTTGCTCGAATGGCCCTTCTCCAGGAGTCTACTATTCAATATTTTAGCACCTTATTCAAAATTGCAGCTCAAAAGTTCCCCAGTTCCTCGTGCTGCTGGTCCCCCTTTACCCTGCTCTAATTTTTCTTTTCTTCATGGTATTTATCAATTTCCAACATGCTACAGAATTGATTTATTTCTTGTACCTACTGTCTATTGTTTTTTTTTTTTTTTCTGTCTATTGTTGGTTCCCCCTGACTTTCTTCTACTCCCCTCCCTGACCGCGGAGTTCTTTGCTGTATTATTCACTGATGAATCAAAGAGGCACATAGTAGGCACTCAACATTTGCTAAGTAAATAAATTCATAGTGTGAGCACTGGAGAAAAACCCTGTGGCCGTTTGATTTTATCACTTTCAGTGCTTTTCCCTCTTAGTTAACTATTTAATGCTTCTTAAAATGATTAAAATTTTAATAATGAAGAATTCAATTAATAGGTTGCTATGTTTGTAAAATACAAACAAAACAATAAAAAGCAAAAAAAAACGTTTTAAATTTTTTTGCGGTATGCGGGCCTCTCACTGCTGTGGCCTCTCCCCTTGCGGAGCACAGGCTCCAGACGCGCAGGCTCAGCAGCCATGGCTCACGGGCCCAGCCGCTCCGCGGCACATGGGATCTTCCCAGACCGGGGCATGAACCCATGTCCTCTGCGTCGGCAGGCGAACTCTCAACCACTGCGCCACCAGGGAAGCCCCTCCTTAGTACATTTTGCACAGGAAAGTCATATTATGTATACTCTCCTTTTAACTTTGTCTTATCCTTTTGTTGGAAGACATACATAAGTATTATCATCTCATTTTTACTGTCAGGGAAAGTGACAGTTATCCAAGCTCATCGATGTCTAGGAACAGAACAGAAGTCCTGACTTTTACAACTTATCTAGACAAACACGGAGCAGTGAATCCTTGCAGGGACTGGCTTATGTAAACTAGGGAGGAAACCAGGTATAATCTGGTTCCTAAATAATTCCTGTCCTCTCTAAAATAACCAAATAATTCATTGTGTAAAGATGAATTCTTTCATCCAGTTTTCTACCATAGGAGGGAAGTGTGCACATGAAGGACTCACTTGAGGGAATTGGGAAGGTGTCTTGCATCCTTTAGGATGCATTTGAAAGTGCCTTAGTGGCTGGTACTGTTTTTTCATTGCTGTCCCCTCTAGGCTTATACATAGAAGTCACTGTATGCTGGGGATTGTTTATGAAAATATAACCCCTTCTCTGAAGAGGGTGCCTGGCAACCAATTGACTTGAAAGCATCATCCATAGTAAGTGACTAACCTATGAGTATTAAAAAGGAGTTGCCGACAGGAAGGGCCTTTGCCTCTTCAGAAAATGCTGTAAATCTTAAGACTGAGTCATGAGGCCACAGGGCGAGGAGTGGCATCGCTGTCCTTAGAGGGCTAGCCTCTGGTAATAAGAAAAAGGGATGGCCAAAGCAGTTGTTATGAAGACAAGAGATGAGTCACCCTCTTGCCTTTCTTTCCAGTAATCCTCGGTCATTTCAGGGATACATAAAGCTCAGGCCCTTGCTACTTAGTGGGCTCATCATGTGCTCAAACATCTTTTTCGCTTCACTTCCTTAATTGCACATCCCCAAGCACCGCTTTTTGGTGTCAAATCCATGCCCCTTAGAGCTAACAAAAGGGTTTTGCTATGATCGGGTGTGCCTGGGAATTTATAATTTGTATACATGCAGTAAATGAGTCAACAGTATCCTACCCAAAGCCTATAAAACTCTTCCAAGATAAGTGTAAAAAGCAATCTAATAACATCAATAAAAATATCATTGAGTGACTACTATATACAAATCACTATGCTATTTGAAATAAGGGACAAGCCCAGTATTAGCCCTCGAGCAATAGTTTGGCTGATTTCTACTGATAAAGAGATTTTTAGGACCCTGCCATGAAAGCAAGGACCCTGGGAGAGGCCTCTCACCAGGATGGGGAGGAGGAACTTTGAGGAAGCTGGTGGCATGCCAGAAGATCCTGAGGGCGCCTGAATGAGGGGAACTTTTGTTAGAGAGAGCCAGGGGAGAATAGACAAAGAAGGAAGCAAAGAGAGTGAGTAAAGAAAAGATCCCACATGCTGCGGAGCAGCTAAGCCCGTGCGCCACAGCTACTGAGCCTGCGCGTCTGGAGCCTGTGCTCTGCAACAAGAGAGGCCGCAACAGCGAGAGGCCCGTGCACCGCGATGAAGAGTGGCCCCCGCTCGCTGCAACTAGAGAAAGCCCTTGCACAGAAACGAAGACCCAAAACAGCCAAAAATAAATAAATACATAAATTTATTTATTTAAAAAAAAAAGTAGGTAGAGTAACTATGCTTTCTTTTTAAAAAAAGAAAAGAAAGAAAAGAGAGAAGAAAAAAAGTGGGGGAGAAAGCACAGCCAAATTTTTAATAGGAAAATAGAATTGGAGAGGAAGAATATAGAGAGGACAATAGGAGAATTATGGACATATAAAAAGTCTGAGTGAGCTGGAACAAGCCAGAAAAGAGATGATGAAAAACTACCCAGAAACTAGCATGACACTGGGCCAAATAAGGAAAGACTGTCTGACGAAAGATGAAGCCCTTATGAGATATAAGGTGTGAGATATAAACAAAAATATGTTGATAGTAAGTCTTATAGAAAACAGAATACAGGAACAGCCAGATAAGGGAAAACAAACAGATCTTGGACCCTGGAGAACCCCTGGCAAGTTTGGCAATTCTGTCTGTGTCCACAGAGTATCAACACATCCAGGTGACAAGTGAGAAGTTGTGCCAGGCACTGGGACGTTTGGTCTATCTGATGCCCGCAACTGGATTCTGAGCTTGGAAACATGTGGAACATGTGGCTGGCATGACTGAAGGAGATACTGGGTGTTATGAGGACACAATATATCCTGTGAAGCAGAGAAATTTCCAAATCCAGGACAAAGTGATTGTGCCTGTGTGCTATTTCTATTCCTGGTTGTTTGCACATACTCCCTTCATTTTAGAGGTATTTAATGGGGGCCTAATATGTGCCTCAACCATTTTGCAAAATCTACCCCCACTAGGTCACCGGATGATGGGTTCATCAAAGCCTGGTCAACAAGTGAAATGGGGTCAGTGGCAGTGACAAGCTCAGTGCTGGTTTGTAAGGTCCCCTGCCATACTCTAACTAGAGCCCCTCAGGAGTACAGGGGAGCAGGGAGACACTCCCTCCCCCCACCCCTTCTTGGATGGGGAAGACAGTAGCACCAGTAAAAAGGTCTCCCTGGCACCAAAGCAGGTGGAAAGGCCATTCTCCAGCCTTGCCTTGGCCTGGCCACCTGAGCCATGCCTTGCCTGTCCCTGGAGCCTGACCTAGGCCTGCCTTCTCCCCAACTCCACCAAAACCCCCATACCTGCCACACCAGCTGCTGCCATTACTGTTGAGAGAGCCCAGAGCCACAGTCTGGGCATCAACCACTGTTTAAACTGCCTCTTTAAGGAAACATCAAACAAGGAATTCATTGCTAGGGCTGCTGTGACAAAGTTCAACAGGCTGGGTGGCTTCAATAATAAAAATGTATTTTCCCACAGTTCTGGAGGCTGGAAGTCTGAGATCAAGGTGTCGGCAGGGTTGGTTTCTTCTCAGCCTCTCTCCATGGCTTGCAGACAGATGGCCACCTTCTCACTGTGGCCTCACATGGTCTTTCCTTTATACATGTCTTTATCCAAATTTCCTCTTCTTATAAGGACATCAGTCATATTGCCTTGGAGCCCACCCTAATGACTTAATTTTAACTTAATTACCTCTTTAAAGGCCTTCTCTCCAAATACAGTCACATTCTGAGGTAGTGGGAGTTAGGACTTCAACATATGGATTTGGGGGGGACATGATTCAGCCCACAACAGAGAGAGAATGGGAAGGGGTGGAGAGAGGGTGAGTGTTATTTTAATTGGTATGGTCAGGGATCCCGTCTCCAGGGAGATGATAATGGAGCTGAGACGTAAACAGTAAAGACCTGGGGAATGAGGGACCAACACGAACAACACTGAGAGCAGCAGAGACAAGTGACAGGGTAGACATCTACTGGACTTCTTCTCCGGCCCACTTCTCTCAGAAGTCCCTCCCGCCGTCCAGCAGCCCTGTTGGCAAGACCTCTTGCCCCAGCTGGAGTTGATAAGATCAGGAGCAAACTCTTGAAACCAGCTGAGCATTTGGATTCTCTCACCTGGGAGCTTGGATCTGGGGCCCTGAGAGACCATCAGTCAGTCGGTATGTGTGGCCGCATCTGTACCACGTAAACTTGGGAGTCACGTGAAATGTTCTGCCACATGAAATGAAGAGCAGAGCAAGCTGGTCTGCAGAGATGAATCAAGAAGCTGCACGGGGAGAAGAGACAAGACGCACAGAGAGTCCTGATGTAGTATTTAAATGTCTGGTTCCATGCCTTTTCAGAGGCCAAGTCTCATTTCTGCATGTGGATTTTCGATGTCACTCTTGCTGCCACTCCCATCCCCCCTTTTTCTGCTTAGGCTTGCTGAAGCTGGTTTCTGTCGCTTGCCATCAAGGAGCCTTAATGTAGAACATAGGCCCTCATGGGGCTTCACTGAAGTCCATGTGACTTGTGGACGGCTGGGTCTTCCCCCCATCAAAAAAAAAGAAAGAAAAAAATCTGGGCGGGGCTTCCCTGGTGGCGCAGTGGTTGGGAGTGCGCCTGCTGATGCAGAGGACACGGGTTCAGGCCCCGGTCCGGGAAGATCCCACATGCCGCGGAGCAACGAAGCCCGTGCGCCACAACTACTGAGCCTGTGCTCAGAGCCTGCAAGCCACAACTACTGAACCCGCACGCCACAACTACTGAAGCCCACGTGCCTAGAGCCCGTGCTCCACAACAAGAGAAGTCACCGCAATGAGAAGCCCCTGCACCGCAACAAAGAGTAGCCCCCGCTTGCTGCAACTAGAGAAAGCCCGTGCACAGCAACGAAGACCCAACGCAGCCAAAAGTAAATAAGATTAATTAAAAAATAAATGAAAATAAAAATGGTCTTAAAAAAAAAAACACCACCAGGCACTGAATGAATACATGCTGAATAAAGTGAATAAATGGTTAAATAGCATCCCCTTTTCTTAGACATGAAGGAAGGAGTCACTAGGACTAATATTCTTGATAGCAAGGGGTGGAGACAACCTTTTTTTTGGTTTTTTTTTCAGAGAGAGCAGCAACTAGGGTGCATTTATTTCCTCCTGGGCCTGGCAGGCTGGGAGCAGAATACAGACAAAGGCACTGGGGCATGTGACCTGTTATGGCCTGGAGTTCAGCTGCCTGGGTGGTAACTGGGTGGGTGTGCCAGGGTGTGTAGGGACTGGAGTGATCCTCCCAGAACTGAGAGAAGGGCCCTTGGGGTGTGCAAGCAACACAAATGTTGGGCTTGGCACAGAGGCAAGAGAGGGGTTATGGAGTAGATGTGAATGGGTGTGCTGGGGCAGGGTGTGTTGAAGCATGTTGGGCCCTGGCTGTTGACTGAGAATCCGGGTGCCAAGGGCTGGGAGAACAGAAAGGCCTGTGGGTCAGCAGGAGCCATGAAGATGTGACTGCAAACAGGGTCAGCCCTGGGGGAGACTGAAGAGTCCAAGGTGACTCCTACAGCGAGGCGACGAGGGGGCAGGTCTGGGACTCCCGTTCAGGAATGCATGGTCAGCTGCAGCCACTCCTGGGTGTTCACCTGGGTTTGTCCAGTGCCATCTTTGTCAAGAGATTTGAAGGCACGGAACATCGCATCCAGTCTGACCAGGCAGCTGATGAAGTCGTCAAAATCAGTGTTCCCTCCCTCATCTGAGTAGCGTCGGATGATCATGTTGTAGAGATGCTCATTCAGGCGGAATCCTGCTGCCTCAAAGGCCCCTGGGAGCTCACTGCTGCCAATGGTCCCTGAACAGTCAATGTCGAACTGTTTGTATATGGCCTGCCACTTTTTGATGTTGTTCCACAAGTACGTGAATTCCTTGAAGCCCAGCTTGCCGGTCGTGTCTCTATCCATAACGTCCACCATGCTGCGACATGTGTCAATGCCAAAACCATCAGTCTTCAGATCAGGATGTCGGGTCACGACTTTGTTGAGAATGTTCATGAGTTCTGTGGCACTGACCTCCGTGTCCTCTCCAGCCAGCTGGGCAAAGAGCCTCCGGAACTGCTGGGCCTTCTCACTCTCATTGGCCTGGATGTTGGAGTATTGGGTGCGAGGAGGGGGCGGGGGCTCTGGGTTGTACTGCGCAGATGCCTCACCCATTCTGTTCTTACTGGACAAGCCTCTTCCTCCAGGCCCCGAGACAATCTTTTTTAACTGGTGATAAAGAAGGTGATGAAGAGTGCAGGTGTGGGCAGAGAAACTGGTGGTCCAGTTATGATCAAATCCACCAGAATTCATATAAAAGCTATACCAGAATTTCCACTCTTAAAGACAAAGAAAGAAAGGCAACAGGCAATATTTCCTTTAGAAATACACACTAGGGCTTCCCTGGTGGCGCAGTGGTTGAGAATCTGCCTGCCAATGCAGGGGACACAGGTTCGAGCCCTGGTCTGGGAAGATCCCACATGCCGCGGAGCAACTAGGCCTGCGAGCCACAACTGAGCCCGCGCGTCTGGAGCCTGTGCTCCACAACAAGAGAGGCCGCGACAGTGAGAGGCCCGCGCACCGCGGTGAAGAGTGGCCCCCACTCGCCGCAACTAGAGAAAGCCCTCGCACAGAAACGAAGACCCAACGCAGCCAAAAATAATAAATAAATTAAAAAAAAAAAAGAAATACACACTAAAAGTGATGTGACTAAGTATTTCTAAAGCTCAGTGACTAATGATGGATATGGTACTTCCTTTATACTTTTCTTTCAAGAGATAACACCCAGACAAACATAGAATAACCAGCTTTGTCTTCTAGCATTTCTCTGATAGGTGGAAACTTTCTAAAATAAATACAGGTGCACTATTTTTTCAAATGTAAGTGCGATCAGGTCTGGGAAAAAAGTGTTTCTTCCACTTGTGTCTTTTTTTCCCTTTGGGATTAAAAAATTTTTTTTCAGTGTTTTCCCTTTGACATAGCCTGTGAGGAAACAAAATTGCATAGCTTTTTTTAAAAAATAAATTTATTTATTTAATTTATTTATTTTTGGCTGTGTTGGATCTTCGTTGCTGCGCACGGGCTTTCTCTAGTTGTGGCGAGCGGGGGCTACTCTTTGTTGCGGTGTGCGGGCTTCTCATTGCGGTGGCTTCTCTAGTTGTGGAGCACGGGCTCTAGGCACACAGGCTTCAGTAGTTGTGGCACGCGGGCTCATTAGTTGTGGCTCACGGGCTCTAGAGCATAGGCTCAGTAGTTGTGGCGCACGGGCTTCGTTGCTCCGCGGCATGTGGGATCTTCCTAGACCAGGGATCGAACCTGTGTCCCCTGCATTGGCAGGCGGATTCTTAACCACTGCGCCACCAGGGAAGCCCCCAAATTGCATAGCTTTTTGCCCAAAAAAATCATAATTCTTGCAGCTTCGTCATTATATTTGTACCTCCTTATAATTAAGATGAGGTTTGTAAAAAACATTTTTATTCCTTTAATGATACTATAGAGTCTATGTTATTCCTTCTGCTCTTTCTCATCTGCTTATCTGCTTTTTCGGAACAGTAGGCACTTTTACACGTCAGTAGTTTCCAGGTTACTGAGATCTTTAGACAGCTCTCTCTAACTGCGTCACTCCCCGTTCCTCACCACCTCATTATATTTTCAACTGTCAGTGAACTCTGGGGCAGGAATCAGGTCTGCCACCCCAGGACACAGAACAGGCCCCAGGGCCTCAGATTTCCCACTTCTTGAAGAGACAGAACCCCTGTTTTTTTTATGGGGACTGTACAGGTTGGTTGCTAACTCCTTAATTCGCTCGAAACAGATTTGAGATTCTTAGAGGAAAGGTCTGAGTGAGGAAAATCCAACGTGGTTTTGAGTCGGAGGTCAGTTGGCCTTGTAGGAGCCCCCAGGGTGGGTCCTCGCAAAGCTGGATAAGAGGCAGATTCAGCCATCCCAAAGAAATGGGTCCCTCTGACCATCGTTCCCTAAAGCCAAAATCTTACGGAGTAGATGTGTTAATGTTTTGGGTTAGGTCCCTTTGGCTGTGTTTTAAAAGAGGATGCTTGGTGGTTCCTCATATTATCACAATGACATCGAATCATGTGTTTCTGTGTTTGGACATCAGGGTACCTCCTATTCCTGGCTCAGTGGGTTTAGAGGTATGTGTCATGTGCCTAAGCATAAGAGCCTCTCTGGGGAATCCCTTCGTCTCCTGTTGCTACAGGTGAGTGTGTCCAAGCATTTAGAAATAGGGCGTCCTCACAGCTTAAGTGCATGTGAGGAAAACATAGATAGAACTCAAGCCAAGTAGCATGGTTTATTGGCTTGCACTGAGTTGGCAGTAGAGACTCTCATGACCCAGGAGACGTGCTTCAGACAAGGACAGAGTCTTGCATCTGGATGTAGCCCCTCAGGGCAGTTCACAGCTCCAGACTTGAAGTCAAAGGGAGCCTCTGTGGTTGAATGGAAGCAGTGGACGGTCTGATGTTAGTCAAAGCCATACGAACTGTGGTTCAGTCCTCCGTGCACCTGGGCCTGGTAGGCAACAAGGCAGGAGGCCTGGGGGTTTAGGGGCAAGAGATCCAGTTCCCATATTCATAAGAGCCTCAAATTTGGACTTCTGCACTACCTGCAAATGAGGTTATGAATTCAGACACAAAGCTGTAGTTACAGGAGGGAAAGAAGACAGTATTCATCATATAATTTTAATTTTAAATACACAAACATTAAAACTTACTATTACTTAAAATCTTATTTAGCCATTGTTCATTTTTTAAATATCCTAGGAGCCTCAAAGATGGAATTGACCTGCCTTCACTCTGCTTTCTTGCTCTTACTAACAGGGGCTGTTAGTAAGTAAGTGTTGATTGAATAACTAGGAGGCAGGGAGTCTGAATAATACACGATTATGGACAGTTTACCAAGAGAAACAGTTCTACACCCTTTTCCTGGCAGTCATATATCTCCCGTTCGCCCCCCGAGAATGTACTGCTCCCAAGGGAACACAGCCAGCTGCTACCTCCCCTGCCAGGGCTGCCAGAGCTGCCAGGGCTGCAGTGAGCTCCACACAGAGCCCAACAGCTCTAGCACAAGACTCAGCTTCCTCCCAACCCCGGTTGCTCCTCGAATGGCTCCACCCATCTACTGAGCACCTTGGGTGGTGGGGAGACCAAGATATATCTGGAAGAGGGCACGTGAAAAGAGACATAATAATAGTGCAGGTTTCTCCCACTGCACGAGGGGAAACAAATCTCATGATGATTTATAGTTCCTGTTTTGCCGCAGAGCTGAGCTCTCGCTGCCCCGCAAAGCCTTTGGGATGAAAGACGACACTAACGCTCATTTCTCCCTTGGCTGTTCACACATAGTCAGTCGTTAAAGCCACACCTGAATCCTTTCATCCAGAAATACATTTAGGTTAATGAATTCAGAGTATCAGTATAATCCTCCACAGAGCTTTGGTATTCAGGCTCTTTCAGTTAAACAGCGTAAGGCCCAGGACATCAGGAATCACCAGTCAAGACAGACGAACCAGCAGCAATATCCATGGGGTGATAGGAATGATCATCTCTTTTCAGTTCGATCCAACAAATATTTATCTAGGCTTACTCTGTACAAGCACTGCCAGGTCACAGGAGGAGAGAGAATTCGCTTCTTGTCCTCAGAGGCACTGGGAGCAGTTTGGTGTCATTCACACTTCAGGCTTTGGAGTCCGATAGGCCAGTGTGCAAAAGTGCTTGGCAGAGAAACTGTCACATACAGGATCTGAGGAAAGGGTGTGGTTCCTTTTCTTTTTTTGCCAGAAGCTTTGCTCTCACCAGCCCTGTCGAGGACTGGCCTCCTGCCCCTGAGTCCCAGTTCTTGGCTGGGCCCCTGCACTGTGTTGCCAGAGCTGGTGGAAGCCAGGCACCTTGTTGGCCCTCTGCTCAAGTCTGCTCCTTATAACTAGACACCATGTTCCTTGGGCTCTCCAGGATGCTTATCTGTGGCCAAAGCTGAACCTCCTTGATGCGGCCTGCCTGAATTTCTGGGATCCATCCCTGACCCGGCCTGTCATGAGACCAACTACATCTAGGCTATGTCAATTTTACTACTGAAAAACCTCTGATGCCCCAGCTCCAGGCAAATCAGTTTTCTTAAACCTCACCTTTGGTCATATCACACCTGTTCAGAAACTCTCAGTGACTCCCCATGACCTCTAAATTAAGACGAAATCTCAGCCTGAGGGTCTCGGTTTGGCATAATCTAGCCTAGCCCACCTCTTTAGTCTCATCTTTCTTCCCACCTGTGTGTAACATACCAGCCTTAGTGGCTCCACTCTTAGGGGACTAATTGCATTGCTTGAGTATGTTCTGATCCTTCCTTCCCATGTCCTTTGCCCTTGCTAGACTTTGATGGGATTTCAACATAGGAAGATAGAGGGAGATGGAGGAAGATGGCTAAAGGGGGCAATAGGAACATAGATGACATAGATCTGGGAGTGTATGGAGACCAGAGAGGAGGTATGTTTGGTTACTGGATATTGGGCACTTACAATCCCAGAATTATAGCCCTTAAAGAGGAAACTTAACGTATCATCTGGTCTACCCCTGGCCTTCATGCTGGAGAAATATTTTTGTTCTTATTCTATATATTAGACCACAAAAGCTCAGAGAGGTTAAAATGCCATAAATGGAGGTAGGGAGAGAAATGTTTAGGCAGACAAATTGAGGGCATCCTATAGAAGCCTTTGATGCCAGGTCAAACAACTTGTACTAAATTCAGTCAATGATGGGGACTACTGACATCTTTCACTGGGGTAGTGACGTGATTAAAGCTCTGTGGGGGGCAGTGTTTCCAGACTGTGGGATATGATCCATTAGTGGCTCACAAATTCAATTTTGTGGGTCTCACGATAAAAAAAATATCAGAGTGCAGTATTGTTTTGTGTGTTTTGTATGTGTGTACTGGGTTGTGAGGTAAAAAATATATATTTTTTATTTATTTATTTATTTATTTATTTATTTATTTTTGGCTGCATTGGGTCTTTGTTGCTGCACATGGGCTTTTTCCTAGTTGCGGTGAGCGGGGGCCACTCTTCATTGCGGCGCGCGGGCTTCTCATTGCGGTGGCTTCTCTTGTTGTGGAGCACGGGTTCTAGGCGGGCGGGCTTCAGCAGTTGCGGCACGAGGGCTCAGTAGTTGTGGCTCGCGGGCTCTAGGGCACAGGATCAGTAGTTGTGGTACACGGACTTAGTTGCTCCATGGCATGTGGAGGGATCCTCCTGGAGCAGGGTTCGAACCCGGGTCCCCTGTATTGGCAGGCGGATTCTTCACCACTGAGCCACGCAGGAAGTCCCTAAAATATATTCCTTATTGTGAGTCATGGCCAAAAAATTTTGAAAGCCCCAGAGTTAGGAAGACTAATCTGATGACAAATCAGAGGCTGAATTAGGGGTGCAGAGGAGGAAACTGGAGGCTGTGAGTCTAGTTAGGATGCTCTTGTCATAGCCCAAGGGGGCAGTAAGAAGGACCTGAATGGGAAGGAGAAGCCATGGGAAGAGAGATGAGGGGAGGACGTGAGGTATTCTGTGAGGTGGGAATGTAGGGTCTCAGGATGTTGCATTGTGGGGGGCTCAGGGAGAGGGAAGAACCAGTCAGGGATGACTGAAAGTCATATGCTGTTACCCACAGCCAAGGGGGGGAGTTGGAAGAAGGGGCTGGTTTGAGTCCTAGCACGAAAGACTGATGGAAAGACACACAACCACCGTCAGGTACTGGATCAGTCAGGTCCCAGCAGTAGAAGGAATCCACTGTCATGGTTCCAAAGTAGAGACTGAAGGAAAGGAGGATTTCCAGAGCTATGTGCAGGCTTAAGGGAACCAATCTGGGATGATGAGGTGCCCAGAGATTAACCACGGAAGGAAGCCCAAACCTATAGGGCACCACTCCCAACTTCTATTCCACTCTCCCATCCCTGAAACAAGTCCCTGACTGCCGTTTGGTTTGTCGCTATCATTACTCCTAGTGCTATTATTTCTAGCCTCATCACCACAATGGGTAAATGTTTATTGAACCCTTACCCTGTGCCAAAGGCTCTACATTTGATTTAATCACATTTATGTCATGAGTTGTTTCTATCAATATTTCTGCTTCACAATTAAAGAAATAGAAACTCAGGGACATTAAAAAAACACTTGGCTAAAAACAAAAACAAAAATAAAAACAAAAAAACTTGGCCAAGACCACACAGTTAATAAGTGGCAGAGCTAGAGTATGAAGCCAGGCAGTCTGATTTTTTGACCACTGTTATTCACTGCAATGCACTCCTAATTATTGAGAAATAGAAGATAGCAAAGGTAGCAAATGACAGAGCAGTTGAGCTGCTTCCCTGGTGGCACAGTGGTTAAGAATCTGTCTGGGGGCTTTCCTGGTGGCGCAGTGGTTGAGAGTCCGCCTGCCGATGCAGGGGACAGGGGTTCGTGCCCTGGTCCGGGAGGATCCCACGTGCCGTGGAGCGGCTGGGCCCATGAGCCATGGCCGCTGGGCCTGTGCGTCCGGAGCCTGTGCTCCGCGACGGGAGAGGCCGCAACAGTGAGAGGCCCGTGTACCGCAAAAAAAAAAAAAAAAAAAAAAGAATCTGTCTGCCAATGCAGGAGACATGGGTTCGAGCCCTGGTCTGGGAAGATCCCACATGCCGCGGAGCAACTAAGCCCGTGCACCACAGCTACTGAGCCTGCGCTTTACAGCCTGTGAGCCACAACTACTGTGCCCGTGTGCTACAGCTACTGAAGCCTGCGTGCCTAGAGCCTGTGCTGTGCAACAAGAGAAGCCACTGCAGTGAGAAGCCTGCGGCACCGCAACGAAGAGTAGCCCCTGCTCGCTGCAACTAGAGAAAGCCTGTGCGCAGCAAAGAAGACCCAACACAGCCAAAAATAAAAATAAATTAATAAATTAATTTTTTAAAAAAACCTTAGACTAAAAAACTTAGACTAAGTCCCTGGTCATGTGGGACTTACTCTAAATTTGATACAAGTGGGACTAGGCAACTCGTGGTCCCTCTTTCCTAATTCCTTCTTCAAAGCTCTAGTGGGACTTGTCAGTTTTTTTTTTTTTTTTTTTTTTTTTGGCTGCGGAGAGCGGGGACTACTCTTTATTGCAGTGCGCCGGCTTCTCATTGTGGTGGCTTCTCTTGTTGCAGAACACAGTCTCTAGGCACGCGGGCTTCAGTAGTTGTGGTGCACGGGCTTCGTTGCTCCCGGCCCAGGGCTCAAACCCGTGTTCCCTGCATTGGCAGGTGGATTCTTAACCACTGACCCACCAGGGAAGCCCCTGTCAATTAGGTTTTATCTAGAATATCATCCTCCCACTCACCCACCACCTACAGGGTCAGCTGCTAGAGTCATGATCTCCAGTTTTAGCTGGGAGCAGAACTGGGTTGCCCTAGTTGCCCAACCATGGATTCTGCAACCTCTTTAAGAACTTCCTCCTCGGTTTTTCCTCTGGTTAGGGCCTCCTGGTTGCCCTTTGGCCCTTCTTCTCTGCAATTGCTTGAATCAAGTCCAAGTTGGGAGCCCCGTGATTCCTCTCAGGGCCGCAGGCTGGTGCGCTGATGGTAGAGTTGCCCCCTTATGCTCCCTCTGCCCTCTTGCACTTCGAAGTCTTGCCTTTTCCCATGATCCAGTTCACATCCCTGCGCAGGGTGCCTGAAGTGTGTGTTACCTAACCAAGTGTTACGGCTCGGTCTATCCTAAGTCCAGATTCACACAGTCCAAGCAACTCTCTGAGCCTCATTTTCCAGCAGCTGAGTGGCCCCCGCCGAAATCCCAGAACCTGTCTGTCTGCCTTCCCCCTGTACCTCCAGCTGCCCCCAGCTGCCCACCATCCTGTACATCAGCCCCCTCTGGACCTCTCACGAGGCCCTCTTCTCACATCAGAAGGGCCTGATATCCTGCTCAGCTCACTGATGGGAGAGGCTTGTGCAGGATTAAGCAAGGCTCCCCCAGCTCACGCCAGCAACCCCGTGCTCTCCCCAAGCTGCCTTCTGATGACTCACTGCCCTCACGCCCATGCCTTCCCTCCCCACTTTATTTCAGGAAATGACTTTTGAGAACGGTCTCACTATTTTTTTTTTTAAGAATAGAAAAATACTTCTCACACAGAATAAGAACAGCAATCCCTAATGATGTTAATAACACACACACACACACACACACACACACACGTACACACACTCTCCAAAAGGGGCTTTCAAAAACCAGGCTTACATGGAAGGGGACTGGTAGGGTTCTCCTGGTGAAAGTGGTAGAATATTAACTACCTTGTTTCCACTGCTCCCACAAATAGAGAAATCACTTGAAGCTGGATAGGAAAAGAACAAGGGCGGTCCAGAAGAATGTAAGCTTGAGATCAACTGCATGTCAAGAAGAGAAAATCCAGCTACTTTAAGGGCCATCAAGTTTCTATGTCCAGAAATATTTTGTCCCAGGATGTGGGTTGCAAATTTTTAGTATTATAACTTTTTCAGCCAAATCTTATATGAACCCTAATTTTTTTTAATGTTTAAATAATTTTTTTGTATACATTTAAAGTTAAAACTTATTTAACATTCACTTCTTATAAAGTTAATCTATGAGGAAAAATTATTGTCTTGATGAATACCAAATTTGGAACAATTAATATAGGTATGACCATTGCAATCTTACATAAGCTCAGCATTTAATTTACTTCTATACTTTATTTTAGTTGCAAAGAGTAAACAAATATTTATTAGAAAACAAAACAAAAACAGCTTGCCTTATCACCTATTATTTAAACTGATCCAGAAATTTGAAAAAAGGAGTACTAGAACATTTAAAAGTTTCCAGATAATCATAATTAAGACTATTGAATTTCTTGTCCAGGATACAAAAGTCAGTCATGAACTACCCAACACTTTTTATAAGCAGTAGAGCCAGGTGACAGGTTACGCATTCACTTGTGAAAGATCACTGAGGCCTGACAAGAGCAGGGACCAAATAGAAGCTTCTGAGTCTGGTGTGACTGAGTGCTGCATTTTGGAGAACTTTGTTACAGGAACAGACATAAAAGGTCAGTGCAGACCCATAACCTTCCTAATCAGTGGTACATGACTGACTAGTCTATGGTGGTAGAGTCAGATGGTGATGGGGGAAGGGTGCCAGTGACTTGAAAGGGCATAAGGGGACTCTCTGCAGTGCTGGACATTGTCTATATCTTGATATGGGTGGCGGTTATATGGAGTATATATGTGTGAAAATTCATGAGCTGTATACCTAAGAATTGTGCATTTGACTGTAGGTAAATTATACTTCAAAGTCCTATTGGCTGAAAGAGAGAGGGAGAAGAGAGAGAAGCAGGGAGGGCCCAAGAAGCTGTATTCCAGGATTTGCTCATAAACTTGTCAGCAAAAGTTTGTGTGCCACATATATGGAATCTAAAAAAGTGGTTCTGATAAACCTAGTGGCAGGGCAGGAATAAAGACACAGACATAGAGAATGGACTTGAGGACACGGGGGGGAAGGGGAAGCTGGGATGAAGTGAGAGAGTGGCATGGACATATATATACACTACCAAACGTAAAATAGATAGCTAGTGGGAAGCAGCCGCGTAGCACAGGGAGATCAGCTCGGTGCTTTGTGACCACCTAGAGGGGTGGGATAGGGAGGGTTGGAGGCTGGGAGACGCAAGAGGGAGGGGATATGAGGATATATGTATACATATAGCAGATTCACTTTGTTGTACAACAGAAACTAACACAATATTGTAAAGCAATTATACTCCAATAAAGATGTTAAAAAAAAAGTTTGTGCCAGTGTTTTCCATTGTTATGATTTGATAGCTAACACAGCTGCATGTTTGTGTTTTTAATTATAGTTTTAAATGTATGCTAAAAAATGAAATCCAGGTATATTTAAAATATAAAATTCAAATCAAATATAGCTAGAAGGTGAAATTCAAATCAAATTCAAATCACTAGTGACCTCTCCATCATTCCTAACAATATGCAAAAACTCACGGAAGATTGAAGATGCTCTGGGTGACCAGAGATGACCAAATGGCTGGAGGTCAAGCCAGTGGAAAAGGCGAGCACAGCGTGCAGAGCCCCTTGGAAAGCACACAGCCCTCTGCGTGTACCACCTGGGTTCAAGTCCTAACTCTGCTGGTTACCTAAGGTCCTGCATCTAGTACCTTATCAGATACACAGCTGCAGTTTCCTTATCTGTAAGATGGGTATAATGCCGTCTGCCTCAGAGTTGTTGCGAGGTTAAGTGAGAATATAACCAAAGTGTCCAGCACACTTAGCTGGCCCCCAACAAATGTTAGTTCTCCTCTCTTCTGCATCCCATAATACTGGGTTTAGAGGGGGTCTGCCTACCCTGAGTAAGGCCTGCCTTTGACTTGTTTTCCCAGAGGCAAGAGGGACTTGCATCTCACCATACACAGCCAAACCTGGCACCTCCTTGCTGCCAGCGACACGTCTGCAGGACTATACACAGGCCCTGGACAGAAACGTTCAACACAAGTGGAGGTGCTAGTCATCCTACTTTAGAAAGAAAATGACCAGAATGTGGGTGAGCAGACTACCCATTCCAGGCCCTGGCTCCGCAGCCACAGGAGCAGAACAGAAATTTGTGAGAGGACAGGAGGAAGTTTCTTCTCTTCCGAGGTTTCTCCTACCTTTTCTTTTCCTCAGCCAAGCTTGGGAAATGGGAGAAAACTAACCAAAGGCAAGAAGGCAGAAAGTGGGAATTCCCTAGTGGTCCAGTGGTTAGGACTTGGCACTTTCATTGCCAAGGGCCCGGGTTCAATTCCTGCTCGGGAAACTAAGATCCCGCAAGTTGCATGCCATGGCCAAAAAAAGAAGGCAGAAAGCATCTCTCACCCTTTGATCATGAGAGTGAAAACAAACATGTTTCATGTTTCTCATAGCATATTCAATGCCAGGTTCAAGATGTCCTGTTGGGGAGGTGGTGTCCATACCGGAGGTGGGTGTGGCCATCACACCAGTGTGTTAGCCTCAGCATTCTCGGCTTGCGTGGACTCCTACTATTTGATCAATCGGAAACATGTCCTTGTAAGGATGAACGCTTAGTTTGGTCTCAGGGCCAGGTGTTCCCCTTCAGATCATTGCCTGAAAGAAATGGTTTTAAGCTACGAAGAAAACAAGTTAGGTCTGTCTCAATTATTCTACGTGAACCTTCAGGTTCCAGCAAACCTGCTTCTCAGATGTACCGTATTTTCATCTTCCAGTTTCAGAGATCTGAACCAATTATGCCCTGGAAACAGATCTCAGTTTCAAAGCACTCCTCTCTGCCTGGTATTCAGGGTACGAAGGGCTACATCCTGCTTTGGTAAACTCTGTCCTGGTAGGAGTTCAAGACCAAGAGTAGTTAAAGCTGGAGCCCAGAGGCTTGTAAGAGATTTACCCAGTCGCCCTGAGAGAGGTCGCTTCTCAATCCTTAGCCCTTTTTATTTATTTTTTAAATCTTTTTATAAATTTATTTACTTACTTTTGTGTGAGTTGGGTTTTCGTTGCTGTGTGTGGGCTTTCTCTAGTTGCGGCGATTGGGGGCTACTTTTCGTTGCCATGTGCGGGCTTCTCATTGTGGTGGCTTCTCTTGTTGTGCTTGGGCTTCAGTAGTTGTGGCTCGCGGGCTCTAGAGCACAGGCTCAGTAGTTGTGGCACACGGGCTTAGTTGCTCCGTGGCATGTGGGATCTTCCCGGACCAGGGCTCGAACCCGTGTCCCCTGCATTGGCAGGCGGATTCTTAACCACTGCACCACCAGGGAAGTCCCTTTAGCCCTTTTTATAAGTAAGGCTGCATGCCCTCCCTCTGCTGGAGACTTCAGACCCCCGAAAGGTATTTGCCTTTCCAGAGGCCTCTTCTTTCAGGTCAGCCCCGGGCTAACCTAACCTTGTGCAGTTCTGACCGGCTCTGTTAACCTTTCATTTCACTCTCACAGACCTGGTGAATGCCTTTGTGAACTGGCCTTGAAAAAGTTTTACAGACTCCACAGTCTGGATTTTCTCTGCCAGTACTCTGTTTGCTTGTTATGTTGCAGGAATGGGACCCAACAGCCTCCATACCCCACGACTCAGCCTCGCTCTAACGAGCTGTGTGTTGTAGGCCTTACTGGGGCAGCGCCCCCTCTAACGTCGGCCAGGTGCTGCCTAGGCCACCAGAGCCCTGCCTGAGCCGGGACGTGAGTCAGAAACACTCCCCACAGGCAGGCAGAGGGAAAGGGAAGGTGAATTCCGGTGTGTCCCACTCCCCAACACACTGCAGCCACTCTTGGCCTTTCCCCAGCACCAGTTAAGGGTTAGGAAGAACTTCTGTAGTGAGATCCATTTTTTTTTTTTTTTTTTTTTTTTTTTTTTTTGCGGTACGCGGGCCTCTCACTGCTGTGGCCTCTCCCGTTGCGGAGCACAGGCTCCGGATGCGCAGGCTCAGCGGCCATGGCTCACGGGCCCAGCCGCTCCGCGGCATGTGGGATCCTCCCGGACCGGGGCACGAACCCGCGTCCCCTGCATCGGCAGGCGGACTCTCAACCACTGCGCCACCAGGGAAGCCCGTGAGATCCATTTGGCTATCTGTGACTCTGAGAAAAGGCAGTGGTGATATCCACCTAGGGGTTGTGTGAAGAAGCCTGTCTTATTTTCAGCTAATTGGTCTTAGATTTGTGGGGCATCAATTTCCTGGAAAAAAAAAAAATCAGACTGTTAAGCTTTTGGGGGCAAACCAGAGGAAATCATAGAATTAGCGATTTAGAGATTCTCAGAATCTCTGGCCAAAAAGAAAAAAAGAGATGACAGAGAAAAAGAAATCACTGTGCTCTAGAGCTGTGGCAGAAGGCCAAACACTGGATAATGGCCACAGAAGAGATATTAATGAATTACGTTTAAACATATGCTTCTCTTTGGAAAGGAATTGCTTAGGGAAAGCTTATGCCTTAATTCCTGCTACTGCTAAATGGGAAAACCTTGACTGATTTTACCTTAAATTCTTTTAACCTTAAACTCTTTTACCAGATTTAAAAAATTCAGGCCTCCTTGCAAAAATGCAAACACATTTCTATCTCTAGATGGGCTGTAACAAAAGCAGAAGACTTAAACAATAGTCAGTTTTATAAAAAGAGATGAAATCTGACCACAGTCCACACATTTCCCAATGATTTTCTGTTTGCTGCATCGTATCTATGAGTCATCTGACACAAAACAGCTGTAAGGCCTCTCTGCTATAAGGACATGATGGTATAAGTTCCATGCTCTACCAGGAGCTGCACCCCAGTTTGTGGTCTAGTCGATGACAAAATTTACATAACACGAGTTCCAGCCCACTAAGCCTACCCCACAGGGTGGCTACCCCTCCCCTCCTGCAGTCCCTGGAATGGCCATACTTTGGACTGGCTCCCGCCCCAGCAGGAAACACAGGCCTCTTGGCTGCTGGTGCCAGAGTGTTGCCTGGTTCCTGACCACACCCGTAGATTTGTTTGCTTTCTTTCATTTTGGGGAGGATCTTTTTATTTTTTTAATTTATTTTTAAAATTTCATTGAAATATAGTGTTGATTTACAATGTTGTGTTAATTTCTTCTGTACAGCAGAGTGACTCAGTTATACATATATATATTCTTTTCCATTATGGTTTATCACAGGATATGGAATCTAGTTCCCTGTGCTATACAGTAGGACCTTGTTGTTTATCCATCTTATATATAACAGTTTGCGTCTGCTAATCCCAGACTCCCAATCCTTCCCTTCCCCTCCCCCACTCCTTGGCAACCACAAGTCTGTTCTCTGTGTCTGTGAGTCTGTTTCTGTTTTATAGATATGTTCATTTGTGTTGTATTTTAGATTCCACATATACGTGATATCATATGGTATTTGTCTTTCTCTGTCTGACTTACTTCGCTTAGTATGATAATCTCTAGGTCCATCCATGTTGCTGCAAATGACATTATTTCATTCTTTTTAATGGCTGAGTAATATTCCACTGTATATCTATATATATATCTATATATATCTATATCTATATATATATATATATCTCACATCTTCTTTATCCATTCATCTGTCAGTGGACATTTAGTTTGTTGCCATGTCTTGGCTATTGTACATAGTGCTGCTATGAACACAGTGGCACATGCATCTTTTCAGATTATATTTTGTCTGTCTATATGCCCAGGAGTGGGATTGCTGGATCATTTAGCAACTCTATTTTTTAGTTTTTTGAGGAACCTCCATACTGTTCTCCATAGTGGCTGCACCAATTTACATTCCCACCAACAGTGTAAGAAGGTTCCCTTTTCTCTACACCCTCTCCAACATTGATTATTTGTAGACTTTTTAATGATGGCCAGTTTGACCTGTGTGAGGTAGTCACTACCTCATTGTAGTTTTGATTTGCATTTCTCTAGTAATTAGCGATGATGAGCATCTTTTCATGTGCCTGTTTGCCATCTGTATGTTTTCTTTGGAGAAATGCCTATTTAGGTCTTCTGCTCATTCTTTGATTGGGTTGTTTTTTTTGTTTTGTTATTGAATTTATGAGCTGTTTATATATTTTGGAAATTAGGCCCTTATTGGTCGCATCATTTGCAAATATTTTCTCCCATTCCATAGGTTGTCTTTTCATTTTGTTTATGCTTTCCTTTGCTGTGTAAAAGCTTATAAGCTTAAAGAGGTCCCATTTGTTTATTTTTTGCTTTTATTTCTATTGCCTTGGGAGACTCACCTAAGAAAACATTGGTATGATTTATGTCAGGGAATGTTTTGCCTATGTTCTCTTCTAGGTGTTTTATGGCATCTTGTCTTATATTTAAGTCTTTAAGCCGCTTTGAGTTTATTTTTGTGTATGCTGTGTGTGTTCTAACTTCATTGATTTACATGTGGCTGTCCAAGTTTCCCAGCACCACTTGCTAAAGAGGAATTTTTGTTTTGATACAATTTCAATTTTACAGAAAAATTACAAGAACAGTACAAGGAGCTCCTACAATCTTTGATCCATTTATTTGCATTCTTGCCTTATTTGCACTTGGGTGCACACTCTCTCTCTCTCTCTCTCTCCCTCTTTCCCCTCCCACCCCTTCCTTCCCTCCCTCCCTTTTAAAAGTGAGTTGGAGATGTGGTGCCCCTTTACTGCTGAATACTGCAGTGTGCATTTTCCAGGAAGACATTCTCTTACCACAGTTCAGTTAACACAATCAGGGAATTAAGCATTAATCCAATACTACTATCTATTTCATCAATTGTTCCCAAAATGTCCTTACTTTTTTTTTTCTCTCCAAGTCCAGGACCAAATCCAAGATCACACACAACATTTAGTTGTCAGATCTATTTATTTTCCTTTATTCTGGAACATTCCTTCAGCTTTTCTTTATGTTTCTTGACCCTAACATTTTAAAAGAGTACAGGCCAGTTATTTTGTAGAATGTCTTTCAATGTGAGTTTGTTTCATGTTTCCATGATTAGATTCAGGTTATGCATTTTTGGCAGGAATATCACAGAATTGTTGGTGTGTCCTTCTCCAAGTATCCCAATCCAAGGCACATGGTATTGGATATTGGTTTATATCAATATAGCATTGTTAGGTTTGATTACTTGATTAAGTGCTTTCTGCCTTAATAATAACTGTGAAGTTGTTATTTTTTCCTTTCTAGTCAATAAGTAATTGGGGGGCATACTTTGCAACTCTGTAATTGTCCTTTTTTTTTTTTTGAGACTCATTCTTTTTTTTTAATTTTTTTGGCTGTGTTGGGTCTTCATTGCTGCACACGGGGTTTCTCTAGTTGCAGTGAGCGGGGGCTACTCTTCGTTGCAGTGCGCGGGCTTCTCATTGAGGTGGCTTCTCTTGTTGCGGAGCATGGGCTCTAGGCGCGTGGGCTTCAGTAGTTGTGGCGCATGGGCTTAGTTGCTCCACAGCATGTGGGATCTTCCCAGACCAGGGATTGAACCTGTGTTCCCTGCATTGACAGGCGGATTCTTAACCACTGCACCACGAGGGAAGTCCAGTAATTATCCAATTTTCTGTCAAACTTTTCCCTATCAGTTTTCTACCTCTGTTATTTTGGTGTTCTACTGTAGTGAAGAGGTTTCCCTTTACCTCCATTTATTTATTTGTTCATTTATTTATTTATATCAATATGGATTCTTCTTTTGTTTAGTGGGGTATAATCCATTACAAATATTATTTATTTTGATGCAAGATTGTCCCAGATCGGGCCAGCGGGAGCCCCATCCAGCTAGCTTCTGAGTCCTTTCAACATGATTCTTTGAGTATTTCTTTACTTTTTGGCTCAACAAGATGTTCCAGGCTCATCCTGTACTTTTCCTGCCCCCAACCCTGGAACAAGCCATTTCTCAAGGATCCCTGGTTCCTTCAGTGGGGAATGGTATTTAGAAACCAAGGTCTGGGAGTTAAATATGCTCATTCCCACTGTGTCATTGCTTCTAGTCCCTTTTAGCAGACAGAATTAGATTATATTACCTACATAAACACACAGAAATAGATTATTTTCTATCTATAAATAGATTATTTCTAATAATGTATTAGAAATATATTGGAGGCATATATAGAGATATATTAGTCATATATAGTTATATGGATAACTCCAATTCCAATGCAAAAAACACCTTTTCTGTATCTGTAATTTCTCTCCCCAACAATTGGAAATCAGACTCCCGCTTACCTCGTGCCCAAGAATATACAGCTTGTAGTTTCAGAATTGCTAATTCCTAGCACTACTAAAAGTAAACCTAACCAAGGTTCGATTTGTTTACTGTTTTTTTAGGTAAAATTTACATACATTGAAATGCACAAATCCTAAGTATACAGTTCAACGGCTTTTGACAAATAGCTGTACCCACATAACCCACACTTCTTTCAAGATATGGGACATTCATCTCTGTATCTTCTCAGAAAGTCCCATCGTGTTTCTTCCCAGTCAGTCCCCCCCACCCACCTGAGGCAACCACTGTTCCAGTATTTTGCTTAGTCTGAAGACATCAATTAGCTGCCCTGGTTTTGAACCCCCATCTTCATCTTGTGCTCTACTCTGGGCTCTCCCGCTCCAAGGCTCATGCCACCTCAGTGCCCGGACTTAGATTTTGTTGTGCTGCTCTTCCTTGGCAATCCCAGATTTGATTTCCAGTTCCTTTTCCAGTCTTTTGCAATCTCTGGTGCCAATGAGTCTGCTCCTCCTACAGGCTAGATGCTGATTCGGTTCCTGCACTAGTCTACACTCCTCATTCCTACTGATTTTTGACGCAGCTCCAGAGAATATCTGGCCTGGAATATACTTCCAGAATAACACAATTTACTAATGATAGTTACATTAAAAGGCACAGCACCTCAACACTTGGTCATGTCTCCCTGTCTGGCTGTGCTGACCACCCCCATCAGATGTGCCTCCTCCATACCCGATTCCCATAGGCTTGGTTTTTTAGATTGCTTTTTAAATTACTATAGAGCTACTGGTACAGCATAAACAAATACTATAGAAACAAAAAATGGCAAATTTGGAAAGATTCCCCCTCACCTCCTACTTCCATTCCCTTCCCCAGAGGTAACCTGATAAGTGTGTATCCTTCTAGATCATTTAACAGTGCTAGCGTGTGTGAGATTGTATGTGTATGCATACAGGATTTTTAAAATATATAAATGGAATCATGCTATATGTAGTTATCGCCAACTTGCCTTTACCATTTAACTTTAAAGTGTAGACCACTTTCTGTGTTAGTTAGTATAGAGCTGCCTGATTCTTTTTCATGGCTGCATGATAATCCATTGTATATAATGAGATCATATAATGTAACACATTTTGTTGTTGGATGCTTCACTTGCTTCTCATTTTTCTCTTTGACGACAGTGCTGCAGTGAACTCATTTGTGTGTGTGTTGTTGTGCCATCTACCTGACTCCTGGTGTTGGGCTTCAGCTATGCCTACCCTAGGGTGTCTCCGCTACGGCCAGTACTCATTTAGGCTTTGGAGGAGCTCGAGCAGGCTCAGTCCTGACCTCTGCTCTCGTCCTATTTTTCTGCTGTTGTGGTCGAGAATACTTTATGGCCCAGCTTCCAGAGTCCTGACAACACCACCACATCATGCAAAGGTGCAAAAAGTATGGCTAACTAGTCCCTCTGACTGTTGGGAGGGAAGAAAAGAAGGCCAGCTTTTCCAAATGCAATCCAGTTGGAGAAAGTCTGAAAGTGGCTGCCTATCAAAGTGGTTTTCAAGATCCTCACTCTTTTGCTCCTGGGAACTGACATAGGAGATACAAGGAGCTGAAGTGGTGTTAGAAGCTCTCCAAAGCAGCAGAGGGAGCCACGGAGTATGGTGTGTGTGTGTGTGTGTGTGTGTGTGTGTGTGTGGCCCTAGACTAAACGTCCTTGGCCCATGGATGGAGATAGCCAGTCCTTGATCTAACGTGTTGTTGTACTTTTGTGCTTTAAGATTTTCAAGCCCCCTGGCCCTGTAAGAAGCAGTAAGGGCTAATGAGAAGCAGGCTGTACTCTGGGAAACAGGAAATCTGGTTCCATTTATGACTTCATCGGGCCCTACCATGGAAGTCTGAACAGCTTCAGTTTGCTGCCCTGTGCTTTGGGTCTCTTGTCTAGAGGTGCCATCTGCGTCTTTAGGGTGCTGGGGTTAGAGTTCTTGTTTTTCCTGCAAGATAGTGCTAGTGTCATTGGCTGTTAAAAATGGGACAGGCCGGGGAGCTTTGCCATTTGGGGGAGATGTTTGCTGTGTTTGGCTTATCCTGCTTGCGTGTTTCCTTCTTTTTTACTTTCTGGACACACAGAATGAACATATGTTTGTAGCAGTGGAGGCAGGGGCTGAACTTCCCATGTGGCAGCCTCCTGAAATGTATTCTTGCACGCACAACTGCAAAGGCAGATGTTGACCTGCTCTCTCAACCCTTTGGGAACTCTCTGGGGAATGGTGGTGTGGTCACTGTCAGAGCAGAGCAACAAGCAAGTCTGCTTTAATCAGGGATGAGCTACGTTTGAGCAGTACTAAAGTTGCTCATGCAAAAGTAATTTATTTAGACAAATCAGGATTTTAAAGCTTTTCATTGAAGTGTAACTTACATGCAGAAAAGTGCATGAATTATAAACATACAGCTTAGTGAATTTGTGCAAAGTGAACACACCTATGTCACCCATATAACTCCTACCTAGGTCAAGGAGTAGAACATTATTGGCACCCCAGTAGACCCCTGTATCCCCCCCTCCCATTTACTAGTCCTTTGAGGTATAACCACTAACCTTTCAACACTTTATATTAATTTTGACTGTTTTGAACTTTATATATATTTGTGAAATTTATTCACATTTTGCATAGATTCTGTTTATTATTCTCATTACCACATGGAATTCATGATAGAAGTATACCACAGTCCATTTATCCATTCTATGTTGGTGGGGTTTGGGGTTGGTTTTCATTTGGGGCTATTGCACATTATGTTGCTATGAACAGTTTTGCACATACCTTTTGGTGCCTGTGGGCACCCACTTCTGCTGTATACATTCCTACAGGTGGAATTGCTGAGTCACAGGGTTTGCATACATTCAGCTTTTTTTTTTGCGGTACTCGGGCCTCTCACTGTTGTGGCCTCTCCCGTTGCGAGCGGAGCACAGGCTCCGGACGCACAGGCTCAGCGGCCATGGCTCACGGGCCCAGCCGCTCCATGGCATGTGGGATCCTCCCAGACCAGGGCACGAACCCGTGTCCCCTGCATCGGCAGGTGGACTCTCAACCGCTGCGCCACCAGGGAAGCCCTACATTCAGCTTTTAACAGACCTTGGAAACAGCAGTGGCAAGAGTTAGGAATGTAGTGGGTTTTTTTTTTTTAATAAATTTATTTACTTTTGGCTGCATTGGGTCTTCATTGCTGCATGTGGGCTTTCTCTAGTTGTGGCGAGCGGGGGCTACTCTTTGCTGCAGTACACGGGCTTCTCATTGCGGTGGCTTCTCTTGTTGTGGAGCAGGGGCTCTAGGTGTGTGGGTTTCAGTAGTTGTGGCACATGGGCTTCAGTAGTTGTGGCTCGCGGGCTCTAGAGCACAGGCTCAGTAGTTGTGGCGCACGGGCTTAGTTGCTCCACGGCATTTGGGATCTTCCCAGACCAGGGCTCGAACCTGTGTGCCATGCATTGGCAGGCGGATTCTTAACCACTGCGCCACCAGGGAAGCCCAGGAATGTAGTATTGATAGGGGACAGAGCACAGGGCTAAGATCAGGCCCCAGACCTCTGGTCACCTCCCAGGCTTGGATTACAGGGGAGCCAGAGTAAACCACTCACTCTCTGTGTTTCCTCAACTGTAAACTGGAAATAATCAGTACCTGCTCTATTCCTTGCTGTGGGTGGGAAAGCCCTCTGCAAAGTCTCAAGCTGCATGAATGGAAGCTGTCATTAACGTGGAAGCAGGGGAGGGAGACTTTTAATTATTAATGAGAACTAAAGAACAACTATACTGGTGTGAATTTCCGTTTCCAATGAAGAATCCAGAGATTAGATTAACTGCTCTGCTAGACAGAGTGGTATTGCCAGAGGGGCCTGTAATATTATTCTCTCAAACCCAGACACATAGAGTAACCTCCCAAGCCTGTCCTCCTCTGTATGGTACCAGAAGATTCCTCACCTGCCTGGAGCCCCAGGGGTCCTCCCAGTTTTTCCTCTCAGTCCCCAAGTGCCCAACTTCTTTGTTTCCTCTGCATCACCCTGAGTTGTCCTGATCTGGAAAATCTGTTTGGTTTGACTCTGCCCAGCTGGACCAGTTTTAAGGCACCAGGAAAGCCAAATGACACGAGCATTCCACACCCTCTTGCATTATTGAATGTCAGGTTTGAGTAATGTCAGGGAGGTGCTTTGGTCTCACAGTGACGCTAAAAGTTCACAGCCATTTATTCTCCCAAAGGTTGTACTATGCTAACTCAGGGGCTGTCAAAATTAATAATTAATTGAAAGTCGTGTCAAAACCTCTTCCACCCTATTGGTTCCCAAGCAGATAGTCACACAAGTAGATGGCAGTGCCCTCTTCTGGCCAAGGCCACACTTGCACGGCTGTGGCTAGGGTGAGGGGCTTGCGACACGGGTCTGGTTGTTCACTTGGGAGCAGGCTCATCTTGGGGTTAGTCTTGGATAAATCACATTTGGGGATCCACCCTTCCTTTCCTCTTCAAAAACGAAAGATCACAACTATGATGGCTAGTTTTATGTGTGGTTAACATTTAAATCAGTCCTTTTTTTACTCTCCGAATGTGGCTGGACCTTATCCTTAAGAGCAAAAACTGAGGTTTCCCAAATAATTTCTCCTTCAAGGCCGCAACATAGGAACTCTGTGTTTCCAACCTGCAGATTTTGAATTCAATACTACAACATCAACTCTTCCCTGAATTTCCAGGTTGCCAGCCTGCTCTATAAATTCCAGACTTGTCAGTCCTCACAATCATGTGAGCCAATTCCTTAAGATAAAACTGTGTGTGTGTGTGTGTGTGTGTGTGTGTGTGTATACAGTTGACCCTTCAACAGTGTGCACTTTAATCCAGTATATAGTCAGCCCTCGTATCCATAGTTCCTCCACATCCACGGATTCAACCAACCACAGACCGTGTAGTACTGTAGTATTTACTATTGAAAAATATCAGGTAAAAGTGGACCCACGCAGTTCAAACCTGCATTGTTCAAGCGTTTCAACTGTATGTATGTGTGTGTGTATATTATATATATGTGTGTGTGTGTGTGTGTGTATATATATATCTCCTGTTGGTTCTGTTTCCATGGAGAACCCTGACTGATGCAAAACCTAGTCCGAATTCCATTTTATATCAGTGACATCTCATTTGAATATATTGAATGTAAAGAGACACGAAGTATATAGCAGGTGACTTTCTGAGTTCAGGTTTAAGTTCCAGTCCCATTTCACGTACTAGCTTCATGAACTAGCTACTCAATTATATTTAGCCTTGGTTTCTTCATTTGTATAAAAGAGAAAATAGTAATATTTACTGAATAGGCTATTATGAAGATTAAGACAAAACATGTGCGTAGAATAGTGTCTGGCTCAGAGTAAGTATTCAGTAAATGTTAGTTATTATTATTAAGATTATTGAGGGAAGTTGTCAAAGAAGGGGATTTAAAGAGTGACGGGTACATGGCAGGGGAGTTAATCTTGCTCACCTCCCCCCCTTGTCTCTCCAAACTCTCATGTACAGGCAGTCTCAGCTTTTCACTACCTGTTCCTGGGGGATATTATAAAGCAATTTCTTATAGAGTGTCCTGTTTCTTCCCATCAGAACCCAATCAAGCTTAAAAGTTGGATTCCAATTTAATGGACTAAGCCATTATTATGTCACAAAAGCAAAGTACAATAAATCTTGGTAATTATTTAAAACAGCAAAATTATTCTTTTAAGTCTTAATATGGGGCTTCCATAAAATTTAATCTTCACGCCACAATACAGCTTATCATCAGTTAGCAGTTTTGTTTGCCTTCTGACAATTTAGAAGGACTTTCACACGGTGATTTAGTAGGTCAAAACCTGTGTTGTTTTTTTTTTTTTATAGGGAAAACTTTGGTATTTAGAATTAGCCAGCTGACCTCAGTTTAGACGATCCCAATTTTGTTGGCAGTATCCAAAGCATCATAGTCAGGACCCAGTTAAACATATGCCTTCTCTCCATCAGGCCTGATCAGGGTGTTGACCTTAGCCACGTCAATGTCATAGAGCTCCTTCACAGCCTGTTTAATCTGGTGCTTGTTGGCCTCGACGTCCACAATGAACACCAGTGTGTTGCTGTCTTCTATTTTCTTCATGGCTGACTCAGTGGTCAGGGGGAACTTGACGATGGCGTAGTGGTCAAGCTTGTTTCTCCTAGGGGCGCCCTTCCGAGGATATTTGGGCTGCCTCCTGAGCCTCGGTGTTTTGGGCCATCGGAAGGTAGGTGGCGTCCGGATCTTTTTTTCGTGGCTGTGGATGCCTTTCAACACTGCTTTCTTGGCCTTCAAAGCTTTTGCTCTGGCTTCAGCTTTGGGAGGGACAGGGGCTTCCTTCTTCGCCTTACGTGCCATCTTCGTGCAGTCAAAACCTGTTTTTAAAGTTAGCCAGATGGCTATATCTAGGTGGAGGGATTTGGGTTTTAAATATATCTATATACATAGTTATTTTTAAATATATACATAGATATATTTGTGTTTCCTCCAGTGATTCATCAGAAGGATCCACGAGACCCAATAGCAGGTTATATACTCACTGGGATTTATGATAACAAAGGTACAGAGTAAAAGCAGCAGGAGAAAGACATGCATTAATGGCATCCAGAGAGGTTCAAAACAGGCTTCCGATGTCCTTCCTTCTCGGAGGTCACACAGGAGTACTCTTTCTCTTACTGTTGACTATGAACACGTGTGAAATGTCTTTGCCCATAGAAGCTGTTTGAGTCTCAGAGTCTAAAGGTTTTATGGGGAGCTGGTCACATAGGTATATCCTGTTATGCAACCAACCATGACAACCGAAACTCAGGACCTTAATAATGAAACCAGGTGCAGATCGTAGATTTTGATGTTTGTGCAAAGCAACCTGACAAGCAGGTATGACACAGTCCATTGCTCCAGGTGTGTATAAGAAACCCATCAATCACTAACAAAAAGAACACTCTAAGCCCACATTCCCAGCGGTTGGCCAAGGGTTAATCATGGGTCCTTGAAGACAGGTAGGGAGTAGGCAACCAGACCTGCTGTGTTAACTCTTTCCTCACAGTCTGAATTTTCTTAAATGTCTATAATTCACCTCTGTTACTTTGGTAATCAGAAAAGTAACTAATAATATAAAGGCATCTGAAGTTAATGATTTTCCTTTTTAGTCATTTAATGATGCTGCTTTGTAATCGCAGTACATTTTCCTGTAATCAGCAGAGCTGCTGAGAGAAGTCAAGTCACCTTACTAAACACTTCATGGATGGCCATCAGAGCCTTCATACTCTTTGGGAAAACCATAATAACAGACTGGGACAGAGCATGTGAGACCTAGAAGGAACCACAGCAACACCTAGTTCAACTTTCCCATCTTAGAGATGAGGAAGTAGGAATACTGAGCAGTGAAAGGACTCACCCGAAGTTCTAAACCTTAGGTCTTTCAGTTAAAAACCTCTCTTGGTGGGGGGGGTGGTGGGAGGAATTGGGAGATTGGGATTGACACATATACACTATTGATACTATGTATAAAATAGACAACTAATGAGAACATACTGTGTATAGCACAGGGAACTCTAATGCACTGTGGTGAACTAAATGGGAAGGAAATCCAAAAAAGAGGGTATATATGTATATGTATAGCTGATTCATTTTGCTGTACAGTAGAAACTAACACAACATTGTGAAGCAACTATACTCCAGTAAAAATTAATACAAAACAAACAAAACAGAAAAACAAAAAAAACACCTCTCTTGGTACTCCTGAAGTGGGATAAGGCAATGTCTGCTCAGTTGCTTCTGACTGTCTTTAACTTGGGCAGAAACTGGGGGAGCTCTGCCTGGTGGGACTGCCTGCACCGAGTGTGCACAGTCCAATCTCCTTTGGTCTACATAGAGGCTTCCCATCTTTTGCCAGCCCCTTTCTTCTCCAGTGGCCCTATAGAAGCACCATGACTCTGTATCTAGAGCCTTACCCATGCAGTGCCAATGGTCTGGTTTGGAACCTTGCAAGAGATTAGTTTCAGCTTTACTAAAATTTCTCTTTCTTTCCCCTTCAGTTATTCTCTTGTAGTTGGGGAGGGGTGGTGTCTCTGTCTCCCCTGGACTTTAAATTCCTTGAAGGCCTCCTGGAATCATGTTATCAAGTGGTTATGATTGTGGGTAGTGAAGTCAAATGGTCCAGGGTTCACATACTGGCTTAGCATCTCACTGGCTTGTGTAATCTGAGTGAACTACTTAATGGAAACAATAGTACCTCCCTCATAAAGTTACCGGGAATGAAAGGAAGTAGTAACTCTTAACTAGCATAGCGTTTGGCATTTAAAAATGTTCAATAAATATTGGCTATTATTTTTTAAGTAAGTACTCCATTTATTTTGGAAAACTCTATCTATTCTCTGATCTTTCTACTCCTTTTTTTTTTTTTTTTTTGTCTTTGCCACGAGGCATGTGGGACCTTAGTTCCCCCACCAGGGATCGAGCCTGCGCCACCTGCAGTGGTAACTCGGAGTCCTAACCAGTGGACCACCAGGGAATTCCCTAAGCAGTTTTATTGAAGTAATTGAGATGTAATATACACTGTACATGTTTAAAGTATATAATGTCATAAGTTTTAACATGTACACATCTGTGAAACCATAATCAAGTTAATGAACATATTCATAACCCCCTAAAGTTTCCTTATATCTTTTGTAATCCATTTACTTGTCCTCAGGCAACCACTATCTACTCTCTGTCTCTACAGATTAGCTTGCATTTGCTAGAATTGTATATAAATGGAATCATATAGTATGCACTATTTTTTTGGCTTCTTTCACTCAGCATTATTTTGAAATTCATCTATATTGTTGAGTGTATCTATCAGTTGCTTAGTAATTTTCCGCTGTTGAGTATATCAAATGCTAGGTAGATATACCCCAATTTGTTTATCCACTCACCTACTGATGGATATGTGGGTTGTTTCAGTTTTGAAATATTAGAAACAAAACTACTATGAACATTTGTGTACAAGTCTTTATATGGGCACAAACTTATGTTTCTCCTGGGAGTAGAATGGGTGGGTCATAAGGTAGGTAAATGTTAAATTTTTCAAGAAACTGCCAAATTAGTTTCCAAGTGGTTGTACCATTTTCCATTCCCCTTAGTAGCATATGAGAGTTCCAGCTGCTCCACATTGATGACAATAGTTGGTATGATCAGTCTTTTTGATTTTGGATATTCTAATAGGTATGTAGTAGTATCTCTTTATGATTTTAATTTTAATTTCCCTAATGAGTAATGATGTTGAGCATTTTAAAATGTGCTCTTTTTCGCCATATATATATATATATATATATATATATAATTTTTTTTTTTTTTTTGCGGTACATGGGACTCTCACTGTTGTGGCCTCTCCCATTGCGGAGCACAGGCTCCAGACGCGCAGGCTCAGCGACCATGGCTCACGGGCCCAGCCGCTCCGCGGCATGTGGGATCCTCCCGGACCGGGGCACGAACCCGCATCCCCTGCATCGGAAGGCGGACTCTCAACCACTGTGCCATTCATCTTTTTGATGAATTATCTGTTGAAATTGTTTACGCAATATTGATGGGGTTTTGTTTTCTTATTTTTGAGTTTTGAGACTTCAAAAATATATTGTGTATATAAATCCTTTATGTGATTTACAAATATTTTCTTGAAGTCAGTAACTTGTCTTATTATTCTCCTAGCACTGTCTTTCAAAGAATAGAAATTCTTAATTGTAAAGAAATACAATTTATCAATTTTTTCTTTTATGGGTCATGCCTTTGGTATTATGATCCAAGGTCACAAAGATTTCTCCTATGTTTTCCTCTAGAAGTTTTATAGTTTTAAGTTTTACATGTAGGTCTATAAATGTTAGGTTAATTTTTGTGTATGGTGTGAGATATGAATCAAAGTAGTCTTTTTTCCCCCTTGGATAGGCAATATTTCAGCACTGTTAAGACAATCCTTTCTCTACTAAATCACTTTTACATGTTTGTTGAAAAATCAATTTACCATATATGTGTAGGTCTGTTTCCACACTCTATTTTTCCCCCAGTGATCTGTCTTCATGCCAATACTATACTGTCTTGATTACTGTGTCTTTTCCAAAGTTGTTTAGCTATTAGATTGTTTTCATTTTCAAATAAAATTTAGAATTAGCTTGTCAAGTTTTATACAAAAAACCTGCTGGGGTTTTGATTAGAATAGCATTGAATCTATGTGTAAACTCAGGGATAATTGACATCTTAACAATACTGAGTATTCTGGTCCACAAATATAGAGTAGCTCTTTATTTATTGAGGTCTCCTTTAATTTCTCTCAGCTATATTTTGTAGTTTTCAGTGTACAGGACATGCACTTCTGTCAATTTTATTGTTCTGCATTTGACATTTTTGGTACGAGGGTAAATGGTACGATTTTTAATTTCAGGTTTCAGTTGTTTGCTAATATATTGATATACAGTTGATTTTTATATATTGAACTTATATCCAGGAGTCATGCTAACCTCACTTATTATTTTTATAAGCTATTTTTGTAGACTCCATAGGATTTTCTGCATCGACAATCATGTCCTCTATGAATAGTTTTACTACTTTCTTTTCAATTTGATTGTCTTTTATTTCTTTTCCTTGCCTTATTATACTGGCTTGAACCAGTACAATATTAAATAGAAGTGATGAAAGCAGACATCCTTCCCTTGTTCCTAATTTTAGAGGGAAGGCATTCAGTCTCTTACCATTTAGTATGATGTTAGCTATAGATTCCCTATAACAGGTTGAGGAAGTTCCTTTCTATTCTTAGTTTGCTAAGAGGTTTTTTTCTTTTAATCAAGAATTGATGTTGGATTTTGCCAAGTATTTTTCTGTGTCTACTGATACAATTATGATTTTTTTTCCTTTTTAGTCTTTAATATGGTGAATTACATAGATTGATTTAATAATAGCTTTACTAAGACATAATTCATAGAGCATAAAGTTTACCCTTTTAGAGGGTACAATTCTGTGGATTTTACTATATTTATAGAGCTGTGCACTCATTACTGCAATCAGAATGCCATAACATTTTCTTTACCCCAAAGAGAAACTCTGTACCTATTAGGAGTCATTCCCTACTTCCCCCCTGTCCCCAGGCCCTGGCAACCACCAATCTACTTCTACGGATTTGCTAATTCTGGACATTTCATATGAATGGAATCATACTCAGTGTGGTCCTTTGTGACTGGCTTCTTTGACTTAGCATGTTTTCAAGGTTTATCTATGTTATAGCATATATCAGTATTTCATTCCTTTTTATGGCTGAATAATATTCTATAGTATGGATATACCACATTTTGTTCATCTATTTATCAGTTGATGAACATTTGGGTTCTTTCTACTTTTTGGCTATTACGAATAATGTTGCTATGAACATTTGTGTACAGTTGTTTGTGTAGACATATGTTTTCATTTTTCTTGAGTATATACCTAGGAGTGGAATTACTGGGTCATATGGTAACTCTGGGTTTAACCTCTGAAGAAATTGCCAGGCTGTTTTCCAAGTGGCTGTACAATTATGGGAAGGTTTTAAACTACAACTTCAATTTCTTTAAAAGATGGGGCTACTTAGATTATTTATTTCATCTTGAGTGAGCACTGATAGTTTATGTCTTCCACAGAATTTGTCACTTTCATGTAAGTTGTTGAATTTATTGGCATGAAGTTGTTGATATTTCCTTATTCTTTTAGTATCTGCAGAATGTGTAGAAATGTCCTCTCTCTCATTCCTAATATTGGTAGTTTGTGTTTTCTTCCTTTTTTTTTTTCCTGATCAATCTAGCCTAGGTTTACCAATGCTATTGACTAGATTAGCTAATTTAAAAAAAATCTATGTGTGTCACTCTGTTATGTGGAAAATTACCTTCATCCAATAGTAGCCTCTAAATACACTACTAGGCAAGCTATCCCGGGGTTCATGGAATATAAAAGATCACACACCAAATCGAAGTGCTTGGATCACAAAGTTTATTAAGTCAATGTAAAACACACTGTGAGAAACAAGGGAGTGGAAATGGCTACGTTAAACAAACACTTAGGATAGGGACCAGTGGAATTGATAGGACTGTGCTACTGAAATCCTGGGGTGTGCTATGTTCATAGGACTTCTGTCTTTCTCTTTCTGTGCTGTGTCAGCTTTCCCTGCTTGCTGGCAATGCAGATACAAAGACTAGAGTTGAGGTTCGAGCTAGGGGGTCCTATGTCAGTGATACATACTTGCTCTGTTGGAGACATGAAGTTATAGCCACAGTTGTAGCTTGTCAAATCGTCTGTTGAACAGCCATGGAGGGCACATGGAGCCAGACTAGGTATCACTAATGGGTGGCCGAATTAAGGACTCATGAATATTGATATCGAATGTATCGTTGAATATTTAGTGCCCAGGCGCCCCTCATGTATGTTTATTACCTCATGTACTCTTGGTTCTTCTAGCCCTTTTTCATCAATGTTTAACCCACACATGTTCTATTTACTAATTCTGACCTTTACTTGATGTATCTTATGAGTTTATCCATCCATTTCTTATCGTCTACAGAATTAAATATATTAAAACTATACATCAAATGTACTAAACTCTCCCTGTCTGTTATTCCTTCATCTCTCTGTGACACACTCACCTACTTTGGACATGGTGTACACTGAATAAATCTTAAAAAAATAAGCAATACCCTCTTGTAGTCTTGCCATAGAAATATAATTATTCAAACAAAAAGTTCCCGTAGTTAAATACACGTGGGAACTATTGGGTTTCTTTACTGCAGGACTTGTTAGTGCCTTAACACACTCATGTAGGGGTACCTTTCGTAGTGTTCCCAAACTTACTGACCCATGGAACTCTACTCGAGGTATATATCTAGCAATTAGTGTTCTATAGAACACATCCTGGGAAATGCCCCCTAGGGGACTGCTCTGTGCAAGGCCTTAAAGAGGGCTAGGAAATGTAGATGTTTCCTAAGGCAGCCATAGACTAAGCAGTTGATTTGAAATTCCCTTGTGTACCTTATATAGACTTCAGCTTTTCTGGGTTAGAAATAAATCTATGGGGACTTCCCTAGTGGCACAGTGGTTAAGAATCCGCCTGCCAATGCAGGGGACACGGGTTCGATCCCTGGTCCGGGAAGATCCCACGTGCCGCAGAGCAACTAAGCCCGTGCGCCACAACTACTGAGCCTGCACTCTAGAGCCTGCACGCCACAACTACTGAATCCATGTGTCACAAGTACTGCAGCCTGTGTGCCTAGAGCCTGTGCTCCGTAACAAAGAGAAGCCACCGCAATGAGAAGCCTGCACATCTCAGCAGAGAGCAGCCCCCGCTCACCGCAAATAGAGAAAGCCCGGGCACAGCAACCAAAGACCCAAAGCAGCCAATAAATAAATAAATAAAAAGATAAAGTTGAAGAAATTAAGAAACAAACAAACAAATAAAACTGAAGACCTCCTCTTCCACCAGGCTGGGAAAATATTAGTTTAATGAGACCTCAGGGAACCCAGATCTCTATGAAAAGGATCTCCCTGGTATGGTTACCCTGGACTGTCAAGGGATTCTAAAGACTTGAAGCTGAGTTTATTGGAGTCTCTGCATTTGTCAATAGGAAGATAGTTGACTTAATCTAGTAGACAAAACGGGGGAAAGAAGTAGAGCCGATCACCAGGCTTCCACCCTATTGTGTGTGCTCCATTTCACATCGTCTGCCCCAGCACCGTCAACAGGGAGGCAGGTACCCCCACTCCCGGCCCTCCCTCCCTCCCTGCGCTCAAGGACTGCCTTCTTGCCCCTCTTATATTGTCTTCCTGGCACCCTTCTCCCAATTTGTCTCCTGCCTAAATCCTGCTCACCCCTCAGATGGCAGTTCAAATGTTGTTTCCTCTGGCGAGCTTTACTGGACTCCTACAAACTAGGTTATGCTTCTCTCCCCATCACTTATCACAAGTGCAATTAATGTTATCTAATGATTGTCTCTGCCACTAGCTTGTGAGCTGCGTGAGAGCAGAAACTGACTAGTTCACTGTTGAATTACTAGCACATGGCACAGTGCAAGTGGTTAATAAAAATACCAGTTGAGGACTTCCCTGGTGGCGCAGTGGTTAAGAATCCACCTGCCAGTGCAGAGGACACGGGTTCGAGCCCTGGTCCGGGAAGATCCCACCTGCCGCAGAGCAATTAAGCCCGCATACCACAACTACTGAGCCCGCAAGCCTAGAGCCCGTGCTCCACAACAAGAGAAACCACCGCAATGAGAAGCCCACGCACCGCAACGAAGAGTAGCCCTTGCTCGCCGCAACTAGAGAAAGCCCGCACACAGCAATGAAGACCCAACACAGCCAAAAATAAATAAATAAAATAAATAAATTTTTAAAAATACCAGTTGAATGAAAAACTCTATGTGCTGATACATTTTTGCTCATTTAAGTTAGGACTGTTCTGTCTTCCTCTGTCTTAGGTCAAAGTCTTCTCAATTCCCTTTATCCGAGGCTCAGATCCTCCCGTATTCATTCCAAGAAATGCCTCTCTTATCTATTCCCTGATCAAAGTAGTAGTTGGCATCCCTGTATATGGGCTAAAGTCTCTCATGTAATCTGGAGCAAAGGAGCCTTGGAAAAGCAGGGCTCTCTGTTTAAAAATGCGGTGTTCAGAGTTCCTAGTGGCCTGAGACTCTGTAATGAATAGGTCTTGTGTACTCCCAAAGGCCAGCAAGAAGGAATGGTGTAGCTGTGGGCAGCCATGAAACAAGCTGTGTTCGCAGGTATGCTGCTGACGTCACTGGGAAATAATGCTGGGAAAGCCGTTCCAGGGTGGGGCTAGCTGTTCTCTGGAATGTTGGGAACACATAGTTACACTCAAGCAGCTTCAATCAGCTCCTCCCCAGAGTAGCTGCTTGCCTCGCATCTCTCCGGAAACTTACTCACATAACCATTCCTTAGCCTACCCCAAAGTCAGCTGCTTTCAAACAGAGTATGGATGTGATTAGGAAAATGTGGCCAGGGGCAAACAGGCTGGAGGTGAGGACAGTCTCCCTCTTGTATTCATTTTCTCTGAGACAGGACTTTTTCTGAAGGGCCAGATGCCTTGAATCACTGATGGAGATCTGCATCGCAAAGGGGAAAGAATGCAGCTCTGCATTCACAGAGCTGAATTTTACCCCCTGACTCAACGGGATCATGTGATGCAAGCCCTTAGGAGGCTGTAGTGCTCAAAATATGGTAGCCGCTTAACTCTCAGGTGCTGCTTGGGTCTTCTGAGTCATCTGCATCTCCTGCATTTGGAACATCACACCGAATGAAAACGACCTGTTCACTTTTCTCTTTCTTCTGCTAGAATGTTAACACCTAGAAGAGTGCCTTCCAGGTCCCGTGGTACATTCACATTTGTTGAGTGGTTATGACATCAAGCACTGTGTGCTTTACCTGGATTACTTCATTTAATTCTCAAAACACTATGGAGTTAGGAATTATTGTTATCTGCCTTTTATAGCTGAGGAAATGGAGGCAGCAAGAGGTTAAGTAACTCACCCAATGTGACATATCTAGTAAGCGGTGTATATGGCTGGTCAGGTTCCAGAACCTGTGCTCTTTACACGCTCCTGCACCACTTCATCCTCAGTCTGTGTTTTCCTCGTTTTTCTCCACTTATCCTAATATCACCATGGAGCATACCATCCCTATCCTCTCCTCCTGTGTGGGAGGGGCTATATTTATTCTGTGATTCTCTTTGTACTAGCCTAACACAATGCCTTATAAAATCGAATGCTTTTAATCGCCTCTCCACTTGTCTCGTGCTGGGTTTAGGTACCAGTTATGCTCTTTCACAGAACATTTCTTGTTGTCATTGTCAGCCTGGATGCTAGACTGAATGGACCACTATGCAGACCCTTTATGTTTTGTGTTCTTAATGACAACCATCTGTCTCCTAAAGCAATTGAGATCTTCAGTTATGAGGACAAAGGAAAAACTGACGCTAGGCACAGCCCTATGATACTGTTACATGTCTCAGGAATCAGTCACACTGAAGCCTGGCCTTTCTACCTTTCTCAAAGGGAGTCTGGGTGAAACTGGGGTTTCCTTTCACTATTAGGTGCTCAGGCCCCATATGCTTTAACAAGTAAATTGTACATACAAAAGAGTATTACATATCTTTGGAGTTAAATAAATAGAACGAATACTCATGTATAGCCCTCACCCCACTCAATAGAACATTATCAGACTCTAACAAGTCCTCCATGTACCCATCCCAGTTGCATCTCCTTCCAACCCTCCCCCTGGTAATGCTAATATGCTTTTCATTATACAGAGTATGGGCTGTTTGAGAGTAATAATTTTCTGATGAGTAAGTCAGATGTGATTCCCAAGTACTTTGTTATGAAAGGTACTAGCAGCAAATGGATATTCAAACTTATTTTGAGGTTTCACTTTCTATTCAATCGGATGTTTTCAGTGAGCTGTTTCCGATTCTAACTTCACAACCACTGCAGCATAATAGTGTGCTGAGAACAGATGTGTCACTAAATTGTGGTCAAGATGCAAAACTGATTTTTACCACCGTGGGGGACATGTACTTTTATGGCAATGCTGTCGGAATTCTAAGCTAAGAAGCCGCTGCCTGTGGTAAAGGGCAGGACTCAAACTGCAGGAGGGACGAGGGAGTGTGCTAGCACACCAGCACCGAGGAAACATGGTTTCCAGCAACTCCAAGTACTTCGCCATGCAGTCATGTGAGAGAACTTGATCGTTCTGAGAACTTGGTCGTGGCAGCAGACATTCTACCAACAGCTTGATGAAGACTAGCGTGGCAACCCCTGAAGCACTGAATCCTTACAGGAGATCCCAAGTTCTAGTATTAAAAAATGTGCTTAAATAGCAAAAACTGGAAAACGATTACTACAGCCAACAGATATTTCTGAAATGGTTTAAGTTTTCATCATTTATTTCCTGCCACTAATGGACCCTATGAACTAATAATTTCACTGTCCCCTCCCCTCCACCATTATTGTGAATTAGAAACACTCGTGTCAGCCCAGGACTGGAGGAAATGAAATGCAGTTCTACCAGAGATTTAGTGATGTTTGTATGTAGCAGCTAAAGACCCCCAAAATTGGACATGATTTTCAGTGCTACTGAGTTTGTGAGAAGATTAAGTTAGGAAAGAACTTGGAGCTTTAAGGGAAATTGCTTTCAGAATGGGGGGAAAAGAAACACATTTGAGGCTATGAGGCAAGAACCTTTGGACAGATGCCCAGAAAAGTAGGAAGCCTTATTCCCATCTCCCCTTCTCTATCTAGCTTCTCTGTTTAAAAAAGGCATGGCTTCCTGTTCTAGGACTAGAATGTGCTCTCTTCTCTGGGGATTTTCTGAAGACAATTGTGGCTGCAATTAAGTGACTGGGATATTTTTCTTCACCTTTATAAGATGCAGTATAAGTTGCACCCTAGATAATATATGTGAAGGAAAGGTTAATTCTATGCTAAAACATGTTTAGGATGTTTTTTATCTCAGGAAACAAACATGGAAAATCTTCACTTGCATTCTATTTTGTTATAGTTAAGATAACCATATAATTTATCCTTAAATCCGGGACACTTTTGAGAATGCAAGGAGGGTACTGTTAATAATTATGCCTGGGCTTCCCTGGTGGCGCAGTGGTTGAGAGTCCGCCTGCCGATGCAGGGGACATGGGTTCGTGCTCCGGTCCGGGAAGATCCCACATGCCGCGGAGCGGCTGGGCCCCTGAGCCTGCGCGTCCGGAGCCTGTGCTCCACAACGGGAGAAGCCACAGCAGTGAGAGGCCCGCATACCGCAAAAAAAAAAAAAAAAAAAAAAAAAAAAAATTACGCCTGGACAACATAAACCAGAGTTGTCCCAGGCAAACTGGCATGTATGGCCACTTATAAGGCAATCTTTGTGTTTAATAAATATATCATCACATTGTGTAGCCTTCAAGCTTGACAATCTGATTTTTTTAAAAAGCATTAACAGTGATACTATATATTAGATGTGTAATCTTTTAGTTAATGCTAGTACACTAAATAGAATCCCTCCAAGAAAGAATGTTCCATTTTTCCCTCCTGGTGCTTTGAGTATTTTGAGCATGATTATCTGTTTTATAGATAAGGTAAATCAGCACAGGAAGCTAGTCAATTGTACCAAATCACACTGCCAGGCTGAGCTCAAAACTAAAAACTCTGCCCTTGAATCCCTAGCAATTGTGCTGCTCACTGAACCATGAAAAACTGTATTCTAGAATTTGATCAGATTTCTATTACGGACTCGCCAGAGGTGGAGACTTGTTACCACCTTTCAGGTAAGAAGTCTTGTGAAGTTTGTCAACAGGCTTCTCCTAGTTTACATTAATCTTCTTCATCCCCCTTCTATAAAGAGACCAAGTACTGAGTCCTGATCGTTCGTCATGTAGTTTGGGCTTTTTTAGTAAAGATTTCTTTGTGCAGTCAAGAAGGGATCCAGGTATTCATTAAGTTTAGTACTTGGGATTTTTCTGTGTTGCAGTAACTAAGCAACAGTTTAGATGTTTTAACTTAGCATGTCCTGCATCAGCAAGTTTAAAAAAAGAACTGTCAAGCCATACTCGGTAGAACCTCCCTTGGACTCTCCCACCCTCTGTACAGTTCCTGTACATCTTGGCTGCTCATCTACTACTAACAGAAACCTCTTTTGTCTCAGCCGCTCTGACAGCCTTGTCCAAGCCTTTCCCACTTTGGGGCAGCTGGATAAGCAGTGTCTTCAATAATCGGTAGGGCTGAAACCAGTGATTTGATCATCCAGGACCTTTTGTAACAATTCTCACATCCATATTTTAACCTACTCTTAATGCTACACCTCTGAATATTATTTGTCTTTGTTTGTGAAAATACAACTCTCCAAGTTAGCAGTTTAAGAACTGTGCTTATTCACCAGACACTAAGGATATACATTTCAAACAAACACTAGATTTTTAAAGTGAATATCTAATGAAACTTATTCAGTGACATAAACTGTGTGAAAGGTCTGCTACATAACATTCAATACATGTTAGATGGATTTGACTTTCCAGGTATACAATTTTGGAAGCAGAACTACAGCACTAAGGCAACCATGGCAGGCACGTGTAAGATGGAGAACCTGTTCTTAGGAAAGCAGCATTCTGCAGCAAACTGGAACAGAACAAAGCTTTGTGATCGGTCACACCTAGGATTCTCAGTTCCATAACATACCAGCTATGTGATCTCTACCTCTTAGCTGTAGTTTCATCATCTGTAAAATGAGGATTAAGAACTGTCCTTGTCTTAGAGGTTTGTTGTCTTAATTGGGACAGTGCATTTCAACAGTCAACTAGACTTGTCTTCTCCTAGATTGTGTATATCTCAAATGCAGGGTGTTAAGAGTTCCATGAGCTAAAGTATGTAAAGTGTACAGAAGAGCTATAGTTACTAGCTCCCAGGAAATGAAGCTGGGTAAGAAGTAGGACAATACATGAAGCTCAGTTTAACTTGGCCTCTTTATCTAAAAAGTTAACCAGTTGAGTGTTTTCCTAGTTTTCCCATAGCTTTGGAATCTACTCAGTGGTTAAGGGGACAAGAACAAGTCAGGATGTCTTGTGGAAGAGAAAAGGCAAGGGTCTAGATTGGTAATCAAGGAACTGCATATAAAGGGTACTGGATATCTGAGCAAAATATAATCTAGTGGACAAACCCTGTTTTGATGCCATTGTCATGTAAGGAGACCTTGGGATTTACTTAACCTTTTTTTTTTTTTTTTTTTTTTTTTTTGCGGTACGTGGGCCTCTCACTGTTGTGGCCTCCCCCGCTGCGGAGCACAGGCTCCGGACGCGCAGGCTCAGTGGCCATGGCTCACGGGCCCAGCCACTCCGCGGCATGTGGGATCTTCCCGGACTGGGTCATGAACCCGTGTCCCCTGCGTCGGCAGGCAGACTCTCAACCACTGCACCACCAGGGAAGCCCTACTTAACCTCTTTTAAAGATTTCCTTATCCCTAAAAAAAAAAGGCTGTCTTTTAAATCTACCTATCTTTAAGGAATGCTCATCCAAATGACCATCTTAAAAAATAAGGCCTAATATAAAACAAGGCAGAGCAAAAACTTGTTAAATAATCCTCTTTTCTTGTGTGACACTAACACTTTAAGCATAGTTTAGAATTCTAGATGGATGGAGATTCGATTGATTTTAGCTAACCTCAGCTAGAGATGTGGTCATCTACAATAGTTTTTAAGAATTTAAAAGCAGCAAAACTTTGTGTCCCCTCAAACACCTTATCTGTAAGTGCTATGAACCAAATTGTGCCCCTGCCACCCTAATCCATGTTTAAGTCCTAAACTGCAACATGATGGTATTTGGAGATGGGGCCTTTATGATGGGATTAGTGTCTGTATAAAAGGGGACAACTGAGAGCTTGCTTCTCTCTCCACATGGGAGGAAACAGTGAGGAGCCGTCTGCAAGCCAGGAAGAGCTCTCATCGAAACTGAGAACTGAACTAGCTAGCACCTTGATCGTGGACTTCCTAGCTTCCAGAACCATAAGAATTTATACTGTTTAAGCCACCCAGTCTATGATATTTTGTTATGGCAGCCCAAACTGCCATACAGTGGAACTGCTCTAGAGAAAGCAGAGAGGAACTAAGCTGAACCTGCTTTGTCTCCTCCTCGTTCTGGGAATCCCAGAGAACTGCAAGATACAGTACGAAAAGAAATTGTTTAATGCATCAACATAAAAACCTGCCCTCATTGAGAATACTGTTCAAATGCGATAGGAACAAACTCTATGAGAAGGCCCAAATTCTCTTCTGGTATTAGAATTCTATTGCCTTGTCTTATCTAAAATAAATGAGCTTATAGTTAGGATTCTATTTTGCAAAAGGACTGTTGCAAAAGGACTAGTGCTAAGTTTTAAAATGGTGGTAAAAAAAGAACTTGCTTGTGTCAGGTACCCAGGCAAGAATGTGTTGGTCAAAGGAATGTCATTTCACGATGGGAAACCCCCAGCCCTGCTCCAGAGTGATCTTATATTTCACTACCTATTTCACAGCTCCACTTTAGGTGGGTACTTTTAGGAGATATGTTAAGACATCAAATGCAACTTTAAAAATTTATGTTTTTTTTTGTCCAAAGGCAAAAAGCAGAAATCCTTTCCGAAAACAATATACCACAAATTATTCACTTGTTTATAGCCCCACTCACAATGGGTTTCAAGAAAGGCTAGCAAACCTTTTCCTGTGGAAAGAAAACAGCAACTATATACCAAGTTTAATAATGTGACCCTTACTACAGGCATAGCAGTATCTTTCATAAAAGAAAGCGGGGTGGTGGCAGCAGGGGCAGATAGGGAAAGTTCCCTGACTTCATGTGTAGATAACTTGGTTACAAAGCAAGGCTAGCCTTGAAGGGAGAAAAGGAAATCCTCACAGTGGACAATGTGTTGCTGAAAGATGGTTTGTGGAGGAGGGGTTGTTCCCAGGCAGCCTGTTTAAATGCCTTAGTGAATGGCAGATCACATACAGAGGGATGTCTCGGGCTGTTTTTCTTTCTCTCTTTATGACAACAAATTTGCAGTTAATCAAGCTTTGGACTTGCTCTGGGAAGCCCAGAATTGGGCTTAAAGATTAAAAGAAATGGAAAAACTGTGAAACCATGAAAATACATTTAAAAAAAAAACTTTTCAGGTGTAATACACAAAAGCAAACAAGTTTATCTTAAAAAATATCAAGTATCACATCCATAGACTATTCCTAATTATAATTACGTCTTAAAGCAACATTTGTCTTTGTTTACAAATACAGCAGCAGGTGATAAAACCTAACATCTCAAACAGATTGCTTACAGTTCATAATACAAACAAATGTGTATGTGTCAAATCACATTTTAGGCAGTTTAACTTAAAATGCATAGACAATTACATACATTAAATTTGTCATTATTAAGTCAATGAAAAAAATCACAATATCAAGAAAAAATACAAAAATATCAAGGAAAAAAAATGCTTTATAGAACACGCATAAGAAGTCAAGTTTACTTAATGGCAATAAATCAGGATCTACTAATCAGTGACAGGCAGTGAAAGTGCCTTTATCCAGGGGAAAATTACAGGAAAAACATCCCATTACTTTGCACTCTTGATAGTTGCACTGACAAACTCTACAGTCTTGAAAGCATTTTCTTACTTTAAAAAAAGGTATGCCCTACTTTGTTCTTTAAATGCTCAAAGGCTAGTCTATAAATTCCACCAGCGGCAATACTAAAATATGTTTGTCCAGGTAAACTAATACTGGATGTACTCATCAATTCTGTAATGCCTCCCCCTAGGCTGTAAGCCTCTGAAAGACAGGCATTCTCTTCGTCTCTGTATCTCTGGCATCTGGCAAAGCACCTGGATCATTGACATCTGAGTGTCTGCTGAATGAATGCAGTTTTCAGATGCTGTCTATTGCCAGAAGCTTGCATGGCCATTTCTTTAATACTGATTATTTTATTGGCAATTTTTGTTATACTTGGCAGAATTCTGAAAATAAAACAGTGTCTGTCTTCAATACTAAATATTGCTTTATTAAGATAAAATTATAGTCTTCCCTGAAAGCCACCCACCACTTTCTATGCACAGTACAGTGGATCAGTGTGATTCATCTGAAGCAAGCCTTACGCTTTTCAAAAACTTGAACACTTGAAGGTCTGTGCTTAGGTTGAATTTCCAAGGTTTATAAACCAGGCATTTTATAAATCTAGCACTAGATTATTCAGGGTGAGGAAGGAAGACATTGGCACGAATCTTTTGGAAGTGTAGGCAACTGATTGATATGCAAACTAGGCACAGTATTTTAACTGAAACTCTGAGTAGAGCTATGCTGATACACACGAATAGTTTCAAAAGCTGTACATCTGACTACAACAGGTAGCACTAATAACTGTGAGGTAAAAACAGCAGGGGAAAAACTGACTTCTTTCCTAGAAAATATTCTAGTATCCCATTGTAGTGGTATGACAGACCAAGGCCCAAAATTCACCCCCTTTCTTCTCTGCCCTTTTATTATTCTCTACTGAAAACAATAAACAGTAAAACTGACAAAGAATGAAGGAGGCCCTTGGGTAATTAAAAAAATGTATTGTCTATTCCCAAATAATCAATATATTACTTTACAGAAAACAGGGCTATGGAGTCACAGCTGTAAACAGCCATCTTCAAAAGCATGAAAAAGTGTCAGGCCGGGTCCAGTTCAGACAACCCAAGGCATTGTAAGCACTCCTTTAAGGAGCCTTCATTCTCGAGGACTGAGTGTGTGAATGAGGACCTAAGGTCTATACTTTAATTTTTCATTGTCATTTTTAGGCTCAAAATTTCAAAATCTAAGATTCTAACTTCAGAGACACTATTTCTCAACACATCTCAACTATCTCCATCAAATTTATCTTAAAATTCCTGCTCTGAAAGTCCAAATGGCAGCATATTCCGTACTTCATATCCCTTTAAGACCAAACATACTTTCTAACAAGCAGCCTCTTCCACAAACCAATCTCAGCCTAGCATAACTTGTTTTAAAAGCAACATTATTCCCTTGTAAAGAAAAAAACCTTCTTAGATGCTTTCCTCCATTCCTCCCTTGAAACAACTTCTGCTTTTCTTAACTCCACCCTGAACCTAAAACTACCTTTTGCCCCCAAGTACCCACAAGAATTGAGATGCCCCTCCCTCAAGTTGAGAAATGATGCTTGAAAATTAAAAAGAATGTAAAAGTAAATTCTATTCCCTTTGATTTCAATTCTTATATTTAAAAAAAATTTCCCAAAAATCAGTTGGAAAATCCTCAAAAAGCCAAGTTTAAAACGGCAGTATCATCTAGGACACACTGGGCAGTATGGGTCACCAGCAGTTGATATACTTATAAGGGGTAATAATTCCAAATCTTGTATTCATGGCCCTTTAAATCCTTTAGCATAAGATCTTCTCTGATAGTAAATGGTCTCCACAATAAGAGATTCCCAAACTTGCTACCTATTCTTCTTGTAGTCAAACGTTATCCTCTCTAGTGTTAAATATTTTATCTAAAGCCAGAGTTGTCAACTTATTCCAAGGTAGGACAACCAAAATAACCAAAAGGAGCGATATCTTTGCTGCCATCTCACTTTGCCTTTCATCCCTCCAGAGTTAGCTGACATTATGATATTGATTGATAAGTTAAGCTATGACACCTTCTAAGGCTACTGCCTTATAAACTGAAGGCTACAACAGATTCCAAGAGTGTTGCAGATAGCTGCCACTTGTCCCTGCAAAGAAGTGAAAGAAAGACTGTGCCACTATGAAAGGGCTGTCTAACATTCCCCAGTCTGAAAATATCTAAACAGATTAGTTTCAGTTCTGAAAGCCTGAATCTATCATCTACTTAAGGGAGGCCTAAAGACTGAATGTTCCTCTCAAAGGTGACAATCTTGCTTTCTTAAAAGGAGGTAGCTATCAAACCATTAAATTGGCAGCATTTGGCATTCTTGACATTTTAACTGTAAGAGAAATAAACTACTAAATATTTTATTTCTAAGCAAAGGTAAGAGCTCCAGCATAAATCTCTCATATACTGGTCAAGAAAGTCACAATACATTTTAGGAACCTAATGAATACATTCAAAATTTGACAAATAACATGGTCAGTTCTATCCCAAATCTAAAAATCGGATTTAAAGATAAGGTGCCAAAAAGCTATTCTGGAGGTTACAAACACCACTTATTTTTAAGTAACACAGTCACACTGCTTTAAACTCAATTGCAGAGATCTACACTTTATGATTATCCTCAGTGTCACAGCTAGAGAATAATTTTTGAGGATGGCACTCATTCTTCTACCTATTTACCTGTCTTACCTGTCAACAAATACAGAACTGAACTGTCAGCCATAAGCACGTTACAAATCCAGGAAAACTATGCAAGAGACGATGACATAGCTTAGCCAGACTCTGAAAGACGTAACGTGTTTCGATCACGCTTGTACAAAGAGAACAGTCATGTCTGTGTGACTAAGGTTCTCTAAACATAACTTCTGTGTTTGTGATAGACCCCTCGAGTGTGCCAGTTTTCTGCATCAGGATGGAATGAAGGGAAGTGCTCCTTCTAAAGAACCGAGGGGGAGGGGACTACAGGAAGACTCCTGTAGAAGAGTGTTTTGTAGGACTGCAAATTACTTGTTACTATGAAGCAGTTCCTAGGGTCTCTTCTAGTTTGAGGTTCAAGACAAAGGAGAGAAATATTTCCGTCCTTGAGCTCTTTCCGAAGTAATATGGACACATCATAATCTATTCTACAAGTACAAAGAGATCACCAATTCGCTAAGAATATAATTTACATATACATGTTAGCCTGCATTAAAAAGAAAACAGTTTCCATAAAGGGCAGATTTTAGAGCTGTATGACCCATATGGCTAAAAATAAATCAGGTGGAACTCAAAATGAAGTTTTTACTAAAAGCTCAAGGATAAAAATGAACTCAACATCTGACAATAATTACCAAGTTTTAAAATGTATATCCAAAAGATAACCTCAGAAGGACCAGGTTTATTTATCCTATAGATAGAGCAGCTCAAGATGTTGAGAGGCATCATTTGTTTAAATTATGACAATGTGATTGTTTTCAAAGTGTGTTTATTTAGGGGAAAAAGTGATAAGTATTTAGTTTCATAATTTAAACAAATCGAAAATTTGTTTTAAACAAATTGTATCAAAGAGCTATTCAATATACTTAATTACTTTAACTTTCCATAAAAACCGAATAAAAATCACATTTGAATGATTTACTTTTACATTTTTATCTGATTGTTTCCATCAGATGTACTATACATCCAAGCACAAGAGGCAGATATCTTCTGAGAGGTGCAAGAGTTGTTCTTTCATGAATGCCCTCTAAGAATAGTGAAACAGCAATTTTTATATATGCATTCAAGTGCATATATATATATGTACTTCAAAAAGCAAAGCGTCATCTCTTCATCCATTGTTAACTTAATGGTAAGACTGCAATAGAAAAAAGAAAAAGTAAACTTCTAGATTTTGTAAATGGAGTTGATTAACTCCTTGCTGTGGCTTAAAATAAACTTATTGCTTAATAAAGCCAAACAGCTAATCATCTCACTTATTCTGGCATACAATTTACAAAAATAATTTTTTAAGACAATATATAGAGAGCAAAAAGTTACACTAATGAAAAGAAGTTTTAGGGGCACTTTATTAAGGTATTTCTCCTTTACAATTGAGGTGGATGTTTGATTAATCTGGCTGGAGATCTGATTAGTACTTTGTTAAGAATAAATAGATTTTTTCGCCCCTATGGAGCATCTGACTTGGCTCAGTTCATAGGGAAACGGGGTGCTTTTCTATTTGGTCATACGCCCAAGAAAGGGTCCTCAACTAAGATGTCAACCCTACTCCAGCCTGGCTGACAGTAAAGCACACAGCATTACATATAATTGGCAATGCAGAGATTGGTATAATCTTGAGATCAGTACTGTTAAGGATCTAACAAAACGTTGGCTGAGAAACACTATGGACAGTTGCATGAAAGATGGGCAACGTTACACATTCACTGCCCTGGATTCTCTAAAAATCTACCTCTATACCTAGCCAGACTGGCAGAGATTACTTTTAGTGAACTTGTGCTTTGGTGTGATGCTATAAAACAGTACTGAGAAATGTTAAAAAAAAAAAAAAATCCAATGAAACACATCTTTGAGTTTACCTCAAGGATGCTGTTGAGGACACTGCTTACTACATTACAAAGTCTTTGGGGATATTTGGGGAATTTTTCTATTTTTAGTACCAGGAATATTGTTTTCATCCTTTTAAATGCTTTACCTAAGTTTACCTGAAGTTTGAAAGTTACTTTTTTAATATACACACACCTTTTTAAAAAAGGTTTAAAAGCTTTCTAATCTTCCATCCGAAAGTGGAGACAATCTTTCAGTTGTGCTTATGGGACTATTACTGCATGTTAAATAACAAATTAAACACTCACATGGGGGCCACCGGGCATCGGTGGAGCACCGGAAGGTCCTGAAGGCACTTGAAAAGGATTGTTGGGACTGGGATAGAGTCCTGGTGTGGGATATGATCCTGCAGGGGCAGGATATGGCGCTGGTGGTCCCCAGGCTCCTGGTGGAACAGTGCCCCATGGAACAGGTGGTGCAGCCCCTGGTGCTTGGGGAGGAGGAGGGGCAGGATACGGCCCTGGAGATGGATATGGCATATTAGGGGTAGGATACTGCCCTCCCATTCCTGGTGCCCAAGGTCCAGAAGACATGGATCCCCATGGACCTAAAGGACCAGCTGCAGCTGGATCTGTGGGCGCACCATAGGGTCTTGGAAGCTCTGGAAAGGGCATATTTGGTGTCGGATATGGCCCTGTGGGGCCAGGGCCTGGCACAGTTGGGGCTGGATAAGGACCACCAGGTGGGGGGCATGATGGTCCAGAAGGAGGAAAGGGTGCAGGGGGTCCTGGAGGTGGTCCGGTGGGAGGCACAGAGGGATACATTCCTGTTGGTGCTGGTCCAAAAGGCACAGTGGAGGGTGTTGCACTTGGTGGGAGTCCAGATGGCACAGAAGGTGGAGCACTTGGGTTATTCCAAGGGTTGGAACCTGGCCAGCCTTGAGGAGGTTGGCCGGGTTTTGTATTGCTCACAGCAGAGGTTTTGGCAGGGGAGTGTTCAGGTAGCGCATCTGCCAACTGGAATACAAAACAGGCGTGTCTTACTGACCTTATTCAGGGACAAGCAATGCCAAACATAATTACAAACCCATAAAGGATAGTAAGCTATAGGGTCAGGGATTCTTCAAAAGCCAAGCTGTTCAGTTTTTTAAAAAACAACTCATTTAATACAAAATTTAGGAGTTACCTCAAACAGCAGCTTTACAATGCAAATTCCTCAGAGAAGCTCAAGTTTTCTAAATACAACTGATTAACATAGTGTGATCTCGATCCTGGCTTTACCTCAAACAAGTTATATACCCTCTCTGAGCTTCAGTTTCCTCATTTTCAAAACAGTTTAGGGTTAACCTGAGGCCTAAATGAGATAACTCATTTAATGCACTTAACACAGTGCCTGGTATGTAATTTTCAATAAATGTTGGCTATTATTAACACTATCAGGTTAAAAGAGAACAGAAGTAACCCTTTAAAAAATTTTTTACTTAAGGATTCATAAAGAAATAAATACGACAGAATGCATTTTCAAACATAGCTAAGTAAATTAGGGCAAATCATCTATCAAAATCACATGCTAAAAAAACAAAAACAAAAACAAAAACCAAGAATCACAAACTGCATCTCTTTTACATTGGAAGACTTAGGGCCCACAGTTAGGACCATGTCTTTTTTCTAAGAGCCAAAAAACTTATGAAGAGTAAATGCATCAACTTACCGAAAATTCATCAGACATTTTCCTAAAAACAAGACCAAACAAACAAAAAAAAAAAAAAAAGAAAAAAAAAGAAAGAAGGAATATTTCAAAACCAGTGTTTAATTTCTTATATATTCTTTAAGGAACTATGCATACACTATTTTTACTTAAATGGAATCTTAATCATTTATATAATGATTTTCTTTATATAGGAAAAATTTCCATAATAGTTCATACACCTCTGTAAACTTCATCCCTTTTTACTGGCTGCACATCATATAAAAGTGATCCATAATTTAGTTTACAGTCTCAAGTTGGTGGCAGTTTAGGTTGTTCACAGTTTGAATTGTTTTAAACAATGACACAGTGAACATCTTTAAACACCTATCTTTTCGAGTCTATCACCAGGAAAAAGTACAGAAGTGAAATACATAGTCAACAGGTAAAGTCATCTAAGATCCATCTCAAAAAGCCCATGCCAATTTACACTCTACCTTTTTAAAACTCCTCTTCACCACTGGATGTTATTAAATTTATAAATCATTTTCCATTATAATAGGTTAAAAATTGGCATCTTGTTTTAACCTACATTTCTTTAAGTGGAAAGTAGAGCATCATTTAAATTTAATACCACATTTAGACTTCTTTTTCTGTGAATATGCACATGCCCTTGGACCACTTTTATCAATTTTTATAACTGAAGTATAATTCACTTTCAATAAAATGCACGTATCAGTGTTCAGGTAAACAAGCTCTGACAGTTGCATATGCCCCTGTAACCATCCAAGACAGAACATTTCCTTCACTCCATAGGTTTACTCATGCCACATTCCAATCAATTCCCCTTTACCACTCAGCAATCACTTTCTTAGTTTTCACTTGTTCCTTGACTTCACATAAATAGAATAACACAGTATGAACTCTATTTTGACTTTGATCATTTTACTACTTAGTAGTACATCTTTTTTTTAATGCGTTGTAAGACATTAAGGAAATTAGATGTCTGTCATATGAGACAAAAAAAAATTCACCTATGCCTTCTAATAGTACTTCTATGGTTTAACTTGTTTAAAATCTTTCTGTTCTTTCAAACAACAATTACTGAATAATCTATCTTATTTCAACAGACTTGACAAGCTACTTTTTAAAAAAAATTTATTTATTATTTATTTATTTTTATTTTTGGCTGCGTTGGGTCTTCGTTGCTGTGCATGGGCTTTTCTCTAGTTGCGGTGAGGGGGAGCTTCTCTTGTTGCGGAGCACAGGCTCCATAGCGCAGGCTCAGCAGTTGTGGCGCACAGGCTTAGTTGCTCCACAGCATGTGGGATCTTCCCGGACCAGGGCTTGAACCCATTTGACAAGCTACCTTTAACACATTATACAGTTGCTATTGACAACAAACACTGTATATACATACATACACACATATATGTAAATATATCATGGAACAGGCACCATGCTAAGTGCTTTAGGTGTATAATCTCGTTTAATAGATGCAGATTCTATTACCACTCCCAGTGTACAGCTGGAGAAAAGGAAGCTTAGCAAGTTACCCTGTTTAAGGTCAGAGCTAGTGACAAGCAGAGAAGAGATTCAAATCCAGGTATCGTCTGACTGCAGAGCCAAGGCTCTTTTTTTTGTTTTTTAAATATATATTTTAAATAAATTTATTTATTTTACTTATTTATTTTTGGCTGTGTTGGGTCTTCATTGCTGTGCATGGGCTTTCTCTAGCTGTGGTGAGCAGGGGCTACTCTTCTTGGCGGTGTGTGGGCTTCTTTCGTTGTGGAGCACAGGCTCTAGGCACGCAGGCTCAGTAGTTGTGGTGCATGGGCTTGGTTGCTCCGCAGCATGTGGGATCTTCCCGGACCAGGGCTCGAACCTGTGTCCCCTGCATTGGCAGGCAGATTCTTCTTTTTTTTTTTTTAATAAATTTATTTATGTATTTTTGGCTGCATTGGGTCTTCGTTGCTGTGCGCGGGCTTTTTCTCTAGTTGCGGCAAGCGGGGGCTACTCTTCATTGCGGTGCACTGGCTTCTCATTGTAGTGGCTTCTCTTGTTGTGGAGCACGGGCTCTATGTGCGTGGGCTTCAGTAGTTGTGGTGCTTGGGCTTAGTTGCTCTGTGGCACGTGGGATCTTCCTGGACCAGGGCTCAAACCCCTGTCCCCTGCATTGGCAGGCGGATTCTTAACCACTGCGCCACCAGGGAAGCCCCCAGAGCCAAGGCTCTTAACCACCAAGTCATAGAGCCTCCATCATTTCCCAAAGGTATTGTGAACTCTATTCTTTCCTACTGATCCACACTATAACATCTCATCTTATCAGGGCAGCTTTAAATTTTAAACAAATTTTATGACCTACTATTACTGTTTATTTCAGATTTTCCTGAATATTTTCATGCTTATTTTTTTCTAGATCATTTTGTAAAAAAACAAAACAAACAAAACACAACAACACAACAAAAAAACATTAAATTTACAGATTAATTTAGGGGACATTTCATACATTTAAAGTATAAAATATTCCCATTCAAGAACAAGGTATGTCTTTCTAGTTCCCATCACTGTCATTTATTATCACTCAGTAGTTATTTTTTTTTAAATAAATTTATTTATTTTACTTTTGGCTGCGTTGGGTCTTCATTGCTGCGTGCGGGCTTTCTCTAGTTGCTGGTAGCGGGGGCTACTCTTCGTTGCGGTGCATGGGCTTCTTATTGCGGTGGCTTCTCTTGTTGCGGAGCACGGGCTCTAGGCACGCGGGCTTCAGTAGTTGTGGCACATGGGCTCAGCAGTTGTGGCTCATGGGCTCTAGAGTGCAGGCTCAGTAGTTGTGGCACACGGGCTTTGTTGCTCCGCGGCATGTGGGATTTTCCCGGACCGGGGCTCGAACCCATGTCCCCTGCATTGGCAGGCGGATTCCCAACCACTGCGCCACCAGGGAAGTCCCCACTCAGTTTTTAAAAATCAAGACTCCTACACATTTTTTGAGTTAGATTTCTAAATGGTAAACGTTTTCTTGTGGTTGTAAATTGGTTCTTCCATTATATTTTCTAATTGGTTGTTCATATATGGGAAAGCCTTTCAAATTTTAGTGTGTTACTTTTGTAAGCAGTGACATTATTGAATTATTTTATCCTGAAAGTCTCTCAGTTGACTCTCTGGAATCTGCAGATAAAGGATTATGTCATTAGCAAAAAATCATTTTACCTTCTCTTTGCAGTACTTACACCTCTTTTCTCTTTGGCCTAAGCTAGGACTTAAACAATGAAATATTAAATAAGATAGTGTGAGCACAGCAGTCTTCTTCTCAACTCTCCTGGCAATGCTTCTAATGTTTATATGACTCATTTTTAGTTTTGAGATTTAAAAAAAATTACAGTAAGGAAGTTTCTATCTATGCCTATTTTGCTAAACTTATTTATTCCTATTTTGCTAGTTAAAAATAAAAAATCCAACACTGAATTTCTTCAGATGATTTTTTTTGGCATCTAATGAGTTGATCTTGCAGTTCTTCTCCTTTGTCCCATCAATCACAATATAGTTACATATATATTGCTTAATATTGAGCCATCCTTGCATTTACAATTTTATTATTTATGATTTGGTTATCATGAGGAATGATAAAGAAAATGAACAGGAAGCCTACTGCTGCAACTGCTATAACCCTGCTCTTAATTCATAATATTAAAAAACACATCATGAATGTATAGCAAATACAATTACCTAGTCATTCCCATGTTAAGGTTTGTTTTATACTAAAATGTCACATCACACAATAGTAAATTCTTAGGACTAAAGTTTATCCATGCACAAGTTTAAAGTCTACCTAAGACTAACATTCTTTTCAAACAGGGTGAGCCTTTTCGAAACAGAAAATAGTTCTGTATCAAAGTTCACACTAATTCTGGAGCAGAAAACCTAACCAACTAAGCAACTCAATGAATTTCATGTGGTCTTACAGTTTGCGTTTTCAGAATTACTCATCTCCCTCTTAGTTTTTGAAAAACTATAGTTAATTAATCATAGCATTACATTAAAATATATTCCATTAGTTAATAATATCAAACTGATTCACAACTCTGGCTTTCAAAAGTTTAAATTCAAAATCAAATCCTGGAAGACAGAGGAAATAATAAAGCCCTGACCAAAGGGATTAGAAATAAGTCACTTCCTGTTCTACAGAACTGCATAGTAAAGTGACCTGCTCTCCATGCCTAGAATAAACAGTGTTCATATTAATTGGAAACATTCCAATTTATTACTTGGAGAATACTTTCATCATAAAAAGGTTAAAAAATAGAGTTGGGGGCTTCCCTGTTGGCGCAGTGGTTGGGAGTCCGCCTGCCGATGCAGGGGACGCGGGTTCGTGCTCCGGTCCGGGAGGATCCCACATGCCGCGGAGCGGCTGGGCCCGTGAGCCGTGGCCGCTGGGCCTGCGCGTCTGGAGCCTGTGCTCCGCAGCTAGAGAGGCCACAACAGTGAGAGGCCCGCGTACCGCAAAAAAATAAAAAATAGAGTTGGACATCACTATTCCAATATGAGAAGAGTTGCAGAATGTAAAAAAAAAACCACCACAAAAACCCCTAGGTTTTCTTATTTCTTTTTTTTGGCCGTGCCGCGTGGCTTGTGGAATCTTAGCTTCCCCACCAGGGATTGAACCTGGGATCCCAGCAATGAAAGTGCCAAGTCCTAACCAATGGACAGCCAGGGGATTCTCCAAACCCTAGATTTTCTAAAAAACGATTCTCAAACATATGGATTATGCTAATTAAGATGAGGCCAATGCAACCTTGAACTAGGAAAAAAAAGTGTAAAATCAAGGAAGATTTTAATTTTCTTTTCAGAATAATCTAAAGCTATCACTTCCAAAACTTTCTGTTAATACTTTATGGCAGTACATGTGTGAAGAATAATCACTGTATTTTTATTTTTTTAAATTTTTGGCTGTGTTGGGTCTTTGTTGCTGCGTGTGGGCTTTCTCTAGTTGTGGCAAGCAGTGGCTACTCTTCATTGCGGTGCATGGGCTTCTCACTGCGGTGGCTTCTCCTGCTACGGACCATGGGCTCTAGGCGCGTGGGCTTTAGTGGTTGTGGCACGAGGGCTCAGTAGTTGTGGCTCCCGAGCTCTAGAGTGCAGGCTCAGTAGTTGTGGCACACGGGTTTAGTTGCTCCGCGGCATGTGGGATCTTCCTGGACCAGGGCTTGAACCCATGTCCCCTGCGTTGGCAGGTGGATTCTAATCCACTGCGCCACCAGGGAAGCCCAATCATTGTATTTTCTGAGGAGCAATTTTAAAACAAGAGTACAAAATTTCTTTCAACATGCACTAGAAAAGTAAAACATTTCTGTAAGCGTATGGCCTTTAGAGTAAAAATGGTAATTCCATCGTGGGGAGGTTTAAAAAAAGTTGAACTCCATAAATTACTAGTGACTATTGGAAAAGGAATATTTCAACAGGCCATCAAATTGTAGTGGAGTCATAAACAGTATGGGACTACACAGTTATGAAACATGGACACCAATCCTTTTATCTGAATCTTTTGAAAAAGGCAAACTTTTTAACCAGAGACCATCTTCCCATCAGCAAAACAGTTATAATTCCCGACTACTTCACAGATAAGTAAAATATTTAATAATCTACAGTTATAAACAAGTAACACATTTATTAAGAGTCACTAAGGGAAATCAGGATTTTTGCATGGTTTTGTTTAGTATGGAGAGAGGATACAGTAGTGGTAATATATTGTACTGAAAATATAAATTTTGAATGAGCATATAGGATAAATTTTAGTATTGGCGTTTATCAGATACACTCTAATTTACATTTGGGCAACTCAAGAAATTGGGGATCTACAAGTTTTTGAACATTTTAAATTACTTAAAAACATGTAATTAAAATTTTTTTTTTTCCCACAACCTCATGTCAGCCGTATTTTCTACACTCAGATACTTATTGGAACATAGGTGCCAGGTACTGCGTTGGGCCTTGGGGAAATGAATAGTATTGCGTGGAATAAACGCTTAAAGGCGTTCACAGTATGGCGGAGAACTACCATTTAAACAGTAGGTTACCTGGGGTAAGCGCAGGGCTCTATGGGAGCACCTCAAAAAGCTCCTAAAGGAATCAAGGAAAGGAGTATCAGACAAGGAGTCCCGAGGAGTGGTGCCTTTGCAGTCTGGGAGAACAATGAGGTGAAGAGCTACGATAGGCCCTAGGGAAAGGAGAAGTTTGTGCAAAAGCTGAGAGGGGGACAAGAGATCTGTGGGAAGTGTAAGCCAGCAGTGCCCAACCTTTTCAGCACCAGGGGCCGGTTTCACGGAAAACAAATTTTCCACGGAAGCGGGGGTGGGGGGAGGGGATGGCTCAGGCGGTAATGAGAGCGATGGGGAGCGGCAGATGAAGCTTTGCTCGCTCACCGCAGCTCACCTCCTGCCGTGCGGCCTGGTTCCTAACTGGCCACGGACGCGCGGGTCCGTACGGGTCCGTGGCCTCGCGGTTGGGGACCCCTGGTGTAAGCACTTCCAATTGGTTAGAATGTAGAAAATGGAGGAATATGAAAGCCTTAGCAGAGAGTCTCTAGACCAAGGTTTGAATGTCTCTGAGTCAGCTCACCTGAAGGAACCTGTTACTTCAACTATAAAGAACGGACCAGTAACAGGAGAGACTAAATGGGACTGGTAAATCAAGTGCCTATAATAAAAGTGCCCGGAAAACAGACACATTATCTTGTCCTCCTCTGTGTGTGGGCATATTGCTTATGGTTAAAAAGAGTGAACGCCAATAGTATGACAGACTACGTAACACTGCACTTCACTGGCTGGCTCTGAACAAGCTGAGCTGTGCCAACCCCAGAGGTGAAAGTAGACAGGAGTAGCATCCACTTCATAGATTTGCTGTGAGACTTACATAATAAACAACTCTCTTGGTCACTGTCTGGCACATAGCGAAAACTCAACAAATGTTAGCTTTTACAAATTGCTACGATAGGTCCACAAACCTTTATCTACAGTTCTCAGTTCAGAAACCTCTAAAAATGAAAGAAATGCTCCCAGGTCTGGCATAAAACTTACTTGGTGGCAAAACCTGACCTGAGGCTATTTTACAGTTTCCATTAATTCTCCCCTATTCGCTGAACAAATATTACTGTTGGATTAGAGGATGCTGCCCCGACTCTGCTGGTGTGATCTCTCATCTTTGCACCTTATTGTCTTTCTAAAATCTAAAGATAAAATCCAAAGATTTCTGAATTCCAAAACACACTGGTCCCAAGGATTTCGGTTAAGGGGTTGTCTCTGGGTCTCCGTTCCTCCTGGAGATGGGAAAAGGACATTCTAGTACACACAGCTCAAGTTTCTGAAACAAACTAATTTTGAATAGGAGGTTCAAGACACCAGTAGCAAGAAAAATGTCTGTTCTCCCTGCCCAAAGAACACTCCTAAACAAAGAACTTCTGAAAGATTTCTGAAGGCTACCTTCCCCTGTAATGAGGCCCATACAACCACCACGTGTACGAGTATTTCTTTAGTAGCAATGCTATAAAAAAAATTTTTTTCAGTCAAGTGAGTACGATTCGATGCTCCAACATTAGAATCCTCATTTATTAAAAGCACTACGCTTGGTTTTCAGAAGAAAACGGTCCAAAGCCACCAAGTGCTCCTAAATCCTACAAAAAGGGAGTATTACAGAACTCAACACTTCTCATCGTTTCTGTCATGGGTATTCATCTAAGGTATCTGCTAGCAACTCCTCTAGAAAATAATGACCAAAACGTCACAATGCGAAAAATCTTAAACTAGCGTCACAGACTCCACCAAGAATCTGTTTAGGCCTCCCTCTCCCTTTCATTGGAAATTACTGAGTGGGGGAGGGGGTCAGGGCCAAGGGGCGGGAGGCCGGCAGCCCTAAAGGGCCAAACGAACAAAAGGAGTCCGGGATCAACCGGAGCGAACCGGCCTCCGAGCGGGTCGCGCCTGCCCGGGAAGGGGTGGGGGAGGGGCCAGGCCGCTCCCCGCCCCGCCCCCAGCCAGGCCTGACGTCACGCGCGGAGAAACCCATCGGGCGCGACGTCACCCGCCTCCGACGCCTTCTCCTTGGGGGGCGAGAGGGCCGACATCCCGCAGCCGGGAGGAAGACGACAGGGAGAAACCCTTAGCCCCCGGCTCCCAAAGAAGCGACTCAGGCATCTCCGTTACTGCGCCCGCGTCCCGCTTGGGCGTGCTCCTTTGCTCCCCTCCACGACCCCGCCAGCGCCGAGGCAGCCTCACCCGGCAAGATCCGAACCCGCAGCAAGGTCTAGAAGCGGCGATGGGTCCGAGGGAACTGATCGCTGAAGAACTGAGCGCAGCCCGACCGACAGCAGCGGCGACGGAGATGGGGGCGGCAGCAGCACCAGCAGCGCGCGGCTCCTCCTGGCGCCGGAACAGGAAGCGCAGAGCTTCGAGCGCGCTGCCCCCGCCCGCGCTCCGCCTCTCCTCTGGTCGGCCGGGCCCGGCCGCGCGCGCCCCCTACAGGGCCCGGGTGGCACTGCGGCCCGCCCGGCCCCGGCGGCGCGGCTGTTCCTTGCGCTCGCTCCCGGGCGGCTGTTTTCTCTCGGTGGGCGGGAGGAAAGAGCCCCGATGTTCCGGAGTTCTGAGCAGTCTGGAGGAAACGCCAGTGGCCGGTGGCGTTCTGGGCACCCTGGCGGAAATTGTTAACTTGTCTCCTGAAGAGAAGGTTGAAGGCAGGTTCTGGATTCCCTACGCTTGCGGTCTTTAGGGCCAGGCCTCGAAGCTGGCTAGGTGAGAATGCAGCCTAACCCCGGGACATGGATCCGTTGGCCAAAATTGGAGAGAGCTAAAAGCAATACAGGAAGGGGAAGACGTTTGCAAATGGCTTGACAAATCGATATTAACTAAAGGAACGGATGTCTTTGCAGATTTTTTTCTGATCAGTATTTCTTCTCCCACAGTTCAGTCTTGAATAAACCTTTACCTACCTACTCTATGTCAGGCCCAAAAGATGATGGATTGACACGTGGCCCCAGCCGTCAGGGAACGTGCTAGCTACTAATGAAGATGTCATAATTATGTGGTGTACAAAATATACACACATAACATACATATATTTTAATGTAAAACTTAAAAGTATGCAATATTCTTACAACATTTTACTTCTTTGTTTTCATTTGCTGTTAGTGGATCGGTGGGTGGACATTTTATATAAACTTCTTAAACGACTTGTTTGGGTTTACTCCACAGCACACATAATTCTCATTCTGAAAAATGAGCAACAGAGAAACTTCAAATACCTAAGCCTGGGGAAGACATGTTTTTGGTTAGGGGCAGTGGCCTATGGAAAATAATACCACTAGTGTGAACTACCTACCCTGCCCTAATGGGAGGCAGTGAATCAGCAGTGCCTTGTGGCATGGGAAGCAGTGCCATAGGAAGCCTGAAGCAACAGTAAGTCAGCAACATAGTGCTATATTTAAGTTTTTGATATTTTGCTCATCATAGGGCCTTTTGTTTTGCATTAATTCTGATTTTTAAATGTTGCACACAAAATTTTCATTACTGAGTTTATGGTCAAAAAAAATTTGTGCCCACATTGTGTCTCATTCTACTCCTGGTCACGTGCATTAGAGTGACCAACAACCTCCAGCTTTTCCCATGTTCCCAGTCAATAACCGAGCATGGCGGGAGTTCTAGAGGTAGGCCATTCCTGTCCCATGTGGGCTCCTACAGGTAACCTGTTGGGAACTACATCCACGCCTAGCATTTTTAGAACTACATTGCCCACCCTACCCAATGCTTCCTTCAGTTTCTTTCACAGATGTCAGACATGCAGTTTGGTATGATTTCCCCACCTTCTCCTGCTCTCTTCCCCTTTATTCTTTTGTCTGTGTGTTTATGTGTGTGTAAGCCCAGAGTCTTAACCACTGGACCGCCAGGGAAGTCCCATTCTCATTTATTCTTCATAGGTGTCCATCCCCCTCCGATAAATCTCTTGCACATTTAATCACATCTTGACATGTTTCTGGAAGACCCAAAATGACACAAAAAACTGAAAGGAAAATGTGTAATACAGATTTTTAAATTTCTCATATATAAAGTTGAATGTGCCAGGTAACATACAGTACAATGTTTTTAAAACTACAAAGCTTTTGGATTTTATATATGAAGTTTTAATTAATAAGAAACGAAAATTTATTCAGATCAATTTATTTGAACTCACATCCAAGAAGAAACATTCAACTTCAGGATTAGAAATAAAAATGGGAACACTCTACTTCTTTTTGGGTAAGGGGTGGATACAAGCCTGATAAGAGTACTAATAGCTTTGTGAAGTTACTACTTAAACTCTGTATATTCAAGTATATATCGAGTGCGTACTTGGTTTATACAGAATTTATCCAATTCTAGCAAAGTCAGAATACTTTAAGTAAATCTCCTTGAGTTTTACACTCTCAAGTCTGAAAGCTTAGATTTGATTATAACCATGGCAAAAGTGATTATCTTTACTTCCTGCAAATGTAATCAACTTTTAAAATAACTTAGGCAAACATCAATTTCACACAAACCTTATTAAGGGTAGGAGGAAATTGCAACTGTTCATCTAATTGCAGAGTCTAAACCATAAATTCAAATTGTACCATTATCTTTATTGTCAAATCAAGTCAAGAAAGCCTATTACAGGCTAAAAGAAGTGAATGTGAATCTGCAGGGTCCACTAAGGGAATACGTTGAAAACCTATCATCACGTTAGTACTTAACAGCTGTACAGAAATTATTTTCAAGTATGCTCCAAGGGTCACCTCTTAACTGAAGAATTAACCTTCAGAAAGTCAAGAGACAAGTATTATTATCTATATTTTATGTGCTAGGAAATGAAAGTAAACAAAGATTTAGGATTGAGTAATCTATTCAAAATTAAAAAGTAAATTAAAAAGACTGGCTTTATTTGAAACAGGAGTCATGTGCCTTAAATTCCTTTCCATTGGGTTATATCCATTAGTCTACTATTCTATTTAGTCTACATTTCTATTTAAAAGCCAAACCATTTCCAAAAGTTACCTCCATTTTGTCTCCAATATCTAATGTGTTAAGGATAGTATAGACAGACTCTTGTAGTGTTGCTCATTTCTAGTAGACCATTAAAAAAGGAAAACCTCTTGTGCTTTCTGTTCTTTAGAAATAAAAATGGATGTAAAACTGATTATGTAAAACTAAGATTGTAAAGATTTTCTTCCAAAGTAGAAACAATAATCTGCTTGACTTAAAATCTTTTATTCATTTGGGCATTAAATTACCTAACACACAATCTATTTTACATTTAAACACTGTTTCCCTTGTGTTATCTCCAGGAATATTATATAATTAAGTCCACTTCCTGTTAAATTTGCTCTACCAAAATCAATATATAACCTATTTGACTCTGATTATAGCTAAAAGTAACAAAAAAGACTTTTAATGCAAACTAAGAGTATATTTGTAAGAGTTAGGTCTCAAGGCTTTTGTTTCATAGGAAGGAAGCTCTCTTATTACATGGATCTATAAAATGATCCAAACTTCAGACAGACAGGAAGCTGATAACTTGATTTATCTTCCTAATGGCTTTGGCTCATGAATAAATGATAATGGTTTGTGTTTTTCTTATAAAAAGAAATGTAATTTGTGTAATGATATGAGTCCTATTTGCCACATTTGCTCTACTTTTCTAAAAAGGATTTCTAATGACTTAGACATTCTTTATATTATTTACAATAAGAAGTCAAAACTTTTAACTGAAAGCCATTTTTTTGACCACAGTTTGCCATTAGCTGACATTCAGGAAGGAACACAGGTCTGATCACCAAATCAATAAATCTAGCCACAGACTGACTAAAAGCTTCCTTTAATCTTCTTCCTATTAGGTCTTCCTTTAAATTAAACCCTTCCCTCTGTGAATTATTTAAGTGAATGGCATGGTTATAGAAAGATCAGATATGATTCTTCATACAAAAATGCTCAAGGAACCTAAAAAATCCATTCAGCATGTTTCAGGAATTATAGTATGAATCAAGATGCTGTAGCTTAAAAAAGGAGAGGGGGGCTTGGGGGTATTCCTGAAAGCTTCAGAGAGAAATAGAAAAGTCAAGTTTATTTCCTGGTTAGGGCAGGATGATTCCCAAAGCACATTTAAGTGTCTGGTCCAGACTAGCTATTAGTGATCAAGTAGTCCCCTTTCACTATCAAGGCTATCCCCTGAGGTAATGCCTAAAGTCTTAATTTTAATATTTTATCTTGTTTCTTTTAGCCCCATCCTCTCTCACCAATAAGGGCCACACATTCCCACCATGCTGAATGCTTTCTCAACCCTGCAATTTACACTTTTCAAACGCTCACCATGTCCAACTTAGTTACAAAATTTATTGGGTTGGCCAAAAAGTTCGTTCGGGTTTTTCATATACAGAAAAACCCGAACGAACTTTTTGGCCAACCTGATACATTTGTATCTCCCCACATTGTTCCTTTCAAAACTTATACTCATTTACTTATACATAATTTCAGTAATTACATTTTTAATGAGTTAAGTTTCTGAATACCGAATGCTCTTCCAAATGTGTCCACAAGTCACTGAGAAAGGGTTAAACCTTTCTAAATTCCAATTCCTTCACGCTTTGAAAAATTTATTATTACTCTTCTTTTTCCTTCATGGTAAACAATTCCTTTCTCAAATCTTACATTTCTACTTTCCCGATTTCTTTTCTGTAGCAAATACCAAAGGAAAAAATACAAACCGTTTCAGCGTAAATGAGTCTCCTTCCTGCTCTCATTTATTAGATCACCTACTTCAAGGCTATATAAATGGCAGTATTTTGAAAATGTTAACAGCTATCAATACCTTGAAGGTGAAAAAATAAGAAAGCCAGAGAAAATATATCACAAGCAACCAGTCTGAATATACGAAAGGCTACTTAGATCTTGATTTTCATATAAATACTAATTTTTACCATTATAAAAGACAATGTAATATTTTTCTTTATAAAATTACCTTTTAACAGAATATTCACTAGCTAGTCATTCCTTAGGTTCTTCTGTATTGATAAAAAGTTATTTTTAAAAGAAAAATATTTAAAACAATATTGTTTCATAGAAACAGAAAGTCTCAATATCAAATTCTGATAAAAAACTATAATTATGGGTAGAGTCTTACCATACTATTAATTTTCTTTCACCAAAGATGGACATTTAGGAAGTGCTATATTGGTAAATAAGATAAGCTTCTCAGTGATCTACAAAAGCGCCACAATAAAGATGAGGTAGTATGAGACTGTCCCACTTTTGTAAAAGGGAAATATCATCTTTAGAAGAGATATTTATCCTGACACTGGTGTTGATATCCCGAGCCTCATCACTGCTAAGAGAGGTGCCATTTTAGTAGCTAACCCTCACTGGAACCAAGACAATCTTGAGATCACTGAGAAAAAAATATGTTAGAAGACAATGGTAACAGATTTTAATTTTGTGATAATTGCTAAAAAGTTATTTTAAAGCAATTATTTTTAAATGCCATCTTTATGTTATCAGCAGAACTGCAGGAAAGGGAAATGCTACTTCAACACAAAAGCAATGTTGCTTAAGAAACATCTACTCTAACGTGGAAATCTAAGTCAAATTTCTTTCAATACAGGTAGAAGCAGCTTCCTACTAGAGCTAAACTAGCATCAAGAAATCAGTTACTATGATATTAAAAATGCCAACTTGTACAAAGGGGTAGACAACTCACCAGAAGGAATAACTGTCTAGGATATTTATTATTCACTGATTCTTTAAAAAAGAAGAGTAGGCTATCATTCCATCTATCTTATTATATAACATTTCTAAAAATACTTCCCCGTTCTGGGGATGTTAAATTCAAAATATTACGCCTGGTGCCCAGTATTGTTCAGTATGGCATAAGCCACGTATCTCTCAAAATGTTTCCTTTTTGAAGCCATACTAAAGACGTTAGTTCTGAAAATAGGAATAATTATCTGGAACCTGAAGATCAAAACCATTATTAAGCTCCCTGAATACTGAGCTCCACGTTTACTTCTTGAATCTTTATTCAAGCTCAATTCAAAATAATGAAAAACTACCTAGTTCTCTTTGGTTACCAATGGAAATTTGTGGCTGTTTATATAAACTGTGGCATCTCTCCAAACTAACAGGCTCAGAGTTTCTAAAACAGAGCTAAGCAGAAGCAACAGTTCATAAGTAAATTCAGAAAAACCTTAGTTGCTTTATTACTTTAGTAACTACTAGTTACTAATAGTGTTACCATTATTTTTAAAGCTTCCAGTGAGAAAGGAACAATACTTATGTTCTGAAGATGGTAACTCTTCCTAGTTTGAGAGAAAGATCTACTCAAGGAATAATAAATGACCATGCCACATTATAGAAGAATAAATTCACCCCCAAAATATCATGTCCTCATTTGATTTTTACCGACCTGATTAATCAAATTTAGTAATTCTGCTTTACAGTTAATATTTAAAATTAAAACACATGAAGTTTGATTTTAAGCCATTTTGCTAACCTTTAACATCCCTATTAGTAAATTATAGAAGTCAATTACATTAGTATGGATTGTAAATTACAACACACTCAGCTTTACTGAAGACTTTTAAACCAAATGAAAAGGATGATGGGGAAACTGTATCCTATGTATAGGAATGCCAATGGCATAGGTTAACAAAGCATTTTATATGTAAGAAAGGACAGGATTACTTTTAAAGAAAAGTATGAAATACAGATTATTTAACTGTGTTTGCAATGCCTACCAAACTTCAAATATCCCTGGATCATATGCAAATTACAGTTAAGAAAAGAAAAAAATTAAGTATACAATCTACATGGTAAAAACAAAAACCAAACACCTAGTCAAAAATATCCATTAACTCCTAATGTGTAACAATTATTAAACAATTATTATTGTTAAACAATTATTGTATCCTAAGAAAAATAAACTGATCTGGAAGTAAAATTTAGGGCATAAGTTTATTTTGGACTTTAACTGCCCCTGTAGAAAAATTCAAAGTGGCATAATAAGAAAAATAAAATATTAAATGAAAATATGTATATAATCACTCCTGTGTTCCTACCCTTTTCCTAGCATTGCTGTTCTGGTGCATCAATCCTGAGTACTCTAACTTTTGATTTATAGTGATATTCCTTCAGATATAATTTCATGGAAGAAGGAATTGGAAGGGCATCAATGCCATCATAAGTTGTACAGTTACAAATAACTGTTCTGCATATATGCTGCAGGGGAAAGGGGAAAGTCCGAATTAAAGGAGTGGATAAAAGTGGTTCAAAGAACATACAGGCACTCGGGTCCTTATAATGCTCTAGGAGCCCAGTTATGTCAGGAGAATGGAAGACACAAGGATCATGTGCATCAAAGCTAAAGTTGTGATTCCACTGTTCAATTCTAGCATGAAGAGAACGACTATAGCGTCTAAAACTAACGGAGAATAAATAGTCTTCCTGTGCTGAATCTCGCAGTAAAAAGGTACCCTCTGGTTTTCCTTCTAGTAGAGCTTCAGCTGCATATTTATCCATAACGCCCCAGTAACATGGATTATTATTGATCTGAAGGAGGTCTGGTACAAGACAGTGGACATAATCAATCTGGGTATGGTACTTAGGAGGTGTTTCCAGTTGCAGGGTTTCTTCATCAATTTCCCATTTGGGTTTGTTTCTTTTCCTGGAACTTGTGCAAAGTGTTATAATTTCATCATCTGAATCCATATCACTATCTTCTATACTGTTATTTGAAGCCAGGTTCATTATAGAGCCAGTCCCAGGACCACCTCTACCCGAAGAATCGTTATTGGTTATGACACAGGGCTGAACACTGGTATGTGAGAAGCAGTTGACCTCTTCCATGTTTCTTCGTTGTTTTAGTTGACCATCCCTCAATTCAGTCTGAGACAAGTCTGTGCTTACCCATTCATCTGATTTGGGACTTATAGGAGCAGTGTGTCGTTTAATAAAATGCCACCTAAAGGCTAAATCTGATCGAGGTGGGAAAGGACACTTATCTAACATGAGTTCACTGATATGAATTTTTCTTTTAGACGGAAGCCCTGAAGAGTGCCGACTACTACAATTCTTTATTGGAAAACACTGCCCCACAGCATCTTGCAGCTTCTGTTTAAGAGATCGGCCTAAAAATCTATGCCCACAGGAATGATCTAAATCCAACTCGATAGATGAACAGCTGTGCTTCCTTTCTTGGCTCCTTAAAGGAACTTCAGTTTTCTCTATAGCACTCACTGTTTCAGCATCTGAACAACTTTCACTCTTTTTTGACCAAGATAACTTCTTTCCACTCCATACATAACCATCCTTTCTGTCAGCACTTCGACTCCGACTAGTTTTGGGCCTTACATCTACATTTTTACTATTACTTTCACTATTTTCTGCCATTTTAACAAACTGTCCACAAATTCCAGTGTTATAAATACTGCTCTTTCAGTTTTTCCGGTAGAATGTTTCTTCTGGGCACTTTCTGGATATATCTAAGGAAGAAAAAGATCATTAATCGTTTGTCATTAACATTGTATAGATTATATATCAAACCCCAATTATACATAAGATGAAAAGATGAAAAAGGATAATACATTAAAAACAAACTATTAGAAATGTTGGAAGGCAGTTCCAAGATATTTTGTTCCCACCTAAATAAACTACTTTACCTTATGCTAATAATTCCATAGTGCCATGGAGTCAAGAATCTGAGTTCCTTTCCCACAGCTAGTTTCGATGTGAATCAAAAAAGCTAAGCATCCTCTCAGCCAAAATATACATCTGAAATATGAACAATTTCCGGTTTTTAGGTACATCTTATGCCCATCTCTCCTCTCCTTATTTTTTAATTTCACAGCAGACCAAGAAATTCTTTGTTAAGAGATGAGAAACCTATGAGCTGGTGTATGATGACCACCACCCTCCTTCTCTCTGTTTTCTTTCCTATTGATTGAAAATATGAACAGTTTTAAGTTATAAAAGCTGTTAAGAATTTATTAAATAAATAATCATCACTGAATACTAGGAATGTCATGCAAGAATTCCCAACGCAATTTTTGTCAACTCATTTAAATATCTGGTCAACTTCACTATCAGTCTAGGCAGTTTGTAGAAAATTTGGAATTGGATAAAAATTTGTTATTTTATACACACATACACTTCCTTATATTCTTTTTTTTTTTTTTTTTTTTTTTTTGCGGTACGCGGGCCTCTTACCGCTGTGGCTTCTCCCGCTGCAGAGCACAGGCTCCGGACGCGCAGGCTCACCGGCCATGGCTCACGGGCCTAGACGCTCCGCGGCATGTGGGATCCTCCCGGATCGGGGCACGAACCCGCGTCCCCTGCATCGGCAGGCAGACTCTCAACCACTGCGCCACCAGGAAAGCCCTATTCTTCTTGATAATTTCAAAAAACAATCAGATAAAGTTCTATAGGGCAATGCCTTTCCTATGAAATTGGCTAGCTATACTAGAATTTATAATGTAAATAAAGTTTTATTAAGACTAATAGTAATGATTGGTCATAGGTAGAAACTACTTAACTATTCTTAGATGGAAAAAGATTTAAGCCCAGAATTGGGGGGAGGGATTCTATAATCTCAAATATTTTACAAATGAAAGTTGAATTTTGAGACTGAGAAAATCAGTTGTACTCAACATTCTGATCATGATTAAGCTTCTGATTATATCAGAGGAACATTAACAATCCCAACAGTCAAGTAAATGTTTAGAACTATGTGAATCTATTTTCATGGCAGTAGGGTTTGAAACAAGCATCTGCAGAGGCAAATATAATTGGGAAGTGCTTAAAAGTGTGAACTAATGACACAGGCTTGCCATATAAAGTACCCCATTACTAAACAATGAATAGCATCGGGTGATTATACGTATTATTTTGATTTAGTGAGCTCACTGGTACGTAATAATTTAAAATCCACAGGGAAAAAATATTTGAAAATCTAAATTTGAAAGAAACATCATCACTTAGTATACCAAAATTATATTCAACAGCATGCTTTGGTTGTTCATTGACTAAATTCCACTGAACAAAAATAAACAGGCAGAAGCTACAAAGTAGGCTGAAGTATATGAAGAGTCAGTGATCAGAAGAGACACTAGTTACTAACAGCTTACACTTGTATTTTTCAAATAAAAAATTAAAAAGGAGCCCCAAGCAGATATTTTTTTGTTAACACTACATACTTTCAACTTTTTTATTCAGCATAATAATGTGAAAAGTTATCATGTAAGGTTTAAAATACCTGGTGTTTTTATTTACTTTAAAAATATGAAAGTAGCAGATTATTAACTCTATGATCAACTTTACTCCACTGGGTGTGAGCATCTTCATCTTCCTTTATTTCTATATCAAAGCTAAGTCTGTACCTCTGCTCTCTCTCTCTTTTTTAAAAACATCTTTATTGGAATGTAATTGCTTTACAGTGGTGTGCTAGTTTCTGCTGGATAACAAAGTGAATCAGCTATACATATACATATATCCCCATGTATCCTCCCTCTTGCGTCTCCCTCCACCCTCCCTATCCCACCCCGTACCTCTGCTCTTGATGACATTCTCACCTTTACCAGGGCCTGCTTCCATTGCTAGCTCTTAACTTCTCTCTGCCTTCAAAAACAACCAAGTCTCCTATAAACTGTTTTAGTGATTCCAATGCTTCCTTTAGTTATAATTGCTGCATTCCATATTAAATTTCTTAATGAGTAGTATAACTTGATTTCCTCTCAAAAAGAAAATAGTTTTGTTTTTCTCTAATTATAAAAGAAATAATGATCCAGTTTAAAATAGCTATGTGAAAATCTTTTTGCTCCATCTTTCTCTCAGAAGTCAGCCCAAAACAAGGGAAAATGAGAAATAAAAACAAACCTCATCTTCAATGAAACTAGCAGATATCCATAACCTGAGTGACAAAATACAAGGACAGAAAATGAACAGAGGAGCAATGACTGACTCAGCAGTGGAGAGGAAGGTGACACCAGGCACAAAGGCAACGTTGATGAGAAGCAAGCCAACAGAGCAGGCAAAGTCCAGGACACCCAGAGGTACGAGGTGCTACAGAAAGTATGGATGGAGAACAGGGCAGAAAATGGGGAGGTAGGTTGAAAATTTGCATATGTGCAGTTAGATGTCTCTGGTTGTTACTCTCATACTTAGAGGAGATGGGAAATTTATCAATATTATTTGGAGAAGCTGAACCAGAGAGGCTCAGGACTTTGGATACTAGGCATGGTGAGGATAGATGGGAGGCTTGGGACTAAAATCAGAAAGAAAATTCCCTGCTTCCTTCTTCCATCCAGCTTCTAGAACTCCAGCAGCCAAACTTACACCTCCTAATAGGAGACTGGAAGATACTATGCTGGAGAAACAGAATGGCCAAAGAGAAAAGACCTATAGATGCTGATAACTGGAAATCCTCCAATAAGAAGCTGGAGGGCCACCCAAGCATGCTGTGAAGCTCATCCATCCATAAGCCCAGCCTACTTACATAGTGCTTTCAGGCAGCACTGCTGTGCTTCATTTACTCTAGAATATGGCATGTCACCAGACTTTTGAGGAAAGCCTCTAAAATAAACAAGCGAATAAAACAAAGAACTTGGAGAAAAAAGTAACCATGAAAGCAGCAGGTAATAAAATAGATCTCTTCCAAGTTAAAAGAATATATTATACCAATGAATAAAATGAGGTAGGGACAATCAGAGAATAAGAAAAATTTGGAAATTAAAACCATGATTGCAGGAAAAAAAATATTCAATAGGAAAGTTGGAGGTAAGCTGAGGAAATAATAGGAAAGAGGAAAAAAATGGTTAACTAGACAGAGAAGACAAGAAAATTAGAGGATCAATACAGACTTCACAGAAAATACCAAAATGGAGAGGGAAATTATAAAAGAAAATATATTAGAAAATTTCCCAGAACTGAAGGACATGAGTCTCCATACAGAAGGAGCACAATGAGTGCCCCGCACAAGGGAAAATACACACCAAGTTACATTATTCTAAAATGTCAGAACCCTAGAGATAAAGAGATGATACCGAAGTCTTCCTACCTTATAGACAACAATACTCTAAGTATTGTATGCTTATAAATCTGTTAAAGAGAGTAGACCTCATGTTAAGTGTTCAATCAATCGATTTATGTATGTAACCCAGCCAAAAAAAGAAAAAAGGCTTCCTGAGGGAAAAAAGTCACAAAGGGCTGTAAATAAAATAACATCTGTTTTCTCAACAGTAACAGTGGAAGCTAGAGGATAGCTTCCAACCTTGAAGATAACCAGCCTAACAATCAATCAAATAGGATAAAATAAAGAAATTTTCAGACATGAAAGTAACAACAATTTTACCTCATATTGGAGGATGTGCTCTTCTAAAATAAGAGTGTAAACCTAAAACAAATGGCATAACATAGGAAACAAGGTATTTAACATATGAGAAAGGAAATGTGAATTCCTGGGATGCTTAAGAAGGGAAGTTTCCAGACAACAGGGTGTTTGGCGCTGCTGGAGAGCAACTAGTTCGTATAACCACATCTATCCTCTTCTATCAGAAGAGGAACTCAACCAATAATGTCTAATAATTGATGCATCAAGAGAGAAGTATAAGCATATGATTTAGAAATGTGAAGATAAATACCAGAAAGACAAATTATGAAAGTAGAAGCCTTTGAGATGGGTAGGAGAGGAATGCGGCATTACTTAGCTTATCTAAGCTTTTCAGCTTAATTTAACTTGAACCTATGTACACATATCATTTTGATGACCATAAATAAAAATAACAGTACTTTATACTCACTGTGAAAAATTCAAACTTAAAGTTATGAAGAAAAAAGTAAAAACTATCCATAATCCTACCACCCAGCAGTAACCGTTATAACATTTTCAGTATCTCTATACATGTACATGACAAGGATGCAGTTCCATAGCACAATGATGGCAGACATTAGAAATATGGTTTGAGCCCAGTTTATTTTGTACTAGCCATATGACCTTGAAAGCTCAGTTTCTTCATCTGTAAAATGGAGTTACTGATGCTATCTATTTCATTAGGCTGGTGGGAATTAAATGAAATAATGTATGTGAAGTATATACCTAGCTCAGATTCTAAATGTACCAAGTATAAAATAAAGTTTAACATATTTTTTCTTTTTTAAAAAAAGAAACAGATATTACATATGTTTTATTATAGCGCCCAAGCCAGTTTTATAGAAATGGTTCATAAAGGAAAAAAATCACAGAAATACCTCTGTCTCTAGCCCATGCTAACTATAAAATTTATGAGCAAATATAATTTTCAGGATGATAACTAATGTTTCAAAATGAAAAAGGATCAATACACTAAATACAGCTGAAACTCAACAGACCATGAAGCTACAGAACAATTTGACATTTTCCCTCAGAGAACTGATTTCCAGCCTTACTCTATACAAGTTTACATGCTAACATAACAGATTTACTTTAGCAAGGCTTACCAACTTGTACATAATAGGTAGCAATCCATCAAGTATCTCTGGATTTTAGGTTAATTGTTCTTACGTATGCTAATGCTGCAGGGATCCATAAAATAAAGCAAAAAATGCCATAGCCCTAGATGAATTTTCCACACATTTACCTATACTTAAAGAGTTAATGCATAGAAAATCTTCTTTTGACTGGTTATCTTTTTGTATCTAAGAACTACAGCCTTATATAAATTTTACATAGCATTCTTGTGATAGAAAACAGTTCATGCTTCAGAAGTCCCACTTTTATAAATTGTTATGGTAAAAAATATATTTGGTGGAGCTCCCCTGGTGGCGCGGTGGTTGGGAGTCCGCCTGCCGATACGGGGGATGCGGGTTTGTGCCCTGGTCCGGGAGGGTCCCGCATGCCGCGGAGCGGCTGGGCCCGTGAACCATGGCCACTGAGCCTGCGCGTCCGGAGCCTGTGCTCCGCAGCGGGAGAGGCCACAACAGTGAGAGGCCCGCGTACCGCAAAAAAAAAAAAAAAAAGAAATTTATATATATATATTTGGTAAAATATACCGTATCACTATATGGGCCAGAATGTCACTTAATGTTGTAATCTTCAAAGTAGGAAGAAAATTTAACTTCTATTTATACTTGCCTAAAAATTAGAAAACTTAAAATTTATGAATATTGAATATATGATTGACAATGTTCCCATCACTCATTGTGAGATGGTTATTTGTCTGATGAGGTGCTATTCCTGAGGGAAGAGTGGGAGCTCCAAAAAGCTAAGGACTTGATGGCAACCCTCTCCATTTCTTTGTGCCCTTTTAGTGCACCGCAACTGATTCCATGTTGCTGGAATACATTTGTGGATTATATTATCCTAGGTAAGAGAATCTTTACAATACTTTGTAAATAGACACAATCACAGAAATTTTATAACACACGAGGTTTGCTAGTTATTTCAGGGCAAAGTACTTAAGTTGCTGAAATTTTAAGACAAGTTATGTATTTTTCTTTTACAAAATGACAAGTGTTCTAAGTTTGATGACCTTTATTGGGATAATAGTTGGCTCTGAGAAGCTACTTAGCAGATACATTAAGAAAAAAGGCAAAACAAAACATTTAACTGGTCTCTTCATGGTTCAGGTAACTTAAAAAAAAACTTATGCTATGGTGAGATCTTTTTAGAAAAAAAGATATTCAGAATTTCCTTCACTATCCCATGATTTTATTACAATAATGATAAAAATGCATCATGTATATAACTCTCGCATCTTTACACTTTAAACAGATGGCAAAAGATCTTCTAATCTCTTCCAAAAGTTGCATTAAATCAAAATTCATAAAATTAAAAAAATTCAATCACATTTCTCTCAATAAAAATAACATTATTAATTTTTTAAACATCTTTATTGGCGTATAATTGCTTTACAATGTGTTAACATTACTTTTAGTGAAAAAATTTTTTTATTTTTAAAGACTAAAAATGAGTTTTAAAAAACTGCTTTTGGTGTCTTGCCTATACATGTAAAATCTGAATGTTAAAAAAAAAAGTGTAAGGTTCTGAATCTGAATGAGTCCTTTCAAATACCCTATCATTAATCGTTGGAATTTTATACAAACTTCATAGAAATGAAGTAGAAGATGAGATACAAAATGGAAAAAAAGTGACTTTAATACCAACTTTATGTAGTATAGAAATCAACGATGATACTTTGAAAAATGTTCACAAATCAACAATCTTTGTTAGTAACTACAAAGAAGCTTTTTTTTTTTTTTTAAAGAAGGTGAAAGAATCACTTGGGAGAAAGTGCTTTGACTCTTGATTCAATAATTACTTTTTTATGAAGGCATCTAAGTTACAATGCCCTGGGGAATACACAGTGACTTTTTTTTATTGTTATTTCTTAATGAGCAAGAGGCAAACGTCTAAAGCAAGTTTATTTAAACCTTTTTCAAAAAATCAAGTTCTCAGATTCACTAGCCATTTGATCCCAGGTTCTATAATCAATTGCACTGAACAGTGATAAACGAATTAATACCCAATGTGACCCTTCTATGCTAACAACAGATTTAAATAACATTTAGTTAGTACTCTTGAATAAGGTTGGGAAGGTGATTTTAATTCAAATTCCTTGAAAACTTTTTTAAAAGCCAGTAATTAAAGGGTTAAACTTCATTCATCTAGAAACTGCATTGTATCTCTATGATGTTGGATAACAGAGCATTATTGTACATATTAATCATTCATTGAACTACTGTGTCTACAATGCTGATGTCTACCTAAGGCCAGAATTCATGTAAATATTAAATTTGATGTTATAAAGAATAATTTACTATACTACAAAGAATTCACAAATAACTTATTATTCTGGTAGTTATTTAACCCTGGGAACTACCTTATCAAATCTATGATTCCAAAGTTTACCTGCCATTATGTGTCCCCAAAACTCCTTGAATGCATTCTGATCACAGTCCATGTTATTTGAATTGGATTCTGTGGGTTAGAGCCCTTGATGTTTGATCATAGCCTAATATTTGAGTTGGATTCTATGGGAACACTTAAGAGTCCATGAATGGAATATACTGGATAGTACAAGAGAGGTAAATTCCTTGGAATGTTAATAAAAAAACATAAAAAATGGGTTTGTTCAAATGAGAAACATCTCTGAAGTATAAAGTGTTTTTTTCTCATTACGAAAGCAATACAGGTTCATTTTCCAGTAAATATTTTAAAATATCTCCTTTTTCATGCTACCAAGCCATGGCTCATGGGACTTAACTAGATTTATTTGGGAAAACACACACACAGACACACACACACACACAGACACACACACACAGACACACACACACACACACACACACACACACACACACACACACACACACACACACACACACACACACACACACACACACACACACACACACACACACACACACACACACTGATTAGCACCACTACACCCTTCCTTCCCTTCTCCAAACTTTCTCCACTTACTTTCCTAATTATATTTTGCTTAAGTCAGTGTCCCCCAATCTGAACTCCTGTGTACACTAGTGCTAAAAGATGTTAATATATACATGTTCTAGAGAAACAGAGGTTTCCTTATTAAACAAGTTTGGGAATCACTTCCCCCCTGAAAGATTACAAGGCACCTTCAGCAAAAGGTTCCAAGAGGTCCTTCAGTTAAGAAACCTGCTTAAGCCACAGTTTCCTTTATTTAACTCATCATAGAGCCGTTTTGTGGAAGAAACTGTGGGAGAAACATTAACTTGGGCTAACATTAAAATAAGTGTACATTCCCTGAGCATGCTAGCTAAAGATTAAGAGAAATGTCCAGGACCTGTCACTGAAGAGGGTTAATTTAGTGTGAAGAGGGAACAGAAAACTAAGAGCTGGCACTATAAACTTCTAAAAGTGCAAGAACCAGGACTTCCCTGGTAGCACAGTGGTTAAGAATCCATCTGCCAATGCATGGGACACGGGTTCGAGCCCTGGTCCGGGAAGATCCCATCTGCCGCAGAGCAACTAAGCCCATGTACCACAACTATTGAACCTGCACTCTAGAGCCCACGAGCCACAACTACCGAAGCCCGCCCGCCTAGAGCCTGTGCTCCGCAACAAGAGAAGCCACCGCAATGAGAAGCCCATGCACCACAATGAAGAGTAGCCCCTGCTCGCTGCAACTAGAGAAAGCCTGTCCACAGCAATGAAGACACAACGCAGCCAAAAATAAAAATAAAATAAATAAATTTATTTTAAAAAATTTTTTTAAAAATTAAAAGCGCAAGAACCTTAACAGAATCTTAGAAACCAGAATATTTAAGATATTCAATTGTGACTCTTAGAGAATAAATTGGATTGTACAGATGTACTTCTTCCTTTCAATTTGTAATTTTTTAATTATAAAAATAATATATGCTCATTATAAAATATATGGAGCATTCAGAAAAGTTCAAAAAGGAGGAAAAAAACCTGTAATTCAATTACCTAGAGGCAATCAATTTAGACATTTTGGCCAATTTCCTTGTAGTCTTTCTTCCTATGAGTACAATTTAGTCTAAAGAGGAAATTTTTAAGTTATAAAGATCTATAAAAAATTAACAATCTAGTTTTTCACTATACCATATTTAAAAATGAAGCATGGTGCAGATGAAACAACAGCATGAGTTGCTAAATCATCAAACATGATCTAAAATTTAGACTTTGTCACTTACTAGCTATCTCTCCTGACTTTTAGAATCTCATTTAGCTTCAGTGTTCACATTGTTAAATCTGGATACCATCAGCTGCCCCATGTTTTTCCTGCCAGGATTAAAATCTATGAAAACAGCATACATTGAGCTTAATGAGAATACATACTACGTTCTGTAATACGTTGTCTTCTCAGAACCTTCCATGTAGAATAAGCTAATTTCTAAAAATGAGAGATGGGAAAGTGGCAAAATTAAGGGAAAAGAATGAAAGGAAACAAAGGCTACATGTAAGGCTAGAAAATCCAGACAAAAACATCTCAAAAGCCTGAGGCTGAGGATGCTTTGGCATTTGTGAGATATCATAAAGCACTTTCTATTACTCCTGATACTAAACATGCTCTTTTAAAAAGTGTTTTTAAGCTTTAAATTCTTGAAAAGTAGTATGGGTGTAAATAACCAAACTTAATTATAAAAAGTTTGTAATTTCTTACAAGCTAACTTAGTAAATAAACAGGTTTCAACAGTAATAGTAGGCAAAGTTTTTTTTTTAAAAAAACGATCATAGATTATTCTTTTCATTGCTTTATGATAACTACGTCTGCTTACATTTAAGCTTGGGTAACAAGTTTTACCTACAAACTAGTATAATGTTATTCTAGAATTAAATAAAATTGTTTTCATGTTCCGATAAAACTAAATTCTAAGTTTTATGGCAACAGTTATGACTTGGAGAGGCAGTATGGTAGACTACTTGGATCAGAAGTTAATAGACCTGGGTTCTATTTCTAGTTCAGACAGTTGGTTAGGTGTGTGACCTTGGACAACTCACAACCTTTCTGAGCCTTGGTTTTTTTCATTCATAAAACAATGATTATATCTGTCTCGCCGTAGTAAGGATCCACTGCCACTGTAACAACACAAGAGTCAAATATTAGCCGTCTTTGGCCAGCGGAACTGGGTAGGTTGAGAGTAGGACTTTCCTGTATTCCCTTTTACACCTTAGAAAGTTTATACATGCACAAGTATTATTTACCCCCAAAATAAATTAAATAGGCTGGTAAGATTCAGGACACTTTCAGAGATATAAAAATCTTCAGATTTCTAAACTGCCTTCAATGTTTTTTTTTCAATACTCTGTTCTCAGTTTTGTTATTACTCTCTTCTTCTAGCCTTATGTTTCATAGGATTAATAATTTTTACATCAAATATCAATACATATTTTATTAAAAAGGAATTTAAAAACTCCTCTCATAAGGCAATACTGATATGCCTCCTGGATAAACTAAGATTATATGACATTTATAGATAATACTGCCACAAGTAGAACGGTAATATATTCATGCTTTCTCACCCTATTGTCCTTGAGAACAACAATATTTGTGAGCCTAAGGGTACTATGAATGGTCACAACAGAGAAATGGTAACTAACCTTCACTGCAATCGAAGCTGCGACCTTGGCATGATTTTCAGTGAGTTCATTCAGCTATCCACTCCTATGAGACATGCACCTGACACCCACATTGGTGACGGACAGCTACACTGATTTCTTTTTAAAAGCTATATTATCTTAAATAACCAGGCAATTTAAGATTTAAGTTACACATTTCATTACCACACTATTAGTCTTGTACATATTATTTGAATGTCTGTTTCCCTCACCAAGATTGTGAATTCACTGAGGACTTTAAAATTTGTCTTTTTAAAATCTGACTGAAATAGAAATGGACTTGTGAAAACATACTGGCAAAAGCAAGAATACATCTTTTAACAGTTGAAAAAATTTAATGGATAATGATTCAAACAACTCCATTTTAAATGAAACCATTAAATGCCCACCCAAAGTACCCCATTAATAACACAAGACAATTAGTTTTATACATCCATGAGTGTCTTCTATATATGGAAGAAGGTGTCATCTTCATTTTAGAGATGAGGAATCTGACATTCAGTAAAAGTAAAGAAGTATATTCAAGGTCACACGAGTAACTGTCAGAGTCAAAATTAAAATCTAGGATTGTTCAACTCTAAGGCCCAAGCTCTTTCCATACATGTGAAATTTGTAAAAAAACAAACAAACAAAACAAAAAACCCTATGAATCAAATGTGTTCATTGCTAAAGCAGAGTGAAAGGAGAGAAGCGCAAACACCATTCATAGTTTTGAAGTCACATGGTGTTAACATATTTTATAGTTACGGCATTTTATAGCTATAAATCTTGTTCCAAATTGGCAGATTCTTCTTATGCTGAGCTCTGAAAAGCACTACACTGAAATCTCACGATGATTTATTTGATGTATTATCGGACTTCTTCTTGAACCCCAGTCTATCCAGTGATATTGGATTTAAAAAAAATTAGAAATCAGTCTATCTAAACAACGAATGCTATCCAAATAAAATTAAGTCACTCGGAAAGAATCATCTCAGGTATCTTTTGCTCTTGTGGGAAATCAAGGATAGGTTGGTTATTTTTCCACAAATCCCAAGTTCTTTTTCAGCCAACCACTCTTCCTCTTCATTCACGTACCAAACCTCAGTGTCTAGCAAGCCTATTTGGAGCCCTAGTACTCAAAGCAACACCTTTCACAATGCCACCACGGTAAGAACTATACCACGGTTTGTCTAAATCTGTTCGCAAGTTTTCCCAATGGAACTAGACTGAAAAACAATGGGGAAAACTCTACAACAGAAAAACGTTTCTCTTATGTCATAAACAAGTTCCGATTGAGAATAGAAGGTGGGTAGCACGAAAAATATCATTGTGAAGGTTTTCATCAGAGACAGGTCTCCCAACATGGAGAACGTGAAGACCCAAGCAAAGCATAAACTTAATGGCCAAGACCTTAGCAAAGATTGTAAAGATCGAATGAAGTATTCAACAATATACTTTAGTTCTAGCTCTTCTTTTACATCTAAATATGTACTTCAGTGAACTTTAGGTGGGGTTTGAATAGGGAATCCCGAATTACTTTCTTCTTAAGGGATATATGTAAAATGTCCTATAGAGTAAGCATTAATGTACACGCCAGACCTCCAGGAACCATGAACTGAGATTAAGTCTTCCTTCCTTTACCGGTATAGAAATGACAAGATGAAGGCGCCAAGGATGCCAAGATTAAAGGCTTGAGAAGGGTCTCAGCTTCCTTTTCTCGAAAGAACATGCCCAAACATCTCGTTCTCTAGCCGGGTCCCAAGGAGGGGCTGGACCCGTACGGGGACCCGGATATGGCTGCCTGTGAGGAGCGCCCGGAAAGTAGAAGCAGACTCCGCTGGGCAAGGCCAAGCAGCAACCACCCTTCCCCCACTCACCTCTCGGAGCGCAGTTTAACTGGGGCTGTCCGAGTAACTGCCGCCATCACCACCGCCATCACTCTGGGTGCTCGCTAAGCTGGAGAAGGGAGACCCAACCACTCCGGCACCTCATGTAGGTCCTCTAAGACTGATGCCTGCCTGCAAGCCCCCACCCTTCGGTGCGGGGTTCTCATCTCAGACGTCGCAGTCACCGCCCCCACCTGCTTCGCCGGCGCTGCCGCCACTTCCGTGTTCGGGTCCCTCCCTTTCTTCCTCACTCACCCAGCAACCGGCTTTTTCCCTGCCGGCGGGCGCGCAGCTGACGCCACCGCCCAGCGACCTGGGTCGGGACCGCGCCGGGCGTGGGCGGGCCGGCGCAGGCGCAGTGTGGGAGCACGCCGAGCGCGGGAAGCTCCATGCACTCGTGCTGCTCCTCCACCGGTGCTGCTCCTTGTCGCCTTTCCTCAGTCGCGGAGCTTCGGTGAGTGCTCCCTCCCGCTGCCCGCGTGCGTGCGGCCCAACGAAGAGAAGCGTGTCCTCTTCCCGGCTTAGTGTCGGACAGACCCATCCCTATTCCCTGTTTGTGCCCCTCGGGTGGGGGAAAAGGGGCTGCCGAGGGCGTGTCCCGCAGGAGACTAACCTCCCTTCTTCCTGTTCAGCCCCCGGCTTTCCTGTCCTTTAAAATAATACTGACTTTTATAAAACATTTTCAGATAGGTAAAGGAAAAAATGCCTGCTACAAAGAAGCCGATGAGATATGGGCACACAGAGGGACACACAGATGTCTGTTTTGATGATTCTGGGAGGTAAGGTACTTTGAGAAACAAAAAGAACGTTTCAGGTGTGAATGTTAGAAGTTATTCTTGTATGTCATGTAAGCAGTTCTGCCTAAAATTACTCATCCAGATAGAAATAAGGTTGATATCTAAAACGGCACATAAATGTTCTTAGATTTACTGTTTAATTCGGACCAGCATGGCAGTTTTAGTATATCAAGAAAGCCAACGAGTGTGAAATCTTACTTCCAGAGGAGTTGGAATGATATGAGCTTTCCCCCACATTTCCCCTTTGTTCACTTCCTTTCTGCATCTCACATTATCAGTTATTTTGTCAGAACGGTAGCTGCCTGCTTGTCAAATTTAGTGGCCCATTCTAACTTTTTGGTATTTTATCCTCCCTTGCCTTTTGTGATGCTCTTTTCTTTTTAAAATTGTTTTTAACTTTCTGACAGCTTTTTTTTCTAATTTATTTCCTCTGCTTGATTCCTAAATGATGATATTTTCTCAGGGTTATTCTAGTCCCTGTTAGAGGGGTATAATCAATAAACAATCTGTGCGAGGAATATAAAAGAGTTTTATTTGAGCCGAACTGAGGACTATAGCCCAGAAGACACAGATTAAAGAAGCATTTGAATTGCATTCTGTCGGACTACAAAATGGGGGAGGCTTATAACAGCACAGACTGCAAAATTACATGTTGTTTGTGAGAATTATAATTGGAGTTGCAAGAAGTAAGGGTGCTTGTTAAGTAAGGATTAGGGTCCAATATGGTTGCCTAGTTATAGGGGAGACCTTGAGACCATAAGGTTGCAGTTGGCAGCTGCTCTCAGATATTGTTTTGAGAACAGCTGGTGGTATCCTTGAGTATGATACAGTTAAGAAAATTCAAGTTCTTAGTAATGTAGGAACGTGTCTAAAACCGTATCCACAATGGCCACCCAGCTCCATTATTGAATGCCTGAACTGTAGTTACTCCTTTTTGATTTTTTTTTTTTTTTTTTTTTTTTGCGGTACGTGGGCCTCTCACTGTTGTGGCCTCTCCCGTTGCGGAGCTCCGGACGCACAGGCTCAGCGGCCATGGCTCACGGGCCCAGCCGCTCCGCGGCATGTGGGATCTTCCTGGACCGGGGCACGGACCCGTGTCCCCTGCATCGGCAGGCGGACTCTCAACCACTGCGCCACCAGGGAAGCCCTGTGGTTACTTTTATTCCTACAGTAAATGACAAAACATTGTAGGAAGAATGTTCAGACTACTCCAAAAGCCCTTCAAAGGACTTCTTAACTCTAATTCTTCCATATGTTTCTCATTAATTCCGCTATTATTTCATTGCAATTTCCCACTGGCGTCTCCAGCTGGCACCTGTAACATCTCCCTCGGTGCACCTAGCTGATACACCAAATAGCCAGTAGTGACGGGGATATGAAATGCTCCTCCCATCACCACTGGAGACGGAAAGAAATTGCTCTTTCTAGCGGCTCTTGTCTGACTCCAGTTTTTTATCAGTTAACACCTATTGTCCTTGAAAGGAGGTGTTATGTTACATCAGGGAAGGGTTGGAAAGGGAGAGATGGGTTATCACTGGTTGTCTTTCAGATTTACCTACATGTTGAGGTGAGAACACTATTCATTGCACATGTTATACTACCAAACAAGATCATGACAGAAGCTGGAAGTGCAAAGAAGTCTGTCAAACTCACCAATTTTGATTCAACTAATACTAATGTGTTTTTAAGTGAAAAATCAGGACGAATGCCAAACCAGCTGGATGCATAAATCAGGAATGTCCTGGGCAAACTGAGACTTATAGTCCTCTTATTTATTTCTTATAGAACCGAGACCAAGGTCCTTACTCTGGCCTTAAGGTCATCTTAAATAGGATGACCCCAATCTACTTTTTTTCCCCTCAATTTCCTGGCCTGCCTGCTCCATGTAAACTCCCCTATGCTTTACTAACTTCATATTTTGGTTCATGTAGTTTTGTCTGTTTGCAACTGTCCTTTTTACCAATCTCAGCATATCCAGTCCTACCTGTCCTTTAATTTCCCAATGTAAATACTTTTCTTATGAACCCTTCTGATTTTCCAAGTGGGAATTAATTTTTGTCTTCTGAACATCCATAGTTTTTTATATGGCTTCTCTTTGCCATTTACCTTTTTAAAATTATTATTTATTTATTTAGGCTGCACCAGGTCTTCACACAGGACCTTTGTTGTGGCATGTGGGCTCTTAGTTGCAGCCTGCAGGTTTCTTAGTTGTGGCCTGTGGGTTTCTTAGTTGCAGCATGCGAACTCTTTAGTTGCGGCATGCATGCGGGATCTAGTTCCCTGACCAGGGATTGAACCTGGGGCCCCTGCATTGGGAGCATGGAGTCTTACCCAGTGGACCATCAGGGAAGTCGCACCATTTACCTTTTTTTTTTTTTTTTTTTTTTTTTTTGTGGTACGCGGGCCTCTCCCGTTTTAGAGCACAGGCTCTGGACGCGCAGGCTCAGCAGCCATGGCTCACAGTCCCAGCCGCTCCGCGGCATGTGGGATCCTTCTGGACCGGGGCACAAACCCGTGTCCCCTGCATCGGCAGGCGGACTCTCAACCACTGCGCCACCAGGGAAGCCCCCCCTTTTTTTTTTAAAATGTGAAAATCTCGTTTTGTGTGTGTGTGTGTATGTGTGCTTTCTTATGACATTAGCTTATTTTCTTTTTTTTTACATCTTTATTGGAGTATAATTGCTTTACAATGGTGTGTTAGTTTCTGCTTTATAACAAAGTGAATCAGTTATACATATACATATGTTCCCATAGCTCTTCCCTCTTGCGTCTCCCTCCCTCCCACCTTTTTTTTTTTTTTTTTAAGTACCAATGTTTTATTTGGGTGATGCAAATACAGAGCATTGAGAGTGAGAAAAGGGACTCGACTCAGGAAAAATGGGAGGCAATGCCAGGTGATAGATTGAGTCTGCTTCATGACAAGCCTGGAAGAGGCACAGAAGGTGTGTCCACTGGCTACTTGGGAGGTCTCCCCACTGGGAGAAATGGTGTCTTGCACCAGTTCAGGGAAGGGAGGGAAGAAGAGGGAATTTATCGTCCTGGATTTCTCCCATCTCCCATTAGTTAAATATTACCCCAGGAGCACTAACTCTTCCACATTCCTGGGTTGCTAGTGGGTACTTGAGGTGCCAGATCCCATGTCCAGTGGGGGCATTCCATCCAAGTCTGCAAATGATGGGAGGAGGCAAACTCTGGGCATGAGGCTGGTGAGTGCCGGAGAGAATCTGATTTTGTACATAAGATGTGTTCACAACAGTCCAATACTGTTTTTCTTTTACCAGAAGAGAGAATCTGACATAATGATCAAAGACCTTTCCCAAAGTCACATGGCTAGTAAGTGGTAAATTCAGGATTTGAACATAGTCTGTCTCTGGAAACTGTCAAAGACCAAGATAAGGAACTTGGATTTTATGTAGCAGGCAAAGGAGAGTGGCTAAAGGGTTTCAAGCTGGGAGTGACATAAGATAAAGAGCTTTTTATAAAGCTCCCAATCTCTACTTTGCTCCATCTTCCCATGTGGCTGAACTTGGCACAAAAGTAGGTGGCCCCAGAGATGTGAGGACACCCAAGACAGTTTTTGAGGAGCCCCGACTAGGTCCAGAGCTCATATGGGCTTCCACACTGTTTCATAATCTTTCTGTCTTCATCAAAGCCTACACCTACCAAAGAGACTAGCTGGTCAGAGGCAGGCAGGATCTGAGCAGAGAAGCCAAAATGAGGGGAAGAGCAGATTGACCTAAAGACCAGAAGCAGGAGGACCAGCCAGCCGTACGTCCACTGTCAGCCGGTGGGTCTGGGGATGTTGGCACCCGCATACGAGTCCTTTGGTGTTGCCTGAGATGGTCAGATCTCATGAATTGTCGGCCGCACTGGTCACATTTACGTCGTCGGTATTTGGTGTGTATCCGAGTATGTCTTCTAAGTTCATTGGAACGGAAGAAGGACCAAGTGCAGTCTTCTCACATGCATTTATAGGACCTTTCACCTGTGTGTTTGCGTTGGTGACTCACGAGGTGGGAGTGCTCAGTATAAGCTTTTTCACAGTTCTCATAGTCGCAGCGGTAAGGCCTTGAAACTGGGGGTCTTCTCCTGGGAGCCCTTTCTTGGGCCCCGGAGTACTGCTCTGCTCTCTGTGGAGCAGGTAAGGGCTGCTTAGGTAGTAAGGGGTCTTCCTGGGAGACTGGCTGTCTCACAAGAGAGCCCTGGGATTCCAAAGCCAGCAATAATGGGGATCCAGCTGGGGGCATCGCAAAGTTGTGCGGTTTCTAGGAGGCAACATCTGATCCAAAGAGGGGAGCATTGCCGGGGCCTCAGTGGAAGGCATGGTTGGATCCAATAATGTTTTAGGTGTTAAAGGGCCTCTGTTAAGAAGTTACTGTTGGGAGGCCAGAATAAGGCATTGTTCACATTCTGATGTGGGACATCATTGGGATTCCACTGGCAGGTGAGAACTGGCAGCCCATTGGGGGGCATCCTTAGATTCCCACCAAAGGTCGGGGCCACCCCTGGAATACTGGGCTCTCCTAAAGGCATCACCTGGGGCCCCTTGAAAATCATCATTCCTGGCTGGGTAGGAGACATTCCCTGAGTGTAAATCATCTGGGAAGGAGTGAAAGTCACTTGAGGGCAGTAGCTCACACCATAGTCAGGCAGCGACATACTGAAGTGTGGCCCCATTTCACTGGCATTCTGCCTGGGTGCCTCAGCAGAGACCAAGGGGATCCTCTCCAGCTCTGTGCACTGAGGAGCATGTTGAATGCCTGATGGGCCATGATTCCAAGAGGTGTGCACTCCACTGCTTCTGGAAGATGAAGACACGTCCAAGATGGACATTGACTTCTCAGTATCCTGAGTGGGAATGCTGTGGGCAGGTCTCTGAACTGGTGCAGAGCCACATGCCACTGGCTTAGGCCCTTGGCTCCCTGCTCCATCTTAACCTGGGATCGGTTGCACATCGAGACTCCACCATTTACCATTTTATTTTTGTATTTTATTTGCTTTTGTATGTGCCCAGAGAGGACACATACCGCATGAAGAAAAGCACTCAGAAAACAATTTGGGAGTTGACAGATAGCCATTTGAATAATCGCCTTTGGATAATTGAGCTCTTCCATTCATCCGTTTATTCATTCAACATTTATCAAAGCTTCTATTTGTTAGAGACTACTTTGTGCTAGAGACACAATGGTAAGCAAAGTAGACCTGGTCCCTGTTGTTACAGAGATTACATTCATTTTTCTTACATTGTTACAAATATATAAGGAATTTTATGCCAAGGAGAAACTGTAGGAAGCATAAATTTACCTTTCATTTTACAGAATAGGAGGTTAACAGTCCTTGTTATTGAGGTTTATGTATGTAAAATGAGGAGACATATTGGCTAATACCTTGATTTTATTAGAAAAGAGATAAAGTAGCATTCCAAAAAAATTAATAAGCCTAAAACTGGGTGACTTTTTAACGAGTGTGTTTCCTTCACAGTTGTATTGTAACTTGTGGAAGTGATGGTGATGTGAGGATTTGGGAAGACTTGGATGATGATGATCCTAAGTCCATTAATGTTGGAGAAAAAGCATATTCATGCGCTTTGAAGGTATTAAAACAATTACAGCAGCTGATATGAAATGTTACTGCCATGTGATGTTTTATACATGGATGAAAAATACTTTTATAGAAGTTTTGAATATAAACTTTTTCATTTCTCTTATGAAATAATAATATTAAAAAATGTGTAATAATGCCATAATTTGCCCAAAACTTTTACAGGTAAAATCTGAATGGTTTATTAAAGGTGATTAATGGATAGTAATGATGAGCCAATTAAAATATATGCAGGAAATTATACTTTATCTTTTAAGAGATTTAAATGTATCTTTTTTTTTCTTTGAAGGAAAACTCAGTGCAGTTTCAAATTTTTAGCCCACTAATTCAGATAATGAGGAATTGTACTGGAAAAAAGGACTGTTTCATTAACTTTTTCAAGATATATACTTATTTCACATTTCTAATGTTTTATGTAAAGTAAATATGGGAATGAGATGTACTTGGAGAATGGAGATATGTTTTCAGAAGGACTTTGCAAACTAAGTATCTAACCTTTTTATTTGTGATGAATTTTAAGTTGAGTGTATTGTATTTGGATAGGAAAAAAAAATCTTTCTACAGAATTCATATTTTTTTCAAACCCAGACTCATTAAGGTAGATGAGATGGTCTTTAGATACTTTAGATGCTTTTTAAAAAATGGTCATATATAATGGAAAATGTATTCCTAGGAGAAAAAATATAAATGACTAATGTACATTAAATATGAGCTAAATCTCACTAATAAGCAAAGAAATGCAAATTAAACAATTGGATTTTTTTTTCCTGTAAGATTGACAAAGGTGAAAAATATTCCTGATCCCAGTAATAGTGAGGGCTTGGAGAAGTATTTATAAAGGAAAAACAACTGTTTTCCTGTGTTTCTCCTTTACTCTCACACTACCATGCTCACAACACTTCTGACACCAGATATATGGGGTTTTCCCCATATCAATAAGTTCTTTGCAATACTGGGTGTCCTACAATTCAGTTCAATTTTGACATTAACTGGAGTTAGCTCAGACCTCACAGGTTAAGGTCTCAGTCCCACAAGACTGTCCCCCACTTCAGACACCAGTCGCGAGTATTAGGTCCCCAGATGACCTACAACTTCTGTTCAGCTTGGCTGCAAATGGGGATTTCCATGACCCCCTCCTTGGATAAGATCATTTGCTAGAAGAGCTCACAGAAATCAGGGAAATAAGTTTACCAGTTTATTACATAATAAAGGATACAGATGAACAGCCAGATGAAGAGAACATGGGGTGAGGTCTGGAGAATGGAGATGTGGAGTTGGGGTGCACCACCAACCTGGAAGCTCCTTGAACTCCATGTTATTGGGATTTTTATGGAGGCTCATCACATGGGCATGACTGATTATTAACTTCATTTCCAGCCCCTCTCCCCTTCCTGGATGATAGGGGTGTGGGACTGAAAATTCCAAGCTTCTGATCATGACTTGATCTTTCTGGTGACCAGCCACCATGCTGAAGCTATCCAGTAGCCCACCAAGACACACCTCATTAGAACAAAAGACATTCCTATCACCCAGAAAGTTCCAAGGGATTTGGGAGCTTTGTGTCAGGAATCAGTCAAAGACCAAAGTTTGGAACAAAAGGTGCTCCTGGTGCTCTTATCACTTAGGACAGTTCAAGGGTTTTAGGAACTCTGTGCCAGGAACTGAGGGTAGAGACCAATATATATTTTCTGTCTCACAGTATTTTCACACAACAGTTGCTGGAAGTATAACTGATGAACTTTTTTTGGAATAAATTGATAATGGTGTATCACAGTTAGAATGCACACAGTCATTTCTGGCTATTTACCCTAAGGAAGTACACACATTCATTTCTGTGGACAAGAATATTAGTAAAACCCATTGTTTATAATAGCAAAAGAAACAATTGAAGTGTCCCTGAATAGAGAATACATTTTATAAATTTTGGTAGTCATATAATGTAATACTATGCAACCACTAAAAAAATGCGAGAGTGCTGTATACCTTCATTTGAAAAGATGTTTACAATTAATTGAAAAAATGAAAAATAGAGTTTCATAACAGTCTGTTATAGAATAGTCTTATGTTTGTTAAAATAAAGGGTTTAAGTACACAAATATTTGTGATTTGCATATCTATAGAATAAAGTTAAAAAGACTTAACCCCAACATGTTAATGGAAATTGCTTCACAAGAGTAGGGAAACTCAATGTCTGCTCAGGACAGTTTCGTGTTTTTTTTCCTACAATAAGTATGTACTGCTTTTGTATATGAAAAAGACTTTAAAGAAGAAAAAAATGAAAGTGGGCTTATGGTAGTTTCCTAGGGCTATGGTAACAGGTACCTGGGCTTAGGATTTAGACATGTCTTTTAGGGGCCACTGTTCAGCTGACTACAAGGCTCATATTCAGTGCTAAAATGTTTGGCTTTAGGAATGGAGTTTATAATTCTTCAATGAAATGATGTTACCAAATAGCCATGCAAAGTTGACAATTTCATTTAAAGCATAATTGCTTATAAATACGTAAATACGTACTTTATGGATTCAGTGCTATAGGGAAGTACAATTAGGTGCTTTATTTGAGAACAAAGCAGAAAAAAAATCACCCTCCAAAATAGTGAAACTGGGATATATCAACATATTTGTAGGTAGTAATAGTTAACACTTGCATAGTATTTTACGTTGTCTTTAACAAAGGTAAGGAGAGGTATGTGGAATTATCTCCATTTTATTCTTGGGAAAATCAAAGCTCAGAGGAAAGTCAAATGACATAGTTAGGAACACAGTGGGCCCAAGTCATAATGTGCTGGGTTCCATTCCTCCCTATCCACCAGGGAGAAGAATAGTCTGACCAGATCCGGACCACAGCTCTGATGGTTTCTTTTTTTTAAATTTTTACTAGTTGATACCGTATACTGGTAGTGATTTGGTTTCCCAGTAGATTTGTTTGAAAATGACTTCAAAGCAAGGCCTTTATTCAGGTCTCCCAGGTGAGTTAGTGCTGTTATATACTTTAACATTTTCACATGAATAGAGGGCTAGTTAAAGTTTTGTTAAAGAATTACCAAGATTATTTACTAGAGCTAACTGAGGATGCTTAGTCAGTATTCTACTAAGAAATCTGTCTGTGAAGTAAAGCACAGCCAAGGTTGCAAAATTTCTGTACATGCACACAAATAAATAGTTGGTGTTTCTGCAGTTTTGCCAAAGAACACTTAGCAGTATCAGTGTTGTGTTGAGTTGGTTATAGCATTTTGTTGATTCTCTTCTGGTTTTCACATTTAAATTATTGTTAGCTTAACTTCAACATTATGAATTTAGTTTATTATGGATTTAATTATATACAGTAGTTGCAATGTAGGCATAAACAGTATTTTTCACCAGTTTTCCAGTAATTGAACTTGAAGGTATTTATCACAGTTCAAATTTGAATCATCTGTACTGTTATTTGAACAAATGTACACATTTCCCCAAATGTTGCTATATAGTAACATGTCATTGTATTACCAGGTTCTTTTCCCATTAGAATGGGAGCAGATGCTGTAGATAAGCTAAGGGTCCTAAGTGCGCAAATACGGCTGAGACCTATTGCTATAGGGTAAAGTATGTTCATTAACAAACTTGAGTAGTTTGTTTCTTTTGGTAGTTATTTAACATAAATTAATAAATTGACCATATGATATATCGAATTGTGTATGAGGTTGGTAGACTATGATTTAGTCCATCAGGACTTAATTCCTCCTGGGTAAGTAATAAAATTAAGGTGGTAGGGCAGATCCCTGACCTTTTATGATTCTTAGCTAAAAGCTGTGCAAAACAACGGTGTTTGCAGATCATTTTCGGATCCTAAAACTTTCTATTTAGTGTTTTTAAAACACTAAATAAACACTGCGCTTCCACTGCAGGGGGCACAGGTTCGATCCCTGGTTGGGGAACTAAGATTCCGCATGCCCTGCAGTGCGGCCGAAAAAAAAAAAAAAACAGGAGCCGTGGATTCATGGATTCACATTTAGACTTTACCCTACTCTGAAAACACATCTAATGATTGTTTTCTGGAAACACAGGGCAATACTAATTGTGTCCATTGTGCTCTTCCCTCATTGAGATTAGCTATGTTTTCTTGTTCTGAGTCTCCTTCTTATGACATTTGGGAATCCACAAAAACACTATTTAAATATTTTTCTTGCCAGAAGTACAAGAGAAATCAGAGGCTAAAAGTTTGGCTGATGAAGAGGGAATTAAATTTTCTAAAGGCAGCAAGTAAATTTTTCTTGCTAATAGCCATTTCAGAAAAATTATATATTGATTATTTTTCTCTTGACATGAACTACATTTATAAGTTTTTTTTGTTTTTTACCGGATTTTTAACTATGGAGAGACTCCCAATTAATTAACTAATTTTTGCCAATGTTTCTTTCATTTTTCTTTTAGAATGGGAAATTGGTCACTGCAGCATCTAACAATACTGTTCAAGTGCACACGTTTCCTGAAGGAGTTCCAGATGGTATATTGACTCGCTTCACCACAAATGCAAACCATGTGGTCTTTAATGGGGATGGTGCAAAAATTGCTGCTGGATCTAGGTAAGGCTCTTTGATATCAGAAAATGAAATAATATTAGAACAAAATGGCCTCATTCATTGGATTCAGGGTAACATTTTCAGGACTCTGTACCTTATTTGTTGTTGTTATTTAATTATTATATTCAAGTCTTCTTTCTGGTAAAGGTTTTTGATGACAAACTTGTGCTTCTTTGTGAATTGAGGTATATTGCTTTGCCGACAGGCTGCTCAGTAAATGCTGGAAAAGACTGGGGAAAGATGATAGTTGGATACAAAATTTTAAAAATTATTTTTGGTACAACCTAGACTGTACAATCAGGATTTTTGTTGTTTTTCTTGTTGCTTATTTGTCATAGGAAAAAAATGTAATTGATGAATTGCTGAGTTGGAGTAAAAGGCATAATGCTTTTAAAAATGGTTGTGGCTGTAATTAGATTAGCAAATAATAGAAGCTTAAGATCTAACTAAGGAAGCCACTTTCTAAAAGTATTTATATTTTAACATATGAGAAATCTTGAGTTATGTTTTTAGCATCTTTATAGACCCAAACTAAAAGGTAATATGGGTGCCAAATTTCACATGTTGCTATAAAGAAATTATGGCATTTACTCATTACTTTGAAATATTTGGGTCATAGCTTTTGAGAGTCTTGTATTGACATTTATTGATGTACGTTACACTTGTTCTTAGTGATTTTCTAGTCAAAGTTGTGGATGTGGCGGATTGCAGCCAACAGAAAACATTTCGAGGACACGATGCCCCTGTTTTAAGTCTTTCCTTTGACCCTAAGGACATCTTTCTGGTAATCATTTTTTTCCCTCTCTTTTTGCATTTTTTGTGAATATGTTTAAAACTGCGAAAGAATTAGCAGAAAGTTTCACACAATTGTTAAAAGCCTCTTTAATTTATCAGTTGAACCAGTCTCCATATAGTATTATGGCTGTAACTATAGAGAAATCTACTGTTTTATTCTGCAGGCATCAGCTAGTTGTGATGGATCTGTAAAGGTGTGGCAAATTTCAGATCAGGTAAGCTCATCAATTTGAATTTAAAGCTTTTTGCCTATTTCCATCATATATTGGACGTTACATAATGTATTATTGGACCAAATTAATAATTCTTCATAGTTTGTTTCTTTTGAGTAGCATTAAATACTGGTTTTGTGATTAAATTCCCCAACAATCTAAGCAAAAGTAAATATGTTGAAGACTAATTGATTCTGTATCTAATCATAAAGGGAAATTCAGTCATTATATATTTATAAGCTAACTACCATATGTTGGTCCCCAGGTGTTGGGGATACGAAAGTAAGGCATGGGCCACACTTGATTTGGAGAGTCACATAACTTACTCTGACCCAGCCTGGTAATAGCTTTAAAGGAGGTATGGAGAAAATGCTTTCTGGATTGGCAGAGGGAACAATGAATTCTTCCTGAGGCAATCAGAGAGGGCTTGGCATTTCTAGGAATGATGTAGCTGATGAGGAAAACACCCCTCACAGATATGCTTCAGCTCATAGCCACAGTTTCTTCCCTCACTTTTGAACTATTTAAAAGGATTGACTTTGACACCTTAACATTTCGTAGTAGATCTCTCAAGTTTATTTTCATAGTTACTTTAAGATTTTAATGTATTGGGGTTTTTTTTGTTTGTGTACGTTTATTCGGTGAGTATACTGTTTGCTTATTCTACATAGGAAATACTCCTATTTGAGTTAATTATTTAAGACTTGTGCTCTTTATAACTGTGAAAAACATAAAGTAACTTAGGTAAATCAAATATTATAATTAGGTTAAAGTGAATTAAATTGCTTTTTTCCGAGCTATCTATCAGTTTGAAGAAACCACTTATTAAATGTACTCAGTGCTGCATATCTTTTTTGGGAGAATTTTCATAAGGGGAAATAAATTTTCTTTTTTTCTTTTGGCATTTTATTTTTCATTTTTATTTATTTAAAAAGATTATTTTTCAGTCACAAGACTTACATTTTCTTTTTTTTTTTAAATCAGACATGTGCTATCAGTTGGCCACTGCTGCAAAAATGCAATGATGTGATAAATGCAAAATCAATCTGCAGACTTGCTTGGCAGCCAAAAGGTGGGAAGGTGAGTGACTCTTATTTTGTTTTTTGTTTTGTTTTGTTTTTAAAATATTTATTTATTTACTTCTTTGGTTGTGCTGGGTCTTAGTTGCAGCACACAGGCTCCTTAGTTGTGGCATGCGAACTCTTCAGTTGTGGCATGCATGTGGGATCTAGTTCCCTGACCAGGGATGGAACCTGGGCCCCCTGCATTGGGAGCACAGAGGCCTAACCACTGCACCACCGGGGAAGTCCCTTATTTTGTTTTAATTATATGTTCCAGTCCTTGTTATCTTTGAATGTAAGAATAGTTTTTTTAATTGTAACTATTTCATTTAGATTATAAATTTTAGAGCTCCAAGCAAATTAATTATTGAAATGCTGTAAGAAACATTTCAACTTTTTAAAGGTTCTTTTTTGAAGAGTACATTTGGCAGGAATGAATTGATTTTACCTTTTTCTTTACATTCATGTTTTTTTTTTTTTTTTTTGTGGTATGTGGGCCTCTCACTGTTGTGGCCTCTTCCGTTGCGGAGCACAGGCTCTGGACGTGCAGGCTCAGTGGCCATGGCTCATGGGCCCAGCCGCTCCACAGCATGTGGGATCTTCCCGGACCGGGGCATGAACCCATGTCCCCTGCATTGGCAGGCGGACTCTCAACCACCGTGCCGCCAGGGAAGCCCTACATTCATGTTTAATGGGGCAACTTTGGAAACAGTCTTGTTATATCAACTCTTACTACTAGTGTTTAACATTTTGGAGGTACTAGCTGATACAGTTAGACAATAGAAAGATATGAGAGGTTTGAAAGAAAGGAAGGAGAATGCTCATTATTTGCAAATGAAATGCTTATATATGAGGAAATCCCAAGAAAATCAACTGGGGGAAAATATTACTAATAAGAAAATTCAGTAAGGTAGTTGGAAGCAAAATTAATATATGAAACCTATAGTCCTATATACAAACAGTAGCCATTTAGAAAACATGGTGAGAGAAAATAATGCACTAACTGTGAAATCAAAAAATATTTTAAAATTTTAAAAAAAGATAAAATAACTAGGAATAAACTTACCAAAAAATGTGAAAGAGCTATGTAAAGAAAATTTAAACATGCTACAAAGAAGAGTAAAAGAAGACTTAAATAGAAAATATGTATCCCATTCTTTTTCGTTATTTATTTATTGAGGTATAGTTGATTTACAATGTTATATTAGTTTCAGGTGTACAGCATAGTGATTCAAAATTTTTATAGGTAATATTCCATTTAAAGTTATTATAAAATATTGGCTATATTCCCTGTGCTATATAATATATCCAAAAGGATAAGCTGAAAAGCTTATTTATTTTATACATAATAGTTTGTATCTCTTAATCCCCCACCCCTGTTTTGCCCTACCCCCTCCCCTCTTCCCACTGGTAACCACTAGTTTCTTCTTTATATTTCTGAGTCTCTTTCTGTTTTGTTATATTTATTCATTTTATTTACTTATTTTTATTTTATTTTTTAGATTCCGCATGTAAGTGATAGCATACAGTATTTGTCTTTCTCTCTCTGACTTATCTCACTAACCATAATACCCTCTAGGTTCATTCAAGTTGTTGCAAATGGCAACATTTAGAAAAACACATAGAAAAATATATCCTATTCTTAGAAATGAATTTTTGTTATAAAGATATCAGTTCTTCCCTGAATTATCTATAGTTTTGAAGCATTCAATATAAAATATCAGTAAGATGTTTGGGGGAACCAAATAGAACTGATTCTAAAGCCATATGGAAAAGCAAAAGTCTTGAAAAACAAAAGTGGTAAAGTCTAATTCAATCAGATATAACATTATAATGCTATGGGAATTAAAAGTGTGATACTAATTCATGAATAGACAGATATCTATTAAACAGAGAGATAGATCCAGTATATATGGGAATTTAGTGTATTATAAAGGTGGAGAAAAGGAGATTTAATAAATGTACTGGCAAAGGGCATGAATACCAGGAGGTGAGAATTACTGAGAATCATCTTGGAGACTTCCTATCACATGGTGAATCTCATTGTATAGGTATTTGCTGTATCATCTTTTTAACTTCTCTGCATATGTGAAAATTTCCAGAAAAAATTTATAAACTCAACAATATGAAAAGTAAAAAGATAAATATTTCAGTGTCAAAGGACAAATGATAAACTGAGAAAAAGTTTGAAACAATATGACAGAGCTAATTTCCTTAATATTCGAAGAGTTCTTATAAATCAATAAGATCCCAGTAAAAAGATGAACAAGGACATGAGCAGACAGTGTACAGAAAAAGATACACAGATGGCTTTTAACATATGAAAATACATGCAACCTTTCATACTAAAAGAAATACAAATTGAAATATGATTTTCTGTTTTTCATTTGTCAGATGGTCAAAGATCAGAAGTTTGATATATACTGTGTGGAAGAGGATATGGCAGTTTTTATTAGAATGAATGACCAGTAGTACTAGTTCTAGGCATATATTCTATAAACATATTTATTCATATGCACTACAGAGTATGTATAATGAAAATTTTGTATCATTGTTTATAGTAGCAAAAGATTGTAAACATCCTGAATGTTCATTAATAGAGAACTGGTTAAATAAACTGTGGAATTTATTCCTGAAAATGGAATACTCTGCAACTGTTAGAATGAGGTATATCTGTGTGTCTTCACATGGAATAATCAGTCTTTAGATATATTAAAAACATCAAGCTGTAGAGCAGTAGGTATAGATAGTAGATAGAATGCTACTGTTTAATTGTGTGTCTACTTGTGTATAAGTACATATGCATTCTTATATGGTCTATGCTTATGTTTTTTGCCTTTGGGAAGTAGAAATAGGATTTAGGGATTGGAGGGAGACTTTCTTTTCAATGTATGACCTTTTGTGTCATGTAAACTTTTAAGGGTACATTCTGCACTAAAGTGATAGTTGGGAAATCCAGTATGTATTTCTTCTTTGCTTATGAAACAATCTAATTAAAAAAAAATTAAACATAGTTTTACTATTCATAAATAATACATTTTTCTTCGTTTTTTGATAAGCATGGAAAGAATATGTCAGTTTTATTTTTTCTACTAATCTGTTTTTGGAAGTATATGTAAGAAGATAAGTTTCCTTTTCCAAAGATATTCAAAGTATTTTGGCTCTGTTTCTCTCCTGCCAGCAAATAAGATGAATTTTTAGATCCAAAGGGCTTATATTCCTTAAGAAATAGTGTTAAAAATATTAGTGACTATAAGTTCTCTGTCTTTCAGTGCAAGCAATAATGATCATCTCCCATTCTTTTTTTTTGTGTGTGTGTGTGGTACGCGGGCCTCTCACTGTTGTAGCCTTTCCCATTGCGGAGCACAGGCTCAGCGGCCAAGGCTCATGGGCCTAGCCGCTCCGCGGCATGTGGGATCTTCCCAGACCGGGGCACGAATCCATGTCCCCTGCATTGGCAGGCGGACTCTCAACCACTGCGCCACCAGGGAAGCCCCATCACCCATTCTTTATCAAAATTTTAAGTAGCTTTCTGAGTTTTGTTAGTTGCCAATTCAAATACAAATTTGCTTTTATGTTTTTTAGTCTTATTTAGATGAATTTTCTGCTTTTTTTTCTCTTTAAACTTAATTTAGTGTAAACTTTTGTTTAAATCATTTATCTTTCCTAATAGTTACTAGCAGTTCCTGTGGAAAAATCTGTTAAGCTATATAGAAGAGAAACTTGGAGTAATCAATTTGATCTTTCAGATAATTTCATCTCTCAGGTAGGTTTTGTAAGTGATACTTTCAGTAGGCTAATGGGAATAGTTAATGCATACTTTTCTTTAATACAATTACAGCTAAATATTGTTGGAAATGGAGAACAACTCCGGACTGCTGTGCATGTGTCCACCTTTTACCCCTCAGCCTTTCTTCACTTAGTGAATAACTAGTAGATAAGTCTTTGCTAGGTCCTATCTGACCTTTCTCCTTTGTGAAATTTGGTAAGAAAAATCTTTTAATTTATAAGAAGTCAAATTTAACCCTAGCATAGTATTAGAATAGGTAATTCTCACATTATTAGTAATATTTATTGTTAAGTGAGTTTCACTGAGACTTGTGACTATGGACACTGGAGTTTTAGAGCAGGAAAGGTTGTTAGTCTGTGTTTCTTTCTCTCTCTCTCTCCCTCCCCCCACCCCCTTCTCTCATATATACCCATTTTGCAGTTAGGAAACAGAGGCCCAGTAGGTCAGCAATGGCTTAGTACGATTCACTTCACTTCCTAGTTCTCTTCATCTTGATGGTGACTGCTAAGAGGATAACTTGTGTTGTCTTTCTTTCTAGGATAAAAACATTTTTTAGCTTTTGCTTTTAAAATTGTGCTAGTGTAATTTTCTTGTGATAAAGTAAAAGCTGCTATTACTTTGATTGTTGAATATTATTGAAAAAGAAAGTTAAAAAGTAAGCAAACTTTGTCTTGCTGTTTATGTATCAGATTTAATTAGAAATTGCATACAATAAGGGTTATAAAAATTTGAATTTGGTAATAAAATGAGTTTTTAGTTTTAAATTATATGAAATTATTATTTATTTATTGTTTTTCTTTACTAGACCCTAAATATAGTAACCTGGTCTCCTTGTGGACAATATTTAGCTGCAGGGAGTATTAATGGTTTAATTATAGTTTGGAATGTGGAAACCAAAGATTGCATGGAAAGGTATGATTCAGTAAATCTTTTGTCTCTTTTTTGCTTATTTCTATTAGATGTTTGTTTTTTTTATTATTAAACATTTCACATCTGCAATCATTAGATTGTTAAAATGCAGACATATAGCTATGTTTATCAAAACTTTTTCTAACTAAAATTTACCTAAAGAAATGTATAGCTTATATTTTTCTTGACAGTGTTTTAAGAATTCACTTTTTAATTTTTAGGGTGAAACATGAGAAAGGTTATGCAATTTGTGGCCTGTCATGGCATCCTACTTGTGGTCAAATAGCTTATACTGATGCAGAAGGAAATCTGGGAGTCCTGGAGAATGTTTGTGACCCCAGTGGAAAGATGTCAAGCAGTAAGGTAATAAGTAATAGGGTAGAACAGTTTCTTCAAAGTCTTTCTGTGGTCATATGAATTTGGGAAACACCACAAACTACATTAGTTTCTTTGAAAATTATAATTTATGTTATTAGATGTTCAGTAATGCTCTATCACAAAGAACGTTTAAACTTGTTTAACCTAACGTTTCCCAAATACGTTTTACTAAGGAACTTCTTTCCCTCCATATAATATCCATTAATATTTCATGGCTTTCCAAGGAATACCTTTGTGAAAAACTGTAATTTTTTAGTATCCTGGTGTTCTAGGTGTTTTTAGTTAAATAAATATTTTATAGATGAAAATTAGTTAATAACTGTAACTTAGTTTAGCCTAAGTTTTTCTGTCATGAATTCCCTTAACTCTTAGAGCTAACTATATACTTCTTATGCTTAGCTGCACAGCCTGACTGAACTGCTTTAAACATGCTGCCTTCTTTTCTATTTCCTTGTTTTTGTTCATTATTTCCCCTGAGGTGCCACTTAGCTTGCCTGAGTCCCCAAAGATTCAGATCCAGGGACACTGGGTACAATTGAGTGGTGTTGGGTGAAGGAGGAATACTGTACTGAAAAGGATTAAATGAAAATGTATATACTTGAACGTTGAAATTCCCAGCTCACTTTTCATACTTGGCTCCCAGAGTGTTGTCAGCCAGTCTTATGTTTTTCAGGCAGGAGATTGGAAGATCTTTGGGGAATCCGTGTAAGAAAAAACCAAAACAGAGAAATTCTTTATTTTATTTTATTTTTATTGAAGTATAGTGATTCATAATTTTTAAAGGATGTACTCCATTTATAGTTATTATAAAATATTGGCTGTATTCCCTGTTGTACGTATCTTTGTAGCTCATTTTATACAGTATAGCTTGTGCCTTTTAATCCCCTACCCATATATTGCCCCTCTCCCCACCCCTCTCCCCACTAGTTTGTTCTCTGTATCTGTGAGTCTGTTTCTTTTCGTTATACTCACTAGTTTGTTGTATTTTTTATATTCCACATGTAAGTGATATCATATAGTATTTGTCTTTCTCTGTTTGACTTATTTCTCTTAGCATAATACCTTAAGCTCCAAGTCCATCGATGTTGTTGCAAATGGCAAAATTTCATTCTTTTTTTATGGCTGAGTAGTATTCCAGTATCTATCTATCTGTCTATCTATATCACATCTTCTTTATCCATTCAGCTGTTGATGGACACTTAGGTTGGTTCTATAACTTGACAACTGTAAATAATGCTGCTATGAACATTGGGGTGCATGTATCTTTTCCAGCTAGTGTATTTGGTTTTTTTCGGATGTACACCCAGGAGTAGAATTGATGGGTCATATGGTAGTTCCATTTTTAGTTTTTTGAGAACCCTCCATACTGTTTTCCACAGTGGCTACACCAATTTACATTCCCACCAACAGTGTAGGAGGGTTCCCTTTTCTCTACATCCTTGCCAATATTTGTTATTTGTGTTCCTTTTGATAAGAGCCATTCTGACAGGTGTGAGGTGATATCTCATTGTGGTTTTGATTTGCATTTCCCTGATGATTAGCAATGTTGAGCATCTTTTTGTGTGCCTGTTGGCCATCTGCATTTCCTCTTTGCAAAAATGTCTATTCAGCTTTTCTGCCCCTTTTTTTTTTTTTTTTTTTTTGTGGTACGCGGACCTCTCACTGTTGTGGCCTCTCCCGTTGTGGAGCACAGGCTCCGGATGCGCAGGCTCCGTGCCATGGCGCACGGGCCCAGCTTCTCCGCGGCATGTGGGATCTTCCCGGACCGGGGCACGACCCCGTGTCCCCTGCATCAGCAGGCGGACTCTCAACCACTGCGCCACCAGGGAAGCCCTCTCCCCATTTCTTAATTGAGTTGTTTGTTTTTTTGATGTTGAGTTGTATGAGCTGTTTATGTATTTCAGATATTAACCCCTTATCGGTCATATCATTTGCAAATATTTTCTCCTATTCAGTAAGTTGTCCTTTTGTTTTGTCAAAGGTTTTCTTTGCTATGCAAAAGCTTTTTGGTTTAATTAGGTTTCATTTATTTATTTTTGCTTTTATTTCCTTTACTTTAGGGTTCAGCTATGAATAGCATTTACATGGTTATAATAAATCTAAATACTGTAAATTGATCCAAGCAAAATGAGAATATATCTATATTGGGTGGACAGGAGTAGGTGAATGGTGTGTATGCATACAAGGGAAGTAGTGGTGGTTGAAAAATGGCACCAAATCCTCATCTTTCTTAACAGAAAGAAGTTAGTAACATCATTAAATAGGTAATTAAAACTGAAAAATCAAAATATTTCACTGGAATATGATTTACAAGTGTAGAGGAAAGTATCAAAAGAAACAATTGAGAGCAGAGAAGTAAGTCGGAGGCTGTGCAGAGGATTGTTTTCATTTTTATGTTAAATCTTATAACTGACTAATTTATATGCATGTCTAACGTTGATAAAAAAGAAAATTAAATTAAGAAACAATTTTTAGTTCAACAACAATGTCCTGTTGTATAGCACAGGGAACTATATTCAGTAACCTGTGATAAACCATAATGGGAAAGGATATGAAAAAGAATACATATACATATAACTGAATCAACAGAAATTAATACAACACTGTAAATCAACTGCGCGTCCGGAGCCTGTGCTCCGCAATGGGAGAGGCCACAGCAGTGAGAGGCCTGCGTACTGCAAAAAAAAAAAAAAAAAAAAATTAAAAATATTTTAGTTTAAAGGTCACCTCTTATAAAACCTTAACCCTTCTATCCAGAATTGCCCACTCTCTCCTTTTTGCTTTTACTCCTCATAGTACATGTTTCTGTTACAACACCTCTCACCGTAAGTTAAAACCCTCATTTTTGATAAGAAAGTCCGAAAAAAGTTCGCGCAGGCTCAGCGGCCATGGCTCACGGGCCCAGCCACTCCGCGGCATGTGAGATCTTCCCAGACCAGGGCACAAATCCGGGTCCCCTGCATCGGCAGGCAGACTCTCAACCACTGCGCCACCAGGGAAGCCCCCTCCCGAAAAAAGTTTTTGACCAACTTGAGTACATAAGCTTTTAGGACTATGGATAAAATAGTTAAATATCTTCTTATAGCATTTATCAATAGTTATTAATTTAATTATTCAAATCATTTGTTTAAACATATGAATTTAGGAGTATTTTTTCTGTTCTCTCATTTCTTTAAATGTCAACTTTCCAGAACACAGTTATATGCACTTCCATCTAAAAGATTTGTGATGTAGTCCCTTTTGAATCCATTAATGGTGTTCTCATTAGACTTTTATACCCAACTATAAGTTTCCATTGACTTAACATTGTACAGTTTTTATTCATTCTGTAGGAATAATTGTGATCCTTACAATGTATCTGCTTACTATTCACTTTTTAAAGTGATCTCAAAAATTGTTTACAGTGACATTCAGTACTTGCAATATGTTCATGTTCCTAGGAATCAATGATTAATGTTGGATTTATTTGCCACTTTTGTTTTTCTTTTGGTTCTATTTGTTTACTTCTATAAGCATCAAAAAATACCCCAAAGACAAGCTTTAACTGAGATCATTTAAAGTAAACATCTTACCTAAGCAGTATCTTGTTCAAAATAAAAGTAAATGAGAGAATATCTTATAATGAGTGACTTTGTAAGTACTCATAGGTGACTTCTTTTCTGGAGAATGATTGTGAGGAATAAAATTTTTCTTTATATTTGGGTATACACATGTATTTCTTTACATGTCTGTCTTATACTTCCACCTTATCCGTAGACTATAGGCATTTAAAGTATGGACTAGGTCTTATATAAATATAATACAATCCTCATAAACATATTTGTTAATTATTTTTACCAAGGCACTTGCTTACTTGGTAGAGTTTATAAGTGCATATTAAAAGATTGCCTTTTGAGTAATTGTGTTTAAGTAGTTCACTAATACTTTCTAATTTGTATTAATTTGTTCAAGGTATCTAGCAGAGTAGAAAAGGATTATAATGATCTTTTTGATGGAGAAGATACAAGTAGTGCTGGTGATTTTCTAAATGACAATGCAGTCGAAACCCGCTCTTTTTCAAAACGGATTATAAATGATGAGGAAGATGATGATGACCTCATGCTGGCTTCAGGTCGTCCTAGACAGCGAAGTCATATCCTAGAAGATGATGAAAACTCAGTTGGTATGAATTGACTTTGTGAATGTGATGATCCATCTTACTGATCAATATTTTCAATTTTTTATTAAAACTATTATGTAAAGTCAGTACTGGATTCGTAGCATGTAGCTATAGCATTAAATACGTATGTTGAAAAAGGTTTCAAAACAATGATCTAAGCTTCTGCTTTAGCAAACTAGAAGAAGAGGAAATTAAACCCCAAGCGAGCAAAAGGAAGGAAATGATAAAGAACAGAATTCAATGAAATTGACAACCAAAAGCTATAGAAAAGTCAGTAAAACCGAAAGCTTATTCTTTGAAAAGATCAATAAAACTGATAAATCTCTATCCTGATTGATCAAGAAAGAAAGACACAAATGACTAATATAAGAAATGAAAGGGGTATCATCACCGTGTATCCCATAGACCTTCACTATCCAATATGATAGCCACTAGCCACTTACGGCTTTTGAGCACTTAAAATGTGGCTAGTTCAAATTGAGGTGTGTTTTAAGTATAAAATGCAACCAGATTTTGAAGACAGTACAAAAAGGAGAATGTAAAATATCTTGGTCGTTTTTTACATTGAGTACATGTTGAAATTATATTTTAAATGCAGTATATTATTACAATTAATTACACCTGTTTCTTTTTACTATTTATGGCTACTAGAAAATTTTAAGTTACATATGTAACTCACATTATATTTCTGTGAGATAGCACTGCTATTAATAACAAAAGTTTAATAGGTGAATATTATGAACAACTTTGTGTCCATAAATTCAACAACTTAGATAAAATAGATAAATTCTTTGAAAGACACAAACTACCAAGCTAACTCAAGAAATAGGTAACCTGGCCGCAACTAAAAGATCTGCGTGCTGCAACTAAAGATCCCACACGTGGCAACTAAGACCTGGTGCAGCCAATTAAATAAATAAATATTAAAAATTTTTAAACAAAAAGAAATAGGTAACCTGAATAGTTTGGTATCTGTTAAAGATACTGGGATTGTAATGAAAAACCTTTAAATAAAGTGACTGTTACAACTTATATGCTAAAATTAACACATTTGAACATTACCAAGTGAAATGCCAGTGTACAGTGGTAAGTTGTGCTGCATTTAAAGCATATAGGGTTTATAGGATAGCACTCCTCAAATGTTTGGTTTCAGGAGCTCATTACATTCCTAAAATTTTTTGAGGACCCCAAAGAAAATTGTTTGTGGAGTTATATTTATTGTTATTTACTATGTTAGAAATTAAAACTGAGAAATTTAAAAAATATTCATTTTAAAGTAACATTAATAAACTCATTATATGAAAATAACATTTTTTATGAAAATAAAACAACTCTAGAAAAATGATATTATTTTACCATTTTGCAGATCTTAGCATAGAAGACAGCTGGATTCTTTCATGTGCTTCAGGATTCAGTCTACTGCCATATATTTGTTTTTGTTTGAAGTATGTGAAAAAAATTTAACCTCACACAATATGTAGTTTGAAAAAGGAGAAGTATTTTAATAGCCTATTGAAAGAATTGCGGATATTCTTCTTCGATGTTGCACCAAAACGCAACAAATGATAATTTCTTAAAGATTACTTGCAATGTGGAATCTGAAAACTTTTCGGTGAACTTTTCAACTCTATTATTACATTAAAATCCATTGGTCTAACTTGAATGGATCTTTTACCATGTTTGATTTTTTCACATATGCATTGTTAATTTGGAAAATACTGTTTCCTGAGCTTTGCAGACCTTCCTAATATTGACACGTTATCCAGAATAATATTTGTTAGTATCATCGCCAATCTCATCAGAAGTTTTTAAATATTACAAAGCAGTCAAGCTCATGGTGGCAGATACACGTTTTTCACTATTCTGATTTTCACTTGAAAACTCCAGTTTTAAACCTACAACCCCTGCATTGGAAGCACTGAGTCTTAACCACTGGACCACCAGGGAAATCCCCCATCACAATTCTTTATGCACACTTCCCATTTTAACACAGAGAACATTTTTTAAAAATCTATGCAAAGATCAAGATTTAATAAAATTAATATTTTTACTATTTTTACTGCAATTGGTTAACAATATACTGACTACTAATACAGATTGGTGCCACTGCTTTGATTCATGCTAAGGTACCAGCAGTTTTACCCTCCATTGCTTTTGAATGATCACTGCAGATGTTAACACAGTGAAAGAGGCAAATAGTATTAAAGTGTTAGTATTACTAAATATGAATGGACAAGGTTATTAGATTTCGTAATGCTTTTCTTTTTCAAGGTAATAGGTATTTATGATTCTCTAATTATAATCCTTTGTTTTCTAGATGTTACAATGATAAAAACTGGTTCTGGTTTTCTCAAAGAAGAGGAGGAGGATGATCAGGCAGGCAGCATTCACAATCTACCAGTTGTAACATCCCAAAGGCCATTTTATGATGGTCCTATGCCAACGCCCCGGCAAAAGCCATTCCAGTCAGGTTCTACACCCTTGCATCTCACTCACAGATTCATGGTAAGCCTTTCATCTACATGTAACTTTAAAATAGTTTTATCTCACTTTTAAGCATTTTATCTCACTGCAGTTAATTTTGTGTGGTAAAAATATTTGTTAAAAACCGTGGTTAACTGGCCTGGAACACTTTGATTGATTATAATTTTGTGCTTGATTTATTTTATGGTTAACTCACAGTTTTAATCTTATTTCAACCTTATTATTGAATGTTGTGTTAAATAAAATTCTGCTTTGCAAAATGACATATAATGAACATAATAAATGTGACTGTATATCTTGTAGTACCTCTTGGCTATACTTCCAAACTTTACTTCTCATATTAGTTTTTATATAGGAGATTGTACTGATTCCAGCACACTAGTTAGAAGGTGTTTTTTAGAAAGCAACCACTGGTATGGTATACTATTAGAAGGTGATAAGTGCTATGAAAAAAAAAGCTATCTGCCCCTTTTCCCCATGCCAATGGAATATATTCTCCAGAAGCACAGAGATTTTTCTGTTTTGTTTACTGATAGCACTTAGAACAAGGTATGGCACAATAGGCATTCAATATATATTTATGGATGAATGACTATATTAACTTTTTGTCTTAAGTTTGAGAGCTAAAAAAGTTTAATATTTTTATTTGTTGATTATTTGAGGTTTTCCACTGAGGACTTTGACAGTTGTCCTTCTTAAATTGTATGGTCCTGGCATAAATTTGTAGATAAATATTAAAGGTGATGTTTTATTAAAAAAAAAAAAACAACCTTTTTATTGCCATCAGTAACCATCATCAAGTAATAGATCTTAATTTTTCTAATATTGTCAGATACTTTATAGTTGTATTTGTGGTAGGGGAAAGGAAACACTAGGGCCTACCCTGCGTAGTGTGAGCCTGTAGTGTACATGAGTGGAAGACAAGTTTTCCAAATGGTATCAATTTATGCTGCCTTTTTTTTTTAATTCCTGTTTTGTGTGTGTGTGTGTGTGTGTGTGTGTGTTTAATTATTTTTATTTAGTTTTGGCTGTGTTGGGTCTTTGCTGCTGCGAGCAGGCTTTCTCTAGATGCAGCGAGCGGGGCCTACTCTTGTTGCAATGCACGGGCTTCTCACTGCGGTGGCTTCTCTTGTTGCAGAGCACAGGCTCTAGGCATGCAGGCTCAGTAGTTGCAGCACATGAGCCCTAGAGCATGTGGGCTTCAGTAGTTGCCACGCGTGGGCTCACTAGTCGCAGTGCACAGGCTTTAGGGCTCATGGGCTTCAGTAGTTGTGGCACGTGGGCTCAGTAGTTGTGGCTTGCGGGCTCTAGAATGCAGTCTCAGTAGTTGTGGCACACGGGCTTAGTTGCTCCATGGCACGTGGGATCTTCCCAGACCAGGGATCGAGCCCGTGTCCCCTGCATTGGCAGGCGGATTCTCAACCACTGAGCCACGAGGGAAGTCCTATGCTGCCTTAAAATGTATATATTTATGCCATAACTATAAACCAGCTAGTTGGACCAAAAGAAATATGCAGTCATATTTGTAAGTAAATACATTTTTGAAATGTTTTGTTTGATGAATTTAATGGTTCAGTTGTCCAAAGGTGAATTGTAAAGTATTTTTTTTATGACAGTAATATAATTTTTTTAAATATTAGGTAAAATATTCCATTTGCTAATAAATAAGTATATATGTACCTTCTTCTCATGAGGAAGAGAATAATTAGTAATTGTTGCTCCGATGTTACTACTGTTACCTGAAACTATTTAGAGGTAAGTAAGCTGTGGTTGCTCCCATAACTTAATCCCTGATACAGACTACATTATTTGTTAATTTGTACTATTTTAGTCTGTTGATTCTAAGAACTTTACTCTTTCTCAGACTTGTATTTAACCTTACATGTTTGTAGGTGTGGAACTCTATTGGAATTATTCGCTGCTATAATGATGAGCAAGACAATGCCATAGATGTGGAGTTCCATGATACCTCCATACACCATGCAACACACTTAGCAAACACTTTGAATTATACAGTAGCGGATCTTTCCCATGAAGCTGTTTTGTTGGCATGTGAAAGCACTGATGAACTAGCAAGGTAAATTCAAGATTATTAGGAAGAATTTGTTACTGTTGAACTGTTGTACTAAAATGTTGAAAGTCAGTACAAAAAGTTTGTAAGACAAAAAACAAAATTATGTCTTTTATAGTATGGAATTTCAGAAGGAAGAGTTTAGTACAAATTGCAGCACACCCATAATACCTCAGAACATATGTCTGTTTTTGCTTATTTGACCCCTTCTTACATAAGAGTAATAAACGGATTAATTGTAAACAAGCAAGCTTAAGTAGTACAGAATTTTTAGAAAATGAAAATTCCCCCCAGAATTCTTCTCTCAGATATAACTACTGTTAACAATTAACAGTTAATCTAATCCCAGCCTTGGACAACTACTGATGTGGGTTTTGTCACTATAGATTAGATTTGAAACTTCTCTTTAAAAAAAAAAAAAGGAAAAACACACTAAAAATGTTATTAGTACTATTTGTCATTTTGACTTTTTAACTTGAAAACCTTTAACTTAGATATATTGGTTGGTTGCCGGGTAGGTAGGTAGATATAGAGAGAAGAAAATTATGATGGAAAAGCAGTGGATGCAGAATCTGTATTTTTTTTTAAAGAAGAAAAAATATTTTATTCAGCTTTGTTATTTCAGCCAGTTTGCCCTGTTAATTTTTTCAGCTGATCATAGTGCTTATACACTTGATCATAGATTTTACTAACTCCCAGGTGATTTGAAATTAAAATCCTTCTGACTGGATATATTAGTTCCTCGCTGCTCAAATTATGGTCCACAAACTAGGGGCGTGGGTCACGTGGGAGCATGTTGAAAACACAGAATCACAGACCCAAACCCAGACCTTCTGAGTCAGAATCTGCATTTTAACAAGATCCTCAGGTGATAGAGTATGCATTAAAGCCTGAGAAACACCAAATTGGGTCATTTTAATATTTTAATTGGTTTCCTAATTTACACATTGTAAAATCAACTCAATACTTTATTATTGAATTAAATCAGTTTACTAAAATAATCACTGTTGACTCAGTGTCTCTAACTCAGAATATCTTACATAATTAGAACATTTATTTCCATGGCAGTTTTTTTAAATTGAAGTATAGTTGTTTTACAATGTTATGTTAGTTTCTGCTGTATAGCAAAGTGATTTAGCTATACATATGTATACATTCTTCTTTATATTCTTTTCCATTATGGTTTATCACAGGATATTGAATATAGTTTCCTGTGCTATACAGTTGGACCTCAGTGTTTATCCAATTCTATGTATAATAGTTTGCATCTACTAACCCCAGACTCCCAATCCATCCCCTCACATCCCCCTTCCCCCTTGGCTCCATGTGCAATTTTGATTTCAGATTGTTAAGATTGTTATGGTTTCCTGATTGATCATTGTTCTTCTCTTTGTTTTCCTAGATATATTATTTCAGAGTCATATACGATGTTATCCTTTTATTTATTTTATTTTATTTTTTAAATATTTTATTGAAGTGTAGTTGATTTACAATATTATGTTAATTACTGCTGTACAGCTAAGTGATTCAGTTATATATATTCTTTTTCATATTCTTTTCCATTATGGTTTATCACTGGATATTGAGTATAGGTTCCTCTGCTATACAGTAGGACCTTGTTGTTTATCCATCCTATATATTCTAGTTTGCATCTGTTAATCCCAAACTCCCAATCCTTCCCTCCCCCACCCACCCTCTCGCTTGGCAACCACAAGTCCGTTCTCTATGTCTGTGAGTCTGTTTCTCTTTCTTGGATATGTTCATTTGTGTTGTATTTTATCCACATATAAGTGATATCATATGATATTTGTCTTTCTCTTTCTGATTTACTTCAATTAACATGATAATGTCTAGGTCCACCCCCCCACCCCTGTTTTTTTCCGGCTGAGCTGCGTGGCTTGGGGGATCTTAGTTCCCTGACCAGGGATTGACCCACATCCTCAGTAGTGAAAACGCGGAATCTTAACCACTGGACCGCTAGGGAATTCCCATCCCCCTTTATTTTATTTTTATTTATTTATTTATTTTGGCTGCACTGGGTGTTCGTTGCGGCATGCGGGATCTTTTAGTTGCAGCACGCAGACTTCTTAGTTGTGGCATGCACGCCGGATCTAGTTACCTAACCAGGGGTGGAACCCAAGCCCCCTGCTTTGGGAGCGTGGAGTCTTACCCACTGGACCACCAAGGAAGTCCCTCATCTCTCTTTATTTTAAATTTGAATTTTAAATTACTGTTTAGGAAGTCAGTACTGCCTCTGATTCTAAATACTATGGTATCTACGTTTTGAAGCTTAAGTTTCATAATAACTTGCATGTATGTAAATATGCAAAGAAAAAAGACTGGAAACACAAATCAGATTGTTAGCAGTGGTTGGTAATCTTGCTGGTGGGATTATGATTTTTTTTTCTTTTTCTCTTTGTTCTCCCATATTGAATTTTCTTTTTTGCAAAGAGAGGACTCTTGCCTAACATTTTGATGCTTCCTTCCGTTTTAAAAATTTGGTTGTGATTTTTGTGCGTATTTGCAGCCTAGGATCACACTCTGCTGATTTTATCCTGCTTTTTTTCATTTAACATTATATTGTGAGCATTTTCCTGTATCTTTAAATATTCTTCAGTAACATGACTATTAATGGTTTTAACATAGTTCATTTTAAGGATATTTCATAATTACTTTCTTAAAGCCATTTTTGTATTATTTGTGTGTAATAGAAAAATAAACTATTTGATTGTTACTGGGTGTAATGATTAGTTATATATATGTATAAAATATCAAATGTGAAAGTTTGATTGTTTCTGTCTTGTTTTAATTTTTAGCAAGCTTCATTGCCTGCACTTTAGTTCATGGGATTCAAGCAAAGAGTGGATAGTAGACATGCCTCAGAATGAAAATATTGAAGCCATATGTCTTGGTCAGGGATGGGCTGCTGCTGCCACTAGCACCTTGCTCCTTCGCTTGTTTACCATTGGAGGTGTTCAGAAAGAGGTCTTCAGTCTCCCTGGGCCTGTTGTGTCAGTGGCAGGACATGGAGAACAGCTTGTCATTGTTTATCACAGAGGTAGATTTTTTCTACTATTTTATAGTTTTACCATGACCTGAAGTAAAATGGAAATTACTTAAGCTTTTTTTCTGTTTTGGATTGTATCTCCTTTTGCATTTATTTTAGTATTTGAATCAGTATAATCTTTGTACAGAATTTTGTTGTATTCACTAATAGCAATGAAAATGAAATCATTTTATTTATAGAAAAACTGTACTATAGAAAGAATTCTAAGGTAGAGTTTGGTTAATTGCTTCCATGTCTATATCTTATAAGAATTATCAGAGTTTAAATGCCTCAAAAAATAAACTAACTCCTTGTGTGAAGGACCAAAGCAACTTTGAATGTGACTTAAAAAGTTGTTGCCTCCTTTTCCTCACTTCATATTCTGTCCTCAGTCCCCATCGCTGTGCTAAGGCTGGTTTTATTAAGGTTAGCGATGATCTTTTTATGCTTATTTATGTAAATAATTCCACCAGAAATACTTTCTTCTCTTGGCTTCTGTGATGTCACTCGCCGATTTTTTTTTCCTTAGGAGCTGATAACTCTTTCAGCTCCTTTGCTGGCTCCTATTCCTGTGCCCCCCTCTTACCTGGAGTACTCCAGGGCGCAGTCACAGCCCCCTTCTCTTCCTTTCACTAGGTCAGGAGCTATTAGTCTTTCGACTGCTTAGCCCTAGTGAGAAATATATTCTATGTTGCTATTCTATACATACCTGCAGATATAACTAGAATGAAAGTCTCATGGACAATATTTACTTTTTGATTTCATTTTTCTTTAAATTCTGGTTGTAACTCTGGATTGATTTCATGACTCACAGGTCAAAAAATGCAGTTTGAGAAACTACTTTGGGATATCTCATTAACACCCATGGCTTTAATACATCTATATGTTCATGACTTCTAAATTAATATCACCAGCCCTACCCCCTCCTTGTGTCTCCAGACTTACATATCCAATTGCCGACTTGAAATCTCTATGTAGAGTTTTGATATTTATCTCATACTTAACTTGGTCACAATAAAGCCTCTGGGCTTTCTTTTTCCCTCCAAACTTGCTTCTTAGTTTTTCCATTTCAGTAAACGGCATACTATCAATCTAGCTACTCAAGCCAGAAATGTTAAGAGTTATCCTTTCTTTCCCTCACATCCCCACATTTCTGACTTTGTCAGCAAAGTCATTATCATGTCAGTTCACACAACGCATTGCACATCTGTCCCTTTTTATCTCCCCTAAAACCCCAGTGCAACCCAGACATCATCTCTTGGACTGTTGGAATAACCTCCTAACTAGCTTTTCAGTTTCAATTCTTGCCTGCCACAATCCATTCTCCACATAGCAACCTAGGTGATTTCTTAAAAACAAATCCAATCACTTCCCTCTTCTGCTCAGAATCCTCTGATGTCTTCCTATTGCTTTAGAATAAAAATCAAACTTGTTATCCCAGGTGGCAAGGTCCTACATGATCTGACCTTTGCCTGCCTCTTCAACCTCATCTCTTACCACTTTTTTTCTTGTTACTGGTTCTGGCCCTACTGGCTTCTTTGTGTTCTTCAAACTCACCAAGCTTGTTCCCAACTTAGGCCCTTTTCATTAGCTTTTCCCTGTCTACTGTAGTGCCCCTCCCCCTATCGTTTGGATGGCTGACTCCAACTTGCAAATCATATCTCGGTTTAAATTTCACTTTCTCAAAAGGCCACTTTTGTCTGTCCAATCTAAAGTAGCCACTCAGTCTGACACTCTGTATCACATTAGTGTTTTCATCTTTGATCATGACACTTAGTATTTTCTTTCTTTTTATATTAGTTTTTCCTCTCCCACCTGAATATGAGTTTCATGAGAACGCTGACTTTGTCTTGTTTACCGTTGTAGCCTCAGTACCTGGTACAAAGTAAGCTCTCTTTAAATACTTCTTGAGTGAATGAATACCACTTATAAACACTTTATATAAATAGTCCACGTAACATACTATTCTGCTTCTAATCCCTGAATGGTGCCTCAGGTAAGTGGATTATCTATAAAAAGCACTGCTAATTTAGGAATTTATCACAAAATAAAATTCAATTCAGAGAAAATAATTTAAACTACATCATAGCTAAAAAACCTTTGATACCTGATTTATATTTACATTTTCTCACTAGGTACAGGATTTGATGGGGATCAGTGCCTTGGAGTTCAACTGCTGGAGCTGGGCAAAAAGAAAAAACAAATTTTACATGGTGATCCTCTTCCTCTTTCAAGGAAATCCTACCTTGTATGGCTTGGCTTTTCAGCTGAAGGCAAGATAAATTCATTTATATTAAAGTCATTTCTCAAGAAGAAAATTGCTTCATTATTTATTCCTAATTAATTTGCTTAAAGATAAATTGTCTATATTTTATGTTTAAATTTATTTATTTTAATATATTGGCAGAGCTGGAAACTGGAATTTCCAGGCGAGGTAGCCACTGTTTTATGTACAAGATCTCTTCATCAGAATTCTGATTAGAAAACTTACAAAGAGGGAAATAAATTTTTCTGAAAGTTTATTAGCTAGCAAAAAGGAGATACAAATCAGTGTTCAAGTTTTGGCTTTTTTAGCAGATTCTACGTGAAAATCAGGAATTTTCTACTGATTTCCACTATAGTAACCACTAACCACATGTGGCTATATATAGAGCACTTGAAAAGTGGCTAATTTGAGTTGAGATGTGCTATAACTATAAAATACTCTCCAAGTTTTGAAGGCTTAGTATGAAATTTAAAAAATGTAAAAATTTTCAATAATTCTTTTATATTGATTACATGTTAAAATGATAATATTTTGGATGTATTGGATTTAATAAAATATATTATTAACTTCACTTTTTTTCCCCTTTTGTCATGTGGCAGGAGGAAATTAAAAATTACATTTGTGGCCCACATGATATTTCTGTTGAACAGTGTGCTGTTGTAGACTCACTTAACAGTGGGTTATGACAGATGATTTGAAGGACACTGAGGAGTACCTTATTTTAAGGCACTTGTTAACCCTGTCTTCTGGCTTAAATATTTCTATTATTGGAGATTCATGCCCTTTAATTACATCATTGGAAACTCCAGTTTGTCTTTTAAAAAACCCAACCATTTCTGGATGTGTTTTCTATTGGGATATTAATTAGTCACTTATGCTTTAATAATGTGACCATTAATAACTTCCATTCATATAGCTTTATTTTTTTCTCCCAGTTACCAATCAGATCTAGACCCTGAGGAAACTGCTGTTTGCAGAGTAAGAGGGGTGTGAAGTCACAGATAAAAAAAGGATAATTAGGGAATTTGCCATGTACTTCCTGAAATGGGAGCAGAGTAGGTGGGAAACAGGGATGCTTACTTGTTTCCTAGGTAAGTCTAGGAGCAGAACAGTGGGGAACTGTTGGGGAACAGAACAGTGACAAGGCCGAGAGAGGGGGGAGGAAGAAGAGTACTAAAGACAGATTTGTCTACATCATCACCTTGCATTAGGTTCTCCTCATTTTTCCAAGTCTCTCTTGACCAAGGAAACTTCAGATTCAATTTTAACTTCTTTACTGAAATTGGCTTTGAAAAACTGCTGTATTCCAGCAGGTGGCATAGTTTTCTCTGAATTGATCAGGGTTTTTTTTCCTCTTTTTTTTGGATAAATTTTAGTCACATCACATGCAATTTTTTTTTCCTCTGATTCAGTTAGGTCTTACTCTATGTGGTTAGTGAAATTTTATGGGAAATAATCTTGGATTATTTGCCTTTTGGGTTTTGGGAGGATTTTTTTGGTTTGGGTTTTTTTGTTTGTTTTTTGTTTTGCTTTTGAATTGAAAGTTGATTGATTGGTGTGTGTATTTGAAAAAGGTTATTTAACAAATATGTAGCTATGTTTCCAAGTGATTTGTTTTTCTGTTGGTATATAGGTACCCCATTTTACGTGGATTCAGAAGGCATTGTTCGAATGCTTAACAGAGGACTTGGTCATACATGGACTCCTGTATGTAACACAAGAGAACACTGCAAAGGAAAATCTGATCACTACTGGGTGGTTGGTATCCATGAAAATCCCCAGCAACTGAGGTGGGCTATTAGAAAATGCTTAGTTGACTCTTTTTAAAAAGTACTTTGAAATTCTTTATTATGCTTATCTTTAAAGGTATTTTTAAAATCTTTAACCTTAGCTCATTTACTTGCTTTCCATATTCACTAAATTAGGAATTTGTTTACATTCACTTTGAAGTTTTCAACCAGTTGCTTGACTTGGAACCTATTGAGCAAAATAGAAACTAAGGGAATTCCCTGGAGGTCCAGTGGTTAGGACTCTGCGCTTCCACTGCAGGGGGCATGGTTTTAATCCCTGGTCGGAGAACTAAGATCCTGCAAGCCGAGCTGCATGGCCTAAAAAAAAGAAAAGAAAACAATTTTATTAGTGTGACTAGCATTATTTCAGCCAGATAGGGAGGGGAGTTCGGGGTAAACATCACATTTCATCTTTTATTATAGCCTTTTATTTTAAACTTTGATTTAGAATTGAATATATAATTTAGTTGCTTTTTGAGATTTTTAGCTTAATTATTGTTATAGGGGAGTGGGCTAGTAGAAATTTAGTAGTTGAATGCAAGTGTAGAATTCTCAGTACATATAGTCTCTATTCAGTATTGTGTTGAGTATTTACCTCTTTTTTGACACCAGATATCTTCTTGGTCTAAAAGACTGTCAGTGACATTGGACAGATACTTGGTGAACAAAGAAGTCTCTGCTTTCATGGAGCTTATAGTCTGATTGGGGAGACAGATAACAGAAACAACTAAATATTAATTACTATTAGAATAAATACTACCCATTAATCTGAGCAGACCCATGATAAAGAATAACAGAAGAGCATTTTTTAGATAGTATGGTCATAGAAGACTCATTTTTTTTTAATAAATTTATGTATTTATTTATTTATTTTTGGCTGCATTGGGTCTTCGTTGCTGCGTACGAGCTTTCTCTAGTTGTAGTAAGTGGGGGCTACACTTCGTTGTGGTGCACAGGCTCTAGGCTTGCGGGCTCAGTAGCTGTGGCACATGGCTCAGTAGTTGTGGCTTGTGGGCTCTAGGGCGCAGGCTTAGTAGTTATAGTGCACGGGCTTAGTTGCTCCGTAGCATGTGAGATCTTCCTGGACCAGGACTCGAACCCGTGTTCCCTGAATTGGCAGGTGGATTCTTCACCACTGCGCCACCAGGGAAGTCCCAGTCATAGAAGACTTTTAATGGAGGTAGTATTTAGAATGAGACCTGGTGGCCAAGGGGGTCTGTTATGGAAGAATGGATTGAAAAGCAATCCATGAAGAGTAAACAGCATGTACAAAGTCTGTGAGTTCAGAAAGAACTTGGTGTGTTTGAGGAATTAAAAGGATGTAAACATGGCTGGAGTACAAAGAAGCAAGAGGTAGCAGGGAATATAAATCCAAGTTGGTATCAGTAAGTTAGACATAGGCTGCATTATAGGCCATGATAGAGAAGTTTGGATTTTCTTTGAAGTATAACAAGAAGTCATTCAAGTGTTTTATCCAGGGGAATGATATACTCTGATTTATACTATAAAAAGAAAAATGTATGTGGTAAATGGATTGGCAAGGGTAGGACTGGAAGCAGGGAGACCAATTTTTCAACCAGGGGTTTTTCCACTCTTCTGGGGATGTTTAGAAATGTGGGGTATTGTTTTTAGTTGTCACAAGGATTAGGACTTACTCTATCATTCGGAGTAGGCTGGAACTAGTGTGGGGAAGTGGAAATGAAGAGAAGCAGATTCAAGATAGACACAGGATTTGCTGGTAGTTTGGGGGTTGGGAATGAGAGAAGAATCAATGACACTACATTTCTAGTTAAAGCTACTAGATAAAGAGTTGTACCATTTATAGAAATAAGGAAGATAAAAATGAATACTCTCTTGGGTGTGTTAAGCCTGCACAATATCCAAAGGAAGATATGAAGAAGGTATTGGGGGCTTCCCTGGTGAAGCAGTGTTTAAGAATCCGCCTGCCAATGCAGGAGACATGGGTTTGGGCCCTGGTCTGGGAAGATCCCACGTGCCACAGAGCAACTAAGGCCGTGCGCCACAACTACTGAGCCTGCTCTCTAGAGCCCGCCAGCTACAACTACTGAGCCTGCATGCCACAACTACTGAAGCCCACGCACCTAGAGCCCGTGCTCCGCAACAAGAGAAGCCTCCGCAATGAGAAGCCTGCGCACCACAACAAAGAGTAGCCCCTGCTCACCGCAACCAGAGAAAAGCCCACTCGCAGCAACGAAGACCCAAAATGACCAAAAATAAATAAATTAATTAAAAAAAAAAAGAAAGAGAAAATGCTTAAGTTTAAAAAGAAAAAAAAGGAAGGTATTGGAATATATGATTCAAACTCAGAAATTTTGGCTGGTTATATACATTTGGGAATCATCAGATTATAGAAGGTATATAAAGTTATAGTAATAAATGAGAAGAAAGAGACAAAAGGTATCAGTCCAACCCCAAAGAAATTCCAGCATTTAGAGGTCAGTTATTGGAGTAGAAGCTTTTGAATGAGAAAAAGGAAGATTAACTAAGCAATTAAGAGAAAAATCGCCTGAAGAGGGTCATGTCATAGAAACTATAAGTGGAGACTATTTCAAGAAGCAATAATCAGAAAGTGAAATTAAAATGGCTTTCAAATATATGAAAAGATGATTGATGTCACTTGCAGTAAGATTAAACACAAATGAGAACTAAAAAGAGATTTCTCTTTTTACCTATTAAATTAGAAAAATCTGAAAATTTGATAACACTCTTAGCTGGTGAGGCTGTGGGGAAATAACCACGTTTATGTATTGCTGATGGGAGTGTAAGTTGGTCACAATCCCTGTGGAAGGCAATTTGTCAAGAACTATCAGAATTAGAAATGCATATGCCCTTTGATCCAGTGAATCTGTCTTTAGGATTTATCCTTCTGAAAAACTAGTACTTGCTATTTGAAGTATAATCCATGGAAAAGAACACATATAATAAATGTTGGCAAGGGTGTGGAGAAAAGGGAACCCACATATACTGTTGTTGGGAATGTAAATTGGTACAGCCACTGTGGAGAACAGTATGGAAGTTTCTTAAAAAGCTAAAAATAAACCCAGAAATGACCCAGAAATTCCACTGCTGGGTATATATCTGAAGAAAACCAAAAACACTAAGTGGACAAGATTCATGCATCCCCGTGTTCGTAGCAGCGTTATTTACAGTTGTCAAGTTACGGAAGCAGCCTAAGTGTCCATCAACTGCTGAATGGATAAAGAAGATGTGGTATATATACATGATTTTTTTTTTTTTTGCAGTACGCGGGCCTCTCACTGTTGTGGCTTTTCCCGTTGCGGAGCACAGGCTCTGGACGCGCAGGCTCAGCGGCCATGGCTCACAGGCCCAGCCGCTCCGCGGCATGTGGGATCTTGCCGGACCAGGGCACGAACCTGTGTCCCCTGCATCGGCAGGTGGACTCTCAACCATTGCGCCACCAGGGAAGCCCTATATGATTTTTTAAAAGATATTTTATCAGGTGTAATGAGAGGGAAGAAGATAGGTGCAAAGGCAGATAGATTTAGTGGATGAAAGGTGACAGGAATTCTTGTCTGATGCCTTCTGTTTTGGTGGCAGATTTTGAAGCAAGATAGAGGGTATTTTTGAAGGCATTGGTTGGCAGTGTGGATGTTTGAGAAGACATAGTCTTCTTAAAGAATATGAAATTGAGCTTAGTAGAAAATCATAGAGGAATTGCTAGTTATTATTTCTGTATGTCGTGTGTTTTCAAAGTCTCCAGATAGTCCATTATTGACATATTTAGTATCAGAAGGAATTTATTAAACTTTTAAAAAATTCGAATTAAGTTTTGGCTGCTTTGGGTCTCTGTTGCTGCACACGGGCTTTTCTCTAGTTGAGGCAAGCGGGGGCTACTCTTCGTTGCACTTCACAGGCTTCTCATTGTGGTGGCTTCTCTTGTTGCAGAACACAGGCTCTAGGCACTCGGGCTTCAGTAGTTGTGGCTCGCGGGCTCTAGAGCACAGGCTCAGCAGTTGTGGTGCACGGGCTTAGTTGCTCTGCAGCATGTGGGATCTTCCAGGACCAGGGCTCAAACCCGTGTCCCCTGTATTGGCAGGCAGATTCTTAACCACTGCACCATCGAGGAAGTCCCTAGTTAACTGTTTCTAACAGTTCTTAGAGTGTAGGTTGTTCTCAGGGATATTTTTACATGTCTGTTTCCAGGAATCAAGTTTTTAGTAACTTGAATGAAAGAATTCATATTTTATCTTAATCAGAGGTTTAGTTTTTAATCTAGAAGGATTTTTACTGTTCCATCTAATGTTTATTCAAGTAAGATGATTCATTTTGTTTGTTAATATTATTATCTTAAGGAAGTACATGAAGTTATTCATTTGCAATGAATAATTTTGGTTTTTCATTTAATATTAAAACTATTTTATCAAGTTCAATTTTTACACCCCCTAATAATTTGTACAGCTGGCTTTTTTTTCTTACTTGCTTTATAGTTAAGATCTGTGAAGAGTTTTAACTCTCATTAAAAGACATGATAATTACAGCTGGTAACATTTAACTTAAATTCAACATGGGAGGGCTTCCCTGGTGGCTCAGTGGTTAAGAATCCGCCTGCCAGTGCAGGGGACATGGGTTCAAGCCATGGCCCGGGAAGATCCCACATGCCACGGAGCAACTAAGCCCATGTGCCACAGCTACTGAGCCTCTGCTCTGAAGCCCGTGAGCCACAACTACTGAAGCCTGCACGCCTAGAGCCCGTGCTCTGCAGCAGGAGAAGCCACCGCAATGGGAAGCCCGTGCACCACAACAAAGAGTAGCCCCTGCTCACCACAACTAGAGAAAGCCTGCGTGCAGTAACGAAGACCCAACGCAGCCAAAAATAGATAAATTAATTAATTAAAAAAATTTTCAACATGGGATAAAAAAATAATGGACTCTAAATTACAGTTTTTAGACTTGGAAGGATTTTAGAAATTGTCTAGGCCAGTGGCTCCTGACATTTTTAAGCATAAGAGTCCTTTTATATGTCAAAGCATTTCATGAACTACAGATGATAGCAGCTTGTACAGTGAGTATCAGTTGATAGAGAAAATCCATAATAGCAGGAAGTTTCTGTAGACCTAAAGATTATATTTGAACCTAAATTTGTATTATAAGTTACATCAGGTACATGCATGTGAAAATTCTAGTACATAAAGTGGAAACTCTTTTATTCATTCTGCAGACAGTTCATGGTGCCCTTGTGAATGCATGGTCATTTTGCAATAGCTCAGCAGCCCTACAGGATAAAAAAAATGAGAACCACCAGTTTCTTTTGGTCTAGTTCCTGTGCTCTGCCTTTACTCCTGGTCCTTTTCCCCAATTTTTACAGGTGAGAAAACTGAGGCCCAAAAAGATTAAGTAACTTGGGATCACACAGCTAGTTAGTAGCAAAAAAGTTCCTATATTTTCTCTTGAAATACAGGAACAGTGGAAGTTGAGTTGATAAATAGATTGAAAGAATAAACTTATCCCTTAAGGACTGGCTTATTCTAGGGGAATAATTGAATTACCGAGGGGAATCTCATACAGCTGACATTTGAAACACTGAGAAGATAATGCTGAAAAATATATGTACTTGTATATACTGTGATAAATTGATCAGAATGTTTTTCATTTTTTCCTGGCTTTATTCTGGAAGAATCAACTTGAATAAGAATGTTTTTCAAAGATTGGAAGTTACATTTCTCAGTATGGCCTACTGCGCTTCTCATACCAGCTTTCCTTACATTTAGTCACACGTAGAGGATGATTAATTTCCTTTCTATTGTTAGAGAGGTCCGTGAAAGCCCAGGGAAGAAAACTGTACAACCATCTTTAGTAGCCTGCTGCTGTGTTTAATGAGACTTAATTATCCTTGCTATCAAGAAATTTATTCTTGGGCTTCCCTGGTGGCACAGTGGTTGAGAGTCCTTCTGCTGATGCAGGGGACACGGGTTCATGCCCCGGTCTGGGAAGATCCCACATGCCGCGGAGCAGCTAGGCCCGTGAGCCATGGCCGCTGAGCCTGCGCGTCCGGAGCCTGTGCTCCGCACCGGGAGAGGCCACAACAGTGAGAGGCCCGTGTACCGAAAAAAAAAAAAGAAAGAAATTCATTCTTATATTTATTTAAATCTCACACTTCCGTTTGCTCTCAGTGTTCATGGTAAAGATAGCAAACCACTTGCTCCTCTGGAAAGGCAGCATTTCATAATGGTCCAGCGCTGGAGCCTGCTGCAGTATCCTGGCTGAAATGCTCACTGTGTAGCCCTGGCCATGACATTTAGACTCTCTGTGCCTCTGTTTCCTCATTTCTAAAACCAGGATGAAGCTAGTACCCATCTCACAGAACTACTGTGAAGATGAAGTGTTGTAGGAGTACTTAGAACAGTGCCTGGCCCTTAGTGAGTGTTCATTGAATGTCAGTTGTTAATAACAACAGTAGTTTTCTTACCGTCACTACTTTAAGGCCTTGTATTTCATGGTTAATGATTATCTGTTTCTATAATCTTTCCATTTAAAATACATTTTCTAACCCAGATTCAGCAGCATTTATGCTTTCTTTTTGGTGAGGAAATACATTTTGTTAAAAATAATTTAAAATAATTTTTTTAAAATAATTTTTAAAAAATTCATTTGAATCAGTACAAAACACCTGCCTTTAATTACTGATGTGTAGCATATCTGATTTCCTACCTCTGTTTGAAATGAACTTCAGTTTAGCAGAAATTGTCTTTATGGTTTCCTCTGAAGATTTTTTTTATTGTCACCACTGGTTAATACATAACTGAGAGTTTACTAATTTTCGTGCCACAATCTAATTTGCTTTCTACAAACATCAGTGTTCCTTTTCTCTTTAGTTTTGTTTTTTACCTTATTCTGCTTTATTTTTTGATATTAGAACATATTTATTTAACGATATTTTATGCAGGCACTTCATATCAGGCATTCTCTTTGGTTTTTAAAAACTCTTAAGAGTTATTTAATGCACTTGAAAACAGACTTTTTTTTGCAAGTTATGTTCATTTAACAAGCATTTGCTAAAAGTACTGACTACATGTCCTATGCTACATGAAGATAAATTGGGCCAGCAGCCTGGAAGAGTTGGCTGGTAAAATCATTATCTACTCCTGAGTCAGTGCTCTAAAAGAGTTAAATCCCCTCGAACACTGAAAAGAGTCCCACGCAACACAGACGACAAGCAAAACTCACTAACTCTTAGAAACTTATTCTGGACATTGGCCCCCGTTTTCTCCAGTTTGATATTTTTCAACTCTTTAATATAAGAGAACAAATTTTGTGATTTGTTTGGAAAGGAATTGAAGTAATTTTGTCTCCTTAGTAAACTGTGGTTTATTTTTTCACATTTTATCTCCTCCAAATGGTTTAGCCACAGTTTCCAGTTTCCAGGAAACTCATTCATTGTAGGCAGAACCCATCAAATTAGCAGTCAAATGAGTTTGTTTTTTCCTCTTCTTCCATGAAAGAGATATCTAACAGAGAAAAGGTCATTTTACTTCAAGTCTTTAGAGCTAAGAAAAGGATAAGAAATGTGAATTGGTGCTCTGCTTTGATGTAAATGTGGCTTTAAAAAAGCTATTAGTAAAATCCTTATCAATTTTTCTTTATGATAATCGCTTACTATGACTAAATAAAGTATTCGAGTTGTAAAATGTTTTTAAACAGAGTCTAGGTCACTTTATAGAAAAAAGAATGTTAAGGCAATTAAGATTACTCCCAATGTTCCTCCTAGTTTTGTTAATGTACATATATGCATACGTAATTGCACTCGTCCTTTCTGAATGCACATGTTCTGTCTTCCGTTTTGCATGACTAAAATGGTTTTGTGAATAGGTGCATAACAGAATTACTACAAGAGATTTTTCAAATGCTCAGTATTCACATTGCCACCTCATACTATGTGGTGAAAACCACTGATTTATGGGAAATCATAAAAGGGGAGGAGGTAGAAAGAAATGAGGATTTATGTTAAAAAATACTGTAACTCTAAAAACATGTTTGTTTTTATTATATTTTCGCAAAAAGAAGGAAAGGGAGTATTTAAATCTTACTAGAAAGGGAGCCTATGTAATATTCCTGGGTAATGCCACTTATTTATTTTTTAACTATTCTAGTGGACATTTGATAATATTAGAAGATATTTATGAAAAAAATTTTAAACCTAAGGGCCTAATTTCTACTTAGTATTTTCCTTCAAGAAAGTCATAACTTAAAGCCCTGATTAAAAGGCTATATTACCGGATGGCTGTTAGTAAGCATTGAACAAGGGTGTATGTTTTTTAAATGACTTTATGAAAATTAGAAAATTTATCTATAGTACTTAGAGTGTGCAATTATGTTTTTCTTATAAATAATTTGGAGTAAATACATTAAAAGAGTATTCTGCATATATAAATCACTCTGATGAATGGATACTTTTTAATTCATAAATTGCATTAATACTCAATCCTGATGGGCATATATGAGTGCCTTACATATTCTAGTCAGAAAAGTCCTTGCCAAGGGAACTATTACCGCATAAGGCAACCCTTCCTTCATTTAGCAGAGCAGATGTACAGTATAACCTTTTTATAATGATAATGGATTTTCTGCTTCACTCTCACCAATATCTAATAATAAACACTTATTGGACATTTCACCCTCTTTTTCTCTTATATGACACTTTCTACCAACAGTACCAATATTTCCAAACTGAAGAATGAAAGTGAATATGCTTTATCAGCATTTTATCTTAGGGCGATCTGTTTTATAACATGGATCCCATGACAAGTGTTTACGGCACAATTTCTGTATTTTGGAAGTGGGCATTTTGCTAAGGAAAATCTGAAAAGAGCTGATTTCACTTTTAGTGATTGTTAATTTAATAAAGCTGATGTGAGGAGGGATTTTTGAAGTCCTTGAAGTACGTGGAGGGATAATTTTGATACTTAATCAGGCCTAAAGTACTTTTTTAAAAGAGGAATCTTTTATATATTATTAAACCAGCTATTGGAATATTATTATTCCAAGTTACTAACTTTTGGAAAATTTATAATGTAGCGGTTTTTATGATATTTTGGAAAGTTTTTATGGTGAGACTGTTTCTTTCCTGACAGGTGTATTCCTTGCAAAGGTTCCCGATTTCCTCCCACCCTTCCACGCCCTGCTGTAGCTGTATTACCCTTTAAGCTTCCTTACTGTCAGACTGCCACAGAGAAAGGACAAATGGAGGTATGCACAAATCTTACCTTGACACTCTGAGTTTGATAATACCCTGCCTGTGACACAGACATTTAAAATTATTCTGATGACCAGTGTTGAGTATTCATTACTTTATAATTAAAGAAATAGCAGTAGCTGTGAGGGAAGAGGGCTGCTTCCAGGGACTTTATCTAAGAGGTAAATGGGTGTGACTGTCAGGGCCTCCCTAGGGTAAGGCGCTCACTCTCGGGCTTGGACAAGTGCCTAAGAGGACAATGCCTTCATGAATTTTGTACCCTTAGGTGCCAGGCTTGCCTCACCTTACTCCTAGCCCTGCGTCATCAAAAGTCATTCGATATCTTGCAGTTAGTTATTCTAAACAAGAAACAAATCAGCTTATAAAAATCTAGTTTACCAAGTTCTCTGAGCATCAACTATGATAGCTAGGAAACTTTAAAATGCTATATACAGTTGACCCTTGAAGAACATGGGTTTGAACGGTGTGGGTCCATTTATACATGGGTTTTTTTCAGTAGTAAATACTACAGTACAGCACCATGCAAGATTGGTTGAATCTGAGGATGCCGAACCTCAAATATGGAGGAACCGCATATATATGGAGGGCTGACTATAAGTTATATGCAGATTTTCAACTACACAGAGGGTAGGCACCTCTGCCTGCTACATTGTTCAAGGGTCACTGTATTTCCCTTTTTTTTGTTTAAGGATAGAAGATAAAGTCAAGCCATAATATCACATTAGAATTGTAAAATAAGCTGTAGAAAGGAATATTTCAAAAAATATTTTATTCAGAAACTGGTGTCATATGATAAATGTTTAACACTTGCGTGGTATTCAGCTGATAGTTGGCTCTAAGCAGTTTTTCCACTTTTGCAGGAACAGTACTGGCGTTCAGTTATGTTTCACAACCACCTTGATTATTTAGCTAAAAATGGTTATGAATATGAAGAGAGCACTAAAAATCAAGCAATAAAAGAACAACAGGAACTTTTAATGAAAATGCTTGCGGTGAGTAAAATAAGTATAGTGGGGAAGAAAAGTTAATTTTTTTCCTCTAGGTTGAATTTCTTAATGGGATGTGAATGAGCACCAGGTTCCACAACCTAGAATTCCTAAGTTGTATCTGGTGGTGTTTTTCTCCCTTAAAAGTTCTGTTTCCCAGTTCACGTTGCAGATAAAATATTTACGACATTGCCTTGTATCTAAGATCATAGGAAGAAATAAACTCTTCTGGTGCTACCTCCCTGTTTTGTTTTTGCCGACTGGTCTGTGTTTTAATAGGCCCTGTAGGTGATTCAGATGCTTATTAATAAAGTTTGAGGACTGGCCCTAGCTCCTGCTCTTATCATGTGCAGCAAATAAAGTTTGAGTGTAGACTTTTAGGTCTGCAGGCTGAGCAGTCTTAAGAACTTTGATCAGGCTTTTAGACATGCCTGCCTTTTGTTATCCTCTTAGGTAAAAGTTTGTCTGTAGCCAGTGACCAGGTTTGGTCCCCTGGATATTTAAATACATTTATCTTTAGAGATAAAAAACTTTTTGAAACATAAGATTCATAAGTTTGTGTCCTCATTCCAGGTTGGCTTATGAGGAGGAGTATAATGTAATTTCTTCTGTGCTCTTCTTGCACTAGACTGTAAACACCTTGAGGGCAGTGACCATGTCCTGTTCACTAATGTATGCCAGGCACTGATGTAGTGTCTGATACATAGTGCACCTCAGTATTTCCTAAGAGAGTAAATGGCCCAGACTTTCCATTTTAAAGTTGAGGAAAAAAACTTCTGAGGGCAAAGTGATATCTGAGACCACAGAGCTTATTGTAACTTGTCTCCAAAAGGTGATATTCACTACTGTCACCTCTATGCAACACTGCCTTGCATTTAGTATTAAAGAAATTTAATTAGTTTACTATAGAGTAAGTTTTGTTCCATTCACAAAGTCCCATTTGTACACCAACATGAACTAGTAACCTTTTTATTTTCTACAGCTTATGTAAGGAAACATGTTTGGTTTATTTACCATTTAGCCTTAGAGGAGCTTTTCCGCTGGGGTGCAGTGTTCCTCAGCAGGGTGCTAGTAGCATCCTGTTAGTTCTTTAGCATTCCTGCCCCCAGGCAGATGCCCATAGTTCCACCTAATTACTGGGAAAACCATACTACTTTCATTTCCAAATGCCCTCTGAGGCAGAGTACTACCCTGATTGAGAAGTACTGCTTACAGATAAGTGATTCTGGAAAACTTGAGAAGGACATGCAGGTAAATATCTAAAGCATCTATGCTGATGAATCAGACTTGACGTGTCTAAGTAACAAAGTAATTCTTCTGTGAATTATGAGACCTTTAGTAGTCTTCAAAATATTATTTTCCTCACATTGTACTTCAGTTGCCTCACTTTGAGTCGTCAAAATTCATACCAAAAGAAAAAGTCATGATAAATGAATGTTTTTCATTTTATATTGTAAGTGTAAAAAATAGAGCAAGAAAAAGGAGGTTGTTTGCTAATTTGGAAGTTGTGTAACTGTTTCTGGTAGTTAGAGATCATAGACAATCATACTTAAAAAGCTAATGGGTAAATCTATTTGCCCACCCACATTCACTTAGTAGCATTTGTGTGCCAATTCTAGGCAAAGTAATAACAAATCATTTATAATTTATTCTTTCTTTCAATTTGCTACCCTGTTTTGTGAGTGCAGGTGGTGGAATGGGCAGGAAAACAAATTTAGGAGAACCATTTTTGAATTTTTAAATAAATCTCTTACTCTCCTTGCAATCAGTAACTTGAAATGATATGTCATATTTCATTGTTGATTGTGAAATGCACCGGTATTTTACTTATTTAAGTCACTAAGACAGAAAGAAATGCTTCCATTTAAACTGGCTCACCATCAATTGTAAGATGGTTCTCAACTTCAGAGACAGATGTTAAAATGTGTAAAAATGTGCCTCTTAGAATTAGGGATACAATATCTAGAAGACTTTTCTCAGTTCTACTAGTGGTATCATTCTTTTATTTTTAAAAAGTTTTACTCAACATAATTTGACTTTTTCCCCCCTTTTTTTCCTTTAGCTTTCTTGTAAACTGGAGCGGGAATTTCGTTGTGTGGAACTTGCTGATCTAATGACTCAAAATGCTGTGAATTTAGCCATTAAATATGCTTCTCGTTCTCGGAGATTAATATTGGCCCAGAGACTTAGTGAACTGGCTGTAGAGAAAGCAGCAGAATCGGCAGCCACCCAAGCTGAAGAAGAGGAAGAAGAAGAAGAGGATTTCAAAAAAAAGTTGAATGCTGGGTAAGAAATGTTTGAGTTTTACCATCCTGAATATTGACTTGGTCTTTTTATAGCCCTTTATTGAATAATATCATTGTCTTTTAGTTACAGTAATACTCCTACAGAGTGGAGTCAGCCAAGGCTCAGAAATCAAGTTGAAGAAGATTCAGAGGATACTGGAGAAGCTGATGATATAGAAGAAAAACCAGAAATACATAAACATGGTAAGATAACATCTTTAAGGCAGTTGAAAGATGAGATGTGTCATGTGTGTGACTTCTCCCCTTTTACTTGGCTGAGGGAAATTGAATACCCATACTTTTTCAAGACGTCTTTCCTGTCTGATTGTTGATTACAGAAGATGACTTTATCTTCCCATTTACATTGTATTGTTTTATCTTAATTATTCTGTAGGAGAAAACCCGTTTTTCAAAAGTGCAAATTCCTCTGATATGCCAGCTATTAAGTCAGGTAAGAAAATTTGGATTTTGTAACATCGAGAAGATTTTGAAGTAGCCTTTACAGTGATACATCTACTCAAATACACCTTACTCTTCAGGGCCTGTTTTGTTGTTGTTGTTTTTAATCAGAAATGTTTGTGAAACAGTGGTCATTTAACAAATACTTATTAAATGCCTATTTTGTGTCTAGTATTTGCCTGGGGTGGGGGGCTACAGTGGTCAAGTAGACATGCATGTTTGATCCCTGCATAAACATTATAGTACCAGCTGGCTTTTAAAAGTATACATATGTAGGGCTTCCCTGGTGGCGCAGTGGTTGAGAGTCCGCCTGCCGATGCAGGGGACACGGGTTCGTGCCCCGGTCCGGGAAGATCCCACATGCCGCGGAGCGGCTGGTCCCGTGAGCCATAGCCGCTGAGCCTGCGCCTCCGGAGCCTGTGCTCCACAACGGGGGAGGCCACAACAGTGAGAGGCCCGCGTACAGCAAAAAAAAAAAAAAAAGTATACATATATATATATATGTTTGATTTTAATATACTTTTACATGTGTACAGATTATTAAAAGAGCATATAACAGGTGGCTGTAATCTAGTCAGTGGTGGGGGATGGTTTGGGACCCCAAGGAAGGCCTCATGGAATGTTTATTTTATTTATTTATTTATTTATTTATTTGTGGTACGCGGGCCTCTCACTGTTGTGGCCTCTCCCATTGTGGAGCACAGGCTCCAGACGCGCAGGCTCAGCAGTCATGGCTCATGGGCCTAGCCGCTCCGCAGCATGTGGGATCTTCCCGGACCAGGGCACGAACCCGTGTCCCCTGCATCGGCAGGCTGACTCTCAACCACTGCGCCACCAGGGAAGCCCTATTTTACTTTTTAAATTTATTTTTGGCTGCACTGGGTCTTCATTGCTGTACGTGGGCTTTCTCTAGTTGCGGCGAGCGGGGGCTGCTCTTCATTGTGGTGCGCGGGCTTCTTATTGCGGTGGCTTCTCTTGTTGTGGAGCACGGGCTCTAGGCCCGCGGGCTTCATTAGATGTGGCACATGGGCTTAGTAGTTGTGGCGCAGGGGCTTAGTTGCTCTGCAGCATGTGGGATCTTCCCAGACCAGGGCTGTAACCCGTGTCCCCTGCATTGGCAGGCAGATTCTTAACCACTGCGCCACCAGGGAAGCTGCCACGTGGAATGTTTAAAGCAGAGATCTAAAGGATGAATGAGTCAGCCAGGCAAAGGTGGGTGGGAGCAGAAGCAGAAGAAAAGCATGTGGGCTTAAGGAACAGCATGTGTGAAGACTGTAAGAGAGGCTTGAAGAGCACAGAGAGCAAAGAGGAAGTGGTGCTGAATGGTTTTGGAGCAATGAGCAGGAGCCAAACCTTGCAGATCCATGTAGGCCATGGTAGGATCTGGACCTTTATTCTGAGGTTGCTGGGAGGCTGTTGTAGGTTTTAATGAGGGGCAGAGTATGGCACACTGTGAAGAGGAGGACTGCGTATAAGGAGACTTCTGAGGTAGTCCCAAGTGAGATTGAATAGACTGGGGTCGTGGTGATTGCTGGTAGAAAGCATGGGGGGAATTGAAGAGGTGTTTCTGAAGATGATATAGAGAGGATGGAAGTTCAGGGTGTGAAGAATAACTGTCAGTTTCTGGCTTGAGTACTTGAGTGAATGATGGTGCCATTTACTGAGTCAGGAAACACTAGGAAAACGTGGGTTTAGATAGGAGGACGATGAGTTACTATTGGCTGTTCAGGAAAGTAGGATCTCTGGGATGGAGATATAAAGTGAAAATTGTTGACATAAGTATAGCAGTTTAAACCATGGGTATGGGTGAGTGAGCACTGAGGGAGGATCAAAGTGAGGAGAAAAATGAGGTTAGGCCTAGAGAGGAGGAGGACGAACCATCAAAAGAAAGTGAGGAAGGAGGTAAGCCAGGGAATGCGGTATCTCAGAAGTCAAAGGGGAGATAGTATCAAGAAGAAAGGAACACTCCGCTATGTGGAATGCTGTTGAGAGGTCACACAAGGTGAGGGCTGGAAAAGATCCACCAGTTTTGGCTGCATAGGGTTTACTGAGTTCTTAGCAAGAGCAGATTCTGCAGGGTAGTAGGGCTGGAAGCCATGTATTGGATGGAGGAACATGTGAATAGTGAGGAAATGGGAATAGCTGTGTAGACAACTCTTGAGAAATTTGGCTGCTTAGGGGAGGTGAGGGAAAATTATGTGGAGGGCGAGAAGGGGATGTGGCAGAGAGCGTGTTTGGTTTTTGTTTCTTTAAGTTGGGAAACTTGAGCCAATAAAGAAGGAAAAGTCAAAGATGACACGTGTAGCCATTGATAACACAGGTTTCTTGAAAAGCAGGAGTGGGTGGGATCTAGAGCATTTGTAGAATTATTAACTAGCTAAAATAAGGCACCATTCTTCCCTGGTAACAGGAGAAAAGAAGAGATCTCTACATATTGTATCTGTCTATTTCATAGTGGCAAATTGGGATAGTTCCCATCATCTAATAGCTTTTATTTTGTCTTAGAAATAGGAAGGAGGTCATATATAGTTATTTATAGTTTTAAAGTTGCAAAGTACATTATTTTCATATAATACAGATTAAAATATTCCATAATTCTTATAGAAGTCATAAGTCTTCTGAGTTTTACCACTATTAAGTGAGGGTTTCTTTCTTATGAAAGGTGCAGTTACCTCTAGCAACCAAGGACGAATAAACCCCTTCAAGGTAAACTCTTTCCAGTGATGTTTTCTATTATTTAAATACATTTCCATACAGAGAAATATTTCCAAACTACCAGACGACCCTCCCCAGACTTAAGAGGCATTAAAGACTGCAACAGATTAAATTTTAAAATATTTAAATAAGTAAATATTTTAAAATAAACAAAGATGAAAGCAGCACTAGTTCCTGCTTGGACCAGGAGTTACATTTTCTACTTATCTTCTGAGAACCTACAGTTTTGAAGGTTTTCAAAACTTGGGGATGTGGTATTTGGGAATATGCGCATCAGTCTTAATTTAGATTATACCAAATATATTCATTTCCGAAGGTGAGACTACAATACAAACTTAACAGAAATTTAAAGGAAAAATAAATCTCTTGGCATTTTTTTTTCTTCTTTAAACATTAAATGCTAATATTAGTTTGCTTTGTAGGTATCAGGCAATTCCAAAGAGCCATCCATTTCAGTGAATTCAGTACGTTCAAGTAATATTTTAGACAATATGAACAAATCATCCAAGAAATCTACTGCACTTAATCGAGCTACAAATTATGAAAAGTCTCCAGTTATAAAGCCTCTGGTTCCAAAACCAAAGTCTAAGCAGGTATGATTTCACCTGCCCCCATCTGCAGTACACAACTCATAGTCTGTCTGTCTTACTTTAGTTTTGTTCACTCTTTCGGGTATGAGACAGGAGGCTCCAGTTGTTTATAAGTGATTGTCTAGTGAGGGCAATGGTTCTCAATTCTGGTTTTGCATCAGAATCAGTTTTTAAAAATATGTAGACCCAGGACAGGGACTCATGCATCTATCTGTATTTTTTTTCATTTTCCAAATGGTTCTGATGCATGTCCCTATTTAATGACAGTTGGTTTAGTGCCTAGCCCTAATCTTTCCTTGTTTTGTATTCTGATTTTGCCTCCCAGATTGTGTCCCAGTTTTGGTATTTTATCACAGATTTGTCGTCAGTAAAATAGACCTATCATTTGTAATTTCCATTTCATATAATTTTATTCATCTAGAATACATGAAATTTGAGGTACAGTTTTTTGGGGGTTTGTGTGTGTGTTTATACATGTTTATTTTCAACAGAGAACCTCTCGGGACTTTACATGTTGGTGTAAGAATTCTAAATAGTTATATTTCTCCACATTTTTCAAAATTTGCTTGTAACATATAAAATCATACTAGATTTTGTTGCGGTGTTCATTATGTTTGTTTTTACAGGCATCTGCAGCATCCTTTTTCCGGAAAAGAACTTCCCAAGCTGATAGGACTGAGGAAGTGAAAGAAGAAAATCCTAAAAATCCATCATCTGAAACCCCAGCTATGTGTCCTCAAAACACTGAAAACCAAAGGTCAGTACATAGAGAAATATAGTGTTCTCAAGATGTAGTATTCCAGTAAAAGGCATACAGAAGTAGCAATACAAAATTATGTGGCCCTATTATTCATTCATGTAAATAATACATTGGCACAGGTAGTAGGCATTCTGAACACTTGTAACTTTAGGGAAGCCACAAATATTGATTAATGTCTATTTATATTACTTATTAAAGTATGCTTTGATAAACTGCATACATGTTTTAAATTGTGGATACGTTTTGCTGGGACACTATATTTTATAATTAGTTCATTTTTTCATTTGTTTGTTTTTAAATCGTTAGTATAGTTACATGGGAGAAACACAGTCAAAAGATAGAAAGAGATTTGTGATGAAGAGTAAATCTTTTCCCTACCCACCCAGTTTCCCCTCCACAAATAGTCACTGCACAAGTTTCTTATATAGCCTTCTGGAATTATCCTATGCATGTACACTTAGATTTATCTGTTTTTTTTTAGTTTTACAGAAATGGTAGTATACTCATTGTTCTGTGCCTTATTTTTTTCATTTAATAACTTTTGCAGATGATTTCTTATTACTACATGAAGAGTTTCTTTAATCTTTTTACTTCCATTGAATGGCTATACCATAATTTATTTAGTTCTCTACTGGTGGACAAAAGGTAGTTGCTGGTCTTTTGCTAGTACAAATAGTAGTACAGTGAATAACTTTATATGAATATTATATACCTATAGCTGTAAGATGGATTCCTGTATGGTTCAAGCTAATGTACAATTGTAATTTCAATAGATATTGCAAAATTGTTCTGCATGGATGTTGTATTATTTTATACACCCCCAGCAATATGAGAGTTCCTATTTGTCCATATCCTGTTTGTCCACCAACTCAGTGTTACCAAATTTCTTGATCTCTTGTATGCTAGATTTATTTAAAATACATCAGCTAAATTGAAAAGTCACCGTTTCATTTTTAGTGTTATGTATCTCATTTAACCAATATCTGATGTTAACCAATTTAATTTGAAGGGATAGCTGTGGTTTTTATTTTTTCCTATTTTGTTCTGAATTTAATTTAGATATTAAACAGTGAAATTTTTATTTAAGAAGATTCCATTTTTTATACTATCAACAGGCTATACAGAAAAAAAGTGCTCAGTAGATATTAAATGTTTGCATTAAATCTTCACTTGTGACCTAAAGACAGTTTGTGTCAGAACTGAAATCTAATGAAACTGACAAGTATGCTGTGTCCATGCTTTACATAATAATGGTACAAGAAAGGACCCACACTCTCAGGTCAGCTGTGAGGGCAGGGGTGAGGATTTCCAACAGCTGGTTTGGGAAATGGAGAAAGGCTACCAAAGATACATGGAAGGGTTATATTGGGCTAGAGGGGCGAAGTAGGATTGGAGACCTTGAGCCTGTCAACATTCATAAAAGAGTTGAAAGTTCAGAGTTTTGCTGTACTTGGAAAATACAAATGTGAGTAATCCCTTTGAATTGATCTTATAAAGGATTTTTTCAGCTCATTATTCCTGCAGTCTCTAGGCAGTTTTAAGTAATATGTAATTATGAATATTAACAAGTGTAATTAACTGTGTCTCTCTTACTTTATATATAGGTATGCTAATGGTTAATCACTAACCTGAAAAATCATGAAGCACTTTTAAGACTGTCTTAATTATAAAATTTTTTTACATAACTGCTATTTTAGGCCAAAGACCGGGTTCCAGATGTGGCTGGAAGAAAACAGATGTAATATTTTGTCTGACAATCCTGACTTTTCAGATGAAGCAGACATAATAAAAGAAGGAATGGTTCGATTTAGAGTATTGTCAACTGAAGAAAGGAAGGTAAGTAAGGATAATTGTATTGAGAATGAGACTTCAGTGAATTCCCAGGGGTTTTTTTTGTTTAATTGGGGTATAGTTGTTTTACAATGTTGTGTTAGTTTCTACTGTACAGCGAAGTGGAGTTCCCTGTGCTATACAGCAGATTCTTATTCGTTATCTATTTTATACATATTAGTGTGTATATATCAATCCCAATCTCCCAATTCATCCCCCCGCCCTCACTTTCCCCACTTGCTGTCCATACATTTGTTCTCTACATCTGTGTCTCTATTTCTGCCTTGAACACCAGTTCATCTGTACCATTTTTCCAGGTTCCACATATATGCATTAATATACGATATTTGTTCTTCTCTTTCTGACTTACTTCACTCTGTATGACAATCTCTAGGTCCATCCACGTCTCTATAAATAACCCAATTTCATTCGTTTTTATGGTTGAGTAATATTCCATTGTATATAAGTACCACATCTTCTTTATCCATTCCTCTGTTGATGGACATTTAGGTTGCTTCCATGACCTGGCTATTGTAAATAGTGCTGCAGTGAACATTGGGGTGCATGTGTCTTCTTGAATTAGAGTTTTCTCTGGGTATATGCCCAGTAGTGGCATTGCTGGGTCATATGGTAATTCTATTTTTAATTTTTTAAGGAACCTCCATACTGTTCTCCATAGTGGCTGTGTCAGTTTACATTCCCACCAACAGTGCAAGAGGGTTCCCTTTTCTCCACACCCTCGCTGGCATTTATTGTTTATAGATTTTCTGATGATGCCCATTCTAACCTGTGTGAGGTGATACATCATTGTAGTTTTGATTTGCATTTCTCTAATAATTAGTGATGTTGAGCAGCTTTTCATGTGCTTCTTGGCAATCTGTATGTCTTCTTTGGAGAAATGTCTATTTAGGTCTTCTGCCCATTTTTTGATTGGGTTGTTTGTTTTTTTGATATTGAGTTGCATGAGCTGTTTATATATTTTGGAGATTAATCCTTTGATTGTCCGTTGATTCATTTGCAAATATTTTCTCCCATTCTGAGGATTGTCTTTTTGTCTTGTTTATAGTTTCCTTTGCTATACAAAAGCTTTTAAGATTCATTAGGTCCCATTTGTAAGGATAATTGTACTGAGATGGGGACTTCAGTGAATTCCCAGGTTTTAAAAATTCTTAAAGAAAGTGCCTTTTTCTGTTTTTAGAAATTGAATGCATTCTGATAAACTCTTGGTGGAGAGGAAATACAACAAGCAAAATGTCAGCTTTGAACCTATGGATATGTAATAATTATTATTTAGTGCTGATGGTTAATTTTTTGGCAGATGTACTGCTTACATCTATATAAGTTTCTGCATATTGTAAGTTAGGGGAATACCCCAAGAAAAAGTGCATTACTTATCAAAAGCAAAAAAGATTAATAAGTAAAAATGAAATTAATTCACATTTTTGGACACTACTACTCTAAAGTCCTTGTAAGCAGAATTTCTTAAAATGCTGTTTACTTACACATTGAATACTAAATGAGAATACTGCTTTGGGGGGAAAAATCTGGTGTTCTGTTCTAGCCTTTCATGTGGAAATTAGGACAGGTGGCTTGTACCTATTGCTCCTCATGTCAGTTTCTGCCATGTGAAAGAAGGCTAAGAGCAGCTTTCTTTTGCAAGGGGGAGGATTGTGTGTGTTGTATCAATAAATCTCAGACTTCCCTTCCCTAGGAATGACTGCGTGCAGCATGGGCACCTTGTGACATAGTTACTTACCTTGATAAGCTGGTTTTTACGAATAAAACTAATGCAAAATTAGGAAGCTAGAAACTGGTCTTACCACCTCTAGCCTCCTTTAGAATCTCATTAGCATCTTTGTCTTTCTCATTTTTTATAAGTATTTATAAAAGGATAAAAATTGTAAAGAATTAGATAAAATGACATCTGAATGAATAAGACCTTATTAGGAAAAGAGGAAGAGATTTGGCAAAAGTTGTGATTGTGTTCTTGAATACTTAAAAATGTAATCAATATTTTTAGTGTAAACCTTAAACATTTCTTAAATCCAGTCTGTTAATGTGAACAATACTACAGGTCAAATGGTCCCGTTTCAACAACAATGACTAGGAAGGAAAATAAAGTAGGAGGAGGAGGAATTGTTATAGATTAAAAGAGGTTTAAGAGGTAAATGAAATGAGTGAAGCTTGTTAGGTTCTTGCTTAGTGAGTGGAAACCAATCCCAAAAGAGTGTATACTGTATATAACGTTCCTGATATGACAAAGTGATGGGGATGAAGAACAGAGAACTGATTGCCAGGGGTTAGGGCCTGGGAGAGGAGTGGGGTGGGGCAACATGTGGGATCCTCATGCTTATGGAACTACTGTCCTGTATCCTGAATGTGGTGGTAAATACACAGCCTACAATAGAATTATACACACACACACAAACAAGTAGAAATAAAAAAGGGGATTTTATCAACGTCAATATCCTAGTTGTAATAGCGCACTACAGTTTTGCAAGATGCAACCATTGAGGGAAACTGAGTAAAGGGAACACGGTGGCTTTCTGTATTATTTCCTACAACTGCATGGAAATCTATAATAATGTTAAAAGGTTTTCTTTCTAAAAAAGTACCTGCAGTTATAGTGTTTTGCACTTAATATGCTTAAATACAAGCAGAGTTTAGATTGAAATATTATAGAGGTAGAATGTAAATTTTTTAACGTGCCCTGCAATTAAGTAATAAAAGATTTGTTTAAAAAAGAACAGAACCCTTAATGATTAGTTTAACAATTCAAATGCTAATTATGCTGCTTTACATAAAGGAATGTTGCCTGCAAAAGTAACGAAATCTTGTCCTTCCTATTTCTTTGTTAATGCCTAAAAACTTTTCTCCTGCAATATTTTTATAAAGGCATGGGCTGCCAAGGCCAAAGGAGGAACTGCAAGTGATGGAGCTGAAAAGAAACGAAAACGTGTGGTCGATGATAGTCACGAAACTGAAAACCAGAAAGAAAAAACGAAGGAGAATCTGAATTTGCCTAAAAAGCAAAAACCTTTAGATCTTTCTACGAATCAGAAACTGTCAGCTTTTGCATTTAATCAGGAATAGAGTAAGGAAGTGTACTTAGGAAAGTAATGGATTTTTTACTCATCTTTGATGAATCTAGACCTTTTAAAAAAAATCTTTAGGAAACTCTTTATATATTTTTAAAAGAGTTTAAAGACTGGTATTTGTCTTTATAAGATACTGTAGTAATTATATTGGTGTAGGTAGCAGGGCATCTGTAAAAACTATCATCTCTTCAGATTGCTCTGCCCCCAAATGGAGGGCCATTCAGAAGCATTGTGGTCATGGTCACTGACTGGAGGCCACTGTCATGTCCCATTGGAAGCTGATTTGTTTTTGTTTCTTACCTTAAAAATCATCAAAGCCAAGGTCTTAAAACCTCTGAACATTGAAGTACCTTGTAGGGTTTTCCTTGTTTGGTTCATGTCATGTACTGGGAAGTACTACAAAAGTCCTCTTCCCAAGTGTGCTACCATAGACTGCTCTCTATGTCTATACTGGCCCAAGGGGACCATGTTTTTTTTTTTTTAGTATGGGCCCTAAACATGTAAATAATTTTGTAGATGAGACCTTTTGTTTGTTTTGGCAGTTTCTTCATATATTACCTTTAATTATTTGTGTAGCCTTTTTTTTTAAAATAAAATTTTTTCACATTTCCATATTTAGCTTGATATGGTCTTCACATTGTATTTCCATGAAATGGAAGTATTTCTAGAAAATATATTTTATATTTATTACCGTAATTTCTACCACCCCCCATCCTATTACACAGTATACACACAGAAGAGAATTGAAGGTACTGTTTTGATAGCATTACAGCCCAGCGTGTAATGTGCTCCTTGTAAGCTACTCTGGTTATCAGCATCAGCAGTGCTTTTCTGAGCAAGTCTTTGAAGCCTTGATAAGAGAGTGGTTGAAGAGTAATGGAAAGTGTTTAACTCCTCTTTTATTTTGAAAAAACAAGATTTAATTAAGTATTTCATACATTTTTTGGTTAGTATTCTAAGCAGAACTTAATACAAATGCAGCCACTTAATGAGGGCAAAGTACAAGGGGTGAGGTTGGGGTAGAGGGATAGTAGTAAAATAAAATCAGGTGGCTCAAAATCTAGGGTAGTTTTATAGGTTGGAAGGAACAAAATATGTTGAAAATTTAGATGTATAGGAGCCAAAGGATATTCCTTGTCTCATGATGATTAAGGTTGCGAAGGAATACATTTCTGATTTTTTAATTAGTACCTGGTATTGAGAAACATTGTAGCATAAAGGTTAGGAGCACAGATTTCAAAGCCGGACTACCTGGGCTCAAAGGACCACTGCAATACTACCAGCTAAATAACCTTGGGTAAGTTCTAGCCTTTGTCCACTCATCTGTAAAATGGGTATATTAATAGTAACTACTTTAGAGGGTTGTTATGAGAATTAAATGAGGTAATAGCACTTACCTGGCACATAGTAATGTTTTATATACATATCAGCTATTGTTACTATGCTGTTGGCTGGTTCATCTTGCTTTGTCATTAGGTTTGATTCTGAATTAATTATGTATGAATTAATTTTGATTTCAAGATCCTGAAGTAAAAGTTTATTTATATTACTTTGGAAAGCATGTTTATAGACATGTATTTTGTTTTTACTTCCTCAACTTGCTTATTACCACAGTATATAATACTTAAGGATATAATCCTTGAGTGTTATATTTCAGATCCATAGGAACCTGATAACACCAAGGATTTTCAAAAGGTTTTTTCTTTCTTTTGTTCCTTTGACCATGCCGTGCGGCATGCAGGATCTTAGTTCCCCGACCAGGGATCGAACCCATACCCCCTGGAGTGGAAGTGTGGAGTCTTGCCCACTGGACCACCAGGGAAGTCCCTGCAAAAGGTTTTTTTAATCTCCTACTTTTGTTTGGTTGAAGGAAGGTTTTTGTATTGACCTGGTTTAACTTCCAAATCAGAACTTTGAAACCAAGAAATATCATACTTATTCCTTTTCTATATAATATTAAACTTCTTTTAAGAAAAAAAAATCTTTGGGACTTCCCTGGTGGTCCAGTGGTCAAGACTGCACACTCCCAATGCAGGGGGCCTGAGTTCAATCCCTGGTTGGGGAACTGGATCCCACATGCTGCAACTAAGAGTTCACATGCTGCAACTCAAATCTGGCGCAGCCAAATAAATAAATATTAAAAAAAAAATTTCCCCCGAAGTACCCTTTCTAGCCTTCCCCCCCGCCAAATCTAGGATCAATCAAGAATGTTGAATTGGGACCTCCCTGGTGGTTAAGAATCCGCCTGCCAATGAAGGGGGCACATGTTCGAGCCCTGGTCTGGGAAGATCCACGTGCCATGGAGTAACTAAGCCCTTGCACCACAACTACTGAGCCTGCACTCTAGAGCCCATGCGCCACAACTACTGAGCCCGTGTGCTACAGCTACTGAAGCCCGTGCGCCTAGAACCAGTGTTCCACAGCAAGAGAAGCCACTGCAGTGAGAAGCCCGTGCACTGTATCAAAGAGTAGCCCCCGCTCACCACAGCTAGAGAAAGCCTGCATGCAGCAACAAAGACCCAACGATGAAGACCCAATGCAGCCAAAAATAAACAAATAAAATATTTTTTAAAAAAGAATATTGAATTGTATTTAATTATTAGAAGTATATACTTTTTTTTTATACAAGAAAGAGTGAGGAAGAACATCATCCCTAATCCTAATATCCAGAGATAACCACTGTTAACATTTTAGTGTATGTCATTAGGCATTTTTCTGTATATGTGTTGCTTTTTGTTACATAGGTGTGCAGTCCAAATTCATGCTGAGTAGAGGCATAAAGGAAAAAACAAAACAACTCAAGCCTGTAGTTTAAAGTGTGGCCTTTTGCTTGTAGTGTTCCTGTAATTGACACCAATTTCTACCTACTCTGCAGCTGTGTCATAAAGGGCAAAAACATATGGAGTAGAAAGTAAACATAATGGAATCAGAAAGCCAAAAGTTGGTTCTTTGAAAGACTGATAAATTAGAAAAATATCTGACAAGATTAATCATGATACAAAGAGAAAAGCATGAATAAGTAATATTAGGAATGAAAAGGAAATTATTAACTACAAAAACAGTACAGATTTTTTAAAGGTACGAGGTTTATGATGGTCAGTTTTATGTGTCAACTGGCTAGGCTACAGATGTTATTCAGTCAAACACTAACCTATGTGTTGCTGTGAAGGTATTTTATAGATTGTTTTAAAGTTCATAACCAATTGACTTAAGGTAAGAGATTATCCTAGATAGTCTGCGTGGTCCCAACTCAATCAGTTGAAAGGCCTTAAGAGCAGAACTGATAGTTCCCTGAGGGAGAAGAAGATACCACACCTGTAGATCGCAGCTTCCACTCAGGCCTTGAGATTTTTCAGCCTGCCTTTCCTGAAGGTCTCCCCTATGGTTTGGGATTTCAGACCTGCCTTGCAGCCTCTATAATCATGTGAGTCAATTTCTTGCAATAAATCAATATATATATTCCCACCGGTTCTGTTTCTCCAGTTGAACACTGACTAATTCGAGACTTTTAAACAGCTTTCTGACAGTAAGTTGGAAAATTCTGATGAAATGAACAAGTTTCTACAAAAAAGACTAAAATACTTAGGAATAAATTTAACAAGTGCAAAACTTATTCTTTGAACTATAAAACATTGTTGAAAGACATACAAGAAGACCCAAATAAATGGAAAGATCCTGTGTTTAGGGAGCAGAAGACTTACTAGTGTTAAGATGGCAATACCCCCCAAAGTGATCTACAGATTCAATGCTATCCTATCAAAACCCCAGCTGGCTTCTTTGTAGAAAATGACAAGCTAATCCAAATGTTCATACAGAAAATCAAGGGACTTGGAATAGCCAAAATAATATTGAAAAAGAACAAGTTAGAGGATTCATACTTCCCAATTTAAAAACTACAAAGCTATATTAATCAAGACAGTGTGGTACTGGCATGAGAATAGACCTACAGATCAATGGAATGGAGAGTCCAGGAATAAACTCTCACACTTAGAGTCAGTTGATTTTTGACAAGGTGCCAGGGCAAGTAAATGGGGAGAGGATAGTCTTTTCCACAAACGGTGCTGGGACAACTGGAAACATGCAAAAGAATGAAGTTGGACCCCTCTCTCACACCATATAAAAAAATCCCAGCTGTATCAAGACATAAATGTAAACTAAAACTACAAGTCTTAGAAGAAAACGTAGGTGTAAATCTTTGTGACCTTGGACTAAGTAATGGTTTCTTAGGTATAGCACCAGAAGCACAAGCAAAATAGGTGAAGTCAACATCATCAAAATTTAAAATGTTTGTGCTTCAAAGAACACCATCAAGAACGTGCAAAAAACAAGCCACAGAAAGCGAAAAGTTTTTTGGAAATCATATATCTGATAAGGAACTTGTAACTAAAATGTATCAACAACTCTTAAAATATATCAACATTTCTCCAAAAGACAATATACAAATGGCCAATCCGCACATGAAAAGATACTCAAGATCCTTAGGCAACAGGAAAATGCAAATCAAATCACAAAGAGATACAACTTCACATCCACTAGGATGGCTATAATGAAAAAGATGGACAATAACAAGTGTTGGTGAGGATGTGGAGCAATTGGAACCCTCAGACGTCACTGGTAGGATGTAAAATGGTGGTTTGGCAGTTCTTCAAAAGGTTAAACACAGAGTTATCAAATGACCCAGCATTTCCACAACTAGGTATAAACCCAAGAGTAATAAAAACATGTCCACACAAAAACTTGTACATGATTGTTCAGAGCACCGTTAAACTATAATAGCCAAAAAGTTAAAACAACCCAAATGTCCATCAAGTGACGAATGGATAAACAAAAGTGGTATGTCCATACAACGGAATATTATTTGTTAATAAAAAGAAATGAAGTACTGATACATGTTACAACATGGGCAAACCATGAAAACATGCTAAGTGAAAGAAGCCAGTCACAAAAGATGATATTTTATATGACTTCATTTCTATGAAATGTCCAGACTAGGCAAATCTATAGAGACAGAAAGTAGATTGGTAGTTGCCTCGGGCTGGAGGTTAAGAGGAGAGGGTGGGTGGCTGACTGCTGATCGGTACAGGGTTTCTTTTTGGAGTGACAAAAATATTCCGGAATTGGATAGTGGCAGTGATTGCACAACTCTAAATTTACTAAAAATCACTGAATTGTACACTTTAAGTGGGTGAATATATGGTATGTGAATTATGTCTCTATAAAGTTGTTATAAAAAAACTGAATCAAGGTACAAACTTCCAGTTGCAAAATAAATGAGTCATGAGTATGAAATGTACAGTGTGAAGAATATTGTCAATAATTATGTAATATCTTTGATGATAGATCATAACTAGATTTATGTGATCATTTTGAAATGTATAAAAATATCAAATCACCACATTGTGTTAATGGGAACCAACAAAGTATTGTAGGTCAATTATACTTCAAAACAAACAAACTTATAGACAAAGAGATCAGATTTGTGGTTACCAGAGGCAGGGGTGGAAGGGAGGGGAATTGGATGAAGACAGTCAAAAGGTACAAACTTCTAGCTGTAAGATACAAATAAGTACTAGGGATGTAAAGTACAACATGATATATATAATTAACACTGCTATGTTATATCAATATATGGAAGTTAAGAGAGTAAATCCTGAGTTCCCATCACAAGAAAAATATTTAATTTCTTTAATTTTTTATCTATATGAGATGATGGATATCCATTGAACTTACTGTGATAATTACTTCGTGTTGTAAGTCAAATCATTGGGTTTTTTTGTTTTAATTTATATTTTTATTTTTGGCTGGTTGGGTCCTAGTTGCTGCACGCAAGCTTTCTCTAGTTGCAGTGAGTGGGGGCTACTCCTCATTGCAGTGCGCAGGCTTCTCATTGTGATTGCTTCTCTTGTTGCGGAGCACAGGCTCTAGGTGCACGGGCTGCAGTAGTTGTGGCACACAGGCTCAGAGTTGTGGCTCGCAGGCTCTAGAGTGCAGGCTCAGTAGTTGTGGCTCACGGGCTTAGTTGGTCCACGGCATGTGGGATCTTCCTGGACCAGGGCTCGGATCCATGTCCCCCGCACTGGCAGGCGGATTCTTATCCACTGCGCCACCAGGGAAGTCCAAAATCATTATGTTTTACACCTTAAACGTATACACTACTGTACATCAGTTATGTCTCAGTAAAACTGGAAGAAAAAAACTGACTCAGAGAAATAGAAAATCAGAATAGTCTATAACCAATTTTAAAAATTAGTCTATATTTAAAATTCTGGGTGAAGAGTCAAGTTCTATCACAGTCAAGTAAAAGTTACAATCTTCTACAAATTATCTAGTATAGCAGCTGTCATAACCTTGATGTTGAAACCTGACAAGGTTAGTTTTAAGAAGGAAAATTTTAAACCAATCTCACTCATGAACATAGAAGAAAACTCCTAAGTAAAAATTTTAGTAGACCAGATCCAACATTGTATTAAAAAAGATACTATTTAGTTACCCCATTGACTTAATCACAAGAATACAACATTGGTCTAACATTAGAAAGTCAGTTAATGTTGATTAAAGAACAAAAAGTGTCTTGCATAAAGCATGTATCTTGTTTAAAGGGATTTGTGCATTCTGGTTTTTTCTGACACTGTATGGAATTAACTTTGTATGTTACTGAACCATTTCACCCAAGGGCTCATAAACACATTAATGTATTTTTATAATGAGGGTAATAATATAAGCATAAATTTAAACTACTGCCAAACTTTTTTAGAAAGAGAAGAATGCTATTGTTCTTTTAGTTGTAAATTGTATTTCATTTAATAGACCTCTGTCTGCTGTTTTCTCCGGGTATACTTTTCTGTCGGATTGTATGTATCTCTATTATATCAATAATTGTAGATGCTTGTTGATCTCACCAAGAGACCCAGGTTTTCAAGGTCAAGAGCTGTGTTGGTGGGGTGATTGGCATAGTTGATACAGTGTAATCTTTGGAACTTGGTAGGCTTAGGGTTTATATACTGCCTCTACCACTGGAGCTATGTGGCTCTGGGAACCACTTAATCTCTCTAACTCCTATGGTCCTTGTAATAAAAATGACAGCAATTTTTTGCTTAGACCTCCTTCTCAGAGAACCATCCCAGGATAGTCACATATCACTTGCTGTCACTTCCGCAGGCCACACTGCACCAGAATTGCATGACTGACCCCAGGATTCAGTGATCCCATCTCTCTCCCTGATATTTGGAATTTGGACACAGAAGCAGAATTCTTTAATCTGAGGAACTGAGCTGCACAGGGATGTAGAGGCAAGTGTCATAGCAACAGCAGGGGAAAGCTAAAGTTGTGGGAAAGCAGAGAAACAAGTGAGCAGAAGAAATACATCTAGTGAAAGTGGAAAAGTGAGGAAAAAATTAAAAACAAACAAAAATTGTCAGGTCAACATTATCTCAGCTGCTTTTGTGGCCCTGATAACAAAAGTTCTAGAGAAAGGAAGATGAAGAGTGGCACTCCAATTCTTCAAGAGTAGTGTGGAGCATATCAGTGGCAAATAAAGTGTTCACCGAAGGTTGGAAACTGGCCCCCACAAAGAGTGTTCTCTGAAAACAGCTGGATTGGAATTGATATAGATGGGTTTTGTAAAGAGGGAGGAGTATTAATGTGCTTCAGTGAGATAGAGACTCTTCATGACATCATTTCTCCCTCAAATGTTATAGCAGCTGATTAAAAATAGTAGCTGGGCATATCTAGAATATATAAAGAACTCATAAACTCAGCATTAAAAACAAAACATATAATCCAATTAGAAATGAGGAAAACACACATTTCACTAAGAGGGTATACAAAAGGCAAACACATGAAAAGATGTTCAAGAGCATTAATTACTAGAGAAGTGCAAATTGAAACTACAGTGAGATTTCACTGTACACCTATCAAAACAGCTAAAATGAAATATAATGATAACACCAAATACAAGTAAGGATGCAGAGAAACTGGATCACTCATGTTGCTGGTGGGAACATAAAATGGTACAGCCACTCTAGAACACAGTTTGGCAGTTCCTTTCAAAACTAAAAGGGACTTACTGTATAACCAGCAATTGCCCTCTTAAGCACTTATCCCCGAGAAATGAAAACTTATTTTCACACAGGAACTTGTGCATGATTGTTCATAGCAGGTTTTTTTTTTTTTTTTTTTTTTTTGGGTTCGCGGGCCTCTCACTGTTGTGGCCTCTCCCGTTGCGGAGCACAGGCTCCGGATGCGCAGGCTCAGCGGCCACGGCTCACGGGCCCAGCCACTCCGCGGCATGTGGGATCTTCCCGGACCGGGGCACGAACCCATGTCCCCTGCATCGGCAGGCGGACTCTCAACCACTGCGCCACCAGGGAAGCCCGCAGCTCAACTACCCAAATGTCCCTCAATGACTAAATAGTTAATCTATAGTACATTCATACCGTGCATGGTATACTACTCAGCAATGAAAAGGAACAAACTATTGATGAAAGCAACAATTTGGAATAACCTCAAGAAAATTAAGCTGAGTGAAAGAAGACCAATCTCAAAAGGATGTTTTGATTCCATTCCACTGCATGATTCCATTTATATAACATTCATGAAATAATAGAGAGATGGAAAATATATTAGTGGTTGCCAGAGGTAAAGATGGGGAAAGGAGGGATGTGGCTATACAGGGATGAGTGAGAACAAGTCTTGTGGTGATGGTGTAATTGAGTATCTCGATCATGGTGGTGGTTTCACAAGGATTTACACGTGATAAAATTACATAGAGGTACACACACACACAAGTAACTCTGTACTGGTAAAATCTGAATAAGTTGTACAGATTATTTCAGTGTCAATTTCTTGGTTTTGATATTATACTATCGTTCCGTAAGATATTAACACTGGGAGGGGATATCTGAGGATATACTACAACTGGAAATGAAAAACCCTAATGAGGTATTTGTAGCTCATGGAAGAGAATTTATATTCCTGACCCCCAACAGGGTTATAAGCTCTTTAAGAGCAGACCTGGGTTTCCTTGTATTGTCAGAACCTGGCACAGTGCCTCTCCTAAACAAGATAATCAGTATGTTTCTCTTGTCAACACTGATAAAGGATTTTGAGCTCACAACTGAGAAATCTGAATGTTCTTTGTCAATATTCCAAGAAAAATATTCATTATATTTTTGAAGTCATTTTATGATTAATTTGCAGAAGAATAAAGGGATAGTAAGAAGAAAACTTTATTAGGAATGTCGACAAGAATTAAAACATACCAAACCTCTTCAACTCAAACACCGGTGCACAACCAATAAAAAAGATGAAAGAATATCATCATACATCATTTTGACAAAACAAGACGGTCCAAGTTCTTGTCACAAAATATTGCATGATGACATGCTTCCTGTCAAATGACTAACTGGATGAAAATAGCACATTGCTTTTGTGTCCTTAGGAATATATAGGTCACATTAATTCTTGAGTTTGAGAACAATTCATCTACGATAACTTGATCTGAAAACTCATAACCTGAGATTCCATTTATATGACCAATTCCACCATCATTAATAGAGTCTAGAGTGCTGCTATTTGTCTCCTTGCATTTATCTTCTGATTCATCTAATAACTTTGAAACATCTTCCCCTGTCAGTTTCCCTTTTTTTGCCACTATGGATGGAAAATGAAAAATTCTGAATTCTCAACTTGTTCTATGAAACCTTAAAGCAAACTATAAAGATAATCCCTCCAGTCTTCTTTTTTTCCTTCTTGAAAATGAGGCAATACTTTGGGCATTATAATAAGAAAACTGCAATATAGCATTTTTGTAGACATTGCATCATCCTTTTAGGTGATTCCATCATTTTTCCATTTTCTTATAATTTAATTCCTTTTTTAAATATAGCTGGGAAAAATTGAAGTGTATGATAAAAGAATTTCTCAGGGCTTCCCTGGTGGCGCAGTGGTTAAGAATCTGCCTGCCAACGCAGGGGACACGGGTTCAAGCCCTGGTTCAGGAAGATCCCACATGCCGCGGAGCAACTAAGCCCTTGCACCACAACTACTGATCCTGCACTCTAGAGCCCGCGTGCCACAACTACTGAAGCCCACATACCTAGAGCCCGTGCTCCGCAACAAGAGAAGCCACCTCAATGAGAAGCCTGAGCATCTCAGCAAAGAGTAGCCCCTGCTCACCACAACTAGAGAAAGTCCGCACGCAGCAGCGAAGACCCAACACAGCCAAAAATAAATAAATTTATTTTAAAAAAAAAAGAATTTCCTAAGTGATGAAATAGCAAAACCTGAACTAAGAAGACTGAGATCAGTAAAATCCCCTAACGTATCTTAGATTTATAAAAGCGTCAGTGGCCCATATGGTAATCACCAGGATAGAATGAATTTTATTCTATTTTTTAAAATTAAATTTTCCCTTTGTTTTTTGGAAGACCTCTAAGAAAGAAAAAGTCAAAAGATTACTCCTTACAAATAGTTAGAACTGCTCCAAAAGGAAATTTAAAAACTAATATCAGGTCCAATGGAGCCTGATGGTATTCCACGGGTTAATGATGAATTACATCATTAACATATGAACAAGTTCCCTACATATGAACGAGTTCCGTTCCTAGAGCTTGTTCGTAAGTCCAATTTGTTCATAAGTCCAACAAAGTTAGCCTAGGTACCCAACTAACACAATCGGCTAATTTGCTTTGGATAACAAGGCTACAGAGACGCTGTTGGTTGCCTACCTAACAGCCTTTCTTTTTACTTAGTGTAACGGCACCCTCATTTTGTTTTGTAACAGCAACAATTGATGTAAGCCATTCTTTGCCAGCAGTTGGTCTTTGGGTGGCTGTGTTTTAACCAAAGAAATAAGGAGAAATCTCCTGGGGTGGGTGGCGGTGGGGAGCTTCTTAGAAAGTCTTCCTCGCTGACAAAGAGGAGGAGGCGGTTTCATTTTCCCTGCTGTGTTTGAACACTTGATGCTCAGAGCGATAGCAGCCATCTGTGTCTGGAAGGGCAGGCACTGACAACATGCTGAGAATGACTAAGGAGGAAGTCGGGGAGAGCCTGGGTCCTTGATAACACTCTTGAGTCTCCCATCCATGCCTACAATGCCACCTCCAGGACTCTGATTAAGCGAAACAATGTGTCTGAATTGTTTAAGCAGGTGGTTCTCAACCTTGGCTGCACTTGAGAATCCCTCTCAAGGCCCAAGTCATACCCCAGACCAATGAAATCAGATTTCACCATGTAGGAGTCAGGTTTCCCAGGTGATTCCAATGTGCAGCCAATTTTGAGAACCACCAGTCCAGGCCACTTTTAGTTGGGTATTCCATTTTTGGCAGGAAAAAAAATATCCTTCATGATACAGTTTCTGATTGCAAACATTTATTTCAGCCAGATAAAACTCAGATTCCCCAAATGGTGAAAAGATCAGAACCAGTTTGTTTTCTCATCAGTTTTGGTTCATCCATCTGTGAAACATTCATAACATTGCAGTTAATTTCCACAAAGACTTGGATGACTGGCTGGGACAAATGTACAGTAGCAGTCGTGATGCTAAAAATACAAATACACCCAGAACAACAAAGAAACATGGCTTTGCACAACTCTGCTAAGCTGTTCCATTCCCTTTGTCTTTATTGTAATTTCCAGTTTGCTTTTTTTAATGCTGATATCTTCTGGCAAAATGGTGGCCACCAGTCTTACAGGCAGCAATGTCTCTGAGTTTTTCAGGTGTAAAGTAATCAACTGAAACCAGGTCCCCCTAAAAACGAGCTCCCCTGAAGAGTTTATGGTTAACCTCTCTGTACAAAATTTTATTCCCTGTCTTGTCCCCTCTGACCTCAGTCCTGTGCATACTGAAGACTAATCAACCAGAGTCAGAGGACTAAAATTGCTGTTGTCAATAACATCGTTAATGTGCTAAAGTTGCTGTTGTCAATTACTTATCACTAACATACAGGTTGTTTTCTCTAGGGCAGGATGAGCTAACAGATCACCCGGCCATTGGACCCTCAGACCAGAGACTCATTAACTGTAGGCATCCAGACTCTTGAAACTACGATTAAGAAATGTCACAGGGACTTCCCTGGGGGTCCAGTGGTTAAGACTCTATGCTTCCAATGCAGGGGGTGCCGGTTCGATCCCTGCTTGGGGAACTGGGATCCCACATGCCACTTGGTGCAGCCAAAAAAATAAAAATGTCACAAGACAGAGAAAGACAAATATCATATGATCGCACTTATATGTGGAATCTTAAAAAATGATACAAATGAACTTATTTACAAAAATGAAATAGACTCAACAGACATAGAAAAATAACCTCTGGTTACCAAAGGGGATAGAAGGAAGGTGGGATAAATTAGGAGTTTGGGATTAGCATATACACACTACTGTAATATAAAATAGGGAAACAACAAGGACCTACTGTATAGCACAGGGTACTATACTCACTATCTTGTAATAACCTATAATGGAAAAGAATCTTAAAAAGAATATATATATGTATAACTGAATCACTTTGCTGTACACTTGAAACTGACACAACATTGTAAATTAACTATACTTCAATTTTTAAAAAATGAAAGAAAGGAAATGTCACAAGACGATACTTAATCCCAGTTTCTTTGTTCTTCCCATTTAAAAAACCCCCTAACTCAAAAAAAAAAAAAAAACCCCTAACTCAAAGACCAGGTGGCAGTGGATCTGAGGCTTGTCTCCCACTCCCTTGCTTGGCACCCTGCAGTAAGCCCTTACTTTGCTGCAAACACCTGCGTCTGCCCACAGGCACACAAGCCGTTGCTCAGTTAGGCAACCAAAGGGCATCAGGAGACTCACATGAGAAGCTGTTCATCAAGATCGTAAACATCTATCATCCCCTCTCACATCTGTGTTCTTACTGAGATAACAGCTATAAAACACAACCAAGCCAACAAAACAAAACAAAAACGGCATAGCAACACTTTCTATTACTCTAGTGTTTTAAGACCTGTGTCTGAAAACTGTCAAACTGCTTGCTGAATTACTGACCATGCAAAATTGTTTTCCCTTTGCCTCCAGAGATCCCACAAAACAATGGAAAAGAAATGAATATAGAAAGTAAATAAATCCACAAAATTGATGATGAAGTGAAAGGGATGAGGGACATCCATGAATGAGAGAATTCAGTAAATTTAGGAGGACAAAAAGCGAGGGATGCCCAATAAAGCAAGGCAGGGAAATTATAACCTAGGCCAGCTCTTTTCTTAACTGGCCTACTAATCACCAAGAGAGCTCATTAAAATGCAGATTATGGTTCAATAAGTCTAGGGTGGGGCATGAGGTTCTGCATCTCTAAAAAGCTCCCAGGTGATGCCCCTGAGGCTGGTCTGGTCCGAGGACCGCCTGTTGAGTAAGTAACAAGGGAGAATATATAAGGAGGGGCTATGGCCCAGGAGGGCACAGCCTGCCCTGTGGAACATGAGAGAGGCTTCCGATCAGGGCAGGAGTGAGGCGTGGGGCTGGAGCCAAGGAGATTAAGTCTATATTTCAAGGGTTGAGAACCCATTACCATAGGGTCCAGACAGGTAAAGGGAAGAAAGCTAGTACAGTTGCACCCTAGGCCATTGCTGTAGAATTTGAGCCCAGAGTTACCCAATCTTACCATTTTCAGTAGAAGACAGAAATCTAGAATTTGTGTGAAGTCTCCTGAATTTGTTTCATTTTTGGCAACTAATTAAAATGGAAGGCTATTCTAAAGAAAGTGAGCAAATTTCCTAGGGAGAACCAGAGCAGTGAGTTCTGGTATTCCGAAGGCAGAGGTGGGGGGCTGAGGGGGAGGCGGAGGGTAAGGGAGTGGTGTTCCTGATGCTCACAAAGACTGAGAAGGAAGGAATAAGCCAGAGACAAAACACAGATGCCAAGACAATGACTGATCAGCTAGTAGCCAGGAGTTGGAAAATCACAAAGATACGATCCAGGGATTTGGTGGAGGTAAAAGGTAGAATCCCACTTCAGTTTGATGCAGGGAACTTCTCCACTAAGTGACCAGCGGTCATGATCCCGCCCTGTGGAGAAGGACTCCTAGCATGCTACTTACTTGGTCACATCGTCATGGAAATGTAAGTTATTAGCTTTCCACCTTGTAAGGTGAACTCATAGACAAATTATGGACGTTTGAATGGTGCTTCTAGAACAGAATGATAATGTTATATATTGACAATGTAAAAGTAAAGGTACAGCCTTTAAGTGAAGGGAAGAGGGTAAGGAATTAGAATGCTAATATCCTCTGCTTACTAAGCAGGTCATTTCACTTGGTGACTGGAGCCAAAGTTGAGACTTAAGTATGTTGATTGAAGATACAGAGGTGACTAGAGTAAGAACTAAGAACAATGATATCTCTAAGAGAGAGAGGGATTAAATGGGCTAAATTCTTGTTTTTCATGTTGGGAACTTAAAACTAAATGTCCAAAGTTGATTAGTAAGAAATAGCAGTAGAAGCATATTGTTTTGAGATGTGTGGGTTTGGGAAAAACCCAGAGCAAAAAGTGTTGCTTAAAATATGCCTCTGGGGGCTTCCCTGGTGGCACAGTGGTTGAGAGTCTGCCTGCCGATGCAGGGAACGCGGGTTCGTGCCCCGGTCTGGGAAGATCCCACATGCTGCGGAGCGACTGGGCCCGTGAGCCATGGCCGCTGAGCCTGCGCGTCCGGAGCCTGTAAAAGGCATTTCAGAATCTTTGAAAAGTAGCTTTCAATAAATTCCAAATGTGGGCTCCAAATTACAAAATTGTGTTTGGGATAACATCTAGATATTTGAAGGCTAAAGAGAAATAACAGGTCCTGTGCTTTGCAGGAAAACATTAAGATCTGCTTGATAGCTGAGAGGGACAGGACGGGCAGGCTTGGTGGGAGGCACTGAGCTGACCAGTGCAGAGCCCCGAGGTGCCGCTGTACTGTGGTCTGTGATTCTGCCAGAGACAGAGCTGGCAGGGGCTGAGGAAGGCAAGCTTGACACTGCTGGATCAGGAGATAACATTCTCCACTGACTGTACAACTTACATTCCTTTAGCTGCCCCCTACGCATTGGGCAAGATCGTAACCTAATTGGACATCTGTTAGGAAAAGTCCAACTGTTCCTTTTCCGTTTATTTTGATGGGAAATGAATCCTGTTTAAAACATACATTTGTCAATAGCATTTATTGATTGCTTAGCGTATGAGAGGCACTGATCTCACATCTTCTTGAGCTAGGGTCTCTTATTCCCATTTTACAGATAAAGAGGCTGAGTTTAGAAGCTAAATAACGTACACAAGGTCACATTGTTTGTACTTGAGATTTTTATGTAAGTACAGAATAAGCAAAAATACCTTACAAGCAAACGGTAATTTACTTATCAATACAAATTGAAGACCCTTCTGCTGTACAGTGAAGTGAATCAGCTATACGTATACATATATCCCCTCTTTTTTGTATTTCCTTCACATTTAGGTCACCACAGAACGTTGAGTAGAGTTCCCTGTGCTATACAGCAGGTTCTCATTAGTTATCTGTTTTATACATAGTAGTGTATATATGGCTGTCAGTCCCAATCTCCCAATTCATCACACCCCCTTTTCCCCCCTAGGTGTCCATACATTTGTTCTCCCTTTTTAAAAAATTTATTAATTTATTTATTTTCGGCTGCTTTGGGTCTTCGTTGCTGCACACGGGCTTTCTCTAGTTGCGGCGAGCTGGGGCTACTCTTCATTGCAATGCACGTGCTTCTCATTGCGGTGGCTTCTCTTGTTGCGGAGCATGGCCTCTAGGCGTGTGGGTTTCAGTAGTTGTGACACGCAGGCTCAGTAGTTGTGGCGCATGGGCTTAGTTGTTCCGTGGCATGTGGGATCTTCCTGGACCAGGGCTTGAACCTGTGTCCCCTGCGTTGGCAGGTGGATTCTTAATCACTGCACCACCAGGGAAGCCCCATACGTCTGTCTCTTAGAGTGATTGTCCTTGAGCGATAGTCAGTGATCAAGTACTCTATCGTTAATAGATTTTATCAAATTAACTGGGTAGTAAGCCAGTTTTTTTAAAAAGTAGCTATGAAAGTTTTGTTGTAACATGGAAAAATTAATATAGTGGTAAAAGAAAAAAGTAGGTTGCCAATGGAATATAAAAATACAAAATAAAACCACCATTTGTACATAGGAAAACTATTAAAAAGAAATATAGCAAATTGATAACATGGTGGTGAGATTAGGGAATATTTTAATCCTATCAAAAATAATTGTCATCATTTTTCAAATTAAAAAACCTATACATCATTATTAAAAATATGATATGTTTGCTTAGCAATCACAAAAACCTATTTGATGAATATCAAAGTAAAAGTCTTGCCTGCAGGGATTCAAACAACATAAAATTTTTTTTAAAAATCAGACTTGGAAGGATAAACAGAATTTAAAGTGAAGAATATTTACACTTAAAACATGGAAAATTCATACACTGTTTGCTAAATGGTTTAGCAATAACTTGACTGTTACTTTGCTTTAAACGTATTTGCCAGCCTGCTCCCAGTGGAAAGAAAGAGAAAATGTCAGGGTAGACCCTTGTTCAGGAAAATCAGATTATTTCCTGGGTCTCTTCTGATCATCAGCAATAGTTGTTGAGGATTCACTGAGGGTACTCCTTTTGCTTCTGGTCAGAAAACCCTAGGAATAAATCTGTTCTGCTCTGTTTGCATGGCACAAAAATACCCACCCAGCTGCTTTCAAAGAGACTGTGGTGGCCTCAGCTGATGGCTCTTTGCTCAGTGTTGTAAAATCCCAAGAGAAAGACGGTGTATAAACATAACCTTTGCTCAGTTTCCCTGTAGCCAACATAATTCTAATATTTATGGAAGGTTGCAAGGAGCCGCTTGATGCAGGAGCCAGGTGACCATAATGACAGAGAAAATTCACCTGAATTGGCTCAAGATGTGTGTTGCCGGGAAACTATGTCCAGGGGCAAATAATCGTATGATTCCCAGGAAATGATGACACTAAGTAAGTGAATAGACAGGTGCAGCCACACAAACAGCCTTTAGGCTTTTTTTTTCTTTGAAAGACGAAAGCCTTGGTCTCATTTTGTTTTAAAGCTGAAGGAAGATTTTGAGGACAAAGAGGCATAAGGAATGATCATTTACTATAATCATCATCATAATTATTACTTATGGTACTTTTGCAAGGTCCTTTGCATACATTATTTCTAATTCTCAAAACAACTTTTCCTTTTTTGAAAATGAGATTGCAGCCCAGAGAGATTATTTCCCCAAGGTCACACAGTGAAGGGCAGAATTAGGATGTGGAATCCAGGTCTGTCAGACATCAGCCTGGACTATTTTTACCATATCTGCCAAATGGTCATTTCCTTGTGGTCAGAGGAAAATATTAAAATAAAAGAAACTAGGGCTTCCCTGGTGGCGCAGTGGTTAAGAATCTGCCTGCCAATGCAAGGGACACGGGTTTCAGCCCTGGCCCAGGAAGATCCCACATGCCGCGGAGCAACTAAGCCCATGCGCCCCAACTACTGAGCCTGAGCTCTAGAGCCCGCGAGCCACAGCTACTGAGCCCATGTGACACAACTACTGAAGCCCGGGCGCCTGGAGCCCGTGCTCCACAACAAGAGAAGCCAAGACAATGAGAAGCCTGTGCACCGCAACGAAGAGTAGTCCCCACGCACCGCAGCTAGAGAAAGCCCACACTCAGCAAGGAAGACCCAACACAGCCAAAAATAAAAAATAACATAAATAAATAAATAAATTAAAAAAAAAAAAAGAAACTACTTTGTGGGCCCAAAAGGATGTTGAATATGGCTTTAAATTTTGTTTATGGAAATGAGTTGGATGTATGTTTGCCAGTGAAAATTTTTTCTGATGTTTTCCTGATAATACAAGACGAAAATATTTTGGGTCCCAATTAGATTTCAAGTGTGTAGAGGGTAGGATCACATCTCTCTTGTGTCCATGATGCCTATTGCAAAATGGGAGCAGATGGAAATAGCAACGCCTCCAAGGTTGAAGTCAGCTATGTGTCACTTGCTAGCTGCATGACCTTGGGGGGTCCCTTACATCATCTGAGTTCCATCTACATATAAGGATAACAGTACCCATGTTGCAGAGGTGTGTAAGGGATCTGAATTTTACTTCACAATCCTGGAGGCAGAAATCATGTTGTTTGGGGCTTCCCTGGTGGCACAGTGGTTAAGAATCCGCCTGCCAATGCAGGGGACACAGGTCCGAGCCCTGGTCCGGGAAGATCCCACATGCTGCGGAGCAACTAAGCCCATGCGCCACAACTACTGAGCCTGCGTGCCACAAGTACTGAAGCCCATGTGCCTAGAGCCCATGCTTTGCAACAAGAGAAGCCACTGCAATGGGAAGCCTGCACATGGCAATGAAGAGTAGGCCCCGCTCGCCGCAACTAGAGAAAGCCCCCGCGCATCAACAAAGACCCAACACTGCCAAAAATAAATAAATAAAATGAATAAATTTATAAAAAAGAAAAAAGAAATCACGTTGTTTTCTAAATCAAATTTAACCTGACTTCAGCCCCTATGTCAAGGTGGGGCACTCTTTTCTTGGAGTACTACACCAGAATGGGGTGTTGAGGTGGGTGTTTGAGGGGGTATGGAAAATAAAGAAAGGTCTTTATTACTCAGTCCACCTGCTTGCTGCTGAGATGCTTGCCATCTAAACTGTCTGAATCCCCGTAAGAGAGGCAGCTCCATGCCTCCTCGGAAGCTCAGATCCCACTCTGCCTCACTGCTGCCTCCAGGGCCACGGCTCGTGGTGGCCAGTCTTTGGGTGGCCGGAAATAGCACTGTTCAGGAGTGGGCCTAGAGCTTCTACCACCCGGAGAGATTCCCCCCAAACTCCTCTTCCTTCATCCAGGGAAGAGTTTCCCAACACATGTGGGTCTGTTACTACCACATCATAACATGATTTCAGGGGTACACTGAGACAGAACATTTCTTTTTTCTTTTTTCTTTTTTTGACGCACCACACGGCATGTGGGATCTTAGCTCTCCGACCAGGGATGGAACCCGTGCCCCCTGCAATGGAAGGGCGGAGTCAACCACTGGACCACAAGGGAAGTCCTGAGACACAAGCAATTTTTATTTTAAGGGTTATATATTTACTTAATGTGTATTAACAACTTGAGTTCATATATTAAGCCCATGATATGTGTAGCTTCCTTTAAAAATAACTTTAAGTAAAAATGTGAGTCAATATTGAGTACATAATAATAGTACCACCAGTAATAGCAGATATTGCAAAAATCTTACAGGGCTCTGGGGATGCCTGGGATGTGGGAAGCATTTGTCTAGGCACAGAGCTGTTCAATAGAAATATGTGAGCCACAAATGCAAGTCACCTATACAATTTAAATTTTTCTAGTTAGCCACATTAAAAAAGAAATAGGTGACATTAATTTTAATAATATATTTCATTCAACCCAATATATCCAAAATATTATAATTTCAACATGTAATCAATATAAAAATTATTGATGAGATAGTTTACATTTTTTAATACTAAATTTTGAAACCCAGTATGTATTTTACACTTATAGCATTTGTTTCTTATTCAGACTAACGATATTTCAGGTGCTCAAGAGTGATATTGGCTAGTAGCTACTGCACTGCACAGCACAGGTTGAGGGGAAGTGAGGTTACATGCTGCCACTTAAGTTTCCAAATCCCACAGTGGTTGTCACCAAACATTTTTGCTCAGGTACCTCCAAAAGAATTTTAGAAATCTATGTGTCCGTCTACCTTTTCCCTGCCTCACACATACACTGTTAGACTGATTACTAAAAGTTTTATAAGATTGTAGTTGTAAAGGATATATTTGCAGTGTATTTTATTTTATTTTTTATTTTTACTTTATTGAAGTATAGTTGACTTACAATGTGTTAATTTCTGCTGTACAGCAAAGTGTTTCAGTTATATATATATTCTTTTTCATATTCTTTTCCATTACAGTTTATCACAGGATATTGAATATAGTTCCCTGTACTATACAGTAGGACCTTGTTGTTTATCCATCCTATATATACTAGTTTGCATCTGCTAATCCCAAACTCCCAAAGCTTCCCTAGCCCTCCCCCCTCCCCCTTGGCAACCACAGTCTGTTCTATATGTCTGTGAGTCTGTTTCTTTTTCATAGATATGTTCACTTGTGTCATATTTTAGATTCCACATATAAGTGATATTATGTGGTATTTGTCTTTCTCTTTCTGACTTACTTCGTTTAGTATGATAATCTCTAGTTTCATCCATGTTGCTGCAAATGGCATTATTTCATTCTTTTTTATGGCTGAGTAGTATTCCATTGTATATGTGTACCACTTCTTCTTTATCCATTCATCTGTCGATGGACATTTAGGTTGTTTCCAAGTCTTTTCTTTTTTTTCCCCAAGTCTTGGCTATTGTGAATAGTGCTGCTATGAACACAGCAGTGCATGTATCTTTTTGAATTATAGTTTTGTCTGGATATATGCTCAGGAGTGGGATTGCTGGATCATATAGTAATTCTATTTTTAGTTTTCTGAGGAACCTCCATACTGTTTTCCACAGTGGCTGCACCAACTTACATTCCCACCAACAGTGTAGGAGGGTGCGCTTTTCTCCACACCCTCTCTAGAGTTTATTGTTTGTAGACTTTTTAATGATGGCCATTCTGACTGGTATGAGATGGAACCTCATTGTTGTTTTGATTTGCATTTCTCTAATAATTAGGGATGATGAGCATCTTTTCATGTGCCTATTGGCCATCTGTATGTCTTCTTTGGAGATGTGGTGTATTTTAAACACGAACTTTAAAACAAAACCAGAACAGCATTCTGAGAGTAGCCAATGGAATGTAAATACATAGTAGTTTGTTACCACCATCCAGTTAAACAAATTATTGAATAAGTTCTTCTTTTTCTCCATTTTTCTCCTTAAATTTACATTTCCATTTCTCTTCCCTCTACTGAACTTTATTCAACATTCTTTTTTGAAAGTCTCTTGTTGATTGCCCTTGTCAAGCCTCTGTGCAAAAAGAATTTGTGTATAATTTTTTAAATAAATTTATTTATTTTTGGCTGAGTTCGGTCTTTGTTGCTGTGTGTGGGCTTTCTCTAGTTGAGGCGAGCGGGGACTACTCTTCATTGCAGTGCATGGGCTTCTCATTGTGGTGGCTTCTCTTGTTGCAGAGCACGGGCTCTAGGCATGTGGGCTTCAGTAGTTGCAGCACATGGGCTCAGTAGTTGTGGCACATGGGCTTAGTTGCTCCGTGGCATGCGGGATCTTCCCGGACCAGGGCTCAAACCCGTGTCCCCTGCATTGACAGGCAGATTCTTAACCACTGCACCACCAGGGAAGTCCCTTATTGATGTATAGTTGATATACAATATTGTATTAGTTTCAGTTGTACAACATAGTGATTCAAAAATTTTATAGATTGTATTCCACTTAAAGTTACTATAAAATATTGGGTTGGCCAAAAATTCCTTTGGTTTTTAAGTAAAAATAAAAGACACATTTTTCATTTTCACCAAGAGCTTTATTGAACAACGTATTCACTGTTCCATTATCTTCTGCAATTTTTCTGGCAACTTCATAATTCCATCTTCCCAAAACTTTTTATCCTTTTTTTTTTTTTCGGTACGTGGGCCTCTCACTGTTGTGGCCTCTCCTGTTGCGGAGCACAGGCTCCGGACGCACAGGCTCAGTGGCCATGGCTCACGGGCCTAGCTGCTCCACGGCACGTGGGATCTTCCCGGACCGGGGCACAAACTCGTGTCCCCTGCATCGGCAGGTGGACTTTCAACCACTGCGCCACCAGGGAAGCCCAAACTTTTTACCTTTTTGAGCAAAGAACTGTCCCAGGTACCTTTTACAGTCTTCCAAGTAATTTACATTTTTTCCATTAAGAGAATTTTGTAAAGACCAAAATAAATGGATATCCAAAGGTGCAATGTCTGGTGAATAGGGCAGATGAATCAGAAGTACCCAGCCAAGCTGTAACAGTTTTTGCCTGGTCATCAAAGAAACATGCAACCTTGCATTATCCTGATGGAAGATTATACGTTTTCTGTTGACTATTCCGGACACTTTTTGTTGAGTGCTGCTTTCAGTTGGTCTAACTGGGAGCAGTACTTGTTGGGACTAATCATTTGGTTTTGTGGAAGGAGCTCATAATAGAGGACTCCCTTCCAATCCCACCATATACACAACATCACCTTCTTTTGGTGTGGTTGGTGGTGGTTCATTTCACTTGCTGCACTATCTCTTCTCTTCCACATTATTGTGCGGTATCCACTTTTCATTACCCGTCACAATTTGTTTTAAAAACGGAACGTTTTCGTTACTTTTTAAGTAGAGAATCGCATGAGGAAATATGGTCAAGAAAGTTTTTTTCACTTAACTTACGTGGAACCCAACCATCAAAGCGATTAACATAACCAAGCTGGAAAAATGATATTCAATGCTTGATTTGGATATTTTGAGTATGTCGGCTATCTCCCACGTGGTATAACGTTGATTGTTCTCAATTAATGTCTCGATTTGATTGCTACCAGCTTCAACTGGTCTACCCGACCGTGGAGCATCGTCCAGTGAGAAATCTCTAGCATGAAACTTCGCAAACCACTTTTGACATGTTCGATCAGTCACAGCACCTTCTCCATAGACTGTACAAATCTTTTTTAGCGTTTCAGTTGTGTTTTTACCTTTCTTGAAATAATAAAGCACAATATGCCGAAAATGTTGCTTTTTTTCTTCCATCTTTAATAGTAAAATGGCTACACAAAGATTCACCAACTTTGATAATTTTTTTTTAATGCACGCTGATGTGACAGCTGTCACAATACAATCTAACAAAATTGTTTCAAATGAAGTTACAGACAACTAAGCGCTACTAGGGCCATCTTATGGAAAAAGCTGAACGAACTTTTTGGCCAGCCCAATATTATAAAGTATTGTCTATAGAGTCCCTGTGCTGTACAATATATCCTTGCAGCTTACTTGTTTTATACATAGTAGTTTGTCCCTCTTAGTCCCCTACCCCTATTTTGCCCCTACCCCATTCCCTCTCGCACTGGTAACCACTAGTGTGTTCTCTATATATTGGAGTCTGTTTCTATTTTGTTATATTCGTTTGTTTGATTTTTTAGATTCCACATAAAAGTGATAACATACAGTATTTGTCTTTCTCTGTCTGACTTATTTCAGTAAGCATAATATCCTCCAAGTCCATCCATGTTGTTGCAAATGGCAAAATTTCATTCTTTTTTATGACTGAGTAGTATTCCTATATATATATGTATATATATATATATCACATATATATATAGGAACATATATTCCTATATATATATATATATCACATCTATATCTATCTATATATATATATACACCTATATATATATACACCTATATATATATATATATATCACATCTTTATCCATTCATCTATTGATGTACATTTAAGTTGCTTCCATATATTGGCTATTGATACTCATCATCATCATCCTGCTATGAACATTGGGGTGCATGAATCTTTTTGAACTAGTGTTTTTATTTTCTTTGGATATATACCCAGGAATGGAATTGCTGGATTATATGGTAGTTCTATTTTTAGTTTTTTGAGGAACCTCCATATTGTTTTCCATAGTGTCTGCACCAATTTACATTCCCACCAACAGTGTACAATGGTTCGCTTTTCTCTACATCCTCGCCAACATTTGTTATTTGTGTTCTTTTTGATGAGAGCCATTCTGACAGCTTTGAAATAATATCTCATTGTGTTTCTTTTTTTCAAGTAAACTTTTTATTTGAGTGTAACATACATAAAGAAATGTACACAAATCATGGGTGTCAAAAAGTAAGTACACCTATGTAGTTTGCTCACAGATAAAGAAATAAAACATGACTAGCACCCAGAAATACCTCTCAGGGTCCTGTCCCAGTCACTGGGGTCTCCCAAGGGGATCTCACTGTGGTTTTGATTTGCTTTACCCTGATGATTAGTGATGTTGAGTATCTTTTCATGTGCTTGTCGGCCATGTCTATGTTTTCTTTGGAAAAATGTCTATTCAGGTCTTCTGCCCATTTTTTAATTGGGTTGTTTGGTTTTCTGATATTGAGTTGTATGAGTTGTTTATATGTTTTGGATATTAACCCCTTATTGGTCATATCATTTGCAAATATTGCTCCCATTTGGTAGGTTGTCTTTTGTTTTGTCGATGGTTTCCTTTACTGTTCAAAAGCTTTTGGGTTTGATTAGCTCCCATTTGTTTATTTTTGCTTTTGTTTCCTTTGCCTTAGGAGACAGGCCCCCCAAATATTACTATGACTTATGTCAAAAATTGTTTAACCTATGTTTTATCCTAGGAGTTTTTTGGTTTCTGGTCTTCCACTTAGGCCTTTAATCAATTTTGAGTTTATTTTTGTATGTGGTGTTAGAGAATGTTCTAATTTTATTCTTTCACACATAGCTGTCCAGTCTTCCCAGCACTACTTATTGAAGAGACTGTCTTTTCTCCGTTGTATATTCTTGCCTCTTTTGTTGTAGATTTATTGGCCATAAGTACGTGGGTTTATTTCTTTTCCATTGATTTATGTATCTGTTTTGTGTCAGTACTGTACTGTTTTGATTACTGTATCTTTGTAATATCATCTGAAATCAGGGAGTATGATACCTCTAGCTCTGTTCTTCTTTCTCAAGATAGCTTTGGTGAGTGAATGCTTTTTTTTTTTTTTTTTTTTTTTGCGGTACGCGGGCCTCTCACTGTTGTGGTCTCTCCCGTTGCGGAGCACAGGCTCCGACGCGCAGGCCCAGCGGCCATGTGCTCACGGGCCCAGCCGCTCTGCGGCATGTGGGATCTTCCCGGACCGGGGTACGAGCCCATGTCCCCTGCATCGGCAGGCGGACTCTCAACCACTGCGCCACCAGGGAAGCCCTGAATGCTTTTTAATATTAAAGGTAAGCTGGTAAGAAACTAGAATTTGATTTTCTTTCTGTTAAGAGGACAGAGTTTTCTTAGAATATCGATCTGCTTTTGATAACAGATTATAAAGTTTTTTTTACCTTTTAAGTAATGTGTTGTAAATTTCTGTATTTGCCTTTGAAACCTTTTATTGTCACTTTGATTACATGAATAAATATTGTTTCACAGTGACCTATGATCCTATTTGACCAAGTGTTTAAACAAATTTTGATACCTTTGACAAACTTTCTGCAATTAAATTCTAAATGAAGTCCTTTTGACCTCTAGCTAACTTTGGGCTGTTTCAGAGGGCCCTGAAACATCTCAAAAGAGCAATATTAAATTAATTAGTTTTATTTAGTATGTTAAATTACATGGGAAGCATTGTCAAAGGGTGTTGGTAAACCTTCTTAGGTTATATTATGTGGATAAACGTTATTAATATAAATGTTCTAGAAATTATATGAAATTTCTGAATTTCAGATATGTCCTGATATAATATTACCCATCACAATTCTAGTTATTATCTTAAAATATTGTATATTGCAGAAATAACCAAATTTCTTTGTCAACTGCATTGTGATTAGATCTTTAACCATGCCATTTTTCTTATTTATAAACAGTTATTGTTTTACTCTGATGCTTTTGCAAAAAAGCTTCATCTTCAAGAAGATTCATAGAATGGACTTTTTGACATATATAGTTTTCTGATAACTTTCAGATCATACCACTGAATTGGGCAAGAAATTACAGAACACTAATGAAAAACTTGATGGCTCCATAAAACTGCTAAAAGAAGACCAAGATCAACAAAAATTAATCACATGGAACTGAATAAACTGATGAATATGATTATAATTTTTATGACTCTTTGTCTGAAATACTAAATTTTTGTTCTCCAAATATAAAGAAACCTTTCCTTTTATACTATGACTAACAGCAATTTAGTAAATGATGCATTTGTAAGTAGAATTCAAACATTTATCCCTACTTGATTCCTCCAGAATTTGGAAACTCTTAGTGAATATTCTTATTCTCATGGCAATATAGTTATTTACATAAGTTCATTAAGAATCTATCTTCTTTACTATAATAGGACACATTTGGGAACATTGGTTATATTACCAAGGCTTTGATTGGAATGTCGTATTTGAGAAAGACATGCATAGACTCAGATATGACTGGATGGCTTTAAGGAACTAAGGTTGACTTTATGAAGCCATAAAGCCCCTTGGAAAAAGAGCCTGGTACCTTGCTTACACGGTTCCCAGCAGCCTTACCAGGTGAGTAAGGGAGGCCACTTCCCAGCAGATGCAGGAACCTCAGGATCTTTGGGGGACCTTAAGAAGAGAGGAACTGACCCAAATCTATAAGTATTACAGACAAGTCTGATGGCATGTTCTTGGCATGGTCTCCTGGTCTCGAGAGGCATGTAAAAGTTCAATCTGGGGATTCCTTATGAAACGTGCACGCAAAGCAGATTCAAAAGAACCTCTATGGTCAATTGCTTTTCTTGCTGGACTTACGTAAATAAGCAGGCCAAGTTTAATGAGACTAAACTTATTTTGCAAACAAATTTGTCTTCATTTGGCTATCTTTGATAGAACTGAGAGTGATTTTAGAGGAAAAAAATTGTGTTTCAGCAGAAACTATATTAGACACTTGTGGATATTAGATTCTAGTTGTTAATCATCTTTGAGGTTTTCTTTTTTTTTTTAACATCTTTATTGGGGTATAATTGCTTTACAATGGTGTGTTAGTTTCTGCTTTATAACAAAGTGAATCAGTTATACATATACATATGTTCCCATATCTCTTCCCTCTTGCGTCTCCCTCCCTCCCACCCTCCCTATCCCACCCCTCCAGGCGGTCACAAAGCACCGAGCTGATCTCCCTGTGCCATGTGGCTGCTTCCCACTAGCTATCTACCTTACGTTTGTTAGTGTATATATGTCCATGCCTCTCTCTCGCCCTGTCACAGCTCATCCTTCCCCCTCCCCATATCCTCAAGTCCATTCTCCAGTAGGTCTGTGTCTTTATTCCTGTCTTACCCCTAGGTTCTTCATGACATTTTTTCCCCTTAAATTACATATATATGTGTTAGCATACGGTATTTGTCTTTCTCTTTCTGACTTACTTCACTCTGTATGAAAGACTCTAGGTCTATCCACCTCATTACAAATAGCTCAATTTCGTTTCTTTTTATGGCTGAGTAATAGTCCATTGTATATATGTGCCACATCTTCTTTATCCATTCATCAGACGATGGGCACTTAGGTTGTTTCCGTCTCCGGGCTACTGTAAATAGAGCTGCAATGAACATTTTGGTACATGACTCTTTATGAATTTTGGTTTTCTCAGGGTATATGCCCAGTAGTGGGATTGCTGGGTCATATGGTAATTCTATTTTTAATTTTTTAAGGAACCTCCATACTATTCTCCATAGTGGCTGTATCAGTTTACATTCCCACCAACAGTGCAAGAGGGTTCCCTTTTCTCCACACCCTCTCTGGCATTTATTGTTTATAGATTTTCTGATGATGCCCATTCTAACCTGTGTGAGGTGATACATCATTGTAGTTTTGATTTGCATTTCTCTAATAATAAGTGATGCTGAGCAGCTTTTCATGTGCTTCTTGGCCATCTGTATGTCTTCTTTGGAGAAATGTCTATTTAGGTCTTCTGCCCATTTTTGGATTGGGTTGTTTGTTTTTTAGTTATTGAGCTGTTGTAAATTTTGGAGATTAATCCTTTGTCAGTTGCTTCATTTGCAAATATTTTCTCCCATTCTGAGGGTTGTCTTTTCGTCTTGGTTATGGTTTCCTTTGCTGTGCAAAAGCTTTGAAGTTTCATTAGGTCACATTTGTTTATTTTTGTTTTTATTTCCATTTCTCTAGAAGGTGGGTCAAAAAGGATCTTGCTGTGATTTATGTCATAGAGTGTTCTGCCTATGTTTTCCTCTAAGAGTTTGATAGTTTCTGGCCTTACATTTAGGTCTTTAATCCATTTTGAGCTTATTTTTGTGTATGGTGTTAGGGAGTGAACTAATCTCATACTTTTACATGTACCTGTCCAGTTTTCCCAGCACCACTTATTGAAGAGGCTGTCCTTTCTCCACTGTACATTCCTGCCATCTTTATCAAAGATAAGGTGTCCATATGTGCATGGGTTTATCTCTGGGCTTGCTATCCTGTTCAATTGATCTATCTTTCTGTTTTTGTGTCAGTACCCTACTGTCTTCATTACTGTAGCTTTGTAGTATAGTCTGAAGTCAGGGAGCCTGATTCTTCCATCTCCGTTTTTTGTTCTCAAGATTGCTTTGGCTATTCGCGGTCTTTTGTGTTTCCATACAAATTGTGAAATTTTTTGGTTCTAGTTCTGTGAAAAATGCCAGTGGTAGTTTGATAGGGATTGCATTGAATCTATAGATTGCTTTGGGTAGTATAGTCATTTTCACAATGTTGATTCTTCCAATCCAAGAACATGGTATATCTCTCCATCTATTTGTATCATCTTTAATTTCTTTCATCAGTGTCTTATAATTTTCTGCATACAGGTCTTTTTTCTCCTTAGGTAGGTTTATTCCTAGATATTTTATTCTTTTTGTTGCAATGGTAAATGGGAGTGTTTTCTTGATTTCACTTTCAGATTTTTCATCATTAGTGTATAGGAATGCAAGAGATTTCTGTGCATTAATTTTGTATCCTGCTACTTTACCAAATTCATTTATTAGCTCTAGTAGTTTTCTGGTAGCATCTTTAGGATTCTCTATGTATACTATCATGTCATCTGCAAACAGTGACAGCTTTACTTCTTCTTTTCCGATTTGGATTCCTTTTATTTCCTTTTCTTCTCTGATTGCTGTGGCTAAAACTTCCAAAACTATGTTAAATAAGAGTGGTGAGACTGGGCAACCTTGTCTTGTTCCTGATCTTAGTGGAAGTGCTTTCAGTTTTTCACCATTGAGGATGATGTTGGCTGTGGGCTTGTCATATATGGCCTTTATTATGTTGAGGAAAGTTCCCTCTATGCCTACTTTCTGAAGGGTTTTTATCATAAATGAGTGTTGAATTTTGTCAAAAGCTTTCTCTGCATCTATTGAGATGATCACATGGTTTTTCTCCTTCAATTTGTTAATATGGTTTATCACATTGATTGTTTTGCGTATATTGAAGAATCCTTGCATTCCTGGAATAAACCCCACTTGATCATGGTGTATGATCCTTTTAATGTGCTGTTGGATTCTGTTTGCTAGTATTTTGTTGAGGATTTTTGCATCTATGTTCATCAGTGATATTGGCCTGTAGTTTTCTTTCTATGTGACATCCTTGTCTGGTTTTGGTATCAAGGTGATGGTGGCCTCGTAAAAGGAATTTGGGAGTGTTCCTCCCTCTGCTATATTTTGGAAGAGTTTGAGAAGGACAGGTGTTAGCTCTTCTCTAAATGTTTGATGGAATTCGCCTGTGAAGCCATCTGGTCCTGGGTTTTTGTTTGCTGGAAGATTTTTTATCACAGTTTCAATTTCAGTGCTTGTGATTGGTCTGTTCATATTTTCTATTTCTTCCTGATTCAGTCTTGGCAGGTTGTGCCTTTCTAAGAATTTGTCCATTTCTTCCAGGTTGTCTGTTTTATTGGCATAGAGTTGCTTGTAGTAATCTCTCATGATCTTTTTAATTTCTGCAGCGTGAGTTATTACTTTTCCTTTTTCATTTCTAATTCTATTGATTTGAGTCTTCTCCCTTTTTTTCTTGATGAGTCTGGCTAATGGTTTATCAATTTTGTTTATCTTCTCAAAGAACCAGCTTTTAGTTTTATTGATCTTTGCTATTGTTTCCTTCATTGCTTTTTCATTTATTTCTGATCTGATTTTTATGATTTCTTTCCTTCTGCTAAAGTTGGGGTTTTTTTGTTCTTCTTTCTCTAATTGCTTGAGGTGCAAGGTTAGGTTGTTTATTCGAGATGTTTCCTGCTTCTTAAGGTGGGCTTGTATTGCTATAAACTTCCCTCTTAGAACTGCTTTTGCTGTGTCCCATAGGTTTTGGGTCGTCGTGTCTCCATTGTCATTTGTTCCTAGGTATTTTTTTATTTCCTCTTTGATTTCTTCAGTGATCACTTCGTTATTAAGTAGTGTATTGTTTAGGTTCCATGTGTTTGTATTTTTTACAGATCTTTTCCTGTAATTGATAGCTAGTCTCATGGCATTGTGGTCGGAAAAGATACTTGATAGAATTTCAATTTTCTTAAATTTACCGAGGCTTGATTTGTGACCCATGATATGATCTATCCTGGAGAATGTTCCATGAGCACTTGAGAAAAATGTGTATTCTGTTGTTTTTTGGATGGAGTGTCCTATAAATATCAATTAAGTCCATCTTGTTTAATGTATCATTTAAAGCTTGTGTTTCCTTATTTATTTTCATTTTGGATGATCTGTCCATTGGTGAAAGTGGGGTGTTAAAATCCCCTACTATGAATGCATTACTGTCGATTTCCCCTTTTATGGCTGTTAGTATTTGCCTTATGTATTGAGGTGCTCCTATGTTGGGTGCATAAATATTTACAATTGTTATATCTTCTTCTTGGATCGATCCCTTGATCATTATGTAGTGTCCTTCTTTGTCTCTTCTAATAGTCTTTATTTTAAAGTCTATTTTGTCCGATATGAGAATTGCTACTCCAGCTTTCTTTTGGTTTCCATTTGCATGGAATATATTTTCTACCCCCTTACTTTCAGTCTGTATGTGTCTCTAGGACTGAAGTGGGTCTCTTGTAGACAGTATATATATGGGTCTTGTTTTTGTATCCATTCAGCTAATCTGTGTCTTTTGGTGGGAGCTTTTAGTCCATTTACATTTAAGGTAATTATCGATATGTATGCTCCTATTCCCATTTTCTTAATTGTTTTAGGTTCGTTATTATAGGGCTTTTCCTTCTCTTGTGTTTCTTGTCTAGAGAAGTTCCTTTAGCATTTGTTGTAAAGCTGGTTTGGTGGTGCTGAACTCTCAGCTTTTGCTTGTCTGTAAAGGTTTTAATTTCTCCATGAAATCTGAATGAGATCCTTGCTGGGTAGAGTAATCTTGGTTGTAGGTTTTTCTCCTTCATCACTTTCAGTATGTCCTGCCACTCCCTTCTGGCTTGCTGAGTTTCTGCTGAGAGATCAGCTGTTAACCTTATGGGGATTCCCTTGTGTGTTATTTGTTGTTTTTCCCTTGCTGCTTTTAATATGCTTTCTTTGTATTTAATTTTTGACAGTTTGATTAATATGTGTCTTGGCATATTTCTCCTTGGATTTATCCTGTATGGGACTCTCTGTGCTTCCTGGAGTTGATTAACTATTTCCTTTCCCATATTAGGGAAGTTTTCAACTATAATCTCTTCAAATATTTTCTCAGTCCCTTTGTTTTTCTCTTCTTCTTCTGGAACGCCTATAATTCCAATGTTGGTCGTTTAATGTTGTCCCAGAGGTCTCTGAGACTGTCCTCGGTTCTTTACATTCTTTTTTCTTTATTCTGCTCTGCAGTAGTTATTTCCACTATTTTATCTTCCAGGTCACTTATCCATTCTTGTGCCTCAGTTATTCTAAGTTATTGATCCCATCTAGAGTATTTTTAATTTCATTTATTGTGTTGTTCATCGTTGCTTGTTTCATCTTTATTTCTTCTAGGTCCTTGTTAAATGTTTCTTGCATTTTGTCCATTCTATTTCCAAGATTTTGGATCATCTTTACTATCATTATTATGAATTCTTTTTCAGGTAGACTGCCTATTTCCTCTTCATTTGTTCGGTCTGGTGCATTTTTATCTTGCTCCTTCATCTGCTGAGTGTTTCTCTGTCTTCTCATTTTGCTTATCTTACTGTGTTTGGGGTCTACTTTTTGCAGGCTGCAGGTTTGTAGTTCCCTTTGTTTTTCATGTCTGTCTCCAGTGGCTAAGGTTGGTTCAGTGGGTTGTGTAGGCTTCCTGGTGGAGGGGACTAGTGCCTGTTTTCTGGTGGATGAGGCTGGATCTTGTCTTTCTGTTGGGCAGGTCCACGTCTGGTGGTGTTTTTTGGGGTGTCTGTGGACTTATTATGATTTTAGGCAGCCTCTCTGCTAATGAGTGGGGTTGTGTTCTTGTTTTGCTAGTTGTTTGGCATAGGTTGTCCAGCACTGTAGCTTGCTGGTCGTTGAGTGAAGCTGGGTGCTGGTGTTAAGATGGAGGTCTCTGGGAGAATTTCGCCATTTGATATTATGTGGAGCTGAGAGGTCTCTTGTTGACCAGTGTCCTGAAGTTGGCTCTCCCACCTCAGAGGCAGAGCCCTGACTCCTGGCTGGAGGACCAAGAGCCTTTCATCCACATGGCTCAGAATAAAAGGGAGAAAAAGTGGAGAGAATTAGTAGAAGTAGAAAGAAAGAAAGAAAGAAAGAAAGAAAGAAAGAAAGAAAGAAAGAAAGAAAGAAAGAAGGAAGGAAGGAAGGAAGGAAGGAAGGAAGGAAGGAAGGAAGGAAGGAAGGAAGGAAGAAGAAGAAGAAGGCAAGAAGGCAAGAAGGAAAGAAAGGAGGGAGGGAGGGAGGAAGGAAGAAGGAAGGAGGGAAGGAAGGAAAAAAGAGAGAAAGAAAGAAGATACAGTAAAATAAAATAAAGTATAATAAAGTTATTGAATTAAAAATTAATTATTTAGAAAAAAAAAGGGACGGCTAGAACCTTAGGACAAATGGTGGAAGCAAAGCTATATAGACAAAAATCTTACACAGAAGCATACACATACACCCTCACAAAAAGAGGTAAAGGGGAAAACATCATAAATCTTTCTCTCAAAGTCCACCTCCTAAATTTGGGATGAGTCATTGTCTTAAGGAGGGGAGGGGAGGGGAGGGAAGGGAAGGGAAAAGAAGTTATTAAAATTAATTATTAAGAAAAAAATTAAAATAATTAAAAACAATGGATGGATAGAACCCTAGGACAAATGGTGGAAGCAAAGCTATACAGACAAGATCTCACACAGAAGCATACACATACACATTCACAAAAAGAGGAAAAAATCATAGATCTTGCTCTTGAAGCCCACCTCCTCAATTTGGGAGGACTCATTGTCTAAAGGAGGGAAGGAAGGAAAGAAAGAAAGAAAGAAGATAAAGTAAAACAAAATAAACTTATAAAAATAAAAATAATTATTAAGAAGAAAAATTTTAAAAAAAAAGGAAGGATAGAACCCTAGGACAAATGGTGGAAGCAAAGCTATACAGACAAAATCTCACACAGAAGCATACACATATACACTCACAAAAAGAGGAAAAGGGGAAAAAATAAGAAATCTTGCTCTCAAAGTCCACCTCCTCAATTTGGGATGATTCGTTGTCTATTCATGTATTGCACAGAGGCAGGGTACATCAGGTTGATTGTGGAGCTTTAATCCGCTGCTTCTGAGGCTGCCGGGAGAGATTTCCCTTTCTCTTCTTTGTTCTCATAGCTCCCAGGGGCTCAGCTTTGGATTTGGCCCCGCCTCTGCGTGTACGTCACAGGAGGGCGTCTGTTCTTCGCTCAGACAAGATGGGTTTAAAGGAGCCGCTGATTCGGGGCCTCTGGCTCACTCAGGCTGGGGGGAGGGAGGAGCACGGAGTGCGGGGCGAGCCTGTGGCAGCAGAGGCCGGCGTGACGTTGCACCAGCCTGAGGCGTGCCGTGCGTTCTCCCATGGGAGTTGTCCCTGGATCCCGGGACTCTGGCAGTGGCGGGCTGCACAGGCTCCCCGGCAGGGGGGTGTGGATAGTGACCTGTGCTCGCACACAGGCTTTTTGGTGGCGGCAGCAGCAGCCTTAGCGTCTCATGCCCGTCTCTGGGGTCCGTGCTTTTAGCCACGGCTCGCACCCGTCTTGGAGCTCCTTTAAGCAGCGCTCTTAATCCCGTCTCCTCGCGCACCAGGAAACAAAGAGGCAAGAAAAAGTCTCTTGCCTCTTCGGCAGGTCCAGACTTTTCCCGGACTCCCTCCCGGCTAGCCGTGGTGCGCTAACCCCCTGCAGGCTGTGTTCACGCTGCCAACCCCAGTCCTCTCCCTGCGCTCCAACCGAAGCCCGAGCCTCAACTCCCAGCCCCGCCCGCCCCGGCTGGTGAGCAGACAAGCCTCTCGGGCTGGTGAGTCCCGGTCGGCCCTGTTCCTCTGTGCGGGAATCTTGCCGCTTTGCCCTCCGCACCCCTGTTGCTCTGCACTCCTCCGCGGCTCCGAAGCTTTCCCCCTGCGCCACCCGCAGTCTCCGCCCGCAAAGGGGCTTCCTAGTGTGTGGAAACCTTTCCTCCTTCACAGCTCTCTCCCACTAGTGCAGGTCCCATCCCTATCCTTTTGTCTCTGTTTATTTTTTTTTTCTTTTGCCCTACCCAGGTACGTGGGGCTTTTCTTGCCTTTTGGGAGGTCTGAGGTCTTCTGCCAGTGTTCAGTAGGTGTTCTGTAGGAGTTGTTCCACGTGTAGATGTATTTCTGGTGTATCTGTGGTGAGGAAGGTGATCTCTGCGTCTTACTCTTCTGCCATCTTCCCGGAAGCCAAGAAATATTTAAACAAAAAAGTTTAAAAAAAATATATGTAGTAGAGGAAAAATATTAGTTTGAGTTAATACAATATTCTTATTTATTTATTTTTTTGGTTGGAGTATAGTTGATTTACAAACGGAATTCCTTTTAGGGAGGAAAATTACCTACAATAAGCAAAATATCTTTTGGGAGTAGAAAGTACATGTTCATCAGCACTGAGCTAGGCTGAGGTCTGGAGTGGTAAACTGACTAATTCACAGGATAAATGGACAGGAACGAGATGGGTCAGGTGGTAGGCAAACAGAGCTAAACTTGAGAAGAGGGGAAGTGGTAGGAGAGGGATCCAGCATCTGGAGGGAGATGTGAGCCCGAGTGGGACTGAAGAGGAATATGGCCAAAGGCTGTCTGCTATTATCTACAATGATGTCTGCATATTTTGTACTATGTCAGAAAATTCTTATTCAATAGTAGTTGTGGGTATATGACTGTTAATACACTAAAGTTATCACTAAAAATTTGACTTGTTACTTATAACTGTTGTGTTTAGGTTTAACTTCATATAACCCAACCCCGTAAATAGCAATGGTTATAAATACACAAAAGATTAGTTTCCTCTCTTGTAAAAGTTCTGAGGTAGGCAGTTCAGGACTCCTGTGGTTGCTCCACAATTATCAGGGACCAGATTCCTTTTATATTTCTGATCTGCCATCATTAGTGCACTCATTTTGAAAGATGCCTCATGGTCCAAGATGTCTGTGGCAGTGCTAGTCATCACCTCTGAGTTCCAGCAAAACAAAGAGGAAATGGCAAAAGAGCTTGCCCAGGTGTCTGTCCCTTTTTTTTTTTTATAGACAGCCAATATATTATTTTAAAAGATATATTTCTATTCACTTACTAATCAGTCTCCTTGAATTTGACTTTTTTTATTTTAATTTTTTTAACATCTTTATTGGAGTATAATTGCTTTACAGTGGTGTGTTAGTTTCTGCATTATAACAAAGTTAATCAGCTATACATATACATATATCCCCATATCTCCTCCCTCTTGCGTCTCCTTCCCACCCTCCCTAACCCACCCCTCTAGGTGGTCACAAAGCACCAAGCTGATCTCCCTGTGCTATGTGGCTGCTTCCCACTAGCTGTTTCACATTTGGTAGTGTATATATGTCCATGACACTCTCTCACTTTGTCCCAGCTTACCTTTCCCCCTCCCCAAGTCATCAAGTCCATTCTCTACATCTGCATCTTTATTCCTGTCCTGCCCGTAGGTTCTTCAGAACCATTTTTTCTTTTATTTATTTTTTTTAGATTCCATATATATGTGTTACCATATGGTATTTGTTTTTCTCTTTCTGACTTACTTCACTCTCTATGACAGACTCTAGGTCCATGCACCTCATACAAATAACTCAGTTTCATTTCTTTTTATGGCTGAGTAATATTCCATTGTATATATGTGTCACATCTTCTTTATCCATTCATCTGTTGATGGACAGCAACTTAGGTTGCTTCCATGTCCTGGCTATTGTAAATAGAGCTGCAATGAACATTGTGGTACATGACTCTTTTTGAATTATGGTTTTCTCAGGGTATATGCCCAGTAGTGGGATTGCTGGGTCATATGGTAGTTCTATTTTTAGTTTTTTATGGAACCTCCATACTGTTCTCCATAGTGTCTGTATCAGTTTACATTCCCACCAACACTGCAAGAGGGTTCCCTTTTCTCCACACTCTCTCCAGCATTTATTGTTTGTAGATTTTTTGATGATGGCCATTCTGAGTGGTGTGAGGTGATACCTCATTGTAGTTTAGATTTGCATTTCTGTAATGATTAATGATGTTGAACATTCTTTCATGTGTTTGTTGGCAATCTGTATGTCTTCTTTGGAGAAATGTCTATTTAGGTCTTCTGCCCATTTTTGGATTGAGTTTTTCGTTTTTTTGATATTGAGCTGCATGAGCTGCTTGTAAATTTTGAAGATTAATCCTTTGTCAGTTGCTTCATTTGCAAATATTTTCTCCCATTCTGAGGGTTGTCTTTTCATCTTGTTTATGGTTTCCTTTGCTGTGCAAAAGCTTTGAAGTTTCATTAGGTCACATTTGTTTATTTCTGTTTTTATTTCCATTTCTCTAGGAGGTGGGTCAAAAAGGATCTTGCTGTGATTTATGTCATAGAGTGTTCTGCCGATGTTTTCCTCTAAGAATTTTACAGTGTCTGGCCTTACATTTAGGTCTTTAATCCATTTTGAGTTTATTTTTGTGTATGGTGTTAGGGAGTGTTCTAATTTCATTCTTTTACATGTAGCTGTCCAGTTTTCCCAGCACCACTTGAAGAGCCTGTCTTTTCTCCATTGTATATTCTTGCCTCCTTTATCAAAGATAAGGTGACCATATGTGCGTGGGTTTATCTCTGGCCTTTCTATCCTGTTCCATTGATCTATATTTCTGTTTTTGTGCCAGTACCCTACTATCTTGCTTGCTGTAGCTTTGTAGTATAGTCTGAAGTCCGGGAGCCTGATTCTTCCAGCTCTGTTTTTCTTTCTCAAGATTCCTTTGTCTATTCGGGGTCTTTTTTGTTTCCATACAAATTGTGAAATTTTTTGTTCTAGTTCTGTGAAAAATGTCATTGGTAGTTTGATAGGGATTGCATTGAATCTATAGATTGCTATAGGTAGTATAGTCTTTTTCACGATGTTGATTCTTCCAATCCAAGAACATGGTATATCTCTCCATCTGTTTGTGTCATCTTTAATTTCTTTCATCAGTGTCTTATACTTTTCTGTATACAGGTCTCTTGTCCCCTTAGGTAGGCTTATTCCTAGGTATTTTATTATTTTTGTTACAATGGTAAATGGGCGTGTTTCCTTAATTTCTCTTTTAGATTTTTCATCATTAGTGTATAGGAATGCAAGATATTTCTGTGCATTAATTTTGTATCCTGCTGCTTTACCAAATTCATTGATTAACTCTAGTAGTTTTCTGGTAGCATCTATAGGATTCCCTATGTATAGTATCATGTCATCTGCAAACAGTGACAGCTTTACTTCTTCTTTTCCAATTTGGATTCCTTTTATTTCTTTTTATTCTCTGATTGTTGTGGCTAAAACTTCCAAAACTATGTTGAATAATAGTGGTGAGAATGGACATCCTTGTCTTCTTCCTGATCTTAGTGGAAATGGTTTCAGTTTTTCACCCTTGAGAACGATGTTGGCTTGTCATATATGGCCTTTATTATGTTGAGGTAAGTTCCCTCTATGCCTACTTTTTGGAGGGTTTTTATCATAAATGGGTGTTAAATTTTGTCAAAAGCTTTTCTGCATCTATTGAGATGATCATATGGTTTTTATCCTTCAGTTTGTTAATATGGTGTATCACATTGATTGTTTTGCGTATATTGAAGAATCCTTGCATTCCTGGGATAAACCCAACTTGATCATGGTGTATGATCCTTTTAATGTGCTGTTGGATTCCGTTTGCTAGTATTTTGTTGAGGATTTTTGCATCTATGTTCATCAGTGATATTGGCCTATAGTTTTCTTTCTTTGTGACATCTTTGTCTGGTTTTGGTATCAGGGTGATGGTGGCCTCATAGAATGAGGTTGGGAGTATTCCTCTCTCTGCTATATTTTGGAAGAGTTTGAGAAGGATAGGTGTTAGCTCTTCTCTAAATGTTTGATATAATTCTCCTGTGAAGCCATTTGGTCCCGGTCTTTAGTTAGTTGGAAGATTTTTAATCACAGTCTCAATTTCAGTGCTTGTGATTGGTCTATTTACATTTTCTCTTTCTTCCTGGTTCAGTCTCGAAAGCTTGTGCTTTTCTAAGAATTTGTCCATTTCTTCCAGGTTGTCCATTTTATTGGTATAGATTTGCTTGTAGTAATCTCTCATGATCTTTTGTATTTCTGCAGTGTCAGTTGTTACTTCTCCTTTCTCATTTCTCATTCTATTGATTTGAGTCTTCTCCCTTTTTTTCTTGATGAGTCTGGCTAATGGTTTATCAATCTTGTTTATCTTCTCAAAGAACTAGCTTTTAGTTTTATTGATCTTTGCTATTGTTCCCTTCATTTCTTTTTCATTTATTTCTGATCTGATCTTTATGATTTCTTTCCTTCTGCTAACTTTGGGGGTTTTTTGTTCTTCCCTCTCTAATTGCTTTAGGTGTAAGGTTAGGTTGTTTATTTGAGATGTTTCTTGTTTCCTGAGGTAGGATTGTATTGCTATAAACTTCCCTCTTAGGACTGCTTTGGCTGCATCCCATAGCTTTTGTGTCCTCGTGTTTTCATTGTCATTTTTTTCTAGGTATTTTTTAATTTCCTCTTTTATTTCTTCAGTGATCTCTTGGTTATTTAGTAGTGTATTGTTTAGCCTCCATCACTTTGTAATTTTTTTACAGATTTTTTTCTTCTAATTGATATCAAGTCTCATAACATTGTGATCAGAAAAGACACTTGATAAGATTTCAATTTTCTTAAATTTACCAAGGCTTGATTTGAGACCCAAGGTATGATCTATCCTGGAGAATGTTCCATAAGCACTTGAGAAGAAAGTGCATTCTGTTGTTTTTGGATGGAATGTCTTATAAATATCAATTAAGTCTATCTTGTTTAATGTATCATTTAAAGCTTGTGTTTCCTTATTTATTTTCATTTTGGATGATCTGTTCATTGATGAAAGTGGGGTGTTAAAGTCCTCTACTATGATTGTCTTAATGTCTATTTCCCCTTTTATGGTTGTTAGCATTTGCCTTATGTATTGAGTTGCTCCTATGTTGGGTGTATAAATATTTACAATTATTATATCTTCTTGGATTGATCCCTTGATCATTACGTAGTCTCCTTTTTTGTCTTTTGTAATAGTCTTTATTTTAAAGTCTATTTTGTCTGATATGAGAATTGCTACTCCATCATTCTTTTGATTTCCATTTGCATGGAATATCTTTGCCCATCCCCTCATTTTCAGTCTGTATGTGTCCCTAGGTCTGAAGTGGGTGTCTTGTAGAGAGCATATATATGGGTTTTGTTTTTGTATCTATTCAGCCAGTCTATGTCTTTTGGTTTGAGCGTTTAATCCATTTACATTTAAGATAGTTATTGATATGTATGTTCCTATTACCATTTTCTTAATTGTTTTGGGTTTGTTATTAGGTCTTTTCCTTGTCTTTTGTTTCCTGCCTAGAGAAGTTCTTTTAGCATTTGTTGTAAAGCTGGTTTGGTGGCACTAAATTCTCTTATCTTTTGCTTTTCTGTAAAGGTTTTAACTTCTCCGTTGAATCTGAATGAGATCCTTGCTGGGTACAGTAATCTTGGTTGTAGGTTTTTCCCTTTCATCACTATAAATATGTCCTGCCGCTCCCTTCTGGCTTGCAGAGTTTCTGCTGAAAGATCAGGTGTTAACATTATGGGGATTCCCTTGTATATTATTTGTTGTTTTTCCCTTGCCACTTTTAATATTTTTTCTTTGTATTTAATTTTTGACAGTTTGATTAATATGTGTCTTGGCGTATTTCTCCTTGGATTTATCCTGTATGGGACTCTCTGTGCTTCCTGGATTTGATTAACTATTTCCTTTCCCATATTAGGGAAGTTTTCAACTATAATCTCTTCAAATATTTTCTCAGTCCCTTTCTTTTTCTCTTCTTCTTCTGGGACCTCTATAATTAGAATGTTGGTGTGTTTAATGTTGTCCCAGAGGTCTCTGAGACTGTCCTTAATTCTTTTCATTCTTTTTTCTTTATTCTGCTCTGTGGTAGTTATTTCCACTATTTTATCTTCCAGGTCACTTATCCATTCTCCTGCCTCAGTTATTCTGCATTGATTCCTTCTAGAGAATTTTTAATTTCATTTATTGTGTTGCTCATCATTATTTGCTTGCTCTGTAGTTCTTCTAGGTCCTTGTTAAACGTTTTTTGTATTTTGTCCATTCTATTTCCAAGATTTTGGATCATCTTTACTATCATTACTCTGAATTCTTTTTCAGGTAGACTGCCTATTTCCTCTTCATTTGTTTGGTCTGGTGGGTTTTTGCCTTGCTCCTTCATCTGCTGTGTGTTTCTCTGTCTTCTCATTTTGCTTAACCTACTGTATTTGGGGTCTCCTTTTCGCAGGCTGAAGGTTTGTTGTTCCCGTTGTTTTCGGTGTCTGCCCCCAGTGGCTAAGGTTGGTTCAGTGGGTTGTGTAGGCTTCCTGGTGGAGGGGACTGGTGCCTGTGTTCTGGTGGATGAGGCTGGATTTTGTCTTTCTGGTTGGCAGGACCGCATCCGTTGGTGTCTTTTGGGGTGTCTGTGACCTTATTATGATTTTAGGCAGCCTGTCTGCTAATGGGTGGGGTTGTGTTCCTGTCTTGCTAGTTGTTTGGCATAGGGTGTCCAGTACTCTAGCTTGCTGGTCGTTGAGTGGAGCTGGGTCTTAGTGTTGAGATAGAGATCTCTGGGAGAACATTTGATATTACGTGGAGTTGAGAGGTCTCTGGTGGACCAATGTCCTGAACTTGGCTCTCCCATCTCAGAGGCACAGGCCTGACACCCAGCCGGAGCACCAAGACCCTGACAGACACACGGCTGCTAGTGTTGAAGGGTCTCCTGCAGAGGCAGGTGTTGGCTGTAGCTCACCGTGGGGACAAGGACACTCTGTCTGTCCCTTTTAATCAGTTTTCCCACCCACCCAACAACTTCTGTTTGCATTTCTTTAGCCAGAACTACTAGAACTTGTTTCTGTGTGGGAGAAAGATTCAGATAAAAATTTCATAAAAGATAAGAAATCATGAATAATGAGCATCCTTTTCCTGGATTTGTTTTATACTGATCTTCTGTTCAGATTAAAGTTCCATGAAAAAGGAAGGATTGGGCTTCCCTGGTGGCGCAGTGGTTGAGAGTCCGCCTGCTGATACAGGGGACGTGTGTTCGTACCCTGGACCAGGAAGATCCCTCATGCCGTGGAGCGGCTGGGCCTGTGAGCCATGGCCACTGAGCCTGCGCGTCCGGAGCCTGCGCTCTGCAGCAGGAGAGGCCACAACAGTGAGAGGCCCACGTACCGCAAAAAAAAAAAAAAAAAAGGAAGAATTAAGTGGATTAAGTGGTAAGAGGCAACTACTCAGCAACTTCCCTGCTTGACGAACATCTAATCATTTTTAAGATGCAGATGAAATGTCCCCTTCTCTATGAAGCCCTTTCCTAAATCACCCAGTACCTTAAATTACTTCTTCTTCTGCATTCCCAAAATATTTCACACTTACCTCTTCAACTGAATGTAGTATACTGTATTATAATTAGATTTATACATCTGTTTCCTTTAGTAGATGAAAACTTCCTGATCCAACTACTCTTTGTACTTCTCCAACACCTAACATCATACTTGACACATACTGGACAACAAATGACACATGAGAATGAAAGTAGAAAGGTAGCGGTAGATAAAAACTGAGAAGCTCTGAGAAAAGAAATAGAATAACATATTTAAAGTGTGACCAACTATCCTGGTTTGATCAGGAATCAGGGGTTTTCTGTGATTCCAGGCTTTCAGTGCCTTTTTTTTTTAAACATCTTTATTAGAATATAGTTGCTTTACAATGTTGTGTTAGTTTCTGCTGTATAACAAAGTGAATCAGCTATATGTATACATATTTCCCCATATCCCCTCCCTCTTGCGTCTCCCTCCCACCCTCCCTATCCCACCCCTCTAGGTGGTCACAAAGCACCGAGCTGATCTCCTGGGAAGATCCCAGGCAAACTGGGATGGTTGTCACCTAACACTAGAACCTGGTTGTCAACTCTAGAGATTCGAACCCTGAATCAAGCAAGAAAAAAACAAAGTCAAAGAGAGTGGCAAGATCATTTCTCCAATCGTGGTAAATGGAGTCCTTGACAGCTACAGAAAGGAATCTGGAGGCTTTGAGACTGTAAGTCATCAGGAAGGGGTCTGATTACAGGAAAGATTCAGGGTTGTTTTTATTCAAATGTGGAATTTTCCCTATTCAACCCAGAGTTATACAACAGTGATGGATGTCAATTAAAGATTGCTGAGTCAGGTAAATCATGCAGGACACTAACATGATATGATTGACATTTTCATTTCTTTAGGTCTGGCTCTGATTTTATTCCTCAGTTGTATTAATTAGAATTAATTAATAGGCTCTGCTGTCAATAATAGCGGTCCAAAATACCAGTGACTTCGGAATTCCCTCACGGTCCAGTGGTTAGGACTCGGTGCTTTCACTGCCATGGCCGGGGTTCAATCCCTGGTCTGGGAACTAGGATCCCACATGCCATGCAGTGCGGCCAAAACCAAAAAACAACAAAAAAGCAAACAAAACCAAAACCCCCCCAAAACCCCAAAATACCAGTGGCTTAAACAACAGAGGAGTTTATTTCTCTCTTGAGTATATGACTGGATTAATAAGGTGGCTTTGCTCTGTAATGTTACCAAAGCTCCAGGCTCCATCCATCTGGTTGTTCCACCATCTCTAGGAGACTGCTCTTTCTACATGGTCCATTATGTTCCCATTCCAGGGCATTAGAAATGAGATGCAACCTGCGAGGTGTATACATCCCCTCCGTTCACATCCCACTGACCAGCACTCTGTGGCCTCATCTAAGTGTGAGAGTGGATGGAAGTGTCGTTATTCAGAGTGGCCATGTGCCCAGGTTAATAATAGGATCTGTTACTTTAGAAGAAGGGGAGCAGGGATACAGGAATATCTAGAATTCTCTGCCACACTAGTCAACATAGTACCAGCAAATGATTATGCCTCACTGTTATAATAAACACAAATATTACGATTTTGCTTTTCAAAAAGCATCAAGTGTAAACATTAATCATCCCTACAGAGAACCTGCCTCCAGCGGACTATGAGGTCTGAACCCAGGAATCACCTCCTCACAGGTGAGAAGAAGAAATACACAGCCTGGCAAAGCAAAGACTTTAAACACCCAAACTCACAGGGTGATAGCAACTATCACAGAAGCCCAAAGGCTGGAGTGAGGAGGAGGATGAAAAATGAAGAAAAATATACTAAAGCAAAGTTAGAGTGTAGTAGCTGAGAGCTAGAACACCTGGATTAATCCTGGCTCTGCCACTCACTAATTCTGATTGTGTGATCTTGGACAAGTGACCTAGCTTATCTGTGCCTTCTGTACCTAGAAAACTACTATAATAATAGTTTCACACCTATGGAATTATTATCATAATAATCATATGTTATAGGATGGTAGTAAGGATTAAATCAGTTAAATTTCTTAGAACAGTGACTGGTACATAGAGGGCATTCAAAAACTGTTAGCTATCATCATTGTCTTATGGTTTCGTCGAGGGCTAGATATCACAAAGTCCAACCTAATTTTTTTTTTTTTTTCTTTTGCGGTACGTGGGCCTCTCACTGTTGTGGCCTCTCCCGTTGCGGAGCATAGGCTCCGGACGTGCAGGCTCAATGGCCATGGCTCACGGGCCCAGCTGCTCCGCGGCATGTGGGATCTTCCTGGACTGGGGCACGAACCCGTGTCCCCTGCATCGGCAGGCGGACTCTCAACCACTGCGCCACCAGGGAAGCCCCCAACCTAATTTTTAAATCAATCTGTAAACTGTTTATTTTCCTGGAGCAAGGCATAATAAATTGGCAGATAAGTAACAGTAAAACCAACAAAAGCAAGGTCCTCATTTATGTACATTCTGAAGTGAGACGGATAGAATGATAAGAGTTTCCCATTTAGTTATTCAACAAATTTTTTAAATCTTTTTTTAAATTTAATTTAATTTTTATATAGCATGTTCTTACTAGTTATCTGTTTTATATGTATCAGTGTATACATGTCAATCCCAGCCTCCCAATTCATCCCACCACCACCGCCCCCCAACAAATTTCTATTAAATAGTTTCCATATGCCAGGTACCATGCAGGGTATTTGGAATTATTCCTCTCATTTATATGCCTTAAGTAGAATGCACTCTATAACGTAAAATGCAAAGAAAATATAAAGGATCATTCTTCTTACCCAATAAGAGGTCTGGGTGTGGCAGACCTGGTCTAGAATAACTTGGCAATACTATCAATGAACAAGGTCCCAGCTCTCTTCCTCTTCTGCTATCAGAGTGATGACTGACGTACTGCAAGAAAGGTATAGCAAAAAAAAAAAAAAAAAAGAAAAAAAAAAAGAAAGGTATAGCAGAGAACAGTCTGACCAAATGCTCTGCCTTGCTGAAACAGGGACCACTAGCCTTCCAGGCTCCAGGAGGTGGATCTTTAAAGCCCTCTGTCAAACACTTAGTTTCCCATTTTACTTGCAGCATTCCACTACAGGTTAGGAACTGTGTTTGGCTTCTAACGACAGGGACTCAAACGCCAGTGGCTCAGTAAATTGTTTCCCTTTTCTCAAATAATGGCAAGCTGGGGTGAGGTGATCCAGGGCTGGAACAGAGGTTCTTCTGTGTCACTGGGGACTCAGGATCTTCGTATCTTTCTGCTCAGTTATCCTGAGCATGTACTTGGGGCACAAGATGGCTAATCCACTTCTGCATGACCTCTGCGTTCCTAGCAAGAGAAAGAACGTGAAGGGCAGGAGGCACCTATAGGCTGAGCACCTATCTTCACCCTTTCAAAGGCCTTTCCCAGAAGTGCCACCTAGCAACTAGATAACAACTCATTGGACAGAATATGTGATCATCGCAGCTCCAGGAAACTAGGAAAATTTGTGTTTTTAGCCAAGTCCAGGCACACTGCCTCTCTGAACTAAGTTGGAGATATTTCGGTAAAAAAAGAAGGGGAGAAAGAGTATTGGGTAGGCATCTAGCAGTGACTTCCAGAAACCAATGGTCCACCCAGTACTGGGCTTCATCTCACTATATGAAGATACATGACTGGCTTTTAAGATTTGATCCTGCAAAGGACCAACCATGGTCTTGGAAACATCAGATCAATACAGATTCGCCTATATCTTCCCAGACATCTCTTCTGGTAATAAAGATGTTTTCAATTTATATAGGATTCTTTCTCTGGTTATTTAACAAGTTAGTGGGATTTAAAAATGTATTAAAATTGCTTCAGATCCATCACTGTCATGAATGATGTTAGGAAGTATTTGCCAGAAGCCAAACATTTGAACAGCTTTAAGCACGGCATCAGAAAAACTACAATTACACTCAGGAAAGAGCTGCTTGAGGTGCGACATCAAAATGCAGTTCCCCGGGCAACTGAGACGGAGATACATTCAATAACGCAGAGCTTCCAAGAATTGCTAAGATCATCCAGAATTTGCAACACCATTTATTTATTTTTCATTGACAGTTAAATTACCACTTGAAAGCATCTGCTGACTAGCAAACAAATCCTTGATTCTGGATAAACTAGGCATCCTCCAGAAATAACTCCCACACTTATTGATAGAGGGGATCAGGGAGAAGACATGAGCCTGGAAATATGTGGCTGGATGTACAGCCTTGCCATCAGACCCGGCTGTGTTGGAGATGGCACTCTTTGCAGATAAATGTTGGTCAGTGTTCAGGTCATCTTTGTCTCAGATGACAGAGCGCCAGCCCAGTGTTCTCATCATACATGAGTCTGACAACCTTTTATTGAACTGTGCCATTTCACAATGCCTGGTTGGGAACTCAACAAATAAGGTGTTTACTAGGAAACAATATTCAGCAAAATGCATTGTCTAAAGTATAATTCTGTACTTCCATGATCGGGGGTTGCACCAACTGTGCTTAAAAAAAAAAATCAAACTCACAGTATTTACAACACAGTATTTACAATACAGTATTTACAATACACTTAACACAATCTATTACTGAAAAGCTTGAAACAAATCATATTCTTATGGATTTACATTATAATTTCAGATATATTTTATTTCAACTTCTGATTAGTTTTCAGTTAATAAGAGATAACACTAAGTTTTTTCTGGTCTGTACTTAGGTTCCCTTAAGTAAATTAGCAGTTAAATACTCATTTTCCAAGGGATCTTTCTATAATCAGAATATTCTTTTTGTATTTTAAACACTCTTGCCATTAACAATGGCTAACATTTATCACTCAATTGTTCTGTCTCTAGTACTGTTGCTAAATTCTCTACATAGATTATCTCAAACTCCCACAACAAGCCTATGAAGAATATTCTATTATTAGTATACTCATTTTACAGATGAGGAATCTGAGGCTTAAAGAAGTTAAGAAATGTGCCCGTGGTCAACAAGCTGATAACCGATGGAGGCAAGGGCACGAACTCAGGGAGGGTGACACCTCAAATTGTTTCTTAACCACTACATGACATGGCCCTTATTTTTTCTAATTTGTGAGCTTACCCGGTTTTACTTTTTTTTCTTAATAAATTTATTTACTTATTTATTTATTTTTGGCTGCATTGGGCCTTCGTTGCTGTACCTGGACTTTCTCTAGTTGTGGCGAGCCGGGGTTACTCTTCATTGCAGTGTGCGGGCTTCTCATTGTGGTGGCTTCTCTTGTTGTGCAGCATGGGCTCTGGTGTGCTGGCTCAGTAGTTGTGGCTCATGGGCTCTAAAACGTAGGCTCAGTAGTTGTGGCCCACGGGCTTAGCTGCTCCGTGGCATGTGGGATCTTCCCGGACCAGCGATCGAACCTGTGTCCCCTGCATTGGCAGGAGGATTCTTAACCACGTGCCACTAGGGAAGTCCCCAGTTTTACTTTTTAAGTGGCAATAAAGTCTCTAGAATTCTTCCAAAAGCAATGAAAAAAAAAATCACATATGCCTTAGAGGTAACAACATTAAAGAACTTGTTGAATGAATGAATGGAAGCTCCTTGAAGGCAGGGAGTTTTTGTTTCTTTTGTTCACTGTTGTACTCCTTTATGCCTTATACACACCCTGGCATGTAGCAGATGGTCACTGAATATTTGTTGAATGACACCTAATCCTGATGGCATCATGAGGGCAATCTTTCTCCATGTCAGTAGAGCCCCTCTCTGAAATTTAACTCTGCCAGAGTAGATTACAAGCTTAATTTTTGTTAATCTTTAAAACCACAAATATTTTGCACATTGCAGGTGATAGACCAAAAAGGACAAATACCTGATTCTGGAACTGACTGAAATCCTGAGTGACTTGGCTCAAAGTGAAAACATTTGGACAATTATATGAAATTTAAAATATCTCCTCCTTGGCTTGGATTCTCAATCTCAATGTTCTCATCTGGTTTGGGATCCAGTATAGAATAGGGGAAACTGTCTCCAGGGAGTCTTCTATCTGTGCCTACTGATATGGACAAGGTTAGATGGCATATGGATGGAAAGAGGCTTGTTGTATTGTAATACACCTGTGGGTGGGCAGGTGGTCCTGAACCAGGGCAGTAAGTGGAGGAGGGGATCCCAGGACTGAAGCTCCACTCCCAGCCCCATCATCAAGCAGACTAAAGAATGCTTCACATTCAGCTCTCCCTATGAATTCAACCTAAGGCACCTCAGAGTGTGACAGCTTGTGTTGCCTGACCTTTTTTTTATAGCTCATCAGGAAACAGAAGCTTGGATTTTGTCCTCTCTGACCATATTTCCTGTGCTGCAATTAACATGTGGTACACCCAGAGAAGAATCATTGCTAAAACAGCCTTCAGTGTGTTTTTTTTTTTTGGCGGTACGCGGGCCTCTCACTGTTGTGGCCTCTCCCATTGCGGAGCACAGGCTCCGGACGCGCGCCTGCGCGCGGCCATGGTTCACGGGCCCAGCCGCTCCGTGGCATGTGGGATCTTCCCGGACCGGGGCACGAACCCGTGTCCCCTGCATCGGCAGGCGGACTCTCAACCACTGCGCACCAGGTAAGCCCACCTTCAGTGTTTTAAATCAGTGGCATTTACCTGATTGCTCACTGTGGGCATCAGGATCCAATCTTCGGTTGGGGTTCCACATGGCTTATTCTGTACTTGGGACTTTTTTTATTTTTCGGTCCTGCTGCGGCTTGGGGGATCTTAGTTCCCCAACCAGGGATTGAACTGGGCCAAGCGCAAAGTCCTAACCACTGGACCACCAGGGAATTCCGACGTACTTGGGACTTTAAAGTGATTTATAACCGAACCTACCCAGCAGGCTGAGAACCAAATACAGTTTATTGGATCAGTAACTATGAATACCATGCAGTGGCATCCCAGTGTGAATTTCTAATTCTTCACTACAAACTGGTTGAAACCCTTTGCCAAATGGCATCCTACCAGAAATACTATTTTTAATAGAAACACTTAAATTCATTTTATTTGAATTTAATAGAAGAAAAGGGATCTGAAGCAAATCTGAAGGAATCTATTTTGAAAAATCTGTATTAGTAAGGATTCTCCAGAGAAACAAAGCCAATAGGATATAAATATATATATAAGAGGAGATTTATTATAGGAATTGGCTCACATGGTCATGGTGGATGAGAAGTCCCATGATCTACCATCTACAAGCTGGAAGGCCAGGAAAGCCAGTGCTGTAATTCAGCCTGAGTCCAAAGGCCTGGGAACAGGGGTGGAGTGAGGGGGCGCTGATGGTGTAAGCCATGATCTGAGTTGGAAAGCCGAGGAACCAGAAGCACTCACTGATGATTGAGGCCCAGGGCAGGAGAAGACGGATCTCTCAGCTCAAGCTGAGAGAGTGAATTTGCTTTTCCCCTGCCTTTTTGTTCTATTTGGGCTCTCAAGGAGTTGAATGATGCCCACTTGCATTGGGGAGGGCAATCTTCTTTACTCAGTTCACTAATTCAAAGGCTAATCTCTTCTGGAAACACCCTCCCAGACATGCCTAGGAATGTTTGACCAGATATTTGGGCATCCCTTAGCCCAGTCAAGTTGACACAAAATTTCTTCACTCCCCCAGTAATATTTCTTTAACAATCTCTCTGAAGTTAAAAAAAAAAAAGAAATTATAAACTCCATGAAGATTTTTTTACTACTATGTTTCAGTTTAAAGAATATTATTGACTTCTTTTTCTGAAGGGTGAAGACTGTACCTATCTCCTTTTCTCCAATTCTTAGTTTTGGTTGGTTGTATTCTTATTCTCATGTTGTCCAGGTTCGCACTGTTCCTGTTCTTCTGTTTGTAATGATGATTATCAAAGTTATCTAGTATTGGCTTTATACTTAGCACTGTTTTCATATTTAAATATTTTAAATTGGTTTTATACTTAAATGTTTACCATAATTTCTTCACTCTTGAGTTCTTTATTTTGATTATCTCAATTAGCGAGATCTCAAGTCAAGTGGTTTTCTCAATAAGGAACTTATAGGAGTTGTGCTTTCTGAGTTCATACATCTTTGAGATGGTGCACCCTTATAACTTGAATGCTTTCTTCATTGAGTATAGCTTACTTTCCTTAAAGCTATAAAGCTGCCTCCTCCAAATTTTTGTTTGTTTGTTTTTTGGCAATGGACATTGCTGTGGAAAATTTGGAGAGTAGCCTATGTCCTTACTCCCAACCCCTTTCTTTTAGGCGATTTGTTGTTTTGGTTTGGCTTGGTTTTTGCCTGGATGCTTAAAACACTCTATTCTTGAAGCTGTCTTTCAAATTCAAAATTTTATCTAGCTTGGAGTTAAGCCTTCTGTCTCAATGTTTTCTAGAAAGCTATTGGGTTGGCCAAAAAGTTCATTCGGGTTTTTCTGAAACATGCAAAAACCCGAATGAATTTCTTTTTGCCAATCAAATATATATATTTTTTGCCAACTGTATTTTTAAGAGAACTGACTTTTTTTTATTGAGATATAAGTCACACACCATAAAGTTCATCCTTTTCAAGTGTACAGTTCAGTGATTTTTAGTATATTCACAAAATTATGCAACCGTCACCACTATCTAATTCCAAAGAATGTTTATGACCCCAAAAGAAACCCCATACCTGTTAGTGGTCACTCCCTATTCCCCATTCTGCCCAGGCCATGGCAACCACTAATTTACTTTCTATCTTTATGCATTTGCTTATTCTGAACATTTCATGTAATAGTATCACACAGTATGTGACGATTTGCACCTGACTTTTTTCACTTGGGATAATGTCTTCAAGATTCATTCATGTGGGACTTCCCTGGTGGCACAGTGGTTAAGAATCTGCCTGCCAGTGCAGGGGACACGGGTTCAATCCCTGGTCCAGGAAGATCCCACATGCCGCGGAGCAACTAAGCCTGTGCACCACAACCACTGAACCTGTTCTCTAGAGCCCGCGAGCCACAACTACTGAGCCCGTGCACCTAGAGTCTGTGCTCCACAACAGGAGAAGCCACTGCAATGAGAAGCCTGCACACTGCAATGAAGAGTTGCTGCCAGCATGCAGCAACAAAGACGCAACGCAGCCAAATAAGCAAATAAATACATTAAAAAGAGATTTATCCATGTTATAGGCTATGTTAGTATTCAGTTACTTCATTTTTATGGCTGAATAGTATGCCAGTGCATGTATATATCACACTTTGTTTATCCATTCATCAGTTGATGAACATTTGGGTTGTTTCCACTTTCTGGATATTATGAATACTGGTGCTATAAGCATTCATGTATAAGTTTTTGTATAGATATATGTTTTTATTACTCTTGGGTTTATACCTGCTGTAGAATTGCTGGGTTATATGGGAACTCTATGTTTAATGATTTAAGGAACTGCCAGACTGTTTTTTAAAGTAGCTGGACTATTCTATATTTCTACCAGAAGTGTATAAGGATACTAATTTCTTTAGTTCTCAGAAACACTTGTTATTACCTATCTTTTTGAATATAGCCATCCTAGTGGGTATGAGGTAGTATTCAGTCATACCCTAATTTACATTTCCTTGATGGCTAATGATGTTGCGCATCTCTTCTCATGCTTATTGGCCATGTGTATGTCTTCTCTGGAGAGACGTCTATCCAAATCCTTTGCCCATTTTAAAATTAGATTATTGGTCCTTTTATTATTAAGTAGTACGAGTTCTTATATATTCTAGATACTAGTCCCATATCAGATATATGATTTGCAAATATTTTCTCCCAACTGTGGGTTGTTTTTTTCCTCTCTTGATAGTGTCCTTTGAAGCATAACAATTTTTAATTTGGTGAAGTCTAATTTATCTTTTTTTTTTCTTTTGTTGCTTCCACTTTTGGTGTCATTTCTAGTAAATCTAATTGCCTAATCCAAGGTTATGAAGATTAATGCCTATGTTTTCTTCTAAAAGGTTTGTAATTTTTGTTCTTAGATTTAGTCTTTGATCTATTTTGAGCTGATTTTTTGTATGTAGCATGAGATAGAGATCCAACTTAGTTCTTTCCCTTTTTTAATTTAATTAATTAATTTACTTATTTTAGGCTGCGTTGGGTCTTTGTTGCTGCGTGCGGGCTTTCTCTAGTTGTGGTGAGTGGGGGCTACTCTTCGTTGTGTTGTGCAGAATCTAGGCCCACGGGCTTCAGTAGTTGTGGCATGTGGGCTTCAGTAATTGTGGCTTGTGGGCTCTAGAGCACAGGCTCAGTAGTTGTGGTGCACAGGCTTAGTTGCTCTGCAGCATGTGGGATCTTCCTGGACCAGGGCTCGAACCCATGTCCCCTGCATTGGCAGGTGGATTCTTAACCACTGTGCCACCATGGAAGTCCCAACTTATTTCTTTTGCTACATGCAAAAGGATATACAATTGTCCCAGTACCATTTGTTGAAAAGGCTCTTCTTTACCCCATTGAATTGTCTTGGCACCCTTCTTGAAAATCAGTTGAGATTAGGAACCAAGATGGTGGAGTAGAAGGATGTGCTCTCACTCCCTCTTGTGAGAACACCAGAATCACAACTAGCTGGACAATCATCGACCAGAAGACACTGGAACTCACCAAAAAAGATACCCCACAGCCAAAGACAAAGGAAAAGCCACAATGAGATGGCAGGAGGGGCGCAAACACAGTAAAATCAAATCCCGTAACTGCTGGGTGGGTGACTTACAGACTGGAGAACACTTATACCACAGAAGTCCACTCACTGGAGTGAAGGTTCTGAGCCCCACGTCAGGTTCCCAACCTGGGGGTCTGGCAATGGGAGGAGGAATTCCTAGAGAATCAGACTTTGAAGGCTAGTGGGATTTGACTGCAGGACTTCGACAGGACTGGGGGAAACAGAGACTTCACTCTTGGAGGGCACACACAAAGTAGTGTGTGCATCGGGACCCAGGGGAAGGAGCAGTAACCCGAGGGGAGATTGAACCAGACCAACCTGCTAGTGTTGGAGGGTCTCCTGCAGAGGCAGACTGTGGCTGTGGCTCACAGTGGGGACTAGGACACTGGCAGCAGAAGTTCTGGGAAGTACTCCTTGGCGTGAGCCCTCCCAGAGTCCGCCATTAGCCCCATCAAAGAGCCCAGGTAGGCTCCAGTGTTGGGTTGCCTCAGGCCAAACAACCAACAGGGAGGGAACCCAGCCCCACCCATCAGCAGTTAAACAGATTAAAGTTTTACTGAGCTCTGCCCACCAGAGCAACAGTCAGCTCTACCCACCACCAGTCCCTCCCATCAGGAAACTTGCACAAGCCTCTTAGATAGCCTCATCCACCAGAGGGCAGACGGCAAAGCAAGAAGAACTACAATCCTGCAGTTTGTGGAACAAAAACCACATTCACAGAAAGATAGACAACATGAAAAGGTAGAGGGCTATGTACCAGATGAAGGAACAAGATAAAACCCCAGAAAAACAACTAAATGAAGTGGAGATAGGCAACCTTCCAGAAAAAGAATTCAGAATAATGATTGTGAAGATGATCCAGGACCTCGGATAAAGAATGGAGGCAAAGATCAAGAAGATGCAAGAAATGTTTAACAAAGACCTACAAGAATTAAAGGACAAACAAACGGAGATGACCAATACAATAACTGAAATGAAAACTACACTAGAAGGAATCAATAGCAGAATAACTGAGGCAGAGTGTGGATAAGTGCCCTGGAAGACAGAATGGTGGAATTCACTGATGCGGAACAGAATAAAGAAAAAAGAATGAAAAGAAATGAAGACAGCCTAAGAGACCTCTGGGACAACATTAAATGGAACAACATTCACATTATAGGGGTCCCAGAAGGAGAAGAGAGAGAGAAAGGACCCAAGCAAATATTTGAAGAGATTACAGTCAAAAACTTCCCTAACATGGGAAAGGAAATAGCCACCCAAGTCCAGGAAGCACATCCCATACAGGATAAACCCAAGGAGAAACACGCCGAGACACATAGTAATCAAACTGGCAAAAATTAAAGACAAAGAAAAATTATTGAAAGCAGCAAGGGAAAAACGACAAATAACATAC